>NC_067138.1:60479517-61163517 GCF_903995435.1 Acomys russatus
CATATCCCAGATGTTTATTAAAAGTCCGCAGAATAACTTTGCAGAGTCACATATAAAATCTTGCCATAAATTTCTGATATATGAATGTGTCATAGAACACATTTTATGAATCTCACATAATAGTAGAAAGCTCAAGATTGAATTTTTAACCATTGCAAATGTTTTTTAAAAACCTTTACAAAGGAGTGAGATGCTCACAACACACGGGGAAGTTTAGGTGTTCCCATGACCCTCAGCAATGGACTCTCCTTGCTAGCAGCATCCTCACACGCTCCTAGCCATAACCTTGATTTCTATTCTGTATATTTTTCTCTTTTAAATTGATTATTTTCCTAGGAAGACATGTTGTTTAACATTTTGAGAGCCTGGACACTGGAAAGGGAAGCTAAAAGTAAATATGTTAACACATCTTAAAGCTCAGACGGGTCTCAGAGAATTTAAAGCATCTTTGCCAGTAGGAAATGGCATGAATTCCTTGCACACTTCACATTTTAAGAAGCTTCAAAGGGTAAACCATTTATTAAAACAGTACAGCTTTGCTGTATGGGATATCTGCTAGAATATCGTTTGTCTCGTTGAGGTGGAAGAGCATTATATTTGATGTGACAGGACCCTTGAGCTCTGAGATTGGCATTGCAGCTACTGCCACAGATGCTTCCTAAGATCTCAGAAGGAAAAGCTCAGACTCTGTGGTGATTTGGAGGAGAGGAATAGAATTGAAGTCAGAAAAGTTCCTCTTAATTATTTTTTTTATTTTATTTTTAATTTTTAAATTATGTTTCTTTTTTAACATATACATTTACATTATTATATATGAATAAAATAAATGACATACAGCAGGAAGAACCATGACACAATCAGGAATTATATAAATGTTACATTCATAGAGATTTGGCTATTTGTATTTGGCAAACTTGAAGTAAACATCTTGTCTATCTTGTTGGGTCTCAATTTCTAAATGAAGATCAATACTGGAGAAATAAGCTATAAGCTACAACAGGCTAAATTGCCCCATTAGAAGTTTGGGAGAGAATAGTGGATTGAATAGTGGTTTGCTTCCACCAGCACACATATAGGGTCTTGGGGTCTTGGGCGACAGTGTTGAGAGGTAGGGCCTAGTAGAAGGTGATTTATCTCAGAGGTAGAGCCTCTAGGAAGGGGTGAATGTCTTTCCTCTGCAAGGCAGTGTTGCTCCCACAGGCTTTGTTACTTTCCACAGGAGCAGGCTGTAACAAAGCAAGAGTGCCTCTCAGGGCTGTCTCTTCTGTACATTTTTACTTACTTCTTTGTCTCATTATGTGAATTGATACAGCAAAAGATTCTGTTTCTTTGTTTTTTTTCTTTTTCAAGACAGGGTTTCTCTGTGTAGCCTTGGCTGTCCTGTACTCACTTTGTAGACCAGGCTGGCCTCGGACTCATAGTGATCGGCCTGCTTTAGACTCCTGGAGTGCTGGAATTATAAACATGTGCCACTGTGCCCAGCTAGAGGTGATATCTTTTAACTATAGTTGTGTTATGACACGTGACGTTTTGTGACTAATGGTACTTTGGAAAAAACAAAGTCTACGTTATTATTCATATCCATAGGACCCTTAGGAGGTGAAACTCTATCTTAACTTCATGTTGCATTATTAGGTTAGTTATGGAAGAATCTGTTAGGGAAAATGGAAAGGGCATTTTATGATCTATCAACAGAGCAGCATAATGGGCTTTTCAACAAGTATAATTTAGACATCTCCAGCACAAACCTGCTCTACATACAACTGATTTCCTTTATTGTTTTCTAAATTGGTTTTCACAGAAATCCTTGGTTGTGGAGAACTCTAAATCACTCCCAGTAATTTGAGTCTAAAAGAAGGAAATATAAAAAGAGATTAAGTTTAAAATACTGGCAGTGTGATCCCAGGCTTTAAGAACTGGACAGGTATTTATTTATAAACTTAAATGATAAATGCAGAGGCTAATGGAAAATGCGGAGCTAAGAAAACTATGGCGTTAAGTCTTCAAAATGAAACAAAAACTTGAATGGCAGACAATAAAAAACATTGTATACTAATAATTTTTTTCTGTCCCCCAAATTTTATTATTAGATCTCAAGCATAAATACAAATTAACTCCAAACACTGTTTACTGATATAGGGAGAATGCCAAGCACATGTAAATATTGGTCATTGTTTGCAGACATAAAAGGATTTGCAGATAATTGATGCCCAAAGTCTATATTAAAAACAATTTTCTCTCCTAGACAGAGATCTCTTCTTGTCTAGAGATCTGTAGTAAGAGCACAGTTTCCAGTTCCCACTCTGCCCTACAGACTCATGCTGTAACTCAGGGATATCTGTTTATGCCAAAGTTGTACAGTCAGATGGCTGCTCCTATGGAGTGGATTACTGAGGGGAGTTGGTCTCTAGAAATCTCTTCCCCATGTAAAGATTCTTGCTAATGAAATACAGGGGGCATTTCCTGATACAAAGTCAATTACTGTGGTTTAAGACAGCCTACAACATAAAACAAATGCTCAAAATTAACAACTCACATTAATATATTTCTCTTAAAGCCTGAATTGTCTGATTTCAGTTTAACTAGAAGCTGCAGGTTCTCATCTTCTCCAAGAAGTGTATATGTGTAATGTGCTAAGTCCAATGTTGGAGGTAATCATTTCATTGAGCATAAAACAAAATCAAATCATTTTAATCAAAGAAGGATCTAGTACATACAAACACCTTTGTGTCAAAAGAAACTGTAGTGTCAGCATCACTCACTGTGGGACAGAGGTGAGGTGAGGCATTGGTACTCCAAAAATTGATCTCGGTCCCATAGGTGTGCTCGTGTGATTGGAAGACTTTAAACTAGATAAGGTTACTACGTCTACTTTTTTCACTAATTTGCTAAGAACTGAAGATAGTAGCTATTTGAGAAGATTTAGAAAGAATAAATGCCAGTATACATGATGCTCATCACATTACAATGAAGCAAAAAGTAATGCCTCTAAATCAATCTTTAACTGCCATACTTTATGTATTTAGGGTGTCTCACTGTGTCAGACACATCTATTGTCCTGAGATCCAGACCTACCTTGCCTGTTCTTGCTGTTTTCTGGTTTGCTCCTGTGGGTTTTCTGGCTAAGGTTTCTGTCCATGAGCATCACCCCCAATGTGCTGATTCATCTCTCTGGAAGGTCTTGCCAGGGCTGTCTCTGAATCCAGCATAGCTTTTTCCAGTGCCCGTAGAACCACTTCATCCTCAGTCTTTGGAGATTATCTTCAACAACCAAGTGATTTGAGAGTTCTGGTCCCACATCTCCCTGAGACCTATCATCCTGGGACCTATCATTGGAAGCTGAGTAGCATTTTTTTTTTAGATGTTAAGAGTTTCAGTGTTATAGCTTCCATCCCTCTCTCCCTTTAAGGCTCCAAAGTTTACTATTTCTAGTTTCTTCTTGTTTATTCAGCTCCATGGGTGGTAATTGGTTTGAGAATTTGCTATCTTTAAGAAACCAGAACTACTTCTTACTGTTGTTCTAGTCATCTTACAACTGTGTACTTGTTTAACAGTTCTTAATAGTAGTTTTTCTTGTTGGGCCTTCCAATATGGCACATTATCTGTCAGTTTATTAAATCTGCCTGGTGAGATCTTGATTTTGAACTATGTTTCTCTTTTATTAACCATTACCCATAAAGCCCTTTGAATCTCAGATAGCAACCTTTTTCCTGGATTCTACTAGCTCATCTGATATTGTCAGGCTTAAAAACAGGCTATGAATTTTAGTGCTGCTCCAAAATCTCAGAACTAATGGAAGAAAAAAAGAGGTAGACAAAACAGCCCCTAGGAGAGCTAATAACCCTAGATGGAAATGAAATGACTGACTTCTTGTTTAACACCCAGCTATGGTGATAGATGACCATCTTTAACTTACCACAACTGCCAAAGAAAATGCAGAAACTTATAGGACACAGCTCCCTGAACTTTCTATAAAATATCAAATCTAAAAACATCTGAATGCTACTTAATCAACTTAATGCTACTATGGGAAGATACTGCATAAATTACAAGATTGTGGTGTTAGACTAAAGACACTGTAAAATAAAATCTGGAACAGAAATTGAGGGAATGGCCAACCAATACGTGCCCCAACTTGAGATCTATCCCTTGGAAGAGAGCCAACTCCTGACACTATTAATAATACTCTGCTATCCTTATAGCCAGGAACCTAGCATAGCTGTCATCAGAGAGCCTTCATCCAGCAGATAATGGAAACAGATGTGGAGTCCCACAGCCAAACATTAGGCAGAACTCAGGGAGTCTTGTGGAAAACTTAGGGGAAGGACCGAGGATTAAAGACACTACAAGAAGACCTACATAGCCAACTAATGTGGGCCTGTAGGGGCTCATAGGGATGGAAACAATAACCAAAGAACATGCATGGACTGGTTCTAGGACCCTTACACATATGAAGCTGATGGGCTGCTTGGTCCTCAAGTGGGTCCCCTAACAATTGGAGTGGGAGTACCTCTGACTTGGACTTTGCCTGAATCCTGTTTCCCTAGCAGGGCTGCCTTGTCTTGCCTCAGTGAAAGAGGAGGCCCTTAGTCCTGATGTGTCAGGGTGGGTTGGTATTGGGGAGAGGGAAGTGTTTGGGAAGAGTGGATGGGAGGGTGGGAATGAGAGGAAAGGAGGGAGCTGGGTTGTAATTGGGATGTAAAATGAACAAATAAATTAATGAAGAAGAAAAAAGAAACTGTAAATAGATATCATTTTTAAAAAGTGATAACAGGTAATATTTCTTGACCACAGTAGAAACAGATAATTCCTGGTACTTTCTACCAATCATTTCACTTACCCTTTCTTAAAATGCAATGAGATTGGCCCTAATATTGGTGTCATCTGGATGAGAAAGCTAAGGCATAGAGGAGCTTAATGACTTACAGCATTGCATTTGGCTGGTAATTGAGAAGCATGGGATTCAAGCCAAGGCAGTCTGACTCATCTGGCTCTTACTGCCTCCAGTGAGGGCATCTCTGTCCTGTCATTCACTGGAGGACTTACTGTACTGCCTGTATCAACTGGGTTCTGCTCTAACGAGAAAGCTCAAATGTGTTTTTTGATCACTTCTGTTCTCTGCTTGGCCCTTTTATTCCTTAATCTAGACAGTGACTCCATCTCCAAGAAGAATGAGTATGTGAGAGAATTAATCGCCACAGGAAACACACCACAGGAGGCAGCAGACTCAGAAAGCACATAGGAAGAATGCAAACCAAAGGCTGTTTACCATTGTTTAGGAAATGTACTTTATTGATTCCGATTCATGATTCACAGCCAAGGGGGCATGTCAGAAACATCCAAGAGATTAGTTTGCATACTTAATCATATAAATCCTGAGATTTTGAACCACAAGGTCTAGGACAGGGTCTAAGTGTGTACTGTGGGAAGCTGTTCAGGACTCCTGATGATGGATAGCAGAGGGAGGTAACAGTGGTGCAGTTTTCAGCTGCATCCGCAGTCACAGGACAAGCCTGATGACTACAGTTTGGTTTAGGTGTTGTGCACAGCGACTTAGATGTCACCTATGCTTATTAAGAGGGGATTCAGCCAGCGTATAACTGCACCCACAGTAAGGCAATTAGCAATAAGTTTAATCCACTTATGGACAGTGGACACACACAGACTCCTTATTGTTCTGGAAGGGGGGGGGGAGCTGCTTCTCTCAGCCCTCCTGAAAAAAGACTAAAGCAACACATGAAAAATGTACAGAAGAAAACAAAGAGAAGGGAAGTTACACTATGGAGACAAGTTCTTTCAGAAGCCAAAAGAAATTGGAAAAGAACCTGGCATTGAAAAGCAAGGAGGCTAATTTGACTTTTATGAAACATTAAAAATGTTCAAGGGAACTTGCTGCAGAAGGCAATGATAATAGGGTGACCCGAAAGGGAATAGTGGTAAAGGAAAGACAGGGGAAAAAAAAACCAATAATAGATTTCAAACCATGCTTAGGAAGTAAGCTGCATGAAAACCATTGCAAAACACAGAACTAGTGAAATGGAGGACAAAAGTAGAGACTCTCACAGGACACAGAATAAAATGATCAGCAGTGAGGAATGTCAAGACAAAGCTCGGGAGGTCGGCTGTCAGTCAGTACTTGATTTCTGCTCTTGTCCCTGTACTTCCATGGACCACTGTATCAAAAGTTTTCTCTTTTTCCATTTCAAAACAATTCTGGGTTGGATGTGAACTATTTGGCTACCTACATGTGGTAAGGAAAAAAAAAATCACTGCGTTAAGGATTATGGTTCACCCAAGAAGGAAAAACCCTGAAATTAAAACACAAATCAATGTTACAGCTAAAGAAAAATTGCTAGGCTTGAAAGTTCTCTACTCAATCGAAATATCATTCTTGATGAAGTCCTTAATAGCCAACTGTACCTAGATTATGGCTAAGTCTTTGAATAAAAAAAGCTTGTCAAGCATTCAGGAAGAAAGAAATTAAAAAGGTAACCTTCAGCAAGATAAATAGGAATACCAAGGGCTTCTCATTTCTGCTACATTAAATGCCCAATGACAGGAAAGTGATATCTAACTGAGTTTGTTTGGAAAAGAATTTTATGCCCTGTCAATCTGTCTTTTATTTGTAAGAAAAATAGCATAGACACACTGGGACACATAAGGATGCTGAAAATGTGTCACTCATAGAACCCCCCTTCAAAAGCCATCCTTGGAAATATTCCAATTAGCCAGTATTTATCTCCCATTTCAGAAATTTACAATAAGCAATTAATCTTCAAAGTGTACAAAACTCTGTGAGCATAGGCCTTGACTGCCAAACATTTTCAGATGGAAAAAAAAAAAAAAAAGAAAGAAGCCCAAAAGACCAGAGTACCACATAGTTAATAACAGTAACAGTGCACTTTTCAAACCATGTGAGACTATGAGCACCAGCTATGTAAGTACATGAAGAGAAATTGCCCAAGCTTAGAGAAACTTTTCTACAGAGTAGATGCTCTGAGAAAACTTAGCTACCTAAGAATGGTCTTCTCTGAATCTTGGGATTAAGACATTTTTTTTCTAAGCTTTCATGTTTTACTGGGTTTTGTAAACAGAAAAATGTCTTTAAAATGGGTAAATAAGTGGGATTTATTTGCAATCGCTGGGAATTTATTCCAGTTTCAGGATACAATGAAAGGAGATACAAACTAATTCAATACCTTAATTTCATTCATTTATTCATTCAGCAAATACTTGAAAGACTATTAATATGTACAGGAAAGTAATGCAGCTCCCTAGATTATAAGGTAAAATACAGCAGAAAATGGCAACTTTGCAGAGATAAAAACCATGTATATTCGACAGAAGTGGGAAATCTTTTTGTGTTATGGTGGCGAAACTATTAGTCAGTTAAAGTTTAATCATATTTTAGTACTTAAAATTTTTATTTTGGTTTTTTTGATTCAGGATTTCTCTGTGTAGCCTTGGCTGTCCTGGACTCACTTTGTAGACAAGGCTGGCCTCAAACTCAGAGAGCTCCATAGGCCTCTGCCTCCCTGAGTGCTGGGATTACAGGTGTGTGTCACCATGCCAGGCTCTACCTTTTTAATTTTTAATTTTTATTTTAGATATATATGTATGATATCATTGCACAACTTGTGTGCCTGGTGTTCACAGAGGCTAAAAGATGGAGTTGATATCACCTGGAACTAGAGCTACAGGTGACTGTAAACCACCATGATGGTGCTGGGAGTTAAAAGTGGATCCTCTGGAAGAGAAGCCAGTGCTCTTAACAGTTGGACTATCTCTTCAGACTCCAAATTTAAGCATTTATTTAACAAGTATGTGTGTGTGTGTGTGTGTGTGTGTGTGTGTGTGTGTGTGTGTGTGTGTGTGAGTCAGAAGGCAGGCAAGGGTATCAGTCCTCACCTTCTACCTTGATTGAGATGGGTGTCTTTCTTTTGTTCACTGATGCATACATCAGACTAGACAGCTTGGGAGCTTCTGGAATTTCTCCCCTATTCCTCCTATGTCTGTAGGAGCACTGTAGTTACAGGTGTGCTCTCTCTCATCCAGCCTTACTTATATGGGTTCTAGGGATTCAAACTCAGGTCCTCATTCTTGAAGGGCAAGAGCTTTAACTCACCAAACTATCTCCTTAGTCCTATGTACATTTAAAAATAACATCATTGTTTTCATAGAAACTTTTTTTTAAGAACTCAAGATATGCCATGGTTGATGCAGCCTTCCCGGACCACTGTGGACTCACACATTGTCTGCAAAAGTGCTAGACATCTTTGCACAGGAAAGAAAGCAAGTGATGAGGGGCAACAAAATCCATGTATTCTAAAATTACATTTCTCCAAAGGTCTTGAACAACTGTCATGTTGATTACCTCCAGTACCACAAATTGCTGCCAAGATAACCAAGGGAGTTTGCCAGCCTTTGCCACAAACTTGCTTTTCTTTGGAGCCTGTTGAGTTTTAGTGTGAGGCTCATCAAGAAGCAAATGAAATATTCAGAGCTCTTTTATCTATACATGTATTTATGCATTTATTTATTAATTTTGTGTTTCTTGATTGAATAATGGGCCACTCAGCCTAGGCAAGAACTCTACCCCTGAGTTATACCCCTATACTTATACCTAAATTAAAAATATTGAGTCTGGGCTATAAGTTTGATGCTGCCATTAATCCACATGATATAAACTACTTAACTTATACTTCAAATGCTAGTCAGATTTCTAAGATTCAGTTATGGGAACAGCTGGAGAGACTGCCTTCATTCAGTATCCTTTAGTACCCTTCCAGGTGAAGGTGTCCACCTCTCCCTCACAGTGCTTAGTTCTAACTCTTTCTAGTTGTTTCGTAGGTACAGTATTTGTAATAACTATATGCCTATGTCACCTCCTATTAATTAGGTAGGCATCGAGACGTTATACTTGTCTGTCACACATGCCTTGACATTTCCTAGATCAGACATGTTGAACCAGTGACCCACAATGGCCAGAAGACCTACCTAAAGTTTGTTTTCTTAAAAAGGTGTTTTCTTTCAGTTCCCACTAGTTCCCTTCCTGTTCCCAAGTAGTGCCACCTTCTATTCTACTTTCATATCATGTGTTTATGTGTGAGAGATTTGTTATTATTCAGGTTGTTTTATAGAAGCAGTTTTCCAGTTGCTGTACCTTTGAAGAAAATGGCTCTATTTCCGCCATCGTAACTGCTGTGAGTTCAAGAATGATAAGGCCCAGTTGGAAAGAGAAGAATGGATGTATTTGTGTGTATTGGAGGGGGGAACTGAGAGGAGAGGAGGTGGCCTGCAATCAGGATGTAAAGTGAATAAGTATATAAATAAAAAAAGAATGCTAAGCCCATTTCACGTCTGAAAGCCAATATTCTATCCTGCTCCCTACCTTGGAAATATGTGTGTGAATTATATAAATGTACACATATGAGAATGTCATAATTAAAGCAATTACTACATATAATTAATATATTCTAATAAAATGTAAATGTTAAAAGTATATTTTGAAAAGATGAGGGTGTTGAAATTTGAGGAAACTTTTTCATAGAAAAATTTAGCCAGATATACTCAACAGATGCTTTATTCTATCACAGAAACACTTACTCAGCCATGTTCATTGCTGTTCTATTCATAATAGCTCACACGGGAAACAAGCTATATGTCCCTCTGCAGAAAAATGGATAAAGAAAATGTGGCACATCTATACTATAGAGTTCACTCAGTCATTAACAAAATGAAATTTGCAAGTAAATGGATGGAACTAAGAAAATCATCCTGAGTCAGGTAGCCCAGATCTAGAAAGAGAAATATGGTATGTATTGGCTAATATGTGGATGTTAGGTGTTAGGTCAATGATAACAAAGCTATAATCCATAGAACCATAGAAGGGGCAGGGTAAACAGATAGTACTCCCTAGAAAAAGGAAATAGAGTAAATAGATAGTTATTATTGGGTGGTGGGTAGAATGGGAGGATAAAGCAGGAAGAGGGAGGGAAGAGAGGGACAAGACAGAGAATATGAGGAAAAATATAAAATTAAGGATCACTTTCAGGGTAGTATGGAATCCTAATACAGTAGAAGCTTTCTAAAATGTATATACACATGAAGTCCATCTAACTGAAATCACCAAATAATGGTTGAGACAGAGTTCCAACTGGCCATATCTTGTCAACAAATAAAGCTTCCAGTAATGGGAATGGCTTACATATAACTAACTGAGTTGTTGGATAAAGGGGTCCTGTGAGTTTCTCCCAAACAAGACCTTAGGTTGCTCTCCACAAGTGGACGAGGCTCAAATTACAGAAGACAATACCTATACAACTCATTGAATATGGAGAAATTGACCCAGTGCTTACATAGAACCTTCTTTGCTCTAGCATCTTTGGTACAGGAAGGTACTCTACATGATACCAAGAGAGAAACATAAATACTAAAGCAGTCACAAGCCCTTGGATTAACAATGTTCTCCTACCTGTAATATATGCTAGTACAATGGTGGCACAAAGTCTTTGGAAATAACCAACTAGCAACTTATTTATTTCATTTATTTTATTTTATTTATTTATTTTTATTGAAAAATAAATTCATTCATATTACATCTAAATTGCTATCCCATCCCGTGCATCCTCCCATTCCTCCCTCCCCCTCCCTTCCCACTTTCATCCCATTCCCCTTCCCTATGAGTGTGACTGATGGGGGCCTCTTCCCCTTGAATATGATGCTAGGGTATCAAATTTCTTCTTTGTAGTCTGCTATCCTTCCTCTGAGTGCCATCGGGCCTCCCCATCAAGGGGACATGGCCAAATAAGGGGCACTAGAGTGCGTGTGAAAGTCAGTCCCCAGTCTCCACTTAACTGTGGAGAATATTCTGTCCCTTGGCTAGGTCTGGGTAGGGGTTTGATGATGACTGCACATAGTGTCCTTGGTTGATGCCATAGATAGAGCAGAACCCTGGGCGCAGATCTGCCCATCATTGTGTTCTTCTTGTAGATTTCTAGGACCCTCTGGATCCATCTATTTCCCTATCTCCTATATTTCTCCCACCTTAGGATGTCCTCACCATTATCCCATTTTCCTGGTAAGTGAAGACTTTCATGAGACATGCCCCTTGGCCTAGTGTCCAGATATAAGTGAGTATATACCATTTGAGTCTCTCTCTGCTTCTGGGTTAGCTCACTCATTATGATCATTTCTAGTTCAATCCATTTGTCCACAAATTTTGGAAATTCCTTGTTTTTAATAGCTGAGTAGTATTCCATAGTGTAAATGTACCACAGTTTCTTTTCTTTTTTCTTTTTTTCTTTTTTTCTTTATTTATTCTTGTTACATCTCAATGTTTATCCCATCCCTTGTATCCTCCCATTCCTCCCCCCCCCCATTTTCCCATTATTCCCATCCCCTATGACTGTTCCTTGGGGGGATTACCTCCCCCTGTATATTCTCATAGGGTATCAAGTCTCTTCTTGGCTACCTGCTGTCCTTCCTCTGAGTGCCACCAGGTCTCCCCCTCCAGGGGACATGGTCAAATGTGAGGCACCAGAGTACAGTACCACAGTTTCTCTATCCATTCTTCTTCTGAGGGGCATTTAGGCTATTTCCATGTTCTGGCTATTACGACTATGGCTGCTATGAACATGGTTGAACTAGCAACTTATTTAACTTAAGGCCCAATCCATGCAATGGAACACATACCTGACAGTGCTTGGGTGACCAAGAACCCAAGACTGGATAACCCAGAGATCTAAGATGTAATCTAATACTACTATTGTGAAGATGGTAGTCATAAAATGACTGCTAAAGGCATTCTTTCTGCTCATAGGTCAGTTTCTACTCAGTCATCGTCAGAGAAGCTTCCTCTTGTAGCAGATAGGAACAAACACAGAGACACGGAGCCAGACATTATGCAGAGAATGAGAGACCTCGGAACAGTCAGTCCCCAAAGGATGTCTCCATCAAATCCCTCCCCTCAAGGCTCAAGAAACCCTGTGGAAGAGGAGGCAAATAGATTTATGCGGCAGAAGGGATGGAGGACACCAAGTAAACAAGGCTCTCTATATCAACACGACCTATGCATTTACCAGCTCAGAGAGGCTAAAGTAGCAGGCACAGGGCCTGCCTAGGTCCGCACAATAACCTTCCAGTTTAGGGCTTTTATGGGATTCCCGAGCGTCAACCAAGTGAGTATCTGTTTCTCGTGCCTTCTCTTGATCTCCTTTTTTTTTTTTTTTTTTTTCTCTCTCTTTTTTTTTTATTAATTTATTCTTGTTACATCTCAATGTTTATCCCATCCCTTGTATCCTCCCATTCCTCCCCCCCATTTTCCCATTATTCCCCTCCCCTATGACTGTTCCTGAGGGGGATTACGTCCCCCTATATATTCTCATAGGGTATCAAGTCTCTTCTTGGCTACTTGCTGTCCTTCCTCTGACAGGAAACTGGGACAGAGGGGAAGGCATCCTATTGGGACTCTAAATGAGAGACGCATGGGAGAATAGCAAAATAAAAGGATATAGATGGTCCTAGAAATCTACAAGTAGAACAATATGATAGGCAGATTTGGGCCCAGGGGTCCCGCTTAAACTAAGGCACCAGCCAAGGACAATACAGGAGGTAAACTTTAAACCCCTTCCCAGATCTAGCCAATGGTCAGAACATTCTCCACAGTTGAGTGGAGAGTGTGATACGATCTCCTTTTCTTTTGTTTGCTTTGCCTGACTACAGCGAGTTAGCCTTTGTTAGATCACATCATATATCATATCACATCGTGTCATATATTGTTATCCTTTAGAAGTTGACTTGTTTTCTAATGAGAGACAGAAAGGGAGTGGACATGGATGGGAGGGGAGGTTGGAGGAACTAGGAGATGTGGAGAGAGGGGAAACTATAACTAGGATATACTATGTGAGAAAAAATTTTTTTCAATAAAAATGGGGGAAGGGAAAAATTCAGCCTGTCTTCCTTCAGGAAGTCAGAATATCTGGCCCTGATTTTAGGAACAACAGCTGGTAGCAAGCTGAGTGTTGGTACCTGCTGTGCAGAGGTCAGGCTTTCTTCTGTTACTTAAAATTTTGGTCCTCCCTTCAGTATGATTTGAAATATTTTTCACATTTTCATTACCTTGTTGGCCCCTAAAAGGTATCTGAATGTGAGGTATCTGACCTGGGCTATTAGTTCTCAAACTTTATTGTGCATATATGAACCACCTGGGGAAATTTTACTTTAGAAATGCAGGTGTGAGGTCATAGAATAGCATTTCATAGAACACATTGAGACAGAAAATCTATGTTAAAAATAACCACATGTGGTTTTATTGCGCAGAGTCCCAGACACATACTGTAAATCGCTTTTGATGAGACTCTGAGAATAATGTGGACCCAGAGGGTGATACTCCACATCACTTGTGGACATGATCCCCTGTGAAGCTGTTTGTTTTTGTAGACAAATTTTGAGGCTCCAACCACAGGAATACGAATGTACTGAGTGTGGGAGACAGGATTGATGTTATTTGGATGCTGCTTACATACAGATATTCACCTCTCATAGAGGTGTCGTACACAGTGACAGACAAGAAGTGAGCAGGATGGAAAGTGAAGAGAGGAGTTGGTTAATAAACAGCAGCTTTGAACTCTTGCCTGATTTGTCTGACAGCAGATGACAGGTCACAATGGAGTGCCGTCCTTTGTCTTTGCCACGGATGGTTCTTTCTGGTATCTTTTGCTTTTTATCCACTTGACTTTCTCTAATTTGAAGGTCAGAAATTGTTGGCAACACAAGATGTTGAATTTGGCTTAAGGGAGGATATGAGGGTTCAAAAAAAAAAGCACTGGATAAAAGACATGAGAAAAAAAAATGCTTTCCTATTACTTGTGGTCTATGGGAAGTTTAAAAATGACCTAGGGCAAAATGAAGGCAGTACAAAAAGTTTCACAGGGTAATAAGAGCAGGTCATTATTTCCTCTGACATCAGGTTTTCTAAGACCTTATTCTCCTACCTTTGTTCTGACATCAGACCATCCATTTTCAGGTCCTGACTCTGTCCACCAGAGTGAGCAAGGGCCCTCTTCTGTAATAGCACATATTCTTAGGTTCAGTTGGGAAGATAGTTTCCATGGCTATTGCATAAGGTTGCTGCAGTAAAGAGGGTCACTGATTTAGTTAAATGTCGTGAAACATCTATCATGAGTCAGACAGGTTGCAAGACTTCAGTCTCGTGGAGGAGAGAGACATGAAATTCATGAATTACTGCATCAGTGTGCAACATAGAAAAATATTTACAAGGTAGAAAAGTCTCATGGGAGCAAACAGGATTCATTGTGATGAGCGGAAGGTGGGGTGTCCCTGCACAGAGGAGGTAAAGTGTGAGAAAAAGTTGGAGAGATGCATGAGTTTCAGTGGAGGGATGGGGAGCGGTATGCCAACAGCAAATGAACACTGGGTCATGTGGCACCCATAGAAATGGATGGAGAACAAAGTGAGAGTTGTTTGCAAGGAAAAAAAAAACCAAGCAGAGAGTGGAACAACGAAGAGGTGCCAAAGGGCTTCCAATCCTACCTGAGCTGCTTAGAATTCATCCTCTAGGTTAGTGTTTGGCAGAGTGGAGGTGGCTCATGGGATGATTTCAGGTTGTTCAGGGACTTGACATTAAATAACACTGAATCACAGAGTGAGAAACTTAATCCCTTTTCAATTAGCATTTAACCCAGCTGTTTAGCCAAGGAGAAAGCCTCCATTTGGTGTCAGTATGTCTCACAGCTCTCCAGCACCTGGAACTTTTCTTTTAAAAGGTAGTTCAAGTTCAGACGAGGCAAGGGTACCTGGCTAGAATTCTCTTCTTTTCATTGTGTGCCTAATGACCATTAATGTCCATTATGGCAGGTGGTTCTTCTCGCTCATTAATGTGATGAAAACATTTATTAAAAGTAAATGCGTTGAAAACATTAAGTTAACTAAATATAAATTAATAATAGATGCCGAAGAGAGAAAGCACAACCATGAAGGCAGGCCACAAATGCTACAATCTGAGGACTCTCTGCTATCAATTTAGAGGGGGTATGGGAAGGTTTACAAGAAGTTTAATGACCTGGTTTCCTTTCTGTCAGAAACTTGGATGGCAGGTAATGGGGAAGAGGTGGAGAAGCCAGTTAGGAGGTCACTGGAATTCTGTGGGCAGAGATGCTGTAGACATGGTCAAACTGGTGGCCGGCTCCTGATCTTTTGTAGTATTGCTGTTTTTTTATACTTCATCAAAGGACAGCTGACTGTCTCCCTGGGCTGGACTCAGAGGTAAATAATTGAGTGATTTTGAAAGTTTGAGATGCAAAGGAATTTACTTACTTCTTGTCCTGCTAGGGTTAATGGTGGCCTTGGTTGAAGATACAGGGTCTGATCATTTCCCATTATGCAGCACTGTGAAAAACTAATGCATCGGTGAAAGGAACCAATTAATTTTTGTGAGAATAGACTAGCCACTTTAAGTGTGTTATCTGGTTAGTTAAATGTGTGCCATTTCCAACCTATGTCTTGGCTGTCATCTGCCTATCATGTCAGCTCCTTAATTCCAATTTCCCCCTGTAATTCTAAGGTGGGTGACTGAGTTTTCTGATTTCTTTTGTGATTGCAGGAACATCTTGCTACACTTCCAATGTCTTGTTAGAGAAGTGGAAAACCTGCTTTCTCTTTCTTCCTGCTCTTTTTTTTTTTTTTTTTTTTTTTGGCTGCTGTTGACAATATAGAATAAGCACTCTGAGAGCTAGGGAGATGACTCAGTACTTGCTCTGCAAGCATGAGGAAGTGATTTTGATCTTCAGCATTCATGTACCAAAGCCAGGTGTGGCAGCATGCATCTATAACCACAGTGCTATAGGGTAGGGAGGGTACAAAGGCAGAGGAATTTCCAAGTCCCGCTGGCTAGGTAGTCTAGTCAAATTGGTAAGCTCATTGGTCCAGCAAATGAATTTGTCTCAAAAAATGAGGTGAAGAATGACTGAGGAAGAAACTAACATAAAACTTTGGTATCCATATGCAGTTGTACAAATGTGCAAGCACACTTGTGCACATGCATACATGAACACACACACATGTGCACACACAGAACAACTCTGGTTCATTACATGAAGAAACAACAAGATTGGGATGTTCCTATTGAGAAATTAATATTGATGGTTGATGGGTATGATTCTAGTATATAAAGCCAAGTGTCTGGTTCTCCTCCCTGATCCATTATCTCCTGGGTCTCAAATAAAAAGCCTCTGTTGCAGGTGATGTTTAACAGCTACAGGGCTGTTAACAGCACTGTTACACTGTTTGATGGGTCAAGCACGCTTTGGCAGCTTTGCCTGAGGTCTTAAAAGGCATGGATGATGCTGTTTCAATGGCAAAATCAATCTTGAATTGAGCATAATTCATCAACAGGTTGTGGCAGCTTGAGTGTATTACTGTCTTTCCATACAGATGTATAATACAGAAGAACCTTTTTTAAATGGATTGATTAGATACACACTGATTCCTAGAGCTCTTGGGTTTTCTGAGAATCTGTTTCTCAACAGAACAGCAGAGGGTTCATTGGGCATGTTGGTAGAAGACCTTGAGGACCAGCTCTGTAAATTTCCTGCTAATTATTGACTTGACTTTCTTCGGCATTTAGGGAACATGTGCCAGCATCCTTGTCAGTTGTGTGTGTGTGTGGGGGGGAAATGCTCTTTTAACTATAACTATTCATAAAGCATGGATACGCTAATGCATTCTATTATGGGATGTGTGCCCCTCTCCAATTGTGGGTGATACTTTAGTAGTGACTGATTGTTTTTAAGGTATGTTTCATCTGATCGGAGTGTTGGAGCATGAAGGAAAAAAAAAAAACACTATTGCACAACAAAATGTTTATTAAACAGAGGGGTGGCATGAAGCTCAGTGCATTGAACTACATAATAAGTACTGAATGAATGGGTAGAGGGATGGATGGGTGCTGCTTTAGGAAGGTTTATCTAGCAGCAGGCGCAGCACGCTGATGGAAGGAAACTGGAGGCTTAAAAGCTTTTTAAGTGTTAGTAAGAGGTGAAAATAAGGAAGGATGGTGATACAGAAATTATACGATGCAGAAGGTAACAGAATTTGGTGGGAAGGAAAAATGCAGACAAGGGAAAACATCTTAGGCTACTGTATTTTGAGCTTATGGTGAGAACTGGAGATACACATGAGATTGCAGTCAGAGGTTCCTGGTGCATGCGTATGTGCTGTGCACACAGCACATCAGATGTGGCCATTGCTTCAGTTTCTATTGCTCCCTGTTTGGATTGTACCCAGGTACAGATTGTGTTATGGTTGGCTCAAAGGATAGTCCATCCATTCTCTCACTGAACTGTGCTCATGCCTGCCCTGGGGGCCTTGTAGCCTTTATTCTGCTGATCTGTAGTGCATTTCCATCAGAAGCTGTGTGGTTCATTCCCTGCTTCATCTCTGCTCTGATGTCACTCCTCAGGCAGGCCTCAGCTGGCCAACTACAGTTGCTCTCGATCCTTTACACCACTTTGTTTTTCTCCATTGTAGTTTTCTTCACCCAATAACAGCACATCCCGTAATTATCTGTTCCTATGTCTCATTTGTCATCTCTCCTGTTAGAATGTGAATTCTCACACTGCGGGGGAGTGCTGTTTGACAGCGGGATTTGAAGGCTTATATTGAGCTCCTCATTCAAGAATATAGCCTCTCTGATTGGGCTAGGTGGAAGAGGAGCAAAATAACTTGGCACAGAGAGTCCCACTTTGTGTGTACTGGGCCAATCACAGGGCCAGAGAACTTGGACTGAGAGATTAAAAAAAAACCTAGTCAGGTGGTTTGTTAGAGATGCCAAGTTGTGCAGCCTTCAGCCTTTCTTATGCTGAAAGCTGCACCCATGAACAGGTTACAGCAATAGAGGACAAAGCTGGGATCCAGAGAACAGCGCAGAGTGGATGAGAGAGACAACTAAGGAGCTCCAGAGGAAGGCAAAGGAACGTGTACTCCACATTACTCTCTATTGGCACAGCCTGGCCACACCGTGTATGCTTCTATCTGCTGCTCTTGGCAGCACTGTCCAAAGGAATGCATTCTGAAAATTGAGTGATCCTGTGTTTGTTGTCCAATGCTGAGGATGCCACCCATCTATGCCCTCTGGTCACTGGAAAAGTGGTTTGTGTGCTTAAAGAATCTAGGCCAAAATGTATAGCATTTTGATTCCTTAAACTTAAACATCTTATTTTGAAAAGATGGTGTCATATTGAACAGCATAGCACTGCTTGTTATTGTAAAGGGTCAAAGACAGAAATATAGTCAGTAAGCAATAGAGAAATAATTGGAAAAGATTCATAATGATGTCACAGGGCTTGAGGGGGGAGTATTCACTAATATCAGGAATATGAAGTATTTCATAGCAACACAAATATGAAGGAAGATTGACTCTGTAAAGCTCCATGAATTGCAGTTATCTATATGTTAGCGGAAAAATGAGTTTAAACAACAGGGATAAGGTAAACTAATCATGAAATAAGCCATTCCGAGAAAATATTAATGATGTGGGAAGGTGTTTAGACTAAATGGAGAAATTAAAAGGGACAGTCATAACACACCTTGATCTCAATTGTTCAACACACACAAGTGTCTACATCTTTGGTAGATTTGTAAGTGGTTTTCATTTTATATAACATTTATTAATTGTCAGAAATATCTGCAAGGATACAATACTGTTTTAATGGAGAGAAAAGAATTAATGAAATAAATTTTAGTGAGAATTTTGTGATTTTTGGTTTCTTTTGAAAACATACACATGTTATGGGAACATGTTTTTGTTTGAATCCCAGTTGTTGGGATATGAGGCTGTTTCACAGCAGGTGATTATGACTTGCCTCATGCTCTAGCAGGAGTGTGATTTTGCCAGATGCAGACAGTTTCTGTGAGTGTGTGATGTTGGAACTCTGAGAACTTTTCAGAGGGTATATCAATGCTATGGGCCTGATTGATAGGGGGCTGGTTGGTGATTGGATGCTGTTGGTTGCATCTTGTTAAGTAGTTGTGTGCAAAGAAGCAAGCAAGCAAGCAAGAGGAGAAGGAAGAGGAAGAGGAGAAGGAGGAGGAGGTTAGCAAGAGTCTGCCTATTTTTCTCCCAGGCCTCATAGACATACACTGGAGATGTTTTACTTCATGGTTTCCAGCTGCAGTATCAAGACACTGGCAGAGTACCACAGAGGTCTTTGCATCCTCTTTGTATAATGTGGCAGAAGATTTGAAGGATTAATCTGCACTCTTTACAGTAAAACAAAACAAAACAAACAAACATCATCAACAACAAAACAAACAAGGAAGAAACTAAATAGTAGCTTGGTATCCTTTGGAGTCTCAGGACGCCTTGTACTTACAGCCATATCTTAAAGAACACTAGATGGCGCAGTGTACCTGCCACCAGGTGAAGGCAGGCAGGAGTTATTCAAGTATTAAATCTATTATTTTTTTAAGACACATAAAAGTATTTCTTATATTTTTGGTTGTGAGACTATCCTTTCGTGGCTGAGCCCTCTCTCCAGCCCTAGAGCTTTTTCTTACGTGGAACCCAGTGTGTGGTGAGCTCTAACCTCTTGTATAGCAACCCCACAGCAGCCTTTGTGTGTACATGTCTGTGCATGCTTGCTCCACAGGATTCATCCACAGTACCCAGAAGGAAATGGCTTAACGCAATCCCTCTGATTAGAATAAAACCTTCTGCAACTGAAGAAGGCCATGATTCTAATTAATTAAGGCATAGTAAAACTTTTTTTAAATCAGGAGCTGGAGAGTTGACTCAGCAGTTAAGAATACTTACTGCTCTTGCAAAGAGGACCAGCATTCAATTCCCAGCACCCACGTGGTAGCTCACAACTTTCTGTAATTCCAGCACTAAGAGGTCTGCTGCCCTTTTCTGACCTCAGCAGGTACAAACCATGCACATATAGAGGCAAGACAGTAATACAAAAAAAAATGATATAATATTTTTTCAAATTTGTTTATGGAAACAAGTATTGTTTTCAATCTTGAGTATATTAATCAAACTTCTTTTAGACTTACAATGGGGACCTTTGATGCAAAACAACAGATAAACAAAATCCAAACCACCAGAGGGTGTACAGCTATCCAAGTGCTTGCTTCTTCAATACTGTTTTAAAAGTTTAGCTAATAACCAACCCTAACTGAGAAGAGCATACTATTCCTAGGAATATCACAGAAATAAACAGGTATAGCTAGGCAAACGCACAGGCAGAGGTATTTGATTGGAATTGTGCAGAGCCGGGCACTGTACAGAGTTCTGAACAACACAAAGAACGAATTCCAAACACACAGGAAAATCTCACCTTTATAATATAGAAATACCATCAACTCAGAAAGACAAAGCCTCAGCAACCATGTGGTCTGAGTTTTTGAAAAGAAAAAAAAAAAGTCTCAGCATTCCTTTATTCCTTTCTTTGATGCCAATCTCAATTTCAGTAATGTTACAAGGTAGGCCTTTCTTTACCTGAGAAAAAATGAAATGTGTGGAAACACCCAAAGTGGAGCTCAGAGAGGCAGCAAAGCCTTCCACCGGCCTGGTGCAAAAGTTGGCAGGGTGTGCAAGCATGAGTATTTGCTAACAGTGACTAAAGTGCAAAAGCTGGTGACTGCAGTGATTAAAGTGCAAAAGCTGGTGACTGCAGCTTTCTCCTCTGGGATACTTCCACTCTGAGACGGTACCCTATAGAGAACTCCCACCAAGAGGAGCCAAGTCTGACCCCCTGTGCTGGACACACAAAACAAGGCTGGGGTTCCTCAGTTGTTACTTGTGGTTTGTGTGCTCCACCAGAGTGGACACTGCCTGCCTAATCTTAACTTGTCTGTCTATATGTGTGTTTGTCTGTTATTTCCTCGTTCCCTTGATGCCGATCCCAGGCTCCTCTGGCAGAGTGGACATGCATGGGAGGGAAGTGGGCACATTAATTGCTGTTGTAATTAGGAAAGTCCAGCAAAGTTGTGTGTAGCCTCGTTATTTCCAGTGTCCAATAAGACAGAAGGAATTCACTTCCTATGGTGCTGGGGAGATGCTCAGAGGGTAAAGTGCTCGACAGCACTCATGAGGACTTGAGTTCAAATTCCCAGAGGCAGTGCACATCTGTGACCCCCACTTTGGAAAGATGAAAAGTGGGGCCAGAAACTTGCCAGCCAGTTAGCTTGACATACACAGCAGTTAAAAGCAAAGAGAAGGGCTGCTGCCCATAGTTGTCTTCTGACCCACACTTGTATGCCATGTTGAGGCAGACTCTATCTCCTTTTAGCAAAAAGCTGAAAGCATCAGCTGACACTGTGTTTTAGGAGACAAGAGCATGTACTTGATTGCTCAAATGTTTTTCCCCAGCTCCAAAGTCCATATGTTGAACCAGAGATTGCTTTCCAAGATGAGAAAGGCCAGGCCACTTCTTACCTCTTCCTTGTTTTCTTTCTGTATGAGTCTGGATGGCTGGGCACAGTGATTTTTTTTTTACTTGTATTTATAACAAAATGTTATAAATGTAATGATTTAGGAGACTACCTCATGCTTGTATTCCCCACACTGTAAGTGTTAGTCTGCTTCATAGGCCTAAAGTCAGGGAGGGTGTAGGTTGGCATCCTTTCTGTGAAGTGTGAAAGAGACTCTGTTCCCTTCATCTTGCAGCTCCTAGTGGCTGCCAGTATTCCCTGGCTATGACTCTTTTCTTCATATCTCTTATTTCCCTTCCAGGAAACCAACCCAATCTGTTTCTATCACTGCATTAGCATAATCTGGCTCCCCCCCCACCCGCATCGTTCATACACAGACACTTATAATTACACTGAGTGCACATGAATATACTAACATAACTTCCTAACCACATGATACTTCACATAGTCACATCTTAGGTTCTGAGAGTTTGGGTATGAACATCTTTGAGGAACAATTAATTATTTAGTCTTCCTGTTAATAGTTATCAAACTCTGGTGCAGACACACTTCTTGTCCTCTATCTCGGCCACATGCTTTTGTTTTTATTAGCCCAGAAGGGAGCTAGCAGATGCTATTATAAGAAATAGTCAACCATTGAATGTCTTTAGGGAGAAGGAGATGGAGGAGAAGAGGAGGAGGAAGAGGAGGAGGAGGAGGAGGAGAGAGACAGACAGAGACAGTCAGAGAGACACAGTGAGAGAGACCTATTGGGAGGAAAATAGCGGTGGTAGCAAAAGAATTGGGGGAAAGAAAAAGAGTAGATTTGATGGAAACACACTATATTCACCTGCAAATATTAAAAATACACTTAAAAAGAAACATCCCACAAACCCCAAGTCCAAGTCACATGCTCAACTGAATCTTTTTCTGAGTTTTGACACATTTCCTAATGAAGTGAGTGTCATTTCTCTTCTGTTGTCCCCTGTGTTTTGTTCCTCAGAGTCTCCTGTGAGGAGCCAGGGTGGCAGACAAAGAAAGGATCGCACTATGACTCTTAACCATTGTAACTGCTCTAGAAAGCAAACCACTTTGGAGCCATATCAAGAAGCAATCAGCTGCAACTAAACCTCACAGTTCACTTCACTGCTGACTACCTCTACAGTATACTTTCATGATTGGTGCAGTTTAGGAGACCACAGCTCTTGGTAGAACTTCAAAACTGCAGGTTTCTTTATTTTTCCTCTGTCTTGGTTCATTAAGTCAGGAAGGCCTAAGCTTAGTTACACACATGCTGTAAGTGTACAAAGAAGTAGTTTTTTTTTTAATAGGAAAAAGCAAGGCTATTAACAAGAGCAATCATAATCATGAAAATCATCATCGTCATCAACAACATCATCATTAGTGGTATCAGAAACATCATCGATATCATCAACAGCATCAGAAACATCATCATGGTTATCAGCAGCAGCAGCAGCTTCATCAGCATCAGAGCATCCTGTCCTCTAAGCACTATATCTTGTATCCATGATGTAGCATTCACAATAAACTTTCTAAGTGATTACAATTTATGATTCAGTAACTTGAAGCATGAAGAGATTAGGCATGTTTCCCAAGCAGTATGTCCAGGAAGTGGTCAGGGTAAGGTTAAATATAACTATATACTTTATCTCTTTCTTTTTCTCTATTGAACTCATCACAGTTTTCTGCCTGAGTTTCCCAGTGCTGAGAGCCATCACATTTCCTGCAGTATGTTGTCTCTGTATGTTACTATTTTTCTTGTTGCATTATAAAACAACACTATTTGTCCCATACACCTCATAAAGCAAGTGTGAGGATAAAAGAAAGAATTTTGGTGAATGTAAACATACTCTATGACATATTTTCTCTTTAATATTTTCTATTGAAGTTTTGAGAAGCATGGATGAGGAAATATAAAAAGATATATTTACCTTTATCGTAATATTACATATATATAGTTAGTGTGTGTGTATATGTGTGTGTGTGTGTGTATGTGCCGTACAGCATGTAAATGTTGTTTGTGTGTATATGTTTTCAGAGATGATCGTTTGGTATTGGATAAGCAACTGTGCCCTTCCCTGGGGAAGAGGGTTTCTCCATGTGTGTGCACGTAGGGAACAAAATGTGGATGTTCACTTTCTATCTACAATTGCTGTTAATTTTTAGGATAGCTTTTGGTTTTAGTGTCTTTACATTTAAATTTTTTTCTTTTATTTTTTGAGTTATAACATAATTACATCATTTTCTCCTTCTTTTTCCTCCGTCCAAACCCTCCACATACCCCTATTTGCTCTGCTTAAAAATCAAAGCATCTTTTTTCATCAGTCATTGTTACATACATACATGTACTTGCATATACATACATACTCCTAATGAAATAAACACAGACAGCGCAGTATGTATAATGTTGCTTGTGTGTATATGTTTTCAGGGATGATCATTTGGTATTGGATAAGCAACTGTGTCCTTCCCTGGGGAAGAAGGTTTCTCCAGCTCTCAGTATTCCCTAGATGTCTGTAGTTCTTTGTGCATGCCTGAGGCCACCTAGGCTTTCCCCTGTCTACGTTAGCATGCCTGCTGTTGTCCTTGTTCAGCTCATGTTCAGATAGTCGGTCATGTTGGTGAGACTTCATGTATGTAGCTTCTGACATTTGTAGGAGACAAACTCCCTGTTCTCTGGTTCTTCCAGCCTTTCCACCCCATCTTCTACAATGATCCTTGAGCCTTATGTGTGGGAGTTGCTTTGTAAGTGTATCTGATGGGACTGCACTCCAGAGCTCTGTATTTATTTTCTTTTTTATATTAAGTTTGTTTATTTTTAATTTATTCACTTTACATCCCAATTGTAGTCTCCTTCCTCATCTCCTTGTCCCACCCTCCCTCCCTCTTCCCCCTCCCCCATCCTCTAGACCCAGAAAAGGGAGCCCTCCTCCCATACTATCTGACCCAAGCCTATCAAGTCTCATCAGGACTGCCTGCATCCTCTTCCTCTGTGAGCTTGCATGGCTGTCCCACCAGGGGGATGTGATCAATGAATAGGCAACAGAGTCATGTCAGGGGCAGCCCCTACTCCCCATATTATTGGGCTTACATGGAAACTGTGCTGCCTATCAACCACATCTTAGCAGGGGGTCTAGGTCCTCTCCATGCATGGTCCTTGGTTGGTACATCAGTCTCTGTAGATCCCCCTGGGCCTAGATTTGTTGGCTTTGCTGTTCTCCTCGTGGAACCCCTGTCCGCTTAAGGTCTTTCTATTTCCCAATTCTTCTCTAAGTCACCCTGCACTCAACCCCAAAGTTTGGGTGTGAGTCTCAACATCTGCTTTGATCCCCTGCTGGACGGAGTCTGTCAGAGGACCTCTATGGTAGGCTCCTGTCCTGTTCTCTCTCTTCAAGCACTTCAGATGTCTATTCTATTTGCCCTTCTGACTGAGCATTAAGCATCCTCCTGAGGGTCCTCCTTGTTATTTAGCTTCTTTAGGTCTGTGGATTGTAGCGTGGTTATCCTGTATTATATGGTTCATACCTGCATATAAGTGAGTATATATCATGCATGCTTTTCTGGGTCTGGGTTACCTCATTCAGGTCAACAATTAATAAATGGGGCCTCCTGAAACAGAAAAGCTTCTGGAAGGCAAAGGACACTATCAACAACAAAATGACATCCCACAGACTGGGAAAAGATCTCCACCAACCCTACATCTGACAGAGGTCTACTATCCCAAATATATAATGAACTCGAGAAATTAAATTCCACCAAACCAAATAACCCAATTAAAAATGGGGTACAGATTTATACTATGGAATACTACTCAGTTATTAAAAACAAGTAATTTCAAAATTTGTGGACAAATGGATTGAAATAGGAATGATCATAATGAGTGAGTTAAGCCAGAAGCAGCAAGAGTCAAATGGTATATACTCACTTATATCTGCACACTAGCCCAAGGGATATGTCCCATGAAAGTCCTCACTTATCAGCAAGTGGGACAGAGGGGAGGACATCCTATTGGGACTATAGGTGAGAGAAGCATGGGAGAATGGGGAAATAGAAGGATCCAGAGGGTCCTAGAAACCTACAAGAAGAACATTAGGATGGGCAGATTTGGGCCCAGGGGTCCTGATCAAACTATGGCACCAGCCAAGGACAATACAGGTGGTAAACTTTGAACCCCTACACAGATCTAGCCAATGGACAGGACATTCTCCACAATTGAGTGGAGAGTGGGGTCTGACTTTCACAGGAACTCTGGTGCCCCATATTTGACCATGTCCCCTGGATGGGGAGACCTGGTGGCACTCAGAGGAAGGATAGCAGGCTACCAACAAGAGACTTGATACCCTATGAGCATATACAGGGGCAAGAGGTCCCCCTCAGTCACAGTCATAGGGGAGGGGAGTAAGGGGAAAATGGGAGGGAGGGAGGAATGGGAGGATACAAGGGATAGGATAACAATTGAGATGTAATATGAATAAATTAACAAAATATATTTTTTAAAAAATGGGGTACAGAGCTAAACAGATAAGTCTTAACAGAGGATTTTCGAATGGCTGAGAAACAAAGAAATGCTCAACATCTTTAGTCACAGCAAAATGGAAATCAAAACAACTTCCAAGATTCCATCTTAACGCCTGTCAGCATGGCTAAGATCAAAAACTCAAATGAAAGCACATGCTGGCAAAGACATGGAGAAAGCCGAACACTCCTCCATTGCTGGTGGGAGTGCAAATTTTACAGCCACTTTGGAAATCAATCTGGCACTTTCTCAGAAAATTTGGACTAGCTCTACCTCAAGACCCAGCTATGCCACTCCTAGGCATATACCCAAAGATGCTCTACCACACGACAAGAACACTTGCTCAACTATCTTCATAGCAGCTTCACTAGTAATAGCCAGAATCTTGAAGTAATATAGATGTCCCTAAACTGACGAATGGATAAAGAAACGTGGTACATTTACACAATGGAATACTATTTAGCTATTAAAAACAAGACAGGGGCTGGAGAGATGGCTCAGTGGTTAAGAGCACCGCCTGCTCTTCCAAAGGTCCTGAGTTCAATTCCCAGCAACCACATGGTGGCTTACAACCATCTATAATGTAACCTGATGCCCTCTTCTGGCCTGCGGGTGTACAAGCAGACAACACTGTATATACATAATAATAAATAAATCTTAAAAAAAAAAAAAGAAAAAGAAAACTTAATATGGAGACTGAAAGTGGGTCTCCAGCCCTCACATGTTAAAAAAAACAAACAAAAAAAACAAAAAACAAAACAAAACAAAAAAAACAAGACAATCTTGAAATTTGCAGGCAAATGGATGGAACTAGAAACGATCATCCTGAGTGAGAGTTTTGTATTTCAATTGGTAAAAATGTTTTTATTTGAACATTTCACATATGAGTATACTGTATTTACTTCCTTTGTACTAGTCCAGCTCCTCCTATCAGCCCAGCCATACCTGTGTCCATACATGCACATGATATATATCATAGCATATTCAGTCCATTTGTGTCGCTCTTATTTGCATATGAGTATGCTGTTAACATTTTTCATAAATGAGATTTTAGATATTTTTTCTGAAAACTGTCATATTTTATGTATACTTTTGTAATTTTCCTTCTACTTCTTTATGTCTGTAAGCACATTCTCATTTTAAATGACTGCACAGCATTCCATATCATGATTCTAGTAAATTCCCACAGTTGGAAATGTAGTACCTAAAATGTTTGAAACAACCAAGGCTGGAAGTAGACAAATCCCCACCTTTCGTCCTGGTCCTGCAGATGTTACACATGCTGTGACAGCTTCCGATTTGATGCATTGTTCCCTAGCATGCTTCCTAAATGCAGAGGGAGCTTCTCACTGCAGAGGAAGTTACTCATTTGTTCTTCTGGTAAACGTTTCACTTCCAAGAAGACATCTTTCCCCACTTCTCTGTATGTTTATACATTATTCTCTATCCTACAGGACTCAAGGGATGGTATCACTGCACTTGTGATAAAGCCTTGAGAAGTGCAGGCACTATTAAGACACGTGGTGAAACCTTTCCTAGGTTAATAGTCCAGTAAGTACAAGGAGATATAATACAGCCCGGCCGATGAGGGAGCCGTCTACTTCACTCCAGTCCCTTGAAGACTCACAAGGCAACCCAAGCCGATCAGAAAAGTTGTTTCCTTCGTCTGCCACACCACCCCAGGCCAGGTGCTTCCTCAATGCAGGAGCTCTAACATAACCTGACAAGGTCCTGCCAAAGTTCAAGGAGCCTCCATACAGAGAAAACAGCAAACCGAACCAAAACCAACACAAACCAACGGCAGCTGAAGATCAGAGAAGTTGAGGGAAAGAACAAGAATTGTTTTTGTTGACTTTTCCTCAACTACATCTCTGCCCTTGCATCTTGTGGAGGAAGGATCCGAAGGACAAGTGAGTGTTTCCCATCAGTTATTCATGCATCCATTCAAGAAGTAATGTAGTATATGATACGAAATATTATTTTCCTTGCTGAGTTTTAGGACCACATTTTTTTTGTGCTGTACTTTTCTCTGTGTGTGGCAGTAGCTAGAATAGGCAGAATAAAAGACAGGAGGATTTCTCATCTCTATATTGAGTGTTCCTGCTAAAATGAGCAGTATCCTGCTGTGAGAGCCCTGCATAGTTACTTGGGGAAATGGCACTCAGTAGCTGGTTCACAAATTGTTATGAGTCCATTAAGAAATGAGGTGCCTGTGCCAGCTTGAACCAACACACTGTGTTCTATAAAAACATTAAATAAGCCAAGTTGCACATGAGGATGGGGTGCAGTGTCTACTGACTCTTGACTGAAAAAATTGTCTAAAGTAAAAAAGCTTGTAATGAAAGTGAAGGACTGAGGTTTATCAAATGGTGTGTATTTCATATTGTAGTTTCTGCAGCACTGTCTAGAATTCTAGTTAGGTGGGGCATAAGAAAAAAATTTTCGTTGGTATAGAAAGAGGTCTGTGTGTGTTCCCAGGCAGATATGCTAGCTACTCATGAACCTAGTTGTTCTTAAAAAAATTAGAACGTAGCTAGGCATGGTGGCACACACCTTTAATCTCAGCGCTTAGGGAGGCAGAATGCTGTGTATTCAAGGCCAGCCTGGTCTAAAAAGCAAGTCGAGGACAACCATGGTACATAGAGAAACCCTATGTTGAAAAACGGGGAGGGGGGCACAAGACATATGGAGCTCTTTTGAAGGATTAAAATTTACATATAAATGCATGTACATATATGCATACACACACATTCTTATTTGAAACATTGTCTCATCATGTAGCCCAGGCTGGCCTTGAACCCACTCTCCTTTCTCACTTTCCTGAGTACCAGGGTCTCCTGTGTGGTCTGTGGCTTCAAGGAGGAGTCTCACTGCTCCATCTCAGCCCATTGACAGCTCTGGCAGTTATTTGGCTAACACCATAGATTTACCCATAGCACTTTACATTTCCCTATTTGGTTTACGAAATAAATCAGAATGTTAAGAAGCTGTCTTTTGATTGTCAAGAATAGATGCTCAGAGATAGTGACTTGCCAAGCATTACAATAGCCAATAAGAAACAGTGGTAGATTAGAAATCTTTTGGCTATTATTTCATAGCTTTTGGTCATTTTTCCAAAGTGGTAAGCATTTGAAATATTCATGAAACAGAACCTAGCAGCCCAGGCATGCATGATGCTTGTAACACCAGAAGATGCAGAACACTAAGCATCTAATCATTAAAATTAATATTCGATTTTAAGTTGAATTATAAAATACATCTAAGACATAATAACGAAGACCAAATATATTCTTCATAGACTAGCTTATATAAATATAAAGAAAAGTAAGGTAGACTAATTCTTCAATGAGCAGTGTCTACAATTCTCTTCTGGGTTACTTATTTTGGGAAAATTATCAAATTAAGAAAACAATTTATCCAATTAAGAAAAAAAAAAAAAAAAAAAAAAAAAAAAAAAAAAAACCCTTCCAAATTGATCCCAGGCCTCTGAGTTTGATGAGGTACCTGGAAAAAGATCACTACTAGGCAAAAATTTTGCATCACTTGACATTTAATGTGAAATCACTTATCACGTTGAAAATAATTAGGTGCTACTAGCAGTCACTTGTTACAAGCCACAGAGAAAATACCATCCTGGGGGGAGGGCGGTGGGGAGAGCGAGTGCTGCGCTTCACATGGGGCAGTGGTTCTCAACCTTCTTTGTGCTCTGACCCTTTAATAGGTGTTGTGGTGACCTTTAACACAAAATTACTTTTGTTGCTACTCCGTAACTATAATTTTGCTACCTTTATGAATCCCAATGTAAATATTTTTGGAAATAGAGGTGTGTCAAAGGGGTCATGACTTACAGGTCGAGAACCACTGGCATAGAGCAAGTAAAAGAAAATCAACACAATTTAGAGAGAGTGTTTTTAAAAAAGTAATGCCCTTTACTGGTTCTCCCGAAGCACCTATTACACAGTGAACTCATATTCTGCGTCTGCTGCCATGCGAAAATACTGTTGTATTTGCCAAATGCTAATCAGTAGCTTTAAATCCTTAGCTAAGGATCATCTAAAATACTAATATGTGTGTGGAAATAAATATGCTAACTACCACATACGGTTGATGAGACAAACTCATGGTTGGTTTGTTCAACTAGAATTGGCAATATTAGGGGGTGGGTGGGGAATCATTTCATCAATTAGGTATTTGTCTTTCAAACACCAGGACTTGAATTTGATTCCAAGAACGACTGTTTTGAAAAGACAGGCAGAGTGGTATATAGGGAGGTGAAGAAAGACAGATTTCTAGGATTTAGCAGCCATCCAGGCTGGCTTATTTGGCAAGGTCCAGGCTAGTGAAAGCTCTTGGATCAAATATGAAAAATATAAGTAAGTAAATAAACAAATAAGAGCAATGGTATCTGAGGAAAGACACTTTGGGCCTCTACCTACTCCTACACATGCATGTACATGTGTGTGTTTAATGTGTATGGATGTTTGTCCATGTTCACATACAGAGTTGGACATAGTAGTGCAGTCCCATTTGAAGAGAATGTGCTTGGATAAGTCTATTGGATCTATATCATCTCATTTCTTTTGGCTAATGTAAACCAACATGGTGTTTTAACATTAGATATGTATTTTAGGAAAGACTGTGCATCTGTAATTATCAGGTGAATTGTTAGTGTCAGCAATTTATGTAGTTGAATAAACAACATAAAAGACCTAGAAGAAATGGTACCATGGGAAAGGAAGCGATAGAAACTGCAAACTTCCAAAACTCACTGCAATGTAAATGTGAGTAGTCCTCGGTTCATGGCAACATCACTATTAGAAAACCACAGCAGTAGAACTCAGAAAAAACTGATCTTCTAAACAAAATGGGTCAGCTTCAGGTGGGAGTTTGAATATGGTGGCGAGGTAGGAGTATTTTGTGTGGAAATGTACTTTGACTCATTCCATGTTATATTAATATTTTATTATATGGTGATAACAAGTAAATGGTTGACTCACTTACTTTTGGGTGGATTCATCTTTGAAGAAAATTAGTCCTTTCCTAGTTGATGACCAACATTCACTACTTATGTTTTAATATTTTTGTAAAATTTTAAATGCATATTTTTATGTACCTAACATGAATAGGTGTTTTGCCTATTTGCTTGTCTGTGTACTACATGCATGCATGGTGGCTACAGAAGAGGGCATCACATTCCCTTATACTGGAGTTAGAGATGGTTGTGAGTTACCATGTGGATGCTAGCTATTAAACCTGGGTTCTCTAGAAGAGAGACTGCCAGTGTTCATGAGCACTCAAACATCTTTCCTTCCCTGTGCACATGTTTTCAATCAATAGAATATTGAAACAAACCTGGGATTTTGACCATATCATTGCTATCTCCTTCTATTTTAGGTCTGTGGCATGATATTTAAAAAATCACTAGTTAAAACATTCCTATGAGAAAAAATCAGCAACCAAAGAAAAAAATGAAAGGACAGCTGTTGCTGTTCCTGCTCGGAAAGCAATTTGGAATTGTTTGAATACATGGCAGAGGTTTTTTGTTTGTTTGTTTGTTTTTTTGGCTGTGTGGGTAAGTCTATTTTCTTCTAGAATATTTTATTCAAGCATCATATAATCAACAAATGAGGTCATTGTTCAATAGGCTCCAAAGGCAGTGCCTAAATTAAGCTGATTTTATTTAATGTGTAAAATGACTTTGACATCATTTTATATCTAGAAGGTCCTTTAAAAAACTACATCAGTATATTAGAGAAAGGCCTACTTTCCAGGAGAAGCCAGAGGAAGAGCAGCTATTAATTTTGCTGAAAGCAAAATTGTGCTCATATCCTAACATTGCATATTACAGTGACTTGACATTGAACAGGACATTTTAAATGTAGAATATTGAAGAATGACACTTAAGTGATGTACTAAAAGTAAGGTAAAGTAAGTTAGATATGCCTGAATTTAAAATGCAAGAGGAGATGGAAGGAAAAGTCCTCAGTGGGACAGACAATCTAGGTCTGAGTCACACAGTGAGCTTTACCTTTCAATACGTGTACCATTTAAACACTGCGAGGACAATGATTTACAACACAGAAGTAAATGCACTTGGCTGTGCATTCTCTTTATAGCCAGTTTGTAATCCTCTCCCTGGAGGATTTCATTCTCGGAGTGGCCTTAAAGCTTGAAAGCTCACTGATTCTAGATGCTGCCTCATGTTTTTTTCCCCTGTGTCTCCTTCTAGTGTGCTGTGTGCTGCACACATCCATCATGGAACACAGTTTCCCTTCTAACCAAGGAACACTAATTTGGGGAGAAATTTTTCTCTCTTTAAGAGTCCTGCTGAACAATCTGCAAACAGGAAGGAGTTTGGTGACTGTGACCACTATTGGCAACTTCTGAAAGATTGGGTAATAAGCAAGCAGTGATGAGCAGCCAGTGTGCTGACTCCTGCATTTCATTAGGTCTGCTTCTGCATATGAATTAATAATGGTGTGGCCTGTGAATGCAATTTCATGCTTATAACACTTTGGCCACTGGCAATGCTGTATACCCACGTTTCCTGTGTGTGTGTGTGTTTTTTTTTTTTCATCTGCTGTTTATAGCTATTCAAATTCAAGGAACAGAAATATTTTAGATAAGAGTTAATTAGCCTGCATTCTACAGATCAAGTCGCAATAGCTCATCATTAAATAAGAATTGCCTGGGTAACTGCTGCAAGGATTTTGTTCTTGTCCTTCCTAAGATCCAAAGTGTGAGATTCATTTCCTTTTCTAACAGAAGAAAATGTTAGTAATCCCTGAGTAATTCAGATATAGATTTAATCAAACTTCCCACATGTACACTGCCCTACTCACTTCAGCTTGTATCTTTTGCATATCAAAAGTTTAAGAAAGGGGATTTGAAATTTCTTGCCAACCAGCAGAGTGAAAATGATGCTGATTTCCACATCTGCCAATCTAGATTCTTCCTAAATCCCTAAACTTTCCTCAGTTTCTCAGTCTTTAAAATGGGACCATTTTGATTCACTGGACTCAGAAATACCATGTACAAGACGACAGGAGTTGATATGATAAAAAGCAGTCTACAAAACGTAAAGAGCTTCTGTTGTAGAAGGCACCGTGTTCTTTTTGAGCATTGCACTTCCTTACTGTTACTTGCCAACACTTAAGTCCACAAAGTTCTCTGTTGAAAATATATTCTGATTTTCTTCAAACCCGTAAAGAACTAAATCCTTATTTATTTATTCTTGACTAAAGAGAACAGAAATGGGATCAACACAGTAATCATGTGTCCAGCTTCTGAGCCCACAACACTGAAGGACAAAGGATCCACACAGAAGTCCCCCCACCTTCTTTTCTGCTCTCAGTAATTCCAGTGGTTTCCAATACCAAGACTGTCAGCCACTCTTCTTGACTCATGGCTTCTGTGCTAGTTGTACGCTTAAATGTATTGAAAGGAAGTCAGAGGGACATGCTTTTCCTTGAACCACTGAGCCCAGGCACGCCTCTGCAAGAAGTAGAAAAGAGCAGCAGCTGCCTTTTCTGCCACAGGCCTTCTGACTTCCCCAGTGGGAGCGTTACACAGCGGGGAGCTTGGGGCCCCACCCCTATTCCTCTCGCCTGCCTAGAACTCTCAATCACTGTCCACGGTTCTGAATTTCAACTTTCAGTTGTCAGGAATCCATTACATTTCTCCCAGCATGTCAAAACAAGACACTCCCCCGCGGCCGCCCCCACAGCATATTATCTATATTCTCTTCCCTCCATCCCTAACTTCATGATTTATTTCCATCTGCGTTTAAAATGTCTTATTTTATTTCGTCTGAAGTCCTCCAACCTAGCACCTAGGGACATAGTCCAAGCCTCAGATATCAAAGTTAAAAAGCCCCACACTTCACCCACACTCTTCCACCCTTCTGGTCCCGACTCCCAGCAGCACACATCATTCCTCGCACCAGACTCTTCTCACCTGACTCTCCCGCGGAAACTCGTGGCGCACTATGCTGAGCACTGGGATGTGCAGGGCAGAGCTGACCAAGTCCAGCTCCATCATTTCTCCCTGGCTCTGGGGGAAGGCCAGGAGCGCTGAAACCCCTTGTACTACTACGGTGTGGCACACGCTCTGCAGAAAGGAGAAAGGGTCACTGCTCCATGGTGAGCTTGGGGAAGAGAAGGGCATAAGCGGCAGGTCGCCCAGGCCTGCCTCGATGGCCATCACTACTTCCAAAGACAGGTTGTAGGGTAGTAGCCCTTCCACACGGTTCAGGTTTTCCACAGCGAACAGGAGGGCATCCCGAGGCCACAGGGTCTCAGCTCCTGGGCTCTCCCCGAGCTTCCGGGAGCCAGGCGGACCCCGGCCATGCAGGGCGCTCCCCAACCAACGTGCGCCTTGCGAGGGCGCCGGTGGCCGCCACGTCCCCGACTCTGGCTCATCCCTCTGGGCACCCGCTCTGCTGCCGTCCTGAGCGCGGCTGGCTGCGCGTGGGGCCGTGGTCCAGGGCTGCAAGTGCACCGCACCCACCCTCACCGCGTGTCCGATGCGCTTGAGGATCTGGCAGGGCTGCGGGTGCGAGGAGGAGCTGGGCACTCCGGCCAGCACCAGTGCGCAGGGCGGCGGCAGCAGCAGACAGACCCTGCTCAGCAGCCACCACAAACTCAGTCTCCTCATTACTGAGACCCGCAGGGAGAAAGCGCGCCCCCTCCTGCGCCCGGCTCGCCCCTCTGCAGCCGCCGCCGGAGGTCTCCGCCGTCTGAGGTCTCCGCCTCCAAGTCCCGAGCGCAGCTTCCCCAGACGCGGTGAAGCGGTCGCAGGAGCTGGACCTGTCCCTGGGCATTCCAAGTTGCAGCCTAGCAGGCGTCCGGCAGTGTCGGATGAGGCTCTTAGGCTCCTCTGCCTAGCATCTTCCGCAAGCGCGGCAGGCCGGCGGGCCAGCGCGGGTCACCCGCGGTTTGGGCTCCCGGTCCCTGCCCACCCCATCTGCAGGGCGCCAGGAGTGCAGTGTCTGGCCCCGCGAGAAGCCGCCGGACTTATAGAGGGGCGGCAGTGACCAAGGAGCTGTGCTCACACTTGGCTGGCTTCTTTTCTCTTGCTATTCAGTTCAGGCGACACCCACTTATTTACTGGGGTGGCAGAAAAGAGGGCGTTCACGCCCGAGGTGTTGAAAAGCAGCGGCCAAACCTGCTTCCCTTCCCCGCCGGCCACCTTATCACGGGATTCCCCATCGCTTGCTTCATTTTCCCTCTTTCCTCTCTACTTCCTCTCTTTTTCTGCCCGGCTTTTCGTCCAGGCGCCACCTCCGCGGCTTCCTTGGAGGAGCGACACAACTGGCCAGCGAAGGGTGGTTCTGTGCTGAGCGCCAAAGTTCTCCCCGCCTCAGTCGGCGCCTCCCAATAGCTGAGCCCTGGCGCCAGCCTGTCGCTTGGCTGCGCTAAACGCCCACTGATGGTGAGAGATTCTCCTGCCACCGCACGGTCCCGCGCCCCTGCAAAGTCCTCACCCGTCAAACCTGGGAGTCCATAGTTGGCACAATACCCCGTGGCGCATGAGCACAAAGACTGATGAGCCCTGGAGAATTCTGAATTCCGAGTCACTCCCGAGAGATCTGAAAACCAGTGGGTCACAGGGACCGATTTAAAGACACTGTGACTTTAAGGAGCTTTCTTGGTCATGCCACTCTAACGGGTTTTCTAGTCCAGGGCATTAAAGCAAGAATTATTTACACATCTGATTTCCTCTTGCTTCTCTTTGGCAGAAAAACCTTTGCGTTTTTAAAGGGGTCTTGCTTTTTTAGTTTCTCAGAATAAAAATAATGTGGACTCAAATAAATTAAAGTCAGAGGCAAGGGAATCATTCATGGGTAAAGGCGCTTGCCACAAAGCCTGACAACTGGACTTCCATCTCCTGGTCTTACATGGTGGAAGGAGAGAACCCACTCCAGAAAGCTGTCCTCCAGCTTGTATACGTGTTCCACCGACTCACCCATCCCAGACACGAAATAAGTAAAACGCATTAAAACTACTTTCAGATTCTGAAAAATATTCCCCAGTTGTTCCTACCACAGACCAAGAATATCCTGGTTGTAGTTTCTTGTGAGTTATACAGCAATACAGAGGCCAATGAGTTTAGTATCTACAACTTCTTCTCCATGGAATAATCTGGAGTTAGAAAACAAGGAAGGGGTCATGGGAAGGGCTTGTGGATGCCACACAAATAGGAAATTGATTTTATCTTATGTTACAAGAGCATTTACAAGGAGGGTGGGAGAGGTGGCTACGTGAGGGACAAACAGCGCCAGTGATCAGCACTTCTGAATCCAATACTTCCTTTGGAGAAGCTTGACCTTGCCAATTAACGCGACCTGTCCTTGCCCCGTTGGTTTGGATCTGCTAAATTATTACGCAAATACATCAAGCCTTTTAGATCCAAACAGGTTTGATTCTTGAGCTAAAGGCCCCCTCATGTTTTAAATTTTGGGATAATGAAGCTCAAGAAAAATAAAATAAAATTCTTGAGACGTGATGACTGTTTCCCTCAGCACGAAGTAAGTTTTTAAGTTTTGCAAAACTGAGTTGCTACAGGGAAAAAGGGCTTCCATGACTGAGAAATAAAATCATAACAGGGATTAAACCAGGAGAGAAAGCCCTTGCCCAGCCTTGAGGCCAGAGAGCGAACACAGCTGTCAGCAAGCCCTTGCCAGAGGACACCATTGCTTGAGATACAGTGTATGGTGTAGAACGTAGGTCATTGCCTGGCAGGCAGATGAGGGTCTCACCTGTGCAGTTCTCTGTACTGGTCTGTGCTAGAGTATGTGTGCATGGAAGATTATGGAGTATGTATGACTGTGGCTCAGAGTAGCACATGGCATTGCACTTAGTCTCCTGAGAGACTAGGCATTGATGGAAAGTAGCCTGGCCTGACTTAGAAATGTGCGGTGGATGCACTTCAGGCATCAGGCCACTCACAAGTTCACCATGACCTTGAGAGAATTGGCTGACCTGGTTATTCCCAGAAATGTGCATGATCGGCACATTTCTGAGGTTAGTACTTCCGGAGTTCCTGACGGGAGCCACGGTGGCAGCTCTTACTTTTGTGTTTCCATGGCTTTCACGGGTAGAGGCCAGAGGTCATCCTCTGGTCTTGTGCCTCTGGAGAAGTCTAGCTTGTGATTTGGAACAGCTGGGGTCCTCTCACAGGGACCTGGGACTCAGTGGTAAGGCTAGGCTGACGGCTACTGAGAATCCTGGCTAGTCTGTCTCTCTCTCCTAGTATTGCCATTAAGGGTGCGTGCTACATCTGATTTTTTTCTTAAAGTAGATTGGGAAGACTGAACTCAGGCCCTCAGGGTTCATTGGCAAGCACTTTACTGATAAGATTTCTCTCCAGCCACTGTGTTATTCTTTTTCTCTGTCTTCCTTTTGCCATCTGGTTCTCATGTCCCTGAAGAACATCTCTAACATTAGTCTTCCCTCTTTCATCTCTCCTCTTTCCTTTCTTCTTTTTCTTCTTCTTCTTCTTCTTCTTCTTCTTCTTCTTCTTCTTCTTCTTCTTCTTCTTCCTTTATTTTGTGCCTAAAGGATCATAATTTTCAAAACTCTTTCATAATTTGACAATCAGTCAGTAAAACCTACTGTGTACAAGCATGACTGTATAGCAACCCTGGAATTAGATGATCAAATCCCAGTTAGAATAAATGATTTCTTCTCTCCATTCTCAAGCTAAGCTAGTTAATTTCTCAACAGAGTGCTAAACACTGAGTTCATGAGCTAATGGGAGACAGACAACAAAGCACACAATTAAACACACACAGGATATGCTGTTTAGGATTCAGGAGAAAAAAAAAAAACCCAAAGGAATAAAACGCAAGTGTTGGGTTGTGGCTGAGTTGTGAGTTTTGACAGCAAAGCCAGGGAAAACTCTCCAAGAACGTAACTTGGGAAAAAGAGATGAAGAGGGTGAGGGAGTGATCTGTGTGAGTGTATGTAGCAAAGACTCCGGAGTGGAGGAAGTAGCAAGAGGAAAGGTTCCTAGACCGCAATGTTTCTGGAGTATTGGAATACGAGTGAAGGGTCCAAAGAGCCAGAGCAAGAGGACTCACTGCAGCCACTGTGGGCCTGGTAGGAGCCGAAGGGCAGAAAGGAGGTGGCAGACAGTAAGAGCCAACAAGGGTCTTCAGCTGCTGTTTTGAGTCGGGTGAGAGGTGTGATGTCACAGGACTGATTTTTGTTCTCTTTCGAGACAAGGTCTTCTTCTGTAGCCCAGGCTGGCCTCAAATCCAGACAGTCCTCCTGCCTTACCCCCCATGCCCAGTGCTGGGATTACAGTCATACGCCATGGTGCTCATGAGGACTAATGTACCAGGATCCCTCTAGATGTACTTTTAATGGTACATGGAAGGTAGGCGAAGTGGACACCAGGATCCCAGCTATGAGCAATGGCAAATATGCACCTGAGAGACAACATACTTGCTAAGTCTGGTGAAGGTAAAATCATTTTCATCCTAACATATGGGGAATTGACTTTGAGAAATACTGGGTTATTGACAAAGTCTTCACACTGTGAGGGGCAGTGCCGCTTCAACATTGGAGGTTCAGCTGCAGTGCTGGTAGCAAGTCAGCTCTCATATTTGGCTCAGCCAGAGCTGTGTTTATTATCTGACTCAGAATGATAACTACTGATCTAAGAACTCATGTTGGAAGTCAAACAAACAAAACAGACACAAAGGCTCAATCTGAAATGTGTTCTGTGCACATCTGTGCTTTCCCGTGCGAGTAATGGCTACAGTGAAAACTGCGACACTCTGGACGTAGCCCAGGGAAGGTGACAGTGAAGAATGCTGTGGAGACTCAGATCTCGTCTTGGCAGTATTTCCCCGTGGGTATGACATTTGGCTTCCCAGAGGTGGAGTTTCCTCCTCTTTACATTGGTTATGGTGACAGCTCTTGACAGATGTCTATGCAGAAACGGCGGCATGCAAACTCCTGCAAGCCTCAAGTTCCATAGAAATGGGAGGTTTATTGGCACATTTATAATGGTTTGTAAAACTATTCTTTCCTTACCGATTATACATGGAAACATTTCAAGGTGCCAATTATAGTGGTGATGGTATTGTTTTAAAGAAATGGAATGTCCTCAATTATAGGCATGTCTTTTATAAAATACTAATTTTTAAAAAATGGGGCAGGAGTAATTGATTAATAGTAAGGAGTCTGGAGTGCCTGGAGCTGAATGACCCAAGACAGTGAGGGTTGTGGCAAGTCAGGGCAGAGAGATGAAGACATGGAAGAAAGTGAAGCCCACGAGGAGCCTAGTTTCTCTTCTGAATAGGATGAGAAGCAAGAGCAGAGCCTGGAGTAGATGAGGTAGTGGCAGTGGTGGATATGAGAGAGGATACTGTCTCGCTGCATTGTTACCACTAAAGAACCGGAATCAAAGGAGAAATGCTGAGCTACTGCCCAAGTCCTCATACGGTGAGGGTGAGAGGCAGTGTGGCTTCAGCGCCCCAGGCTTATCCCGGCTGCATCAGTGAAAACAACAGCAACCACTTCTTAATAGCTGGATGAACAACTGCCTATCTGATGATAACTTATCATCCGTACTCTGCCTTCTGCCATCTCAGCTTCTCCACTGACAATCATTATGGTTTATTTATGGTAGTCTTTCAGAATAAAGCCAGCAAACAACAACAAGCAAGTAGATGCAGTAGGGAGTAAGAGAATAGGATTTTAGTAGAGATTGAATCTAGGAAAAAAAATCAGAACACTTTAGGGAAACAGACCCAGAAGATTCATCACTCAAGATCTTAATCATTGTTTGTTCTTTCCTTGTTTTCCCAATTATAAAAACCCTATATAATATTCTACATGAGATCTTAATATGAAGACTTTGGTTTTGTATAAGTACATTTACTACCTTGAAATTGTCACCTTGAGAAACTGGCTTTTAGAATTGTTTAGAGTTTTCAGAAATTTGATGCATGCTCACACCCATGTCATACACATTCATACATAATACTGGAAAATAAAATTAATAAAAAAAATTGTAAAAAAAACCCTCTATATAATACCTTGTACCATTAACACCTTATACCATTGTCCTAATCTTGACATCAACTCTTATTCAAAATGCGAGTAATTTTCTTGATGTTGGAACTATCCAAAAGGGCTTCTGCCTTCCCTAACCTCATCTCAGAGTATTTGTGCTCTTAAGGCAATGTTCTTTTGCCAAGCCTGTACTATGCTATATATGTCTACTACCCTTTTCCTACAATGTGTTCATGTCTAACAATATGTATTTTACTGCAGATTTCAAACAGTGATGATGCTAATGTGCCTGAAATTTATCTCCCTTTATGAACTTAAAAGATTCTTGTAACCTACAAGAAATCCATCTCTCAGGTCAAATGGAGTCCAGATAAGTACTGTAATCCACAGCCTAAGTTTCTCACCTAAGCGTGAGATTCCTTCTCCTTTTCCCTGGTTTTGGGACTCCCCTTTCCCTAACTACCTGATTGCCACCTTTCTACACCCAACACCAGCTAATTTCTCCCTTCCTAGTCATGTAAACACTTCCCTCTAGTTAGAGAGTTTGCTGGCCCTCTCTGACTGACTGGGAGCGGGGACACCCTGGTCCTCTTCACTGACCCTCAACTAGACTCATCCCCATTGGTCGAGTTTCCTCATGTAGCTTTCTCTGCTGTTCTGTGACAGCCACTGAAAAATTAGAGTGCACTCGTAGCTACATCCTTGTGACTAACTCATCTGTTGAGCTAGGCTGTTGGTAGCTGCTTAGTGTTGGTGAACTACTAACTGGTTTGTACCAGTCCCTTGGGTCGCTAACCAGTTTTGGGGACTCCCTGATGGCTTACTGACCTCACCTCCCCGTGGGAAACATCCAGTAGTCCATTCTTCCTCACACACTTTTGCGAACACCCGTCTTAAAGCTTACATGACTCTGCAACCGAACGTGCATGTTTCTAAAACTAAACTGTTTTAATTATTGCCAACAACTGGGTAAATGGAAGGAAGCTCCCATATCCAGAGTTTTTCTTTGCTCTCCCAAAATTCTCACAAAGTGTCAACATTGTCTTAAGCCTTTTCTTTTTGCTCTCCCAAGAGTTTTAAATGTACACCTAAAATTTTTTTTTCTCTCTGACCTACTAACTTTGTCTTCTGCCCACATATATGTTCCTGTATCCTGCCAGACCTCCTACATCTGGGACACCGTCAGAATAAATTAATAAAAAATTTAAAAAATATGATATTAAAGAGATAACCTCCCCCCAAATAAAAACAAAAAAACCCCCCAAAACAGCTCCTCACAAGTGCCAGCAGGACCTGCCTTGTTCCTCCTAGTTGGACCTGCATTGCCCTTCCCAGCTGCAGATGTTCTCAGACCCTGGACAGCAAATGCAAGGACTGTTCTTCTAGAACCTGGCCAGCATTTCAACCCTTTAAATCCCCTATCACCACCCTACTGTCAGCAGGGAGTAAAGACGATTACTTTGCCCCTTATCCATTTGCAAAAGGTTGAAATGGTGTGCTCCAGGCCCCAGACAGACTGCTCCAGGTTCTCCCAGCACTTCTCGGTCCCTATCTGCTGCAGGACATGGCTGACATAGCCTGTCCTCTACCTTAAACTTTCAGGACAGAAGTTTCCCTTCCCCCTCACTATATAATTTGGACATTTGTTGCTATTACTTTTTTTCTATCTCTTTTCTTCATTACCTACATTTATATACTTTAATTTGCCTTATATAAAAACAACCCAGTGTTCCTCATTTTTAAATATAGGAAAAGGTAGGAATGTTAGCATTCTGCTTAAGTCTGTCTACCTGTGATGTCACTGCTTACCTGCCATGGGGGCGTGGCCCTGCCCAGAGCCATATAAAAGACAGACCCTTCATCTCTCTCTCTCTCTCTCTCTCTCTCTCTCTCTCTCTCGGGTACCTCTTTCCTCTTTTCCTTCTCCCCCCATGCTCATCTAATATACTGTATAACATAGTATCTGCCTGGTATCTTGTATTCTATCATCTGCCTCAATCTTTAATTTTTTATATATAACATTATCATAAACAATTATTATAAACATAATACCTTATCAAGAATATGGTGACAATGGTAAGAGAAGGGAAAGAGTTTACCACACAGGAATTTGGGTAGGAGAGATGGTAACGGAGATTTCAAGAGTTGTGAAATAATCATTATTTTAGAGGTTCTTAGTTTGAGTGACTTCTATATTCTTGGGATATTCCACAGACGATCAAAGTAGGATCTTGCTAAAGGAGTTTGGAGAAGCCTGAGGGATTGGAAATGTGAGAGAAGTAGAATTAGATCCTAAGGTAAAGAAACAGAAGCAGATATAATACATCTTGTCCAGTTGAAAAGTAGTGTCTAGGCATCACCCTTGTGCTGCAGACCAACAGGAAAATATCTTCTCTGCAACACATGATAGTCTATCCACAGGAAGCCAAGGGTAGATTATGTTTTATCTACATATGGGGAGGTGCCAGTGATAGCTTGCTGTGAGAGAAGACATTGTAGGGCCCTTGTTTTGGCTGTCAGTGGGGAGTGCGTTATCACTTGTTAGAAGAGGTTGGCCTTTTCAACATGCACCAGGATTATTAGCTGAGTGTTTGGATTTTCCAGTTCCTTCCCTAAACCCCACTGCAGGGAACTCAAGTGGGGCTTGGAGAGACTAATATGGCAGTCTCTCTTCATATCTCTCTTATCATTATATTATTCGAATCCAGTGTTGATTCAAATGACTTCTGGAATAACACTTGGCCCACTGGATAGTTTTTTTTAAAGGTGCCATTTTTAAAGAATTTGTCCATGCCCAGTTTGTAGCACTAGTTTTATACTTATAGGCAACAGATTAGGACTCTTCTCTAAGAAATTTGTCTTTATGGGACTTATGCATTGTACCTGTAAAATGTTTCAAGTAAGAAAAACTGATTTCCTTTCAGTAGAAAGAGATTTTTAGGGAAGACCGTGGTCTGAGAGAGGTTGTAAAATCATGAGTGACTTATGCCTGCCAAGTGTTTTATATACATGATCTCCTCATTCCATGAACACACTATTATTCTTATTTTATAAATGATGAAATAGAGGGTGGGTAAAACTGAGCCATTTGCTATGAATTGATTGCAAACCCACATAGGAGCCACCTGCTTCTAATTCCAATATTGTCACATCTTCTTTCCACATTAATGGAGACATGAAGGTGAGGCCTGGCCGATGGGAGAACATTATCTGACTTGGATACCGGGATGGATATAACTATGGAGACATTATTTATCAGAACATGGGAATGAATACTTTAAAACTCATAGAATGTAAGGAGATACTGGGATTAGTTTTCTTTCTGCTTAGTGCTGCACAAACCGGCACTGGTAACTCAGGCTGTGGGTGATAAATGGGCTTTGGCTGCACAGAGCTGTCCCTCCTGCCATTTCCTGGTTCCACAATTGATGCAGGCAGAAGGAAATCTCATCAGTGTGTCTCGTCTTCTGAGCGCTGAAGCACTCTTTGAAATAAAGGTTAGTTCTCCAGATATTGTTGCAGAATGTGAATGAATTGTTTCTGAATTTGAAACACTGTACATTTCTATTTTGGGGAACAATCATTGGGATTAAAACTCAGCCTGCCTTCAGTACACCATTGCAGCATCCACAGTGGGGAGGAGGCTGAGCCAGGGTGACTTAATAGTAGTCAGTAGCTAATTGTTTATGACCATGTGGATCTCTACCAAAAGCTCAAATGGGAAAACATTGTTGCCCACTAAGAACGCAAGTCTAAAGAGGCTGACATGGATGAATTAGGGTGTAAACAACAGTAATAGTTGTAGTGTGCTGAAATAGGATGATGATTTCCCGTTGAAGAGCTGTAAACGTTATTTTGTAGATGGCCCCTCACTCATAGTCACATTGTCTCTAAGTTAAAAAGAGAGTAGACATATTAATGTATTTATATAGTTTTAAATTAGTTATGAGTAGTGGATGCCTGAGGCAGAGTCTGCAAGTGATAGACTGGGATTCTATAGCTAACAGCAGACACAAAACTAAAATTGTGCTTTTTCACAGCAGTGAAAACATGGAGGCAGCCTTGCTGTTACCATCACCATTGGAGCAGTGAGTATCACGCACGTTTCTTCTCTTCTTTGCTCCTAAGCAAGAGTTCCACTTTGCTCTGACATTTAATGTTGTTAAGATGAGGGATAAGCATTTTTCTTTTTTCTTTTAGAATGAAAGAATTCACTACTATTTGTTTGTAATAGTCATCTCTGCCTTACACATTCCTGTTTGTTTGTTTTTATTAAATCTGGAAGACTTGTAAATTCCTCTGGACTTAGTAGAGTTTCTTCTGAAAGTGCCCCATCTTCTAGTGGGTAGACTATCATCTTTCTGGGAAGTTTGGAAAATGTTTTTTGGCAAAAGCAATCTACCCCATCATCTTTTTTAGTGTCTTTGCTGACTCCCTGCTGCTTTAAAAATCAAGCTTTGATTTTCCTGGCTTATCAGCTTCTCTATCATAGGGTTTAAATTTGTTATTATGTTTTCTTCGAAGCTGGGATCTTTCCCAGTGCCAAACGCATTCTTTTAACTCCAGAAGAGGGTGGCTAGGAATAGATAGAAGATGTCATATAAGCTTGTAGTGTAGGTATAGATAAGTATGTGACACGCTGAACAAAGAAGAATGCCTATAGATGCTTGCTTCTAGTTCTCAAGTGACTAGCCAATCTATGTATTTTTAGTATTCATTTTGAAATGTTATCATGGCTTGTGTGTCTCATAGAAAAGGCATATGGTTTAAAGAAATAAAATAAACCAGTATAGCGTTTGACTATGTTTTTCACATGACTGGAAATTATGATAAGTCACATTAGAAACTTTGGATTCATCAGGAAACACTTTAGCCTGCATTAGTGTATAAACATGTAAAATTTAACAAGTTTGGTGATTCGAATAAGAATGCTCCCCATGGGCTCATTATTTTGAATGCTTGGTCACCAGGGAGTGGCACTATTTGAAAGGAGTCAAACGGTTAGGGTTGTAGCTTTGTTGGAGGAAAAATGTGTCACTAGGGGTGGGATGAAGTTTCAAAAGCCCTTTCAAAGTACTGGAAGTAAACCTTGTATTATAACTGAGTTATAGGGGTACAATACCTCATATTAGAGTAGAAGCCCATGCCAATCCCAGAATCAGTTTCTTTCTCTCTCTTTCTCCCTCCCTCTTCCTGCACTCCCCCCCCACCCCTACCCCAACCCCTCCCAAGACTCTGCAATTCTGTATTATGGAGCATAGTTTGCAATGCATATGGATGAAGTTATATAGAAGCTTCATGAGATACATCCTGTCCACTTTTTTAGATAAAATGTTTCAAAACAAGTCATGTAGTTTGGATTAGTTTCTGTACAATTCAGTATAATAGAGATTACAAACCATCAAGGAATAAAATAATTCATTGCATCGCATCATAAACAAGCGTGTTGACTTCTACAATGTTCAAAATTGGGAGAATTACCATTAAGATAAACACAAAGCCAGTCTTGAAGCCAATAACATTTCTTTTGTGTTTATTTCAAAAAGTAGGAACAAAGACAAATCATAGTAGTATTTAAACATTTTTCTCATTCCTTTTCTTATTTATCACTACTGCTTCCACATATTTTCTGTTCCTAAGCTGGCCTCAGAGTTTTCAGACCTTTCCTTATTTAAAGGTTTCCCACCCACAGTTTTATATTTACCTTTCTTCTGAATTCTCTGTCATAAGCCCCCCAAGGGAACAGACATACGACAGCTGACAGGAGGATGAGGACTTCAAATTCAACTCTGCTTTAGTAGACAGTGCCAACCCTGAGTAGGGAAGAGCTGGACAGACTTATCATTTAATAACTGCTGACATGCACTTGTAGAAAGTAAATTTACTCTGTGTTAGAGTCATGGCAGATGTTTTGCATAGAATGCAGACATTTGTAACTAAAACCGAGTGTGGTGGGTTGGACCTGCAGTTCCAGAACTCAAGAAATTAAAGCAAGAGGATCGCTGGTTGAGGCCAGCCTGTGCTGCACAGTGAGTTCCAGACTAGCTTAGTTTACAGTGTGAGATCATGTCACAAACAAACAAACAAACAAACAAACAAAAAAAGAAAGAAATAAATGAGATTTAATAAGTGTTAGGGAATTTAATTGCCTCAACAAAGCAAAGTAAAGAGATGTGAAAAATATTTGAAATGAAAAGGTTCATTGGTTGCATTTGGGTTCTTTAAATGTATTTAAACATAAGAAGCCAATGAGAAAATGTTAGATAGCATATGAATTGAATTTCTGCTAGAAACCAGAAAATGGGATGACAGCCTGATAAGACAGAGGCCAAATAGACTATAAACATATGCACATATACATAGATGTATAATTTTTCCCACAGTAAATATAATGGTTCCCGAATCAGATGTGCACCAGGTGGGTAGCGCTTTAAATTGCCGAAATGTTATTTCACTTCTCTGTAAGTAAAATTGAATTAATCTTTTTCAATTCTCTATTTTCACTGATAGTAGAAACTTGAATAGGCTGTTTTATAAGGTCTTTTTTGGTTAAACATAATGCCATGGAATTCTTTCTTTCTCTCTCTCACTCTCCTTTTCCAAGAAGCAGCTGTGTACATTGCTTTGGCATTAGAGAGAGAAGCCAGCTCTGTGGGAACTCGTCTCTGTGGTAGCCTCCACTGACTGTTTCTGATGCTGGCTTACATCTTCTGTGGAAGCCTTAAGCTCTATATCCTCCAGTTTGTTTGAGTCATTGGCCCTGTCACTCACTGCTGCATCTTTTAGGGAGCAATGGAAACCCCCATCTGAGACTCACTTCATCAAACTTTAGTGGGGTGGAAATTGAGGAGTCTGTCTTTTTCATTTATTTATTTATTTATTTATTTATTTATTTATTTTTATTAATTTATTCTTGTTACATCTCAATGTTTATCCCATCCCTTGTATCCTCCCATTCCTCCCCCCCCCCATTTTCCCATTATTCCCCTCCCCTATGACTGTTCCTGAGGGGGATTACGTCCCCCTATATATTCTCATAGGGTATTAAGTCTCTTCTTGGCTACTTGCTGTCCTTCCTCTGAGTGCCACCAGGTCTCCCCCTCCAGGGGACATGGTCAAATGTGAGGCACCAGAGTACGTGAGAAAGTCGTATCACACTCTCCACTCAACTATGGAGAATATTCTGATCATTGGCTAGATCTGGGAAGGGGTTTAAAGTTTACCTCCTGTATTGTCCTTGGCTGGTGCCTTAGTTTGAGCGGGACCCCTGGGCCCAAATCTGCCTATCATATTGTTCTACTTGTAGATTTCTAGGACCCTCTGTATCCTTTTATTTTGCTATTCTCCCATGCGTCTCTCATTTAGAGTCCCAATAGGATGCCTTCCCTTCTGTCCCAGTTTCCTGGTAAGTGAAGGCGTTCGTGGGACATGCCCCTTGGGCTAGTATGCAGATATAAGTGAGTATATACCATTTGAGTGAGTTAACCCAGAGGAGTCTGTCTTAAGTTCTCTGTCTATACACTAATTTCAGCTTTTCTCATGGTTAGTGCCATTTTAGCCTTGAGGCCTTTTTCTTGTCCTCCCGTGTAATGGGCTATATGTGTGCCATCTCTTTCTCCTGTATGACGTCAACCTTATATTACCTTTTTATTGATGTAGATGACCAATTACTAAAAAAAAATTGCAGCCTCTCTTGGAACATTATGGAAGTGGAGGCTGAAAGAATGCAACGTCTGGAGGGCGAGGAAGATGCTGAGACGTGCTGTCTTCTGGATATGACATGCTATTTGTACTCAAGAATTCAGTAGCTGTGGTTACCTGCACAAGATCAAGACAGCCCAAATAAACTATAGATAGGGGAGGTGCATTCTAGGCCCCAATCCTTACTGAGTTGCTGGTGGCAGCTGCTGGGGTAGGACAATTATTATTGTTTGAAAGTTTTGCCACTTTTAGGTTTTCCATGTTCCAGTGGATGGCCCCACAGCCGTTCACATATGTTCAGCACTAAATAAGACTTGGTGAAGAGCAAGAGGGCAGGTTGACAGGAGGGCATGTTGGAGGGAGTTGGTGGAGGAAGAAAATTATAGGGAATGTATGACTATATTTCACTGAACACATGTATGAAATTCTCAAGAATAAAGTAAAATTATTTAAACATGGCAACTTAAATGAACACACGTATATTGCCTTACAATTTCAGGGGCCAGTATGTCTAAGCCATCTGTTTTCTCAAACCTTACGCAGCAGTCTGTTGGCTTATTTGGAACCCTGACAGGGGCAGAATCTACTCCCAAGCTCATTTGATGTTGGCAGAATTCAGTTTCTTGGCTTTTGCTGGCTCCCATTGTTGGCTTTTCTCAGAACCTAGAGGCCACCAGTAATCACTAGAAGCTGTAGTTCTTTACCTGTAGTTCCTGACCAGGTTGACATATTGAACATGGAGTACAATGGAGTAACCACTCATCAGGGCAAGGCCCAGGCCCAGGAGTAGTTGGCCAACACAAAATGAACTCAATGGGATTTTTGAAGACTTTTTTTGTCTCGTTTTTGCTTTGTTTGGGTATTGTTTTGTTTTGTTGGCCTTTTGCTGATTTTCATTTTAGTTTCTGTTGATTTTTTGTTTTTATTTGTTTGTTTGTTTCTTCAATGAAGTCTAAAACAAGAACTAAGTGTAATCATGCAGCAGCATCAAAGACCTACTTGAAGTCATAATGTTGATTCTTTGAAGAAACAAGACTTAAATATTTATTGTTAACTCTTCTCAACTAGTCGCACAACAATTGACCCTTTTGTTAAAATGGTATAATGTATGCAAATTAATGCTACAGAATAAGGAAGACAAAAGAAAGAAAAGAAATTCAAAAATATAACAAAGAATCCAGGCATTGTAGAAAACTTGGAATCAATATAGGCACTCAGCATAAAGGACCAGTTACTTAAGCTATATCAACTCTATATAATATAATTTGGACAGTTAAGAGAGTAAACAATAATTTAGTTATGATTTTGTATATAAAATCTTTATTTGCCTGATTATAGAAAATAGTCATGGATCAAGGACTTGGTGACCATGAGGTATTGTCAAGCAGTAATAAGATCTTTACATGGCAGGGCCATGTGGAAGGTTACAAGATTGACTCCTTCCCCTTGGTCTGGTTTCCTGTCTAGTAATGCAATCTCCTTTACCCCAAGTGCTCCTGAGATTATGATGCCATTCACCACGGTCTTTTTGAGAACAGCAAAGATATTGATGCCATGTCCTCCAACATCTAGAACTGCAACCTGTTTAAACAGGTTTCGTTTTTTTATTATGTTACCTAACCCAAGTATTTTGTTATATACTCATGGTTTTTAAAAATTGTGTCAATGTGATATCTTAAAAAATACTGACTATATGTGAGACTATAAGCCCATATAACTTAAACTCAATGTTCATGGGTCCCATTCCAATGATGGAATAGAAATTAACATACCTTGAAATTCTTATATATTAGTGCCAATTTTCAATCCAGAGCAGTTTAATGGATGGAAACATCTACAATTCTACTTGGCGTGGCTTTATATTGTGGGTTTTAGAAAGAAGAAAAAGGTGCAAAAATGGATATCAAAGCATTTCTTTCACAAGAAGGCTTTTGTGGTCTACAGAAGACTGGGTCTGTGGTTCTCTTTTGAAATGAGTCTGAGGTGTCCTGTGATTCCTTTTCATCTTGTATTCTGGTTTCATAAAGACTTAATGTTTTCTAAGGTGCTTTTAGCCAGATTAATTGATATTTCCTAGGCTACCAGGGTCGCACAAAAGGATTGTACAGGGAAATAATCTGGGCACTGTTGATTGTTTTTCAACACAGAGATATGTATACCAATTATCCTTTGAGATTTCTCACCTTAGACACCTTTCTCTGCACTTCTAATGTCTGTTTTAAGTGCAGGAACAAGGATCTGATGGTGTTTATAATGAGATAATAAACACTCTTCCTTGGATGATATAACTCTCCTTCAATTTGCTTATAATAGCAAAGAGATGTGTACCAGGAAGGAGATACTTCTTCCAGCAAACTAGGCAATAGCCCAATTTGCTACATTTTCTATGTTTTATAGTAGCTAGAAGAACAGAGTTATCCTATACTAGAACTGATAAATGAATACATGAACCAGCAACAAAATTCCAGGCACTCTCTTCTCCTTTCAACCCTTGAGCTGAAAGAATAGGAAAGGTTTCTAGAAACATACAAGAAGAACATTATGATAGGCAGATTTGGGCCCAGGGGTCCTGCTCAAACTCTGGCACCAGGCAAGGTCAATACAGGCCGTAAACTTCAAACCCCTACCCAGATCTAGCCAATGGACAGGACATTCTCCACAGTTGAGTGGAGAGTGGGGTATGACTTTCACACGTACTCTGGTGCCTCATATTTGACCATGTCCCCTGGATGGGGAGACCTGGTGGCACTCAGAGGAAGAATAGCAGGCTACCAAGAAGAGACTTGATACCCCATGACCATATAAAGGGGGAGAAATTTCCCCTCAGTCACAGTCATAGGGGAGGGGAGTAAGGGGAAAATGGGAGGGAGGGAGGAATGGGAGGATACAAGGGATGGGATAACCATTGAGATGTAATATGAATAAATTAATAAAAAGTATTGTTGGAAGAAAAGAATAGAAAAGGATGTTATCAAAACAATAAAATGCTCACCCACCATCAAATGACAGAGATCCACTCGATAGAAGCTTCTAGAGTCAGGGCTGTTAATTACAGAAAATATTTTTAAAATGAAATTCCTTGTCTGCCCTTTTGTGATCACCCATTAGTTGATGGTAGTGGCCAGACAGACATGTAGCTACAGACAGTAAGCCCTCCTAGGAGCAAATTCCCTACTATAATTTTTTTTTTTCCTCTGAGGTATAAGTACCTTTCAAAAATAAATTTAAAAATGAATGTAACCTCATGGGTTTGGAGAGAAATGAGTAGGTCCAATGTCAACATTGGATTCATTTTGCAATAGGAGAAAGGTACAACTTCTGAATGCATCAATTACTCTTTTTTCTTATATCTGTGGCAAAATATCTGTCAAAGAGTAACTCATAGTTTGAGGGGATACAGTCCATTATAGAAAGGAGGGCAATAACGCAGGAGTAGGAGAATGCTGTTGCAATACCCCCACAGTCAGGAAGAGGAGTGAAGTGGGAGTGGACCTTGCTGTAAGATCTCAAGGTCAGCTCCACTGATGCCCTTCTCTGGTGAGGCCCAACCTTCTGAAAGTCTGCACCCTTCCCAAATGACATCGTCACATGGGTCCAAGTGTTCAAGCCCATAAGCCTGTGGAAGACATTTCACATTTAAACAACAAAATTCTGCTTTTGGCACCAAATGGCTCAAGGCCAGCTCATGGTACAGAATTCATTCATGCAACTTCAAAGGTTCTCAAAGTCCCAATAATACTGTTTAAAAGCCCAAAGTATCTCCTGAGGCTCAAGGCAATCTTTTATTTTTACTGAAAAAAGTCTTCTAGCATGTATTACATCCCAACTGCAATTTTCCCTCTTTCCACTCTTCCCAGTACTTTCTTCACCTCCTTTCTCACTGAGCTCTACTCGTTCTCCATTTCATTACCAAAAAAAAAAAAAAAAAGAAAAAGGAGCAGGCTTCCCAGAGATATCAATTGAACATGGCATAACAATTACAATAAAACTAGGCACTAACCCTTTAAGCAGGATGAGACAACTCAGTAGGAGGAAAAGTGCTCTAAAGCTGGCAAAGGAGACAGAGGTACCCCCTACTCCCATAGTTTGGAGTCCCACAAAAACAGTAAGCTACACAACCATAACATATATGCAGAGGATGTAGCTCAGACCCATAGAGGGCCCTTGATTGTCAAGTCTCTGTGAGTTCCTCTGAGCCTTGTTTAGTTGATTCTGTGGGCCTTGTCCTCATGGTGTCCTAGACCACTCTGGCTCCTACAATCCTTCCTCCTCTCTTCTGCAGGTTTCTCCTGGCTTTGCCTAGGGTTTGGCTGTGGGTCTCTGTATCTACTCCCATCAGTTGTTGGATGATGCCTCTCTGATGACAACCCAGCTAGGCACAGTTCTATGAGTATAGCAGAAGACTATTAGAAATTATTGACCTCCCCCCCCCCCAGTGGTGTTTGGTTCTGTCCTGGGTCTCTGGGCCATTCAGCCTCTGGCTCCTGCCTATCCAGGCCATGCTAGGCATGGGCTCGTTTCATGGGTCTCAAGTTGGACCAGTCCCTGGTTGGTCACTCCCACAAGTTCTGCTCCGTCATTGCCCCAGCACATCTTGCAGGTAGGACAGATTGTAGATAGAAGGTTTTGTGGTTGGGTTGGTATCCTTAGTTCTCACTGCTGGGAGCCTTCAAGGCAAATTCTTAACTATGACCCCAGTGAAAGCAAAAGCAAACTGCATCCTTTCACCATACTGTGGCTCAGTGCAAACATTCTGATTCCAAGAATGCAGAAGGTGTCATAGTAAGAACGGGGAGGACTAAGTGAGGCTGAGCCTTGCATGGCCCTCAGTGTATGCTGGACTTGCACTCAATGGGTACCAGTTCTATGTGACTTAAAAGCCTTTGAGAGGTTTGCTGTGTCTTAGCTGAGTATGGCAGAGGGCAGAGGGGCAATCATTCTCTTTTTAAATTAGATTGAATCACCACAAGCCTCCTCACCAGATTGCATTAGCTTACTCTCTTTATAATTCTCACATAATAAATTATAGTTAGTGTTAGACACTTGTCTTTTATTCTAGTTGCTACAATAAAATTTGTTAAATCATTTACTGGAAATAAGGTTAAAGATTTTTTTCTCAGCTATCTAATTTCCTTGCATGAGCTTTTCTCTGAACAATTGCTTAAGAAGGAATTTACAGAAAAATACAGTTTTCCCTTCAGAACTGATAATCCCTCCTTTACTGAAATGAGAACTATAATTGGCCCTAATTATCCATTTCATGGTCTATACCAGGAAGCTCAGTGTCCACTTGGAAATTTGTATAATGGAAGTATGTTGAATATGTTTGCCTTTTTTGTATTAATTTCTTGATTTTGTAACTTACATCCATATATGGTTTATTGCAAGTTTTTTTCTTTTCTGCTTAGTTGCTTCACATCCAAGTTAAGAGAAAGATTTACTTATTTTTGTTTTCTGTGTGTGAGTTTTTTCCCACATGAACATATGTATATCACATCCTTGCCTGGTATATGAGGAGGCTAGAAGAAGATATCAGACTCCTTTGAAACGGTGTTACAGGCAGCTACGAGCCACCACATGAGTGTTGGGAATTTAATGAGTCCTCTGGAAGACTAGCAAATGCTTTTCCTTGCTCAGCTATCTTCCTAACCCATAAATCTAAATTTAATCAACCAACAAATCAATTTCACCCTATTTTGTGCAGTTTGAATGGAGAAAGAAATATACAAATTACACATTGTGTGTCTGTCTCAATTTATTAATTTGATAAGGGAACTTCTTAGATGGAATACAAAGCAGTGGGTTGGAAAGGCTAGCAGATTGATGTCACTCGTATGCGCCTCTGAGATTTTCCCTTCTCAATGATGTGTTCTGAAGGCCTTGTAGAATTTAATGTACAATTAACACATTTTATATCTTGTGATAAATATGTATGTTAAAAACATGATCACTTAAATTAGGATGGAAATTATGAAATGATTTTCACTGAAAAAATTGTTAATCCTGTGTTAAAGATTCTCTAAGGCTGCTTGGCTGACTAGAACTTCCCAGTTATGAAACATTGGAATGTAGCAGGTTCAGAACCAAATTATCTCAGGCTATATTAAGTGCCTGTAATGGTCATTCATTGCCCACTTCTGTCTTGACCGAATATTCTTGTGACCACCAGGGAAAGTGACCTAGAATGTATTCAATTAACAGAACACTATCTTCCACCAAACCCAAAGCTAAAAATAGTCTCACAGTGTGTCTGAAACTTTCAGCAAACATTCTCTTGCTTTGCTCTAACCTGCTGTAAGCCTGATTTCTACCAACGTATTTGGGGGAAATAAGTCTTGATTTATTACTTTCTTTGTTCTGTCACTATACAAACTTCATGAAACCATTTCCAAGTTGGAATCCATCATTTTTGGTGGAATTTTAATCTGTGTCCAGGTCCTGGTCACTCAAGTTTAGCTCCAGAACAAACCATTCCCATTGAAGTGAGAGCTATATTTTGCATTGACAGAATGTTATCTAAAGATGATAATGGACGTCATGGCTTATGAAATAATTTAAATTAAGCTAGGCATAGCCATAAGCAATCTCAACTACACAGCAGCCATAGTTTCCTGCCACCAGTCAGTCACGGATGTAGGAGGGACTTATGAGGCCCTAATCCTCCTTGTTGGCCAGCTGGCTACTAATGGATTATAGAGGATGCGAAGTCCTTATCTTCAGCTGTGATCCCCCTGACGAGACCACCATCGTCCAAAGGGTCATTCCAAAACCATGATCACTAAGATGGCCATGGTTAAACTGAGTGGCACACTGAAAAACAAAAACAAAAACAAAACCCACTAATATGAATGGGTCTTTTAAGGAGGAGAAGGGTTTGATAAGTCTGGACTGGGCATAACAAGTTGTTGGAAGTGAGAGTAATCAGAATGCATTCTGTAAATCTATGAACTTATCAAAGAACAAACTTTTTAAAAGTTATTCATGTTAGAAAAGTATTTTGATTTCTTTTGTTGCCCATGATTTCTATATAAAAATATCTTAAGTTTCTTTGCTGGTTTATTTCTGTTAATTTGACACAAACTAGAGTCACGTGGGAAGAGCAGCCTTCAGTTGCAGACTTGCCACGATCAGGTTGTAGGTAAGCCTGTAGCGGCATTTTCATGATCAATGATTGATATGGGGCACTCAGCCCACTGTGCAGGTGGTCCTGGTTTGTTTCCTAAAGCAGGCTGAGCAAGCTATGGGAGCAAGCCAGTAAGCAGCACGCCTCCTTGGTCTTTTCTTCCATTCCTGCCTCCAAGTTCCTACCAACTTGAGCTATATGTTAAATAAACCCTTTCCTTCCCAAATTGCCTTTGGCCAGTGTTTTTATCACAACCATCTAGTAGGAAAACTAGAACAGTTTCTTGGAAGCACTTCTGCCTTTGAAGAACTTACATTCATCCAAATGCTAGTTTGTTAGACTAACATCTAATCGCACTTTGCAAGCTTTCCTCAAATTTGTATTTCTGAAAAAAATTAAGCTACTTATTTAGTTATTATTTAAATTTGAGCCTGTATTCAAAATGCAGTTAGTCTAAAAAACATAGAATCCTGATGCCAAGTAACTGTCTCCTTACAGGGACATGCATCCTCTTTGCTACAAAGAGCAGCAGAAACACATGGGCTTTTCAGTCACTTACATAGGTCCCATACTCCTGCCACCTTGCCAAGTTGTAGAAAATATGGAAAGATCATTTTTAAAGTCTGGAAAGCCTAACTAAGGAACTGGAACAGGCACATCAGGACCGTAAAAGCAGCTGCCAATGAAAATAAAACTGCTGGTTATGCTTGGTTCTATGTACAAATGGGCTGTCATCACAGCTGGGTTTGCTGGACTGCATGAAGGGAAGTGTGTCCTGTTGGCTGGTGTGGTAGAATCCTGTCCTTTTGGCCACTCAGTGTGTGATCCAGTGATTATCTGCCTTGATAATAAGATACTGTGTGTCCCGTTTGAAGGGTTATAGTATTCTAGGTCTCTGATGAGGCAGTGCAGGAAGGTACCACTACAGATCTTAGATCTTTCTTTCTTTTTGTTTTCAATTCTTTTCTTTTTTTCTTTCTCTTAGACCTGTCTATGGATTCTTAAAAAAAGGGAGGGCATGTGTGAGAGGCCCTCTGTAAAACATTCCAGAGGCTTTCAATTTAAATTCCTATAGCTCTACAAAATTTACTGAAGGCCACCTCTAGTTGGAAGACCCTGTGTTCAGTTAGGAAATGAGTGTACATTTTTTATTTTTATATGCATTCACATATAGATAAATACACCCAGGTGCATGGTGTCAGTATAAAGTGTTACCCAGCATCATATGTTGAAAGCTTGTTCCTTAGCTAATGGTGCTCTTCTGGCAAGTTCTGAGAATGTAGGGAGGTAGGGTCTAGTTTGAGAAAGTATTTCATTGCGGTCATGTTTCATAAGGTTCCTGGTCTGTTTTATACTTCCTTTTTGCTTTCTGTTTCCCATGAGGTGAAGAACTTTCTCATTATGACTCTGCCACCATGTCTGATCAAGCATATGAAGCCATCTAAGTGTGAACTGGGTATCCTGGAACTGGCAGCCAAAATAAATATGGCCTCCCTAAATTAGTTTTGCTCAGGTATTGGTCACAGGGATGAAAAAATATGAGTGATCTAGTAGGCCTTGTTTTGTAGAATAATATTAATGCAAGATCACATGGAAGCTCATATTCTAGTCAGAATTGATTGATGGCAAGTGAGATACCAGGATATGACAAAGCATAGACTGACCTATAGAAATCCCAGGCACAATTTCAATTACCATGTTTTCATCTTCAGACACGAAAGAATGTCAATTTTTCCCTTGGATTATAATCTATAGGTTGGAGACTGCTAGGCAGGCATCAGAGTAGTTTGGTTTAGCTAACGCAGAGGGTGTAAAATTGTAGCTTTAATTAGAATTCATAAGGGAATAATGTTAGAGATCTTTTTTAAAAGTACAGTTTAGAGAAGTTTCAAAATTCGTCAACTTTGTTTTAATAAATTGAAGCTTGATTTACTTATATGCGGCCTGGTCTTTGCACACAGTCTCTTCAGAATTACCTTGAGGATGAGAGTGATATTCCAATTTAGATACCAAAATTAGAGCAACATCATCAACAGCAACAACGATAGCCACAGCGAAAACAATTGTAAGGACTTTTAAAATTGGATAAAATTTTAGATTTCTCTGGAGACTCTAATAGTGGCATGTTTTAATGTTCTGGTATCATTATAGTAGATAGACTGATGTTTCAACTGATAAGTGGTTTATATGCTTTTAGTATCAGCCTTTCATTTAAAGATTATAACTGAACTGAAACAGAAATAGAAAGGTAGAGGAGTCAAGTTAGGAATTTTTAAAATGTGACAAGAAATGGTGATGTCAAATAGTGTGGGCTCATTCTGAATCAGTTCCCCTCCCTTGGTCCACCTGTAGGAAGTCTGGAAGCGAACTGTGAGAAACCACGAGCTCACAGAACATATCCTGGTTTCAGGAAGCTGTGAGGCAGTCCAAGGTCTTTTGTGGAAGAGGCTTTCCAGAACACAGTCTCATTTGAGAAGTTGCATCCATGAAGGAACATTCTGGAAACCCCAGCTGTTGTACTTGTTGGGATCCCAGTGGTGATGGTGGTAATGAAACAGAATTGGGCCAAAGGGGAAGATCATGCAGACCCAAAAGTTTCCTCAACAGGTTCTCCAGGAGGAGCTCTGCACCAGAGGCAGCCTTTCAGAGTTGTTCCAGGTTGAGGCAAAGAGACAGGACCTTTGTTTCCTATCCCCTTATCTTCCTTACCTTCCAAACACTGAAAGAACAATGACTCAATTGAAAACATATAAACCTTGCAAAAAGGTATTACTTTTAATCAGAGTATATTCTCAGAGAAAGTCATTTATGAATTGTCAGCCATTAATACCCATGGGCAGCTTGGTGTGAAGGCTAATATCCTGTGATAACTTTACTGTATTAATGGGTATCAAGACATTTGAGTAAATGTTCTTTCTGGATGTTTGTCTATGAAAGGATTTTCTAGCAGAAATTGGTACTAAATTGGTTGCCTAAGTAAAGGGGTTGCTCTGTGCAATGTGCACAAACATTTTCTGTTTTAAATAAAGAAGAGGAAATAGGGATATGTTGATCTCTACTTGACTAATTAAGCTAAGTAAGCTGGGACACTAATCTCTTGTTTTTGAGAGACAAAGAGAGAAAGAACATGAAGTTGGATGGGTAATTAGAAGAGAAAGTTCTGGAAAAAGTTAGGGATGGGGAAATAATATGATCAAAATATACTTTATAAAAATTAATAAAAACTAAATTAAAAAACAAAAATACCAAAATAAAACAGAATAAGAAAAGCCATAATACAAAAATACAAAAACAAAACAAATTGTGCACAAAAGAAAGAAAGGAAAGAAGGGAGAGAGGGAAAAATAAAAGAAAGGAAGGAAGAAATTAGAAAGGAGAGAAGGAAGATCTCAGAGCCCATTTTGTGCTGTTCAATTACTCCTGGACATTGGACCTGCCCTGGAGTGTGGCTGATGTTCCCAAGGATACTTCTTTAAAGAAAATGGGGTTTCCCCTTGCCAAGCAGTAACCAATAGCTTCTTGGTGGGAGGAGGGACTTTGTGCTGACTTCATTTTCTCAGTGCTGACATATTGTTTGGTTGGAACCTGTACAGGCCTTGTGCATGCTGTCACAGTCTCTGGGAGTCCATGTGTATATCAGTCTTGTTGTGTCTGGAAGACACTGTTTCTTTGGAGTCATAGGTCACCTTTACTTTGTAAAGTCTTCCAGTTTCCTCTTCTGCATAAATCCCTGATCCTTGAGACAAAGACCTTGTAAAGGCATCCCAGGTAGGACTGAGTGCTCCAAGGTCTCTCATTATTTGCAATTTTGAGGTCTCTGTGTTACTTATCTTACACTATTATTTTAAATTGTTTTATTTACTGATGTCTACTTATCTCTGTGTAGGTGCCCATGGAAGCCAGAAGAAGGTGTCAGGTCCTCTAATGCTGGAAATACAGTGATTGTGAGTTGCCTGACATGTGTGCAGGATTCTGAACTTGAGACCTTTGGAAAAGCAGTGAGTACTCTTAACTACTGAGCCACCTCTCCAGCCTCTGTTTTTGTAATTTTTTTACTCAATAAAAATCTTTTGGTCTGAGCTATTGGGTAGCACCTACTTTGCTAGATTCCGTTAAGGACAGGTTAGAAGAGCAGTCTTTGCTTCCACATGTGTGGATTTATGATCAAATAAAGAAAGCATATAACATTTTATGTAAAAAAGAAATAGAAACATGTGACTAAAGGAGGAAGTGTGAGCCTCACTAGTTAATACCTAAGTTACTGTTTATTGTGGCAAACACTGTTCTGTTATGCAAACTCTACTTGACTCACTGGTGGCCTCCATTGTGTATAGTAGGAACACACAACATGTGCTCAAGATAAATAAAAGTAATAATAGGTACAGAATTTCACCCTGAACCTGTATGCCCTAGAGAGAGCATGAAGTTAAAGCCTTGGGATTCAGTGAGTTGAATTCAGTTTTCATTCACTTCTTATAAAATGAGCACTTTATTGAGCTGGGGATGATTCTTTTTTAGAATTTATTTTATTAATTTATTCAGATTATATCTTAATTATCATCCTCTCACTTTTGTCTTCCCATTCCTCCCTCCTTCCCTCTTTCACCCTTTTCCCCTCTCCTAGGTCTGTGACAGAAGAAGACCTTTTTCCCCATCATAAGGTCACAGCCTATCAAGTCTCACCCTGGTAGCCTGCTGGATAAGCATGGCAATCCATGATGAATTGTAGAAATAGAAATATATTTTAACCCTAGAAAAATGATTTCTGGTACTGCGTTTATTAAGCTCCAATGTAGTATAGGATAGAATCATGTATGACATTTGATCTGTGATGAAAGGGATACCGAGTGTGGTTTTGATTAAATCCACTTTTTCAGATGTTGTGCCATTAAAACAGCCTCCCAATGAGCTCTGACTCCATACAGCTTGTCCTTATAAGACTAGGTGCCAGATACAGGCAAACTTGAGTTTGAATCAAAGTTGCCTCACAAGCAGCTATATGATAATGGGGAATTCAATTCTCTGTGCCTCATTTTATTCCTCTATAAAATGTGAATAGTTTTATAATACAGGTCATCATGAAGATTAAATGAAAACACCTGAAGCACTTGGCAGATCAGTGTCTCACTGAGCAATAAATGGTGTTAAGAAAAAATCTTGCTAAACTTAGAGGCCTAAGAAGGCAGGGGAGGCAACAGTTAGGGATTACTTTGTACTAACATCTTAGAAAAACATAGGCGTAGACAGTGTACAAGACAATGATTCTGGCTTGAGCTTGAGCAGGTATTGGGTATGCCGGCACAATCAAGGAGAACTCACTCATACAACTGCCCAGCAGTGTCTGGAAAACATTTCCTGGAAGTTGTCCACCACCCTTAGCTCTTACAATCTTCCTCCCCACTGTACAATCTCTTCATTGAGCACTACTAGCTGAGGAAGTTATTGACATTTGATAGCTGATGGTATATGTCAACCCACCCCAGGGTAGACCCCCCACAGGCAAGAGTAGTTGGGCATCATAGATCAGATGTGATAGGTTTTGATAGATAGACAGAGAAAGGGAGGGGAAAGAGAGAGAGAGAGAGAGAGAGAGAGAGAGAGAGAGAGAGAGAGAGAGAGAGAGAGAGAGAATAATGTTGAGTGGGTAGGGATATGTGAGGGAATGAATCTATGATGAAATTATATGATCAAAACACATTTTATAAAAGTTTTAAAGAATTACTAACACATTATTAAAACTATCCATTAAGTTTAGTATTAGAGATTATGTTGGGCTTGAAACCCTACTCGTTACATGAAACAAACTGGTACCTTTAGGCACTTAATTAACCTTTCCAAACTATTCATTTGTAAGCTAAAAATAATAATTCCTACTTTTTAGGGTCATTGTGAGGATTAAATGAAGTGACCTATGGAGTATACCCTGAATTTTTGGCATTTAGAGGCACTCCAAATGTTAGCTATGGGAAAGTTTCAGTCTAGAATTTCAATTGTTCTCAGTTATTCATTTTCTAACTATAGGAAAGGAAAGTCAGATGTGTATATGTTCAGTCATGCTCGTTGTCTTACTGTGGACACCTCGGATCTAAATTACTGTCCATCTACCTCCTCTCTTTCCTGGGAAATATACTGTAACAACTTACGCTGCTGAAATAGTTTTATAAGTGCACAGACCTACTGCTCAACGTTAAAATCATGGGAAATCACACAAGTGATTGTGGTTACAAAGAGATATGTTGGATGGGGAGTGGTCACAATAAAACACCAGACTAACCCAGAGGATATGGCAAGCCTCAACAGGAAGACAACACTGAGAGGGAAATATATCTTTCCGTACATACGAAGCACAGATTACAAGGAGCAGAGGGGGACACTAAGGTTTTTACTGTGGTTTTCTTCACTTAGATCCACTTCACAGTTATTGAATTTTATCACTAAGGGAAAGAAAGAAATCTGTTTTCTCATCAATATCAACTTTTGTTCCTAGTGTCAGACATTTCTTACTATCTATGTCTTTAAAATCATTTTTAATGTTAATAGTCATTAACTGGGAGAGAAGATTTTTCCCTGCATAGGAGAAACAGATCAGCAGGCTGACTGCTTTAACTAGCTAATGAAAGTGACATACATTGGAGCCTCAGGCTTCAGTGTGATGAAAGCGTATTTCCTCATACTCAGCTCAGAGTCCAGGTTAAGCAGGCTTGCTGCGAGTTGGTCTTTTAGACAGAGGAAAATATGCAAATTAAGGTGGTAGTGGATTTAATCTAGCCAAAGTAGGTCATGGCTATTCTTTCTCCTGTTGGCTTGAGGAAGGCCCTCTCTCCTTTATCTGTGAGCCTTCCTAGAAGCTTGATCAATACAAGGAAAGCGTGCAGTTTTAGCAATATCACTGCAACTGCTCTGTTCCTATTTCTTCAGCCCTGTCTCATTTTGACCGAATTCGTTAATTCCTGGCCTTTGGCTAAAATCCTTTTACTCTTTGACTCAGGCTGAGTAGATGGTCGCTTTCAAGGCAGCCTAGGTTTTGGGCTTGGGTATATTATTGCTTCTCCAACTTTATAATACCCTTTTGTAGAATACCCAATGCTAATTGGGAAAGGCAGGACAATAAATACAGACACAAAGAACTGATTGGCAGCACCAAGTGGACTTCTTAGCTATTTGTTCCTCTTTTGTGACATTCATAATCATTGGTTGGTACCCTATTCTTTGAGCATACAGAAGTTCATGTATCTAGATACATATAATAATTATTTTGCTATCTTTTCATTGTTTTTATTATCTTCAAAAACAGTTTTTAAACTATTTTAAATGAAAAAATGATAATTGTATATAATTATGAGGTAAAGTATGATGTTTTGATATATACTACACCTTAGTGAGACTTAATGAAGCCAATTAACAATGAACAAATCTAGCTCACCAATTTTTTTATGCAAAAAATAAGTCAAACTCATAGAAACAATGGTTACTCAATGTGGAGACCGGGGTGGAAGTGGAGGAAGAATGGGTGTGTGTGTGTGTGAAACATTGCTCAAAGGATACAACGTGTCAGTTGAACTTGGAGGATGTTTCAGCATTTTATTGTATGTAGGATGATCACAATTAATAATAAGGTGCATTGCAAATTTGCTAAAAATAGATTTAAAAAGGAACTTCCATTGCTTTAAAATGTTTTAATTATAGTTTGTTTTAGTGTGTGTATGCTGTGAATCATATGCTCCATGGTGAATTTCATGTGTTTGGAGGTCAGAGGACACTTGTGTGAGCAAGTTCTTTTTCCTACCTTGTAAGTATTAACACTGAGTTCAGCTTGTCAGACTTAGCAGTGTGTGTCTTCCCTCACTGAGTCATCTCATCAAATCTTGAATTTCATTTATTTCCTTTTATTTTTGAGATTATATATTTACATACTTTTTTCCCTCATTTTTCCTTTCAAGCCCTCTGCATGGCCCTCTTTGCTTTTTTAATTCTGTGTTTTTCTGTTATTTATTGTTGTGGCATGCATATATGTATATGTATAACCTGATTAGTCCTATAATGTTATTTGTATGCATGCTTTCAGGGATGACCCTTTGGTATTGAAAAACCAATTGGCATGCTCTTAGGGAAGATTATTTCTCCCATTCTCAGTTCTCAGCATGCCTTAGTTGCCTGTAGGTTCTTTCTTTCTTTCTTTGTTTCTTTTTTGTTGTTGTTTGTTTGTATTTTAGAGTTGAGGTCTTGTGGGCTTTCTTCTGTTGACAATTGCATGCCTATTGTTGTCCTTGTTCAGCTCTTGCTTAGGGAGTCATGTTGGTGAGACTCTATGAATTGCTTTTTAAATAATAAGTTTCCAATAAAATTCTATTCAACTGCAACTGTACAGTGAAATACATATCTTCTTCCTTTACCTCCTACTGGTCATTAGCCCATATCAGTTATTACCCTTTGGCACTTGGCACTGTGGTAGTTAGTTACTTTCTCTCTCTCTCTCTCTCTCTCTCTCTCTCTCTCTCTCTCTGTATGTGTGTGTGTTACTTTTTTCATTTGTAACAAAGCATCTACCATAAACTACCTAAGGGAGGATAACTTTATGTGGCTTTGATTTCCGAAGGTTGAGTCCTTGGCCTCTTAGCATCATGCACTTGGGCAGAACATAGCAACAGCAGGAGACCATGGGATCGTCTTCACTTTTTGATAGAAAGCAGAGTGTTTGAGAGATGAGGGCCATGAATAAAGCATCCCTACTATCCTCTGCTTTGACAGCTCCTGAAGCCAGGGCTCACTTTGCACAGTGCTCAGAATTCTCAAAATAATGCCATCACCCAGGAACCTCCATCCAAACAAGTGTCAGAGATGAGCACTTCATAATCCAACCATAGCACACTGCCATGGCCCCCAAAAGCTCATGATCTTGCTATATCCCAAAATGTGCTTAGTCCATCTCCAATACTTCAGAAAGCATTACTTATTCCTATATTGTTAAAAATCCAAATTCAAAATCCCTTTGGAGACAAATTCTTAGCTGTGAGCTCCTGTAAAATAAAAAACAAGTTATAGACACCCAACATACACTGGCATAGACTACACATTCTCATTGTGCAGTTCTATATTCCTGTGAAGCAAGCCAACATGCATTGTGCTAATATCTGCTACCAGCTGGAGCAATATCTCGGCCCCATTATACTATGTAGTAGGGACCTGTGAGTGCCTGGACAATTGAATGCAGGAAAACACTCTCCTAGGTTAGCTTTGTTCAAATAGACTGTGGTTTCTTTTCTCAGGGGAAAGTCTTTGAAATAAGTTTACAATTTTATACCATATAGCCTGTGATGGATGGTGTGTGCATTCCTGAGATGCCCTCCAGGCTTTTCTATCATCCCTGTGCAAAGTGCTTGCCTTCTGTTTAATGGCTTGAAGTTCTTTTGGAACAAAGCAGTACTTCTCAGCTGAGTTCAGTCTGTTCTTGCTGGGCTAGCCTGTACATTTCTCAGATCATTCTGTTCCTTGTTTTGCTCCCGATTCTCATAGGAAATGTGGCTAAAAGCAATGTGGCAGCAACTGTATGAGATTCTGAATGCTATGCTGCCTTGACGTAATGGGTGGGCCATCATTAAGCTTAGCCTTTCAGTATTTCGGGACATACGCAAAATGCAGACAGATTCTTTACCAGGATGTAGCAGGAACAGCCTCTCATCGGCTTCCAAAATGGCACCCACCCATATCTGAAGCACTGCAAGCTTGTCAGTCACTGTCCACCTTCATGTGGCATTTTGTCTTAGAGCTCCACTGGAGTAACCCCTGAAAACACATTATAGCCCATCAAGGGTTCTCTAGCTTGCGTCTACAAACTCCTTGAAATTCCTTCCTCAAACCAGCTCCAAGGGTATAAGAAATGTGAGGTCTGGTTTAGTCTCAGCAGCAGCCCCATTTCATTGAGACCAACTCTGTGTTAGGTTGATGTGGCAGGTGTTTTGGCTCATGGTGCCACAGGATTTTACCGATCACAGTTCTATTCCTTGTGCTTGGGAAGAATGTCATGGCAGCAAGAGCATGTTGCAGAGTAGGGGTGTTCACTTCCCTGTGGAGCATGTGTATCAAAATTAAACTTATTTTGCACCAATATACAAAATTCTATATCAATGAATTAAAAATAACCTTATTTGTGAGCAACAATTAAGGCCTTAATTTGAGGAGTAGATTCAATAATCTACTTTTTGACCTATCATCCCTATATATTTCTGTATTCCCCCTTCTTTCTTTTCAACTCCTATCTCCAAACCTAATGTAAGATAAAGGAAAAGAGAGATATCCCTGAGTCTAACCTCCTTTTCTCTCTGAATAAGACCAATAATAACTTATAACAAACATTCAATGAAAATAAACATCTAAAAAAAAAAAAAGAAAGAAAGAAAATAAACATCTATAACCAAAGAAAGCAACCAAAAACCTACCCAACCCCCTTCAAGGGAAATGGGGCATCATTCTCTGAAGGTTTCTCCCTGCTGAGTTGGGACGAATAATACCTTTGTAGGGGCCCAAATAAAATTGTGAAGGAAAAAAAAAGGTTAAACAAGCTAGGAATAGCATCTGTGGTCTAGTTTCTAAATATTGAAAAATTTTCAGGCTTAATAGAAGTCCTGTGTGGAAGTTTTCTTCGAAGTTGCCTTGGGAGCTGTCCTGTTCTGATGAATAACAACTGAAGCACTTCGGGCTGTAACATGAAGGATGCAGGATGTCAGTGTCCAGCATGCTGAGAGAAATGAATCTTGTCAGGTCTGATCCAGCATCAGTGTTCAGTCCTTTTGTTCTGAAAACACATGGTTTCTCACAAGCATTATATAGTCCTAAAGTTATAAATGTATGAAGTGTGCGGGATGCACAGAGCAATTAATGCTGGTTCTCAGCTCTTTGTTTGGGTAAAAGAAAGACATCTGTATATTTTCATTTATCTAAGGTGTTATTTATAAGAATAAACTATCAGTTTAATGAATTGGATAAGTTGTGCTCCCTCCATTTATAGAACATGCAATTTGTAATTCCAGGTTGTGCGATTGAAAACTCCAAGATAGGATTTGAAAATGTGAGTCTTAGAAGAAAGAAATAAAAGAAACAATTTAATGATGAAGAAACATGGCATTGCACAATTATGAATACCTGTGCCGTGTGCATATAAACAAGGAAAGCTGCTTTATGGGGAAAGCATGCAGACAGTGAGGATGATATAATTTACATTCTTTATAAATTCATATAAAATACATTCATGGCCTTATTCTGTGAGTACAATTAAGGAGTGAGATAAATATGTTTTCTTGTAAAGAGTGCCTTCTGCTTTGTATTCTTAGGAAGATGATAGAAGAGAGCCGTTCTTTCATCCTCCCCTAGCCACAGCTGCTGTTCTATGACCAAAGGCAAGTCGTATAAAGGGCTTCCTCATGTTTCTGTATCACATCAAAGGCAAGATGAGCTCCAATGGATAAAGATGGTAATGATCACTTAGTACGCTTCAATTCCGTCTCTCAAGCTCTCACCTATATTACTCAGTTGGCCAATATTACTCCTTGGTTTGGGCCTCTAAATGTGGTCTCTTTTTCCTTCTTCTGATCTTGTCACTTACATGTTAAATATGCTTAGTCCTTGGACTTTTAGATGTTCCAATCATCTTTTTAATGGTCCTAGGTTCCACCACCAACGAGATACTCACTAGACCTTCCAATTGTCCATGTAACTGACTTTGGGACATCAGAATAAGTCTCATTCTTCATACGAACCAGAAAATTGTCTAAATATATTATATACTACAAAAGCTACTAAAGAGTATCTTGACCACTTTGGCAATGGATTATTAGTGGATGAAAACTGAATAATATTGGAGACTAACACATATAATGAAGTCAGTGTGCTTCATGTTGACCTGCATCCAATAGCTAAACTTGGGATGCAGAATGTACATCTTAGTTTTCAGAAAACAAAACAAAACAAAACAAAAAAAACCTACCTCTAAATACAGTGACGGCAATGCCAGAAACAAGGGTGATTGAACATGATTGCCATAATTAAAAACAAGGCTATATAACATGGTAAATTATCTTTTCTAATTTAATGGACTGTATATATCAACCAGGACAAGTGTGGTCATGGCCCCCTGCTTCATAGGCATTGTCTGGACCAATCTATTGCTGTCCCATTAAGCCTTCCATCAAGGAGTCTATTCTTCCTCCCTTCTCTCAACATGATGTTTTGTTTGAGGCTTTGCTGATAACAGAGTTGAACACTGGAGTCTATACATGCAGTCCTGAGGAATTAGTGAATGATTACAATGAATATACATAAGAAAAACATGTTCCTCAATACTTTCACATGATCAAATGTTTTATGTATTATGGGTGAGAAATGAACATGAAAACAAGTTATTTCCAAGAACCAATATACATTTGTAACTAAGTAACTTGTTATATATTAATGGAGTATAAGCAAGCAAAGTGATTTCTCAGCCAGCTTTTCTTTACTGGCAGGCTGCAGTTTGTGGTTACAAAGAAAGAAACAATTATCTTAAAAAGTAATCATATAAAAATATTAAAAAACTCACACATCTAAACTATATAAAAAACAATCAGTCATTTCTACTTTAAATCCCAAAGGTGCTCATCTACTCATTGATGACTTCTCTTAAAGCATATCAGGAAGCCAAGGGCAAAAATAAGTATGAGAAATTATTCACCATAAAGTCCAACTTCAATGAGAGTCAAGTCAGCCAGTGCTAATTGGGGTTATTGTCTTTGCTCACCAACCTCAAAAAAATCCCTAGCTTTACTGCTAATTTACACGTGTATTTTTCTTAACTTCAAGTTGTTTCCCAAGGTTTTCTGCATCAGAAACCAATAGCAAAAACATCTTTGCCTAATCTTGATAAAAAATCTATTTTTCCAAATTCTTTCTATGGGCAGTGGCCGCTGTCAGCAGTCTACATCTGTAGGTTCTTTTCAAGAGTGGTGGTTGCACCATCAATGTGCTCCAGCAACAATGCCTGAAGGAGATCAAGCATTGTTATTGTGAGTGCCAATGATACTGCCAGTGAGGGGCTGGTAGCCCCCTTTATATTACACACCCAATTCATATGTTTGGAGGATCATGAGGACCACAAGTGTAACAAGCAGAGCTATGTTCCATAAGAACGTGAAGGCCTTAGGACAGGTAGGTATGCTTCCCCCAGACACACCCATTGTGAGTATGCTAATCAGTGGGCCACATTCCGTGAGTTCTAGAGCTGTTTTGCCATTTCTCCTGCATGGCCCCCAACTGTCTACCATTAACTTGGGTAGGGAATCTTCAGCTAGTTATTTGACTATACAATTACACTAAAAGCTCCCCAAGGCACTAAGCTCAATAGAAACAAAAGTTTATTCTCATAAACTTTTTCTTAACTAGAGCAGCTTACTCTTAAAAATAAATTTCATAAAATCAGGACACATGCCAATATCTGATAGAGACATTCTTTGTACTTTCAGACAAGTAATTTGAAAATAATTATGTGTAAAACATCTCCACTTTGTTTATGTGATCTTTTAAAAATCCACAGTGTTTAAAACCAGCACACAAACAATATTTGCTTTTCTTTTTAAAGATATAGTCATTGAACTTTGATTTCTTTCCAATTTAGATTTATAAGAGTGGCCTAACATTCAAGTCTCTAGATGCACATGTTAACATGATTTAGACAAAGTCAAGTGCTTAGAAACCATAGTGATTTGTGTTGTTAAGAGAGATTTTTAAAAGTAATAACAACTCTTGAACTTAGCTTCATTCTGGCAAGAGCTTGATTGGAAAGAAAACACTTGCAGTTTGAAAATCAACTTATTATTTGTGCTCTAGGGATAATGAGCAGCAGCAGCAGCCCAAATCAGATGCAATGTTATGGGAGCTTAGGGTCAGCCATGTACTGTATTTTGTTTCTGGAAAGTACATCAGGCATTGTTCTTAAAAGACACAACGTGTTTGGCAACACCCCTTTATTTCTATTGTTCCAATAATCCATTTATAGGATCATTTTAAAAGCAATCTTTGGGATAAAAATGACTTTGTAGTCTCCTTTAGAAGACATCTCGTTTTCACTATGATTCAATTATAATGAGTCAAGTGATTTACTCTTTTTACTTAGGTTATGTTTCTTCTTTTTTTTAAAATTTAAATTATTGCACTTATTTCATTACTTTGTGAGTGTGTGTGTGTGTGTGTGTGCGCTTGTGTATGCACCACGTCATGGTTTGTCTATACATGTCAGCAGGTACCGTGTGGGAGTACATTCTTTGCCTCTACCATATGAGTCCTAGGGCTAGAGCTCAGATGGTCACCAAGCTCAGGCTTGGTGACACATGACTCTACCCACTTAGTTGTCTTGCCCCGTCTTTCAGCTTTCTTCCCTTAATGTGAGTCTCTAAAGACCTCGACTCATTCTCCATTTAGCATCACATTTGTTCTTCAGAGAAGGTAATAATAACAATGACTGGTCACATTTACCTTGTGGTTACTACGTGCTAGGTACCCACACTTACAGAAAAGCACTCTTGCACAAGTTGTATCACACTGTTCTGCACTTACCCAGGCTTCAGGCTTTCTTGTTCGTTTTGTATTTTGCTTATCCATTTTTTTTGTGGCATTTCTGTTTGATGTTTCTAAAATGGCCACTCAGTGAAAACGGATGTCTGTAAGTAACTTTCTGTGGTATGATAGCTTCTGACTTGATAAAGGTTCCTCCGCATTCCAGACTGGATTATATTCATTCCCTGGATGGGTTTCAGAAAGCTGAAGGATGAAGCATGTATTTATCCTGTGGTGGGTGACTGAATGCTGCTCCTTACGGAGAGGGATGATGATAACAAAGGCAAGTGGTCATTGAATTCCATAAATAGGTGCCTTATATAAGGAGCAAGTACAAGCTAGTAAATACTCATTACGTTGTCAGCCTGGGGATTTTGGTTGTCTATCTTTCTGGCTAGCCAGTGCATCCCTCGAGTCCAGGGACCATCTGTTTCCTACTCTTGCCAGTCAAACTGATAGGATAGTACTTGCCTCAATAATAAATATTTGCCAAGTGACTGATCTAGTAGAAAAAGATATATAAATGTATGTGGAACAGGAGCAAGTAAGAGAAATAGTGTTGAAAATAAAGATTGAAAATCACATGTATTATAACTTCTTAATATGGTATGACAAAGATTTCTATTGTTAAATCTTGTGTTATAGTACTAATTATAATTATTACTATAGTAATAGTGCCTGAACTGTATACTATGTAACTTTTAACTTTCTTAGGTAATTTCAAAAGGCCTTATTTTATAGTTGTGTTGTACTAGTCCACTCCCATTTCTAGAAAAAAATCCACAAATATGGGTATTTTATAAAGAAAAGTGAGTACAATATGAAAGTCCAAACAGTATCCCACTGGCTCTGGAGAGTGTGCTTCTGTCTATATAGGACAAATGACGTCATGGTGTAACTACACATCATTGACAAACACGAAGCCCAAATGTGACCCTAGGGTTATGCCCAGGTTTTTATAAAACAAAACAAAACCTCACTGTTTTGTGAAATAATTCAGTTGTCCTATAGGAACTGCTTAATCCTATCTGGGGGCAGCACCACAATGACCTAAGGACATCCCTTCAGGTCCCACCACCTCTTAAAATGGCCGTTGTCTCTCATCATCACCACCATGGAGACTAACCTTCAAAAATGAACCCTTGGAGGACTTAATGTTGAGGAGCTATTTCCTGGACAAACTGAGTCCATTCCATTCTCTCTCCATAGATGACTAATACCTGACGTAAGTAATCTAAGGGACGAAAGGTTTTGCTTAAGCTCACAGTTTCAAAGAATTTAATCTACGTTCGTGTTCAGGATAAGCTTTATAACTTCAGGAACATTTAGTATAGAAGTGTTTATCTCATGGCAGATAGGCAGCAAAGAGAAGGGGCCAAATGAAATGTCCCCAGAGACCTACCTTCTGCCTCTCACCACTTCCCTATAATCCATCAAGGAAGTTGTACACACATTAGACCAGAACCCTCAGGATCTAACTGTCTCTGTCGCAGACACCTGAGCTCATCTTGTGGACATTTCTCAATCTAGTCAAGTTGACTGTCAGAATTAACCATCACACTTTCCATTTTTATCACATTAGAATGCTGTGGTTTTCTTTTAGAATCTTTAACAGAATCTGCAGCCCCTTATTTACTTGCTTATTTGAATGTTATGTGTGTAATTTCTCCACTGGACTCTACCTTCAGGGACTGTTTTGTCTTAGTAACAATTGTTTCCTTCATATCAGCCTTGCTGGTACAGACTTAGTTTTAAATAATATTTGATAAGTGATAAATAAACAAAAGGATTGAAAAGAACACACATGACAGTGCTTATTACTGAGCCCAATGTTTGTTTTCCTTCAATACAAGATCATTGTTTTCTAATAATAATTTTATTCTTCCTTCCTAACAAAATTGAAATTTCTGTGGCTTTAGCCTCTATGAATGTCTTTTTAAAAGCTTATTAGAAAGAAAATTTCTTTTTCTTGGGTGACTTTTCTTTGTGTTCTGTGAGTGACGAACACTGACTAATAGAGTTAATGGTGGTCTTAAATTGCTGCCCTTCAAATTCTTTTTAAAAAAGTTTTCTAAAAGTCCCTGTAACTTGTAAATGTTGTCACTCCTTCCTGGAGAACTCCCAAATTTGTTGATTTCAATAGGAAATTGAGTGTTAGAGGCAAGAGAGACACAGAGGTTTTTATTCTTTTTTGGGGGGGGGGCGGTCTAATCCTGACGACTGTGCTTCATCTGCCTCTGTCGAATCCAGGCTGCCAAGAAAGATGCTTCCAATCTTTCACATCAGGGTCCACACCACAGTCACAGTTGGATCTAGCAGAAGGGAAGGCAGAGATGTCAAAGAAACAGATGTTGGCCTTGCAGAAGCAGATGCTCCACGCTTCACTTGACATGCCAAGAAATTCTATTATTAAAATTCAACATCTGTCCTGTTAGAGAAATCACACATTTTTAGCCAGGTTGAGAGTAATTCCTAGTATTCAATTACAATATCTCTCGTCCTTTCTCTACCCCCTTTGTCTCTCTGTCTCTTTCTTTCTCTTGCTGTTTCTGTCTTTCTCTCTCCCTCCCTCTTTCTTTCTCTGTCTCTGTCTCTCTTTTTCTCTCTATCATGTCTTGGTCTCTCTGTCTCTGTCTCTCTCTCCCCCTCCCTATCTCTCTCTCTCTGTCTTTATCTCTCTGTCTTTGTGACTCAAAATTTTACCTATTTGGAAATCAACTCCATGTCTAGATATGAGCCCCCTTCCACAGTCCAAGGCTTTCACAGTGATGTGCATAGGTAGATTGAAATATGAGTTTCTTGCACGGATTGCATCTGACTTCTCTCTGTTGCAAGCCTCCTTCTTCCTTTTCCCTTGCAGGGCTTGGCAACAGCAGGTAGTTCATGTAAGGCTGCCCTTCAGGAGGCAGCATGAAGAGTCAGCTTTGGTTGCTGAGACATTGAAGTCGGAACCCTGGAGTGTTCCTGGCCAGACTTTTGATCAGTAATGAAGGGTGACCTGGCTAATCCTGAGCTCTGAAGTCCTGCATCCTTGATAAGGTCAAAGATCCTGAGCTAGTTGCCCTAGGAACCTAATTAAAGCCCTGACTCTCTGTGAGAAATTAAACATTGGCAGAAAGGAAGGCACCAGCAGCTGTCAGGAAGCCATGTCTTCAAGGACAGCCACACCTTGACAACATATTAAAAATGTTTTCCTCATCTGCTTTGAGAACTCCTAAAACTCAGTTCTTTTATCTCTGATTTGACAGCTCTGAATGACTCTGCAAGGCTGTGCTGTTCTTCCTACGTAGGGAGCTGTGTTCATGCACGACCTCATTTGCGGCAAGTAAAAGTCACACTGATTGGGTTCTGCCATCCAGTGATGGTTCATTCATTAGGAAGCCAGTGAACGGGGAGTTCATATGAATGAAGGAGCCCGAGTTCCCACTGTGATGCATCTCCAAGCTAGGCTGAGAGTTTCAGTGCAAGTTTTCATTTGGTTCTTAGGGAGGAGACTGGAGGAATCCCTTGAGCCTGACAGAAACAAGCCTGCAGGAAGGCACTTAGACACGCATCCTGTGTTGATTTGCTTTCAGACATTCTGCAGGCTGTGAGGAAAGGGCATGATGCCTTGTAGGTTTCCATAATACTTCCCAACATGGGTTCTTGTAAGTCCACTGTGATTCCCATCAGAAAACTCCAGGCAGAAATTGCTTTCTGTCTGTGGTTTGGCATCTGGATGTATAGATGGCTGTAAGGAGGATTAGGGCTGGACCAGGACTAGATGAAAGAATCCACAAGGGTGCATTCTCAGGACAAATGAGAGAAAGCAAAAACTTGTTCTGAAAAACCAAAGGCAGGGGGATATAGATTTGCTATGAACAGCCATCAAAAATAGACTTCACTTCTTCTGAAGACTGAATTGAGAGCAGAAAAGCACATTTTATAAACATGTCAATTCTGATATAGTTGAAAGAAATTAACTTGGTAATGACTACGCGGTAAGCTTTGTCTCTGAGGAGCAGTGGGAAGATTTAATAACGTCTCAGCTCAATGTCAAAGGCAAGCCACCACACAAGGCAAGCCAGCTAGTAAGTGGGCACCTACTCTTCTGACTTGAACATGCTAAAGTTTCAGCATCATTTGTTCTAACATGTTAATTTCATTTAGAAATTTTTATGATCCCTTCCAAATGCCAAATGATTCTCCTACTCAGCTTCACCTTGAGGAGCCCCGGTTAGCTGAGTCAGGCTGCCAGCATCCATGAGTCCTCTAGTAGTCAGAGAAAAACAACAGAAGCCCCAGAAGCCTGCATTACTCAGTGCTATCTGCAGAAGGTTGTTTTCTCTGACCCCCTCAGATCCCACAGAGTCTGGAGGAAGGAGAGCTCACGGAGTTTGGGTAAATGAGAGAAGACTTCTCATGGGTGATGAGATTTTGGCTGAGACCCGAAGAGTGAGCAGGTGTTTGTCGAGGACAAAACAGAGGGCTGTCTGGGCAAATGTGGTATACACAGCAACCTGAAAATCAGCTCCTCTGTTTGCAATTTGGAATTCAAACTTTCCCAACAGCCAACTTGCTTTCTTTAAAACATCAAGCGTTTGGCTAAGCGATTCCTCTGCTTGGCATATTCTTTAGGCTATAGAATGCCAAATATGATGTCTATCCTGCTTTATGTTTTTTTTCCTGCCCACTGCCCTTCAGACAGAACTTATGTTTCTTCCATATTCTAGTCTTATTGTGAAGCTTCTTGTTTTCCTCTTTTTTGTTCTAGAAAACTCGTTCTTCAGATTTTCAAATTTTGACACTTCAGGACTACTTGGACCTCTTTTTCAGGCCTTTAACATTGTTTGATTTATTTTGTTTATTTCTCTCTGAATGTATTAATTTTGTCATTTGTTTCATCACTGAAGGTACCTTCAGCACAATGAGAATTGGGGAAACATCTAGTCATGATACCTTTTGATGTTAGCATGGATTTGGCAGATGTTGGTCCTGAGCAGTTGCTTATTGAGTAAAGGAGGGAAGAATTAAGGGACAGAAAAGTGCTTTTATAGAAATTAAAAAAGAAAAAGAAGAAGAAAAAAGAAAAGAAAAAGAAAAATACAAGTGCCATAAAATATTCAAAGGATATCATAACCTTGATTAAAAGTGCATACCACATTAGGGACTTCAGGTTTCATTAAGAAAGAGTGTGAATGGTATTAGTGAGCTTGAGAGGAGGCAGCATTCATATTCACTTAAAATGTTATTTAGCTTCCATGTTAAGGCCCAGATGGGTGATCTAGGCTGCCAGTGGGAAGGTGACTTGCATGTGTGCTTCACTCTTTGGAGCAGGGTGATGAACGAGATGCAAACAGGTGATTCCTCGCATCACATTGTGCAGATTTAAATAGCAGCTTCATATTTTCATGTATTATATCTTGACAAATTATGCCCATTTTCCATGGAGGCCATGAACATTTTGCTTCTCAGACCTTTGGCTTCAGGAATGTTACAGCTCGGCTACTGTGCTCTGAAATCCTTTATCCTACATGGCAGCATTTCTGGTCAGAGACTGGGCAGGGTCCCGATAATCCATCAGAAGCTTCTCTGGAGAGCTGGTCTTCCGTTGAGGACTTCCCATCTGTTTTCTAAGCTCTTGAGGGGCTTCACAGCCTTGTAGAAACTGCTCTTCAACCTTGGCTTCTCCCTCCCTCCCTTACTTGAGGCTGAGTCTAATGTCTCACTCAGCCTGCTCTGACACTCCTCTCTTTGTCACTCCTGCTTTCATTAATCTTTTACTAGCTCTGAGTTGATAACCAGAGGTGTCTTCTTGGAGCCAGGAAGTGACTTACTCTTTCAGTCTCTTTTTTTTTTCCATTTGTGAAATGGAAAGATATTACACCCATAGTATAACTTACTGTGAGAATTCAATGAGAAGATTTTGGAGCTGTTTGCACATTTTCTTGACCTAGAGATCAAAGCACTTTGCTGCTTTGTTTTTAAGTCTTGAAAGGCAGTTAGAAGAGATGAAACTTTGTGATTTCGTGGATGTTTGTAACAAACCAAGAGGAATCATCCCTCTGGCTTTTACTCTTTCTCAAATTACTGAGACAAATGCGTTATCCATAGAATAGGCAGTGCAAGGGAAGACAAAGGGATGAGAGCTGATTTTTCTCTGCATGTGTTGTTCTTGAGGCCCCTCCAGTACATCTTGCCTCAGTAGTCCATTTGATCTATGGTAATCTACCTCAGCAGGGCCTGGACTTCTAATCTTGATGTAGATGTCATCAAAGTGTGATGGAAAGTACATGCCTGGGAACAACCAAAAAGCTGAGGAGACTCTACAGGCAATAGTGAATTTTTATTTGTTTATCTATCTATCTATCTATCTATCTATCTATCTATCTATCTATCTATTTATTTATTTATATTTTTTAGTGTGTGCATGTGGCTCTGCTCATGTTTCTGGCATGGTACACTCATGGAAGACAGGGTGTTCGTCCCATGTGTCTGACGTGGTGCACATACGGAAGTAAGGTTATGAGCCCTCCCTTTCCACCTTGTTTGAAACAGGCTCTTCTTGCTGCTCACCACAGCATAGGGCAGGTACCCTGGCTTCTGAGCTTCTGAGGTTTTTCTTGGCTCACCACAGGAGCACTAGTCTTATAGATGCTTGCTACTGTGTCTGGTTTTACCTGTGTTCTGGAGATTAAACTAGTCCCTATGCCTATATAGCAAGTGCTTTACCTACCAGCTGTCTCCCCAACATGCAAATTTAAGACTGATAAAATGCAGGAGGTATCAACAAGGGGAGAGAACAGAAATCAAGATTCAGGTAATTTATTAGATACTGGAAGGTTATGGTTAAGTTAAAAATCAGAGTTGTAAATCAAGACAAAAATACAGAAAGCTCGGGAAATAAACTTGATTTGCGTAATAATTGTTGATCTTACATTGGACTCAGGAAAAGTTGGGGAGTTTGGGGAAATAGTTTAGATTCATATATTAGACAACCATTCTGAATATATGTGTAGGCTGACAAATGCAATATGTATAAAAATAAAAATAAACTTAGATTAACATCCACACATTTTTTTATTAAAGTTGAGTAGAATTATTAGATTATGTACAGTTGATACCTGTCTTCACACTGTTGAAAATATATATTTAGATATCAATTAAATAAATGTTTCAAACACTTATTAAAATTAAGCAAAATGGAAGTCAACAAATTTTACAATATAGTTGTTTTGTATAAAATGAGAGACAAAGAATTTGCATCAAACTATTCCACAAAATATTTAAAAAAGTGTTAAATAAATTGTCAGAAGACATAAAAAATTAGTCACAAAGAGACAACACTATAAACAAACATATGGATAATTTCTACCTCATTAACTTTCAGACATATGGAAGAGTGTTCAACCTGGCTATTCTTCCAGGCATAGAAAGTTTTTAAATGAACTATACATAAATACTTTATATTCATAAATGAAACAAAACAAAAAACCGTAACAAATATTAATTTATTAAATTGTTTCATTTTTGGAATTGTATCAATTATTAAATTAAATAAGCTAGATATTTCTCTAGGATAGATGATGAGTAGTGAAGATAGGTTCTTCTCTTCTTATTGTCCATGGGAGTCATTTCCTCCTTCTCTCATTAGGATTGTGAAGAGCTTTATCATTCTTTCCTCTTTCGTTATGGTAGTGATAACTTCAATTTATTGATTTAACTATCTTCCAGTCCATTCTTTATATGAGAGATGTGTTTAAAAACTAATCCTGAATGCCATCATACATGTCCAAAATTACATAAACTATGAAGTTTAAAATTGTGAGTTAAATTTGCGTCTCTTTATTCTTAATGAAGTAAAACATTTCTTTGTATAAAGGTGGGCTCTCATTTTGTCTTTTCTAAGAAATGACAATTCACATTCTTTCCTACTAATTTATTTTGTAATGATTTGAATACCTTTGTATTGTATGAGTAATGCTTATTTATTTGCATATATGTATATACATGTTAGCATAAATATATAAAGATATATACTATATTAATAGTAATTCTTTACTTTAATTTTAGCATGTCCTATTTATTAGTCTTTTCAGCAGTTTGTACTTTTCACTATTTTATGAAATATCTTCCTGTAAATCCTACTTACACTACTGTTCTATACAGTTTTCTCAATATTTATGAATTTATTTTCATATTTATGGTTAATCCTTTTAGGGTTGATTTTCATGCATACCATGTGGCAGAGCCTTAACCTCTAATCTTTTGTGTGGAAAAGTAGTTTTCCTAGTAATATTTTTAGTTCTCAGTCTCTCTTCTAGTGTTCTGCAATGCTAATGAGTCCTATGTTGTGCCTGTGTACTTCTGTTGGCATTCTTTATTCTACTGGTATATTTCTGCATTCCTCCTAAACATGGTTTATATCTATAGCTTTACAATAAAGTACTGGGGGTCTGTAGAGCAAATGCTTTAACCGTGTTTTTGTTAACACTATTGTCCTGTATCCTTCTTGATGTTGCTTTTGCATATCAATTTTAGAATTTTAGACACAGCTTTCCAAGGTCCATGAAAAATATAAATTCCACTGATCTTCTGATCGGAGATGCATTGAATGTACTGATCAACTTGAGGGAATCGACATTTTTATGATTTTGAGTCTTTTTACCTAAGAACATGATTTATTACCCCATTTGAGTTGCCTTTAATAGCTTTTAACAAAGTTTTATAGTTCTATCTATAAAGTTTCTACACATACTTTGTTAGATTGATTCCTAGGTACTTTGTATTTTTGTGGTTACAATAAATGTTTCCCTTCTTTAAAGCTATATTTCCAACTGTTTCTGGTGTTCAGAAATGCAATTGATTTTATTGTATTGATTTTACATTCAGTAACATTGTTACAATATTTGTTTTTCTAAAAATTTGCCTGCCAGTTCTTTCTACGTTTGGATGGAGTCACCTGGAACATCAAAAAATGGCCCTTTGGATTACACATACCTCATTATAATGACCTTTATTTACTTCCACTCAACTCTACACTGAAGAACTTCAGATGCAGTGATGCACAGAATTCGGTTTCTTATCTCACTGTGTAGAGAATGCTTCCACATTTTGACAGTTAATAAGAGATAAAGTTAAAGATAATTCCTCCAACCCTGTCTTCTAGGTTTTTTTTGGTAACATTATAATAGGACAATGAGGTTTTAAAATATTTTAGGTGACTGTTCAGGCAACAAATTGTCTCTGTCCTGTTCTCATTTGGGAAGCTGCTTACCTGCACTCCCTGTATACTCAGGTGATTAATGTTATTCCTTCTCAAGTCTCTGATGGGGTTGAAGACCAGATAGTTTGGTCTTAACAATTAAGCTTAATTGTTTAGGAGTTAAGATGTTTTTAGGTCTAAATAGATGTTTTAAGTTAATAATGATGAGATATGATAGATATTGATTTACATTCCAAAGTTTAGACTCACCAAGATAGGAATGATGTTTTCTTCAAGGTTGTCAAATACAAATAGCCCAAACACTATGAATGTAACATTTATATAATTCCTGACTTTTCCATGGTTCTTCTTGTATAGGTAGTTTATTGTATATATGCGTAATAATATAAATGTATATGTAAAATATTTAATAAAAATTGTAAAAAAATAAAAATGAAGAAGATAAGAAAAAAAATTGGAACAGAAAGAATGTTGGAGTTAAAATTGATCTTGAGATTCCATTTTCTCTTGAGGTTTGTAACAATAACTGTGGTAAATTCAGAAGAGAAGACACTGGAAATCTACTATAGTATCCCCTGGGACTGGAGTTATAGTTGTGTGTGTGAGTCACATGTCTCTCTAAGAATTAAGTCTGAGAACTCTGGAAGAGCAGCCAGTGCTCTTATCATCTGATGCATTGCTCAAATCCTGCTTTATACATTTAAGGCACTTCCTCTCTCTGACAGTGACAGACTCATTGATAAAAGATGTTTAGACAAAGTGACAGCCTACAGACTGGGAAAAGATCTTCACCAACCCTACATCTGACAAAGGTCTAATATCCAAAATATATAAAGAACTCAAGAAATTAAACACCACCAAACCGAATAACCCAATTGAGAAATGGGACTTGGAACTAAACAGAGAATTCTCAACAGAGGAATATCAAATGGCTGAGAAACACTTAAAGAAATGCTCAACCTCCTTAGTCATCAGGGAAATACAAATCAAAACAACTCAGAGATTCCATCTTACATCCATCAGAATGGCTAAGATCAAAAATTCAAGGGACACCACATGCTGGCGAAGATGTGGAGAGAGAGGAACACTCTTTCATTGCTGGTGGGAATGCAAACTAGTACAGCCACTTTGCAAATCTATCTGGTGCTATCTCAGAAAAATGGGAATAGGGCTTCTTCAAGACCCAGCTATTCCACTCCTTGGAATATACCCAGAAGATGCTCCAGCACACAACAAAAAAATTTGTTCAACCATGTTCATAGCAGCCTTATTCATAATAGCCAGAACATGGAAACAGCCTAAGTGTCCATCAGTAGAAGAATGGGTAAAGAAACTGTGGTACATATACACTATGGAATACTACTCAGCTATTAAAAACAAGGAATTCCTGAAATTTGTGGATAAATGAATTGAGCTAGAAATGATCATAATGAGTGAGTTAACCCAGAAACAGAAAGACTCAAATGGTATATACTCACTTATATCTGCATACTAGCTCAAGGGGCATGTCCCACGAAAGCCTTCACTTACCAGGAAACTGGGACAGAAGGGAGGACATCCTATTGGGACTCTAAATGAGAGAAGCATGGGAGAATAGCAAAGTAGAAGGATCCAGAGGGTCCTAGAAACCTAGAAGTAGAACATTATGATAGGCAGATTTGGGCCCAGGGGTCCCACTCAAACTAAGGCACCAGCCAAGGACAATACAGGCGGTATACTTTAAACCCCTTCCCAGATCTAGCCAATGGTCAGAACATTCTCCACAGTTGAGTGGAGAGTGGGGTCTGACTTTCTCATGTACTCTGGTGCCTCACAATTGACCATGTCCACTGGAGGGGGAGACATGGTGGCACTCAGAGGAAGGTTACCAAGAAGAGACTTGATACCCTATGAGCATACACAGGGGGAGGTAATCCCCCTCAGGAACAATCATAGGGGAGGGGAATAAGGGGAAAATGGGATGGAGGGGAAAATAGGAGGATACAAGGGATGGGATAACCATTGAGATGTAACAAGAATAAATTAATTAAAAAAAAGAAATTAAAAAAAAGCCCCAAACATCTGATAAATGGAAAAATAAATAAATAAATAAATTACACACACAAAAAAAGACCTTTAGAACTATCAATGGTCTTGATATTTCTGTTTGAAATCTCAAAGTAGGTTATGATAGAAAAAATTCTCTTGACATGTAAGATTTAGGGCTCCATTTGGTGGTAATTATATCTTTAACTAGAATATTTGAATCAGAAATTTCATTAAACATTGTCAGGTGGTGATACACAATAGTTTGGTAGGAGAATTGTGCAAAATATGTAAATACTTTGACAATTTGTGATTTGGCAAAGAGCATTTAGTGAATAGAAAGGCATATTGGCATGAGCAGCAACTTTCCTGACATTGGATCCTTGAGTCTCCGTGTGATACATGTTACTCAGACATTTAAATAAACTGAACGTGGTATGAAGGAATAAAAGAGGTTTAAGGAGGGCTCAAGGGAGGATGCTTGAATCTTACTCAGAAGGAGAAATAAAATAGACACCTAAAATAGAAGGAGGGAAGGAACTGGATGGGAGAGGAGTATGGAGGGGAACAGGGGCTGGGTTAGGATTGGAGAGCAGAGGAGGCAGGAAAAAAGAACAAAAACTAGTGGCGGGGGTCGGGGGTCATCTCTGGGACAGGGTTGGCTTCCAATAATCTCTGGGCATGACCCTAGCTGAGACTTCTACCAGAAGAGGATTTGCAGGCTGAAGAGATCACCTTTTATAGCAAGGCAGGAGGAAGAGTGACAGCAACCCACCCACAAAACATCCAACCCAAAGTTTGTCCTGCCTACAAGTAGTGTAGGGAGAAATGGAGCAGAGATCTAGCAAATGGCCAACCAATGACTGGTCCAACTTGAGGCTCACCCTAGTGGAGGGAGCCAACACTTGACACTATTAATAATACTCTATGATGCTTGCAGACTGAAGCCTAGCATAGCTGTACTCTAAAGAGGCTTCTTCCAGCAGCTGATGGACATAGATGCAGAGACCCATAGCCAAACAATAGTCAGAGCTATGGCAGTCTCATGGAAGAATGGGAAGAAGGATAGGGAAGCCAGAGGGAAATCTCAAGAAGACCTACAGAGTCAAATAACCTGGGCTCATGAGCATGCATGGGTTGGACCTAGGCCTCCCTCACATAGGTAACAGATGTGCAGCTTGTTCTTCATATGAGTTCCCTAACAAGTAGAGCAGGTGCTGTCTCTGATTCTTTTGCCTCCCTTTGGATTCTTTTCACATAGCTGAGCTGCCTTATCTGTCTTCAGTAGTCCTGCTGCAACTTGATGCATGGGGTGGATTGGTACCCATGAGGGTCCTTCCATTTTTCTCAGGATAAGGGGATTCAGGGACAAGGGGACGTGAGGGTGGGGATGTGACAAGAGGAGGGAGGGGGCTATGATGAAGTTATAAAATGAGCAAATAAATAAATAAAATTTAAGAAAAGATTTTGAACTTTGACAAAAATAATTTTCTTATCTACTGAGATGATCATATGATTTTTCTGTTTAACCAATTCATGATACATTATAATAGTGGATTTCTGACATTAAAGCAAGCTGTAATTGTGACATAAACCAAGTTAATCATGATTAATTACACCTTTTAAAACCTTTATTCCTTTATTTGGTTTAGTTCACTATTTTAGAGCTTTTTTCCCCCCGTATAAGTTCATGATAAAATTGTTACTTTCTGACAGTATCTTCATTAGGTTTGGAGGTTAACCTCATTAAGTGAGTTGGGGAGTTCTTTTCCCCCATTTTCTGACTTTTGCACAGGAAGCAGTAAGTGTGGAGCACTTATCTCTGGATATTAGTTGGAAGTCATCTGCATTTCTATCGAAACATCTTGATTTGTCAGTTGGAGGATTTGGGCAGACTCAGTCTCTTACTGACTGTAGGACTGCCAGGAAGCTCTCTTTCATCCTGAATCAGTTTTGGTAAATTACATTGTTTGTAGAAATGTCCATCTTATCTGTTTTAAAAGTAATGTTGCTTTCATAGTCTTTGCTACAATTATAGTATGGTATGCTTCCCTGCTCATTCTTAGTATGTTCCTATGTTTTCTTTTATAGGCTTCTATTTTCTCTGATGAGTCTTGTTTCTTTGTTTTAACCATTCTTCTCCCAAACCTCATTTTTCTTTGATGGTTTCTTCATTCTGTGTTTGATTGTGAGTTCATTAATTTCTATTCCACTCTCTTGTTTAATTCCATCTGCTTTCCTTGGCTTTATACTGATTCTACCATCTTACTTTGTATGCTTAGGTCATTAGCTTTCAAATTGTCTCGTAATTAAAGTGATCAAGGCTCTATATTCCTAAATACTAATTTGGTGTCATTCAACAAGTTGCAATGTCTCATATTAGCATCATTGCTCAATTATAAATGTTTTCAGATTTCCATTAGTATTTCTTTCTTGACCTATGAGTCATTTAGAGGAATGCTTTTAAAATTTCATGGCGGTATTTGATTGCCTAGTCACAGTTTATGAATGATTTTCTAATTTATTGAATTGTGTTTAGCAAATGTGGTTCACATTGGATGCAGTTGTCTGGATTCCACTGAGGCTGTTTGTCTAACAGTTGTGGACCAAATTTTGTTAATGTTTCTTCTGTGCTTGTAAATATCTTAAGTCTGTGATTTTTTTTTTGTTGTTATGTTTTATATTAATAGTCCATCAGATCAAGTCCTTTTGTTTCATCATTCTTATTGCCCATATACTGACTATTTTATTTATACTAATTATTGTGAGAAAGATTCTGAGCTTTCCCACATGGTTGGAAGTATAGCTTACTCTTGACATAGCACAGGAAAATGCAGCATGAACCTGGAACATCAGATGCTTGAAAGATGCTTGGTAAAAAAAGGAAACAGCAGCATCAACAGGATATCATTGTGGCTGAGGCAACAAGGGATGGTGGCAGAAGACAAGAGTGTGAAGAAATAATTTATTCCTCACAGTTTTGAGATCCAGGAGACCAAGGTCAATCTGAGAGATCCTATGTCTTGGTTTACACATGTAATTGTCTCTTTCGGCCCTCAAATATTGAAGAGGTGGTGGGGGGGTTCTTTGATATTTGTTTTACAAGAGAACTATTCTCTTAACAGAGCTTTTGAACATAATCACCTCCTATGTATACTGCTGCTAGTACATATGAATTGTGGGGGGAGTGTATGAAAATGGTCATGTCACTTTAAGGACCAAGAAGAAAGAGCTTCTAATGGCCAACAAAATTAACCACAAGTCACATAGCTTGGGATTAATGGCCAAATTATGACATGTATATATCTGGGTACAGATTGAGACAAAACACTGATTGAGATAATGGAGGAGACAAATCTTCCTCACAGTGGTCCATATGACTTCTGGAGATACCTAACTTTCAGGAGATGAATTAAGTCTCTCCCTTCTCATCCATGTTTTGCAATAGTGATGCCTGGTTTTAGTTTCTTGTTTCCAAAGAATAGGGAATGAAATAAGTGAAATGAACTATTGAGAAACCTGGACAATCTACCTCAGCCATGTAAAAAAAGTTACCATCATCATGTGAAGTAATGAATTATCCCATAGAATTTAATACATGCTAAGTACAGTTATAAGTACTGGACACATGTCAGAGAATAGTCCCCAACTCTCTGTGTGCTTACACTCTGGTATAGAGACAGAAAATTTTATTTTATCCAATCAGCTTTCTTGCATTATTATTAATGAAAGGGAGTTATCACTGCATGGTGGCCAGAGTACAATCTTAAGTGTTGTTCTTTAGGTGCCAGCCACCTTTTAAATCTTTGGTGATGTGGTCTCTCACTGGTCTGAAGGTTACCAAAAATATTAGTATGGCTGACCAGTGCACTCTAGAGGTTTAACTCTCTCTGCCTTCTTAATAGCAGCATTACAAGTGTGCACCATCATGGTTAGTTTTTTGTTTGTTTGTTTTTGTTCTTTGCTTTTTTTTTTTTTTTTTTTTTTTGTATATGTAAGTACTGGAGAGCTAAATCTCCTTATACTGGGAAACAAGTACCACTGCTCAGCCTCTCTGAGTCTCTCTTCACTGAGTTTTAAATGTTAACTTATTAAAAACTTAGTTTATTTTTTCAAAAGATTTATTTGCTTATTTTTAATTATGTGTCTCTGTGGGTACATATGCACATGAGTGAAGGTGCCCTATGAGACCAGAATCATCAAGTATCCTCCTGGAGTGGGAGTTACAGGCAGTTGTCTGTCAGGAGCAGGGGGTGAAGACTGAGATTGGAGGTGAAGGAGGGCTGGGAACCAATCTTAGATCATCTACAAGAGTAATACATGGTCTTAACCACTGAATCATGCCTCTAACCCTCTTAAAATATGTGCGTGTGTGCGTGCATAAATTCTTGATTATTTTTGAGGGCTTATAACTGATTTATCTGTGTAATTTCTTGTGTTTATTCCTAATAAATCTACTTATCTTTTATTTGATATATTTAGAAATATCTCTTTTGCTCACACTGCTTAATTCTTTATTTGGCAAGTTATTTTATGGTGAAAAATTTTAATTCTTTTACCTCAGAAAATCTACACATGAGAAGTCTATGAGCTAGAGGTATAAGATTCCCACCAGGGAAGATTTGTGTTGGCCTTTGCCAATTACCTAACTTAGATTTGAAAACTGCAGTTACTACCTTCACATTTATAGTCATTATATCCTCTTTATTTATAACTCAGAGGCATCTATGTCTAAGCCAATGTCTACAACGTTTGGGCAGGATGGGGTATCTTCACATAGAGGCCTCAGATGTCTATTCCTTTTGTCATTCTTGTGCTCTTGTTTTCCCTAACCTTTGCTGTGACCTTGAACTACTTGGCTCACATTTCTAGTTTGTGTGTAGTTCCAAAGCATGGTCATTAGAATACGTCCTCTTTTAAAGTGATAGACGTCGACCACTTGCTTTCCATCATGGTTTTTGATTGTCTTTAATGCTTCTTTCTCCTATGACTTAAGTTCTCACTTTAATCCTAACTTCCTTAGTTATTCTCATATTGGCATAGGATAACTTGAGATTTAAGAATCCTTTCCCATTCCTTTTAAAATTTAGCAACAGTATTTAGGTGATAGGAGCTGCATCAGTTTTTCTATTGCTGTGATAAAAAAAAATTCCATGAATAAGAATGAAGAGTTTATTTGGTCTTAAGGTTTTCAGAGTGATAAGCATCTACCATGGCAGGGAAAGGGCAGGCAGTAGTAGGTAGTGCTCATATCTTTTATTTTTTATTTTAATTTTTGTAGAGCTCATATCTTGAACCACAAGGACAAAGGCAAGAGAGCAAACTGGAAATAACACTAGTCTTCAAACTCTCAAGACCTGTGCTCAATTACGTATGCACTTCAGCAAGAGATACAGCTCCTAAACCTACTGAAACAGCACCACCAATAGGGGTCCAAGTATCAATTGCCTAAGACTGTGGGAGATATTTATTATTCAAGCACCCCAGGGACAGAATATCCTTTAGGACCTCTATAGTGCTCTACTGCTAGAAGATGCGAGTCCCATTAATTTTTCCCTCACATTATGCTTAATAAAAACTCAAACATTTAATAATAAAAAGGTTCGAAGTTTACTGCATGTATTGTCCTTGGCTGGTGCCATAGACAGGACATTTTCGGCAGTTGAGTGGCGAGTGGGGACTGACTTTCACACGAACTCTGGTGCCCCATATTTGACCACATCCCCTGGATGGGGAGGCCTGGTGGCACTCAGAGGAAGGATAGCAGGTTACCAAGAAGAGACTTGATACCCTATGATCATATACGAGGGAGGAGGTCCCCCTCAGTCACAGTCATAGGGGAGGGGAGTAAGGGGAAAATGGGAAGGGGGCGGAATGGGAGGATACAAGGGATGGGAGAACAATTGAGATGTAATATGAATAAATTACTAAAATATATTATAAAAATGATGAAAAGGATATATTTAAGGCATGGAGCAGCAAAACAGGACTGTGTTCCAAACTGAGTCCATAGCTTCTTTTCATAAGACCTTTGAACAAAAATAATTTTAACATTTTAAAATTGAATAACAGGAACAAAAAAAAAAACAAAACAAGAGATAATAAATTTTTCAGTGTGAGACTTACGTGGGACTCAGTTCGGCAGCCATGTTTTATTTGAACATAATCAAAGCTCTAGTAGAATGTATTTCCACCGCATTTCTCGGCATGTTGCGTGTGGATGCCTTGATATTATCTTGGTAAAACCAACTTGATTTTTGCAACAAAGGCAGTGTGGCCCACAATAAATCAAAATGTTGACTATTTGGAATTTATTGCAAAGACCACTGTCTTACAACATCTTTCTGAAATTCCCAGTAGGGAGTGGAGAGAGACCATTGCTCAGACAGGGATAGCTCCTTTGTAATCCAGGAGTGTGGGTTTTTATTTTTCTTGTTCCAACAATCTTCAGATGTTTTGGCAGCAGCGATCAATACTTTCCTGCTGCAAACCCCATAATTTTTAACTCTGCTTCTCCTCAATTTGTGGAACCGAGATTACCTTTGCTGTATCACAACCTACATGGGCGAGTCTTGAAATGTCTAACTCGCCTGTGCTTCTTATTTGTGTCTACTCTAAACACACACACACACACACACACACACACACGGGGAGAGAGAGAGAGAGAGAGAGAGAGAGAGAGAGAGAGAGAGAGAGAGAGAGAGAGAGAGAGAGAGAGAGAGAGAGTGTGTTTTAATTTTGCACTGAGGAATTTTCCACTTCCCGGCAGAAGCATGCAACATGAGAAGGGCGTGAAGTCTTTGCCAATACATATAAATGCAGTTTTCCTTGTTTCTGGAAGTTTTGTCAAATAACTTAAAATAACCTTCCTTCTCTGGCAGAAAGCTGCGGTGCAGCAGTTGATGGCAAAGCTCTTGTTAAGGTTGGGAAGCACTGTGTGTTTACAGTTTCATTCGCTATCATTAGGCTCTTGCAAATGTACCCTGGATCATATGGACGTTGCTTTTAGTCTCACTCAGGCCAGTGAGATTTCTAAGTCAATTTGTGTGGAGAGACCTAAATTAGAAAAATTAAATAACTTTTTTTCCCCCTCACACATTTTGACTTTTCCATTAAACTGTAATTGTGGTAACTTGAAAAGCTCTTCTGTTGATGAAACATTTGAGGGATTCGGAGCTGCTGCTGATTAATGAGGACCCTGCATCTTCCTGCACTTTGAATTAGGACTCTGTGAGAAAGGCTAGTTGGAAGAGGTTCACTTCTGGGGTGAATGCGGGGTGGTAATTAAGCAGTAGACCTGTGTTAGCAGAATCAAGAATAGGGTGATTATGCAGAAGAAGAACATCACAGCTCCATGTAAGAATATTTTTAAAAACCTTACCCTTTGCATCTTCATGAGATTGTGGGTAAAAAACCATTTTATTTCTGGAATTGTCATCTATGAGATATTTTGTATGAGGATGGGGTTCTGTTTCCTGATTTTATTTATTTATTTTTGAGCCTGGCTGATTTAGGCAGAATATTGTTTTAGAACAGTATGATATAAAGAGAAATATAATGAAATCTCTAGTAAAAGTTAATGCCTCTCCCAGTACAATCAGAGATTGAACAGTTGAGTCTTTTGTTTTTAAGGCAAAGTGCAGTAAGAATTTCCTCTAATTGCAATCTTCTTTTCAATTTCTTTATTAAACTAGTCGGCTTTATTTAACAGTCCATTGCCTTAGCCATTTGGCCATCTTGTACATAAGCTAGCTTCATTTAAAGCAATGGTCCACAGCCCTCAGTGCATAGCACATTAGAATCAACCAGGGAAGTGTGTGCGTGTGCATATGTGCGTGCTCATGTACAGGTCAAAGCACACTCCAGACTACTTAGTTCAAATATATAGGATTGAAGGTTCCTAAACATTGACATTTAAGAATGTTTTTCTATGTAATTCTGAAGCTTGACCAGAATTAAGAACTTGATTACATCCAATGCTTCACCATAGCCAGTAGTGTTTCAAAACAATTATTCTTTGTTCTGGGCACTGTTCAGTGTACCACGGGATGCTGATCATTAGTTTTTTCTTTGATTTCTGCCTACTAGATGGCAGAAAGAAGCTCTATCTCTTTAGTTCTGCCCACTGGATGTTTCTCTAGACATTGCCAAATTCCCACCAGTTGTCACCAGTTTTGAGGATGAACGACCTAGGTCAAATAAATCTAGCAGCAATCAGGTGGGCTAATGCTTTTATTGATGAGCTGCCACATAAGCACTATAACATGTTGGTGTTAATAAGGGACATATGTGTAACTGGGCATTTGGAACCAACATTGGAATCTGGTACAATCACCTGTGGTTGTACAACTGAAGATAATGACTGCCCTCTTTTAATCCAATAGTCATTGATTGTTCATGAAACCCTCCCAATTATGATTGATTACTGATAGATTTAATCTTGTACAGACCCAATGCTGACAACCACAACTGCTAAAACAATCTGCTACGAGATCCAGCTATCCCACTCTTGGGCATCTTACTATAGATATACTTGTTCATCCATGTTTATAGATGCTATATTCACATAGGCCCAAACTGGAAACTACCTACATGTCCATCAACTGACCAATGAGTAATGAAAATGTGGCAATGCTCTTAGGTGCAGCAGATAGATATGATTCTATAGAAAGATAAGGTAGGATGGCATTTAAAAATGTTTTTATTATTTTAAAGATTCACTGACAATGAGACAGATTAACTCCTGGCAACACTCAGCCTACCTCAAAGAGGATGATGAGCATCAAAGAACCTCTTCATGGAGATGGCTTCAAATGTGGCAAACAAGCCACTGGGAAAAATGACCTTGTTTCTACCACAGACAGAATTCTACCTAAAGAGGGGGCAAGCTTGGTTGTAGGCAGAGTCCTTGGATGCAGGCAGAGTCCATAGCCAAACTCTGCCAAGACAGGGTAAGCAAGTCCTCAATAGTTCCTGTCTCACAAATATGTCTGTCAGATATATTGGGCCAGAGGCTGAAGAAGATTCTCCAACATAATAGAGAATTTTGGGTGACTATTCATGTAGTCTCTGATGGAGTTGAAGACCAGGTAGCTTAGTTTTACAATGAAGCTTAGTTGTTTAGGGGTTAAGATGTTTTTACTTCTGAATAGGTGTTTTAAGTTGATAATGACAATATAGGATGGAGATTGATTTACATTTAGGAATTTAGATGCACCAAGATAGGAAAGACATTTTCTTCAAGGATGACAAATACAAATAGCCAAAACACCAAGAATGTAACGTTTATATAATTCCCGATTGTGTCATGGTTATTCTTGCTATAGGTAATCTATTGTATATATGTGTAATAATATAAATGTATATGTAAAAAATTAAAATTAAAAAAGAAAACGTGGCAATGCATACAAGAGAATATTGTTTATCTATTAATAAAAATGAAATTATTAAATATGCAGGTAAATTGATGGCACTGTGAATAATAACCCCAAGTGAGGTAATCCGGACTTTAATGGACAAATACCTCATGTTTTCTATTATATGTGGATGCTAACTTTTAAGCTTTAGATATATTTGTTTCAATCCAAAAAGCCAAAGAGATCAGGTAAGGGACAGTGGGCAGTGGGTGTCTTCAAAAGAAGGAGAAAAAGAGCATAGTGTGTTATAAAGAAATAAAGGTAAAACTAGAATAGGAGGATTAAATAGGGCAGGAAATGGTTGGTTAGACTAAAGGAGGGAATATAGGAAGAGAAAGCTAACACTAAAGCGTCTAAACTTTGAGATATGCAGAGCTACTTAGCTTTTAGCACTAGGACACAATGTCTGTTATCTTTAGAAATATTTTCATGGGAAATAATTGAATTACTGGTAGCAGACAAGATGTATATGATGACATAATCTCTTTTAAATATAATGAAAATATTTCACTATAATTTAAGAAGGAAATTTCTATAGATCCCTATGTAAATAGCTTTATTTCTTTTCATAAGCATAAAATTATTCATAATTAACATTTGGGAGAAGCATTGGAATATTAGAATTTTGGGGAGGAGAAGAACACAATGGTGACTAAGATTTTGGAATTTATCTCTAGTCTTTAAAAATATTTTAAGTCCATGAGTGAGTTAATTGCTTTTATTTTGTTTTTTTAAATTTTGATTTATTATAATTTATTTGGATTACATCCTGATTGTTATCCACTTGTTTGTATATTCCCTTTCCTTCCCTCCTTCTTTTGCTCTACTCCCTCCCCTAGACCTCTGACAGAAAGGGGACTTCCTCCCCCACCATATGACTACAGCCTATCATGTCTCATTCTGATAGCCTGTTTCCCTTTCCTCTGTGTGCCTGCCAGGTCTCCTCACCAAGGGAAAGTGATCAAATCAGAGGCACCAGAGTTCATGCCAGAGGCAGTCCCTTTGCCCCAACAACCATAGAAAACGAGCTTGTCTATAACTGAACAGGGGGTCTAGTTCACTGCGTGCATTGTCCTTGGTTAGTGCCACAGTTAGTACAGACAGCCCTGAGTCTAGATCCACCAGCCTTGATGGTCTCTTTCTAGGGTTCCTGGACCCTCTGGGTCCTTCCATCCTCCCAGTTCTTCATACACTCTCAGAAATCTGGCCAGAGTTCAGCAGCAAGTCCCACCATCTGTCCAGATCCCCCACTGGGTGGAGTCTCTCAGAGGACATCTATGTTGGGCTAATATCCTCTTATAAGTGAGTATATACCATGTGTATCTTCTAGGGTCTGGGTTACCTCACTCAGTATGATCTTTTCTATTTCCATCCATTTGTCTGCAAATTTCAAGGTTTCCTTGTTTTTAATAGCTGAATAGTATCCATTCTTTGGATAAGGACAGATGCTAGGATTAGCTTCTGGACTTGGGGAGAAGTGATGAGAGTAGTATTGAATAATGGGGGCATGGAAGGACCCAGAGGGTTCAGGAGCCCCACAAGAAGATGATCAAGGCCATTGGATCTGGCCCCAGGGGCCCTGCACATACTGTTGCATCAAACAAACAAGGACAGTGGATGCAGTAAATCTAGACCCCCTGTTTAGATCTAACCAATGGACACCTCATTCTTTATGGTTGTGGGGTGAGTGGGGACTGCCTCTGACAAGAACTCTGATAGGTTCTACATTGTTTTCTTTCCAGCTATTCCACTCCTTGGAATATACCCAGAAGATGCTCCAGCACACAACAAGAAACTTTGCTCAACCATGTTCATAGCAGCCTTATTCATAATAGCCAGAACATGGAAACAGCCTAAGTGTCCCTCAGTAGAAGAGTGGATAAAGAAACTGTGGTACAGATACACTATGGAATACTACTCAGCTATTAAAAACAAGGAATTCCCGAAATTTGTGGATAAATGGATTGAGCTAGAAATGATCATAATGAGTGAGTTAACCCAGAAGCAGAAAGAATCAAATGGTATATACTCACTTATATCTGCATACTAGCCCAAGGGGCATGTCCCACAAAAGCCTTCACTTTTTTTTTTTACTTTTACTGAATGTCTATGATTTACACATCACACACCAAAATCCCTCTTCTCCCCCCAGTAAAACAAAACAGACAAACAAAAAAATCTTGTCACAGAAGCTGTAGTGTATCATGCAGCATATCCTTTTGTCCATACCCTGATGACATGGGAGCGAATGAGCAGACCCTGCCATGAAGATGATCAAGGCCATTGGATCTGGCCCCAGGGGGCCCTGCACAAACTGTTGCATCAAACAAGAACAATGGATGCAGGCCCTACCCTGAGGACACAAGAGTGGGAGAGCAAGCCCTGCCCTGAGGACACAAGAGTGGGAGAGCAAGCCCTGCCCTGAGGACACAGAGAGGGTGAGCAGGCCCTGCCAAGATGACACTGGTGTGAGAGAGTTGTCCCTGCCCTGAGAACATGGATGCTGATGAGCTGGCCCTGCCCTGATGACATGGGAGCGGGTGAGCAGGCCCTGCTCTGAGGGCACAGGAGCAGGTGAGCCAGCCCTGCCCTGATTACATGGAAGCAGGAAAGCCAGCTCTGCCCTGAGGACATAGGAGTGTGTACTACATTTTTTTAATTGGGTAATTTTGCTTGATGGTGTTTAATTTCTTGAGTTCTTTACATAGTTTGGTATTAGCTCTTTGTCAGATATAGGGTTGGTGAAGATATTTTCCCAGGCTGTCATTTTGTTCTGTTGGTAGTGTCCTTTGCCTTATAGAAGCTTTTAAGTTTCATTAGATCCCATTTATTAATTGTTGACCTTAGAGCCTGAGCAATGGATGTTCTGTTCAGGAAGTTGTTCCCTGTACCAATGAGTTCAAGGCTCTTTCCCACTTTTTCTTCTAACAGATTTAATTTGTCTGGTTTTGTGTTGATGTCTTCAATGCACTTGGACTTGAGTTTTGTGTAGGGTGATATATATGGATTGATTTGCATTTTTCTACATGTAGACATCTAGTAAGACCATTTGTTGAAGATGTTATCTTTTTTTTTTTTTCATTGTATGGATTTGATTTCTTGGTCAAAAAACAAATGTCCATGGGTATGTGGATTTATTTCTGGGTCTTCTGTTCAATTCCATTGATCAACCAGCCTATTTCTGTGCCAGTACCATGCCATTTTAATTACTGTTGCTCTATAGTACAGCTTGAGTTAAGAGATGGAGATTCCTCTGGAAGCACTTTTATTGTACAGGATTGTTTTAGCTATTCTGTTTTTTTTTTTTTTTTCATATGAAGTTGAGAATTGGTCTTTTAAGGTCTGTAAAGAATTGTGTAGATATTTTGATAGGGATTGCATTGAATCTGTAGATTGCTTTTGGTAAGATGGCCATTTTTACGATATTGATCTCTTGTTCCACAAGCATGGGAGATTTTTCCATCTTCTGATATCTTCTTCAATTTCTGTCTTCAGAGATTAATTTTTTTTCATACAAGTATTTCAATTGCTTGATTAGAGTTATACCAAGATACCTTATATTATTTGTGGCTATTGTGAAGAGAGCAGTTTTCCTAATTTCTTTCTCACTCTATTTGTCCTTTGTATACAGGAGGGCTACTTTTAAAATTATGTTTCTTTTTTTAACATATGCATTTATATTATTACACATGGACAAAATAAACTACATACAGCAGGAAGAACCATGAGACAATCAGGAATTATATAATTCTTACATTCATAGTGATTTGGCTATTTGTATTTGTCAAACTTGAAGTAAACATCTTTCCTATCGTGTTGAGAATAATTTCTGAATGAAAATCAATATCTATCATATCTCATATCTATTAATTTAAAACATCTGTCTTGATTCAAAAACATCTTAACTCATAACCAACTAAGCTTAATTGTAAAACGAAACTATCTGCTCTTCAACCCTATCACAGACTTGAGAAGGAATAAAACACAATTACCTGAGTGAACTGGAAGTGCAGGTTAGCAGCTTCCAAAATGAAGGAATGACTGAGACAGTTTACTGCCTGAACAGTCACCCAACACTCTCTATAATGTTGGAACATCATCTTCAGCCTTCTAGCACAGTATATCTGTCAGACATATTTGTGAAGCAGGAACTATTGAGGACTTGATTACCCCGTCTTGCCAGAATTCTGCCGTCAACTCTGCCTGCATCTAAGCTTGCCCATTTTTAGGCAGATTTCTGTCTGTTGCAGAAATGAGGACATTTTGCTTAGTGGCTTGTTTGCACATTTGAAGCCAACTCTATAAGTAGGTTCTTTGATGCTCATCATTTTCTTTGTGGTAGGCTGGATGTTGCCAGGAGTTAACTTGTCTTGTTGAAGAATCCTTAGAATAATAAAAACATCTTTAAATGTCATATTCTGTAGGTCTCTGAGGCTTTTGCAGACCTTATTTAACTATTTTACCTTATATATCTATAGAATCATATCTATCTGTTAGACCTAGGATACATGTTCTTGTGATAAAACTAGACTAGTATTTGACATGACCATGATTTGTTCAAGAGACAATTAACTTGTATCACTAAATTATCCTATATAGGCTGCAGCACCACTTTCAAGGTGTTGAAAGTAAACCTTGCATTATAATTGAGTTGGATGGGTATAATACCTCATATTAGAGTATATATATATACATACGCATGTGTGTGTGTATGTGTCTGTATAGTGTGTGAGGAATAATCTTAGAATTGAATTCCATACCAATGTATCAGAATTACACTTATTTTGCATCAATATACAAAATTATATACCAATAAATTAAAAATAACTTTATTTGTGAGTAACAATTAAGGCTTGAGTTGAGGAGTAGTTTTAATAACCTACCTTTTGTTCTATTCTCCCCTTATATTTCTATGTCCCCCTTTCTTTCTTTTTGACCCCTATCTCCTTACCTACAAAAGAGAGATAAAGGAAAAGAGAAACATCCCTGAATTTAGCCTAGTTTTCTCTCTGTGTAAGACAAATAATAACTTATAGCCAACTCCCAATGCAAACAAGAATCTGTAGACCAAGAGAGCAAACAGAAAGCTACCCATCCCCATTAAGGGAACTGGAATATCATTCTCTTAAGGTTTCTTCAGGCTGACTTGGAGCAAATAATTCCATTGAACCCCTCCCCCTGCCCCACAATTGGGGAAAATGGTTAAGCAAGCCAGGGATAGCATTTGTGGTCCATTTTCTAAATGTTGAGAAATTCCAGCCTTAATTTGATTCCTGTGTGGGACAGTCTGAAATGCTGGACCAATTGGGATCAGACGCTTTCAACATCACTGTCCTGGAAGCTGCCTGTTCTGCTGGGTAACAGCAACTGAAGTGCCTGGGGCTGGAACATGAAGGATGCAGAATGTCAGACTCCAGCATGCTGGGAGGAATGAATCCTGTCGGGTCTGATCCAGTGTCAGTGTCCAGTTCTGAAAACATAATTTCTACCAATCATTATACAGCCCTAACATTATAATTGTATGGGGTGTGCCGGATGCACAGAACAACAAAGGATGGTTCTCTGGTCATTGTATGAGCAGAAGTAAGACATCTGCAAATCTTCCTTCACGCCATACTAAGAATGGCCTCTCACAATAAGTCACAGAGAATCTGTGACCAACATGAAGCCATGTGTATGTATAGACATTTGCATCTTAGCCAGTCTCAGAGCTATTCCCATGTAGTGGGATTAACAAGTTAAATTACCTGCTTGTTCTGCAGTTTGAGTTCTTTACATTCTGATTGCAGCCCCTCCCTCATCGCCTCCTGATCCCACCCTCTGCCTCATCACCTCCTGATCCCATCCCCTCCCTCGTCCCCTTTCCCTTCCTCCCTTAGTCCTTAGAAAGGGGAGTCCTCCTCCTCTAACATCTGACCTCAGTTTATCCAGTGATTTTTAAAAAATTGTATTTTTTGTATTTGGCTATTTTGCTTAAGGTGCTTATCAGCTGTAGAAGTTCTGTGGTGGAATTGTGAGGGTCACTTATGTACACTATCATATTGCAAATAGCAATACCTTGACTTCCTCCTTTCCTATGTGGATCCCCTTGATATTCTTTTGTTGTCTTATTGCTCTAGTTAGGACTTCAAAAACTATATTAAAGAGATACAGAGAGAGTGGGCAGCCTTGTCTAGTCCCTGTTCTTAGTAGAATTTCTCTTCATTTAATTTGATGTCAGCTATTGGCTTGCTGCATGTAGACTTTAATATGCTTAGGTATGCGCCTGTATCTCTGAATCACTGTTTAGTCTTTATGTTTTGTTCAAAGAACTAATTAGTATGATCTTGGTATTCTTTCATGGCTAGATTCAAACAACCTTTAGAAATCTTTTATTTGCATATAATAAGATTTGCCCAAAGTCATACAATTTCATCAGCATTTGGTATGGAATATCCATAGAAAAGGTAGAATAATTCAACAGAAGTTACCATATTAAATGAAGAAATCTCTGATGAGTTATCTAGTACAGTGATCTCACATATGGTCCTGTGCCTTCCTTCTTAATCTTGTTCAGTTGCAACTAATTGACAGCTCCAGAAAACCATTTTTTGCCTGTACCAAAGCTGGTACAATCCTATCCATAGACATGCTAGCAGTCTCATAAGTCAAACTGCTTAGCTTGGAGAGAAGTAAATATATTTATTAAACTTGTATTTCTTCCTAGTGGTAGGATCTCAAGAGCATGAGAGTAAAACCAACATCTTCATAACACATTTGTAGACACAGATTCTGAGAGGAATAGCTGGGAAACTCATGAGAACACCAAAGCAGTTTTATTCCCTTCCTTCCCCACCAACCCCTTTAATTGTATGATGTAGCAATGCAGTTCCAGTGATGTTCAAGTTCAAGTTCAAGATATTTTTCACAGCCACTGAAGAGTAGTTTGGCAGTGATATATGAAGGTTAAGAGGTTTGGCTTTAGGGTTAGACGGACCCTGGCTCCATTCCCTATCTACCACTTAGGAGCTACTTAACCTTGAACAATTTACTTAATCTCCATGATCATCAGATTTCCCATCTATAAAATACAAATATTACCATATTTTATAGTGTTGAACTAAAATTAAATGGGCAATTAATTTAAAGCACTTATATTCAATTATTGACTATTTTCATCCCTACACACTTCTTTACTTATGAAAACTTAGCTCACACAGTGAGGAGATTTGTACAAAAGTACAATCCTAGTAGCTCAAAACTCAATGACCATAACAGTAATAGATAATGTTCACTGTATTATTTCCAAGTACTTTATGTTCAATATCTTGTTTGATTTTGCACAATATTAGAATTTTCTTCAAGATGGGGAAATAGACACTTTTCTGTCTAAAATAATGAAACAAAACAAAACAAAAACCAATAATAAAATCCAAAAACAATACATAAAACTTTCATGAAATTGCACATGAAGCTATTAGAAAAGCTAGATTATTGAGGTGAGCCCATTCTCGTTTCTAGCTTACTGTGGGAATTTCCACACAGGGCAAAAGAACTCTCAGTGGATATCCAAAGAGGCTTCTTCAGTTGAAATATTCCAGCTGAAAACTGAGACTGAGGTTTGTAGGGCAGAGAACAAGACATAAAAGAGGTGCCCAGAGAATCCACGTAGTCTGTGGAGATCTCTCTTAGAGCATGAAATGTGCACTGGGTAGGAAAAGTGACATTTCAGACATCTTAGATGAAAATGGTAGTGAATTTGAAAACACAGAAACAGGGGAAGGACATAGTGACAAACTATAATAATGCTGACTAAATAGATCTTTGGTGAGCTATAGAGTTATCTCAAGTCATCTACTGTGTGTATTTGGAGTTCTTTAAAGGAGAAAAGCAGGAAAGTATTTGAAAATATAAGAACTGAACATTTCATAATTCATATAAACCCACAAGCTCAAGAAATTTAATGATGTCCAAACCCAAGAAACAGAACACCAAACTGCATCATAAACAAATGTCTCAAAACCAGCAATAAGGTCTGACAGAGGAAAGAGCATCCAACAGAGGAAACGTTATATTATGGATGGATCTGACTGACATACAGAGAGAGGCTTCTTATTGGAAGTACTGCATACGAGACAAGGACAGAATAATGTATATTCTGGGAGAAGAAAATTGCCAACCTGGTATATATGTATTTGACAAACAATTGTGAAATTAGGATCTTTGTAGTCTAAGAAAGGAAAAACAAATCCTTGAGGTAGAAGAAAATTTATAGCATATGGAAATATGGATCTAAGTAGAAGAATATGCTAAGTGCCCAATTAAAGACAGAAATTGACAGATTAGATAAAAAAAAGAAAAACCAAGACCTAAGAATATATTAGACACACTGTGTGCTTTAAACATGACAACACAAACAATTTAAAGAGGATAGAAAGTAAAAAGCAATCTAATGATATTCACTAGGAAAAAGGGTAGTTGCATTAATATCAAACAAATTTCTGATGAAAGATTTTCACATCCTAATGGAGATAAGTATATTAGGGCTCATATATATATACCTGGCACCATAGCCAGGTAAGTGTTATAACAGAATAAACAGTCATGTGTTCATACATCAGAAATAGCTGAATCTTTTTCCTAGGTCATACAATTAGTGTTTAGAACTCAGATTGACACCAGTGGCTGCTTGTCTGCAAAGTACTTGTGTCTAGCTCATGAATATGATGTTTCAATATAGAATTATCTCTTAATTTTGATATAAATTTCATTTAGCCAAAACCATATATATATATCTCCTCACTGAATCTCTCGATAGCCATGTGGATATGTGGATATGTAGTATTTCTAGTTTAAATCTGTTAGTTGAGGTCAGATTCTCTTCCTATGTTTACTTTTGGATTATTTTATGTTTAGTCCACCATGCATGCACCATGAAGGTGAACTTATGGTGATAAAACTATCATGCATTCATTTTGTGACTGATGAACAGACACATTGTTATTTTAGTTTACCAGGTAGCCCCAGAAAACAAGAGCTATTCTCCAAACTATTTCCACTATAATTTTGTGTGTAATGTTTTGAGTAAATGGTCATATAGTTTAAAAAATACTTTGATTCACTGTCATCAGTGATTTCTCTTCTGTATTTTTGGTTTCTTTCTTTTCTTTTCTTTTTTTTTTTGTTTCTTTATTTTCTTGTATTTAGTTTAGGACCTGAAACAATGCTATTTTAAAACATACATTATAGGTCTTCAAAAACCTCAGAGACATACAGAATATGACATTCAAAAATGTTTTTATTATTTTAAACATCCACTGACAATGAGACAGGATAACTCCTGGCAACACCAGCGTACCTCAAAGAAGATGATGAACATCAAAAACCTCCTTATGGAGATGATTTCAAATGTGGCAAACAAGCCACTGGGGAAAATGTCCTTGTTTCTATCATAGGCACAAATCTGCCTAAAAAAGGGCGAGCTTGGATGCAAGCAGAGTCAATGGCCAAACTCTGGCAAGACAGGGTAAGCAAGTCCTCAATAGTTCCTGTCTCACAAATATGCCTATCAGATATATTGGGCCAGAAGGCTGAAGAAAATGCTCCAATGTTATAGAGAGTTTTGGGTGACTACTAAGGTGGCAGACTGTCTCTGTCATCTTCTCATTTGGAAAGCTACTAAACTGCACTCCTGGCATACTCAGGTGATCACCTTTATTCCTTCTCAAGTCTCTGATTGAGTTGAAGGCCACATAGCTTAGATTTATAATGAAGCTTAGTTGTTTAGGGGTTAAGATGTTTTTATGTCTAGATAGATATTTTAAGTTGATAATGACAATATGTGGTGCAGATTGATTTACATTCAGAATTTTAGATCCACCCAGATAGGGAAGATGTTTTCTTCAAGACTACCAAATACAAATAGCCAAAACACTAAGAATGTAACATTTATGTAATTCCTGATTATGACATTGTTCTTCTTGCTATAGGTAGTCTATTATATATGTGTAATAATATAAATGTATATGTAAAAATATTTAATTAATAAAACAAACAAAGAAAATATACTTTATAAAGACATGAGAATGGCAGCATAGTTGCTTAGTTGGTATGGAATTCACAGAGAGTAATCAACAATTCATAGCTTTATATCATGTATAGTACTGAGCCCCAAAGAGTTAAGTACCCAAACTCCTGAGCTAAATCATGCAGGGAAAATACTTAATAGCTATTTGCACAGGAAGAATAGTGGTGACCTTGTTTCTTCTCAATGTATCCATTTTCAATTCAGAGCCAAACTTGAAGCTCCTCTTCCTGCCAAAAAGAAGTGGGATAACCCCCTGTCTATCATGCAACAGAGCCGAATACTGATGTTCTGCAGAGCCCAGGCAGCCAGCCAAAGACTGTGAATTAGATAGCAGAACCTGCTCAGTTGTATTAGGAGAAGCCAGGCAGACTTCCTGTGAAAAGAGTAATCTGTAGCAGGGCATTTATTAGATGGTACTGGGAAGTTTATAAATACTCTTGTATTAAAGTTAAGTCTATTGAGAAGAGAACCAGAATAAAGGCTTCCTGGCGTTATTGATAGGTAACCTGATGCAAGGAAACATTCTGTTGCAGACTAGCCTGAGCCAGAGAATGGGTAAGTCACAAGGACTAGAGTCAGCCAAGTGCATAGAAGAGCACCGCTAGTATAGACCAGAACAAGAAATGTTACTATTACAAAGCAGATGAAGAGTTTTTCTAGCAAACTAGGGACAATGTACATGCAATCTATTCTCCTTTGTCTATTTAGTCATTCAACACGTATTGAGAAGCCCTGGGATAGAAAGCTGGAACAAAAATGGATCTAAGAAGACACCATTCTGATTTCTTTGGAGATTATTGGCTAAGGGAGGAGATAGCTTAATAAAGTAATCAAAATACAAATGTGAAGTCATAGCTGTGAGAATCATCCGCCCAGCCTAATGTGCCCCTACAGCTTTCTCTTCTGCCTGGAGCACGCATACACAGCCAGATGTCTGGCTAATTCGCCCACCTTTCCGAAGCAGTTCATCCACACAACTCCCTTTCCCAGCTTCCTTCTACCCACTGTGTCTGACATGACATTTTGCTTGTAACTATACTAGTCTTCAAAGTATTACTTGATTTACTAGGTTAAACCATAATGGTGCTGTTTGTCTATATAAGAATACATATCTCTTGAGGGAAAAACATGTATTGTTTGTGAGATTTACATGCCCTGGTGCCTACTAATATACTCAACATTAATCAGTGTGCATTAAATGTGTGAATTTGTGGGAGTCTACTGTGGTCAAAATAACCCAAAATGTTATAAATTACTATAAATGCAACTTACTTATAAAATGTATAGTATATCATTCAGGTTTTTAGTTTTCTTGACTTTTTTTTTCTTTTTCATAAAGTCAAAGAATCAATACCTTAAAATCCAAATCAAGTATCAAACAATATGACAATCTCCATCTAACTCTTCATTTTAGTTTTGATATTCAGGCTGTGAGCATCAGGAAAGTGGCTTCCTTGAAGAGTATTATCTTAACTTGAGTTATTTTTGTCTTAGAGAGCCACAGATTATGTAGACTCAACATTATGCACATAAATATATCGTGTTTCACGTAATGCTTGATGGTGCCTTGGCCTTTCATCACCCCTGTGCTTTTGTCTAGATCTGGAACATACCATTTTTTTCAATGCTGTTACACTAGCTTCTTTCCATTACTATTTTCTTTGTTTTATCATTCATATTTCTCAAAGCTTTAATTTATGGAATGTTTTCAAAATGTACAAAGAATATGTGAGATCAGAATTGTTACAGAAAATTTCAGTTATACTGATCTATTCTACCCCAGTGGTTCTTAACCTTCCTAATTCTACAACCCTTTAGTACAGTTCCTCATGGTGTGGTGACTCCCAGTGATAAAACTATTTTATTGCTACTGCATAACTGTGATTTTGCTACTATCACAAATTGTAATGTGAATATCTAGTATACAGAATATCTGATATATGACTCCTTTGTGGGTCGCAACCCACAGATTGAGAAACCATAGTTAGAGTCTCTCAGGCCCTCGGTATATTGTTAAGTATTGGTTACTTGCCAGAATCTGGGGATTTATAAATGGGAGGACACAGCTCCTCAAGGAGTTGCTTGGCTCTATTAGCCCTGGAATTAAGCCATTAGAAATGCTTCATTGCAGCCTAAATTCTGGGCCAATCATGTATAAGTGTTGTCATAATTTAAGGAGGCTGGTGAAAGTGCAATTCCCTGGTTAATCATGATTTTCCCCTCCCTTTTCTTTAGTGGCCCCAGTTACACCTAAAGAGTTCACTGCAGAAATTGAGTGTAGATGTCACTCTTTGTCTTTCTCACATAGCCAGAATTCAATGACATGTTTTAGATTTTAGAAACATCCTTACTGTATTGTCAGACTGTTGTACTAGGTACAGACCTCTTGTTGTCTTAGATACTTGTACAATTATAACTGAGAGAAGACTTGTTTTTATTCACCCTGTGTTTTTTAACAAAATTTTTATACAATTTATTTTGATAATAACCTTACACCTCCCACCAGCTATTCCCAGGTCCTCCACTTATCCAAGTGTGTGTTTGCATTTCTCTCTCTCTCTCTCTCTCTCTCTCTCTCTCTCTCTCTCTCTCTTTCTCTCTCTCTCTCTCCCATAAAGAAAAATAAACCCCCCTCCAAATACATCTGTTCATCTGTTTTGTGTTGGTCATTTATTCCTGGGCTGGGGCCTGCCCAGTGCTGTTGATGACTCAGTGCCACTCCATTGATGAAAACTGATTTTCCCTCCATGAGAAGATATCTATTTCAAATAGCTTCTTGGTTATGAATGGAACTGTGTGCCCACTTCTTTTCTGTACTGATTTTGTCTGTCTTGAATTTGTACAGGTCTTCTGTGTGTTGTCACAGTCTTTATATATGTCCCAGCTCTATTGTGTTTGGAAAACTGTTTTTGTGATGTCCATCATCTTTAGCCCTTACACCCTTTCTTCTGCCTCTTCCATACAGGTCCCTGAGCCTTGAGTAGTGGGATGTAATGCTACGGGCTCCAAGGCTCTCACTCTCAGCACATTGTCCAGAAACGAGTTTCTGAGTTAATTACCATGTACTGCAAAGAGAACTCTCTCCAACAAGTGCCAAGCAATGATCTGTGGGTATAGCAACATTTCACTGTGGTTTTGAAGTGTGCCACACAGTGGCTTATTATGGTGAAGAACCCAGGCTGGAGGAGAATGGGAGATATGCTTGGAGTTACTGAAGAGCCATGTCAGAAGAATTTCTTACATTTCACTAGGTTGGTAGAACTTTATCTTGAGCTTAGGATGGGAAGTGTTTAAAATTCCATTGTTTACATCAAGGTGATGGTGTAGTCAGAGGCACAATTTGCCAGTTACTATGGTCACAGCATGAAGAATCCATTGAAGAGACTGGATATGGAATGAATGAGAATGACTTGAATTAGACAGACAGTAGGTGCAGAAGAATTGAAGATGGAGCAAAACCCAAACCCCATGTTTCCAGCTTGAGCTCTTAGGTCCCAGGGAAAAGCACTCATTTAAGAAGGTAATGAACTCTATAGACAGCTAGATTTAGTATGCCATGAAGGACTTTGCCTTCTTAAAAGACTAAGGAGATAGAGAAAATTTATAACTAAGGAGTTGTCACAGTGGAAAGGTCCAGGACAGAAAGAGCAATGGGGAGTCAGGCAAAGTATAAAGCAATATAGAGTATGTTGATAATAAAAAGAATAATAGAAAACCAGAAATACTTTCCGTGAATATTGTTTGAAGACAGGAAGGTCCCAAGTTTAATGAGGTAAAGTTGCCAGTCAGGTTTGGCCCCATCCTGTTGGTAGATGGATGTCCTGTGGTTTTCAGGGAGTTATCTTTGCCCTCCCAAAACCCTACTCTTTGACAGGTAAGTATAATCTAGATGTGGTAATACATGGCTCTAGGTTTTTACCCATTGCATGAGCTACATGAGTGACCCAATTTTCTGCAGAATGATCATGTGCTGTTCAGTTCTTTTCCAACACTTAAACTCTGTCTAACACTTGCCACAACATTTTTTCCTATCAGTGCTCAAGGTCTGAAGCTTTCTTTGTCCTTTGAGTCACAGTTATATGATCCTTTTAAGTACCATATAATTTCCCCCATCAGAATATATTTTCAAGTACATTACTGCCAATTTATATAGATACATTCCTTAATGAGCTGTACTACTTAAAGGCCATATATTTTTTTAAAAAAGATCTGTTGATGTATTTTCAGTAATTGGTACTGTAACTGAAATGTTTTCATGCATAATACACCCACACAGACACACACACAGACACAGACATACACACACACGTACGTGCACACACACATGTGCTTTTGAGAAACTGAAATGTGTGGGTGATCTGGTATATAGTGCAGATGTTACTCCTTCTGTTTACAGAACTGTTCTGGGCCTGAGTTGTTCTGCACTGAGAGGAATTTTCTGACTTCAGTGTCAGCTGGATGAATGGAGCAGGAGCGCTGAGATACTTGTCAGTACTACTCACACTGGTCATGGCCAAAAGAGGGCAGCAGAGGGCTCCTGACCAGAGGTGACTTGTCAGGGTACAATGAGGACCCCAGTCAAAAGAAGAATTTGGGGTGCAAAGGGCAAGGTAGTAGGCACTCTTTAAGGAAGCCAACCCAAGATGGTGTAGAGGTTTAGTAAGGAGAGAGCTTGGAAACTCTCTTGTCTAAAGAGAATTCTTCAAGGAAAAGTAGAATGCTAACATCAAAGAGTGAAGCCGGAAGTCGTTGGACATTCGGTTTGAGGTAATTTGTAATAACTTCACTCTTTGCTACAAGGGCCTTCTTTATTCAAGCTAAATTTACACTTTTAAAAAATTCAAATGTTCCATAGTATGATGCTAACCACATGTCCTAGAAGGACAGTCAAGCTCAGAAGAGTGAAGATGGAGGAATCTGTATCTTCCTATTGGACTAAAGTGAGAACTACTACTGATAAGTGCGACTGGCAAGAATGGTTTCAAGTTAGTCTTGGGCTATTCTCTTCTTGACTGTTGTGCCCCAGCAACATCAGCATCCTTGTATGACCTCAAGCATGCTGCTTCCTTCTTGTCATCACTCAGAATTTGCCTTAACTGTAACTTCATAAGCAAATCCTTTTATGTTAGTCTTTTGTTCTTTTCTATAACAGCCTTACTCATTGCCATTTAGAATTATGAACTTAAAAAATTGTAGCAACCTCATATGTTTATTCTCCCTTCTGACCAAGTATCATAGCATTTTGATTGTTGTGGTAGTTTAAGAAGTGATGGGCTGTCCTAGGAGGCAGGGAGTTGCCCATCAAGAGTGGTGTTTACAAACTCTGGTGCCTCATATTTGGCCATGTCCCTTTGTTGGGAAGGCCCAATGGCACTCAGAGGAAAAATAGCAGACTACCAAGAAGAGACTGGATACCCTAGCATCATATTCAGGGGGAGGAGGTCCCCCTCAGTCAGTCATAGGGAAGGGGAATGGAGTGAAAGCAGGAGGGAGGGAGGAGGGAGGAATGGGAGGATGCATGAAATGGGATAGCAAATGAGATGTAATATGAATGATTTCATTTTTCAATAAAAAAGTGAAAAAAAAACCCTTAAAAAAAGAGTGGTATTTAATGTCACTGAACATACAGTTAACGAAGATGTTATCTCCGGGATACCAAGACCAGATGGACTGCTCCTGAAATGACTCTTGTAGTTCTGATCTGTCATTTGATTTTATACTCAAAGAAATAAAGAATATGAACTCAGTGGCAATAACAAATTCATTCTTTATCAAAATGAAAAGGCATCAGCATGTGTGGCTGATGAAAGTCATAAAGATCCTTTTAAGCAGCTAAGACCATAGGAAAGAGTCATATAAAGAAGCCTGGAGCTTGGATGTGTGAGTGCACTGAAGTTAAGTTCTAAGAGAAAGGTTTGTGGACAAAAGCAGATCTGAAAGTTACTACTGATTCTTTCTGTATCTTTACTAACTAAATAACTTATGGCAGAGAGTAAATGAACAATAAATATTTGCTGGATACAGAAATTTTAGGAGCCACATCAGCTCTCTTTCATAAACCTATCTTGTTGGGTTTTCATCTTTCAGTACTGTTTGTCTATTTATAGGTTGTGGCCCAGTATAAGCATAAGACCAAGACTTTGCTACAAATATTTTCAGTTTTTAAAAGTTGCCCCATATGTTTCCGATTTTGCTAGAATTGTCAATTAAACATGTGTGATAACTAATATTTCTGAGAAGACATACTTTAGGCTCAGGAGGTGGATTAGTCAAGAAAGAGCTTGCTTCTCAAACAAGAGGCTTTGAATTTGGCCCCAGTACTGGTTTAATCTGCTTGTGGCGTTGCACCCTTGAAACACAAGTGCTAGAGAGACCAATATGGGAGAATTCTTGAGGTTCACTCATAAGCCAGCCTTGCCCTAATCGATGATTCTTAGACAAGTGAGAGACCCTGTTTTAAAAACCAAGGTAGTTCTGTCAATCGTACAAATACTCTACATTTTATGTTTAGCAGCATTTTCTGACTAAGTTTTGACAGTTTGCTCTGTATGTATCCTAGATTTGCTGACCTATAAGAAACTTTTCTGTAGCCCCAGCATGATGATAGAGCAAGGTTTGTGAAAACTCACAGACATAAAATTCATTAGAGAGCCACTGAGACTATAATTCAAACTTGTTAATTACAGATACACTCAGAGAACACGTAGCACCATGATGCCGTACCAGGATAAAGACATTCTGAGGCTCACTGAAATTGTTGAAATGTATAAAGCTGTACTTTTCATTTGGGGGGGGGCGATAGCAAGGTCTGTTAAGATCTGATGACTAAAGCAACAAATTAACAGCTGGATAAAAATCAATTTCAAAAAAAAATAAATAAAAAATAAAAACCAAGGTAGATGATACCTGATTGATGTACCACACCTGAGGATCGGGCTTCTAGATTTGTACATACACATGTGCATCTGAATCCATGTAAGCACTCTCACCTACACAACACACACACACACACACACACACACACACACACACACACACACACACACACGACATGCTTTAAATAATTAGCTTTTCTTTTTTTCAAGACATGGTTTCTCTGCATAGCCTTGACTGTCCTGGACTTGCTTTGTAGGCCAGGCTAGCCTCAAAGTCAGAGATCCATCTGCCTCTGTCTCCCTGGGTGCCAGGATTACAGGTGAGCTTTTCTTATTTCTGCCAGATATTAATATTATTAATTTATTTTAATACTTATAACTCATTCATAATATTAATACAATTGATTTTATAATATGTCTTTAAGGTGGAGCCTGTGGTGTGTGAGCATGCATTATCATCCTTTATTGAATGTCATAGCATGCCTGTGGCTTGTTTCTTTCTAACAATATGGCAATAGTGATATAATGCCATAGCTGTTATTATTTTGTTGTGGAAGGCCTTGCTAATTGACTTGCTCTTTCACCTTTCTTCACTTCTAGCTTTGAACAAAAGCTTCCAAGAAGCTTGTGCAGCCAGAGGAAAAGGAATTCTACCAATAACCCAAAGGACTTTGGAGGAACCTCTTTTCCAGTCCAGTCTCCAAATGAGCCTCTTTCTTGCTAATGCTCTGTTCTCAGAGAACTCAGGAAGATAAAGGTAGGTGAACTGGTTTTAGACACTAAGTTTGTAGTAATTTGCCATGAGCTATTGGGATTAATGTAGCTGTGAGCACAGGAGCAGAATATACAGCAAACCCAGAAGCTCCCCAGTGTACAGCAGTAAAGAGACAAACATGCCTCTCATTTGACTGTGTGGAATGTGCAATTTAAGTTATTTAGTTATTTTTTAAACCCCTCCTGTTCTGATATTTCATTTTTAGTTATCACTGAAATTCAGCTTGATGCTTTATTTCCTGGAGTCACTTGTATCAGATAGCCATCTCTCTCATTCTTTGTTTAGCATTGTCTTTTCCCAGATTGATTCATTTTAATTGTGAAAATTTATGGGAAACTGTGATAATTGAACATTCACTGCATAATGATAAAATCAGGGTTGTTGATATTTCCGTCTCTTTAAATAAATATCTTTTATGAAAAGGATTTTGACTAACACGTAGTAATTTTATTCAGTAGCTAAAGCATGGCACCAACATAGACACTCATTTGGCATAGGTTAGATTTTGGTTCTTCTCCAAAGGCCCATGTGTCAAAGGTAAGGATCCCTACCTCTGGAGCTCTTATGAGAGGATATAATCTTTAGTGGGTGGGTATAATTGGCAAAAGCTAGGTTATTGAGATTGTATTTTTGAAAGGTATCATGGGACCCTGGGTCCTTCCTTGCTATTCCTTGGTCACAGTGGGGTGAACAAATTTCCTCCACAGCACAGTCTGTTTGTGATGGGTTGTGTTATCATCTGCTCAAAGTGATAGGGCTAATAAGAATTGATTGGAACCTCTGAATTTATGAATCAGAAAAAAGTTTTTATTTAACATTGATTTTTTTCAGCTACTTTGTCATAGTTGTAGGAAGCTGATGAACACAATCATTTATGGGTGTATTGAAAGATAAAATAGGCTGTGTATATACATAAAAATATTGCCCTATCATTTTCAGCATAATGAATGACTTTAGGGGAATATGATAGTATATGAACTATAAAATGCAGAAAGGCAAATTACTCATTTTTTCTCACATGTTTTCTTTGTTAAGATTTTATTCCTGGGAAGAGACACCATGAATATGGCAACTAGTATAAAGGAAAACATTTAGCTGAGGCTGACTTACAGTTCAGAGGTTTAGTCCATTATCATCATGGCAAGAAGCACAGCAGCTTGCAGGAAGATATGTTGCTGGAGAAGGACAGATCTGCATCTTGATTCATAGGCAGCAGGAAACTGAGACACACCTCCTCCAACATGCCACACCCAGTTCAATTGTGGGCACTCTCTATGAGCCTATGGTGGCCATTTCTTTCAAACCACCACACGTGTTGATGTTAAGAAAAAGTGTAGTGGATTTACAGTAGAGATTATTAAAGGCTGGGAAGTGGGGAGGAAGAAGAAAAATGGTGGTTGGACACAGACACTCAAGAATTCTTAGAACTAGTAATTTCTCATGATTATAGGTTGTGAATCTTGTGAATAAGCAGAAGAGAGGAGCTTAAAGCTTCCTAATACAGTGTAATGTTAAAGAGATGGAAGTCTTAGCGGTGTTATTACTGACATCACCACAGACAAAAATCAATAATGGAATTATACCACATTCATAAATTTCTGTGTATGAAAAGATACCATCTACAAAATAACAATACAATCTTCGTTGGAGGAAATAGTTTAGAATTTTTAAAAAATATATTTTATTAATTTATTCATATTACACATCCCAATTCTTCTCCCATCCCTTGTATCCTCCCATTCCTCCCTCCCTCCTGCTTTCCACTTACTCCCCTCCCCTATGACTGTGACTGAGGGGGACCTCCTCCCCCTGTATATGCTCATAGGGTATCAAGCCTCTTCTTGGTAGCCTGTTATCCTTCGTCTGAGTGCCACCAGGCCTCCTCATACAGGGGGCGTGGTCAAATATGGGGAACCAGAGTACATGTGAAAGTCAGACCACACTCTCCACTCAGCTGTGGAGAATGTCCTGTCCATTGGCTAGCTCTGGGTAGGGGGTCGAAGTTTATTCAGAAATTCTAAAGAATCCCACAAAGTCCATGAACCTCAAATAATGGTTTATGGTTTGAACAACCGTTTCTCCCAATAAAGGGACAACAAGTTAATGACAGATGCTCAGCATCACTGATCACCAGTGAGAAGCACACCAACATTAAAATAGGGAATATACCCAGAAGATGCTCCAGTACACAACAAGAAAATTTGCTCAACCATGTTCATAGCAGCCTTATTCATAATAGCCAGAACATGGAAACAGCCTAAGTGTCCCTCAGTAGAAGAGTGGATAAAGAAACTGTGGTACATATACACTATGGAATACTACTCAGCTATTAAAAACAAGGAATTCCCGAAATTTGTGGATAAATGGATTGAGCTAGAAATGATCATAATGAGTGAGTTAACCCAGAAGCAGAAAGAATCAAATGGTATATACTCACTTATATCTGCATACTAGCCCAAGGGGCATGTCCCACGAAAGCCTTCACTTACCAGGAAACTGGGACAGAGGGGAAGGCATCCTATTGGGACTCTAAATGAGAGACGCATGGAGGGAGAACAGCAAAATAAAAGGATCCAGAGGGTCCTAGAAATCTACAAGTAGAACAATATGATAGGCAGATTTGGGCCCAGGGGTCCTGCTCAAACTAAGGCACCAGCCAAGGACAATACAGGAGGTAAACTTTAAACCCCTTCCCAGATCTAGCCAATGGTCAGAATATTCTCCACAGTTGAGTGGAGAGTGTGATACGACTTTCTCACATACTCTGGTGCCTCACATTTGACCATGTCCCCTGGAGGGGGAGACCTGGTGGCACTCAGAGGAAGGACAGCAAGTAGCCAAGAAGAGACTTGATACCCTATGAGAATATATAGGGGGACGTAATCCCCCTCAGGAACAGTCATAGGGGAGGGGAATAATGGGAAAATGGGGGGGGGAGGAATGGGAGGATACAAGGGATGGGATAAACATTGAGATGTAACAAGAATAAATTAATAAAAAAAAAAAATAAAAAAATAAAATAGGGAGCACCTCACTAGAATGGACACTATGGAAGCATCAGAAAATAAAAAGTGTTAGTGGGGATGTGAGGTTCTTGTACATCTTTGTTAAGATTGCAAAAATAGTACACCTAATATTGAGAAACTGTATGAATTTTCCTCATAAAATTAAAAAAATCCATTTATCAGATAATATAGTGACTCCACTGTAAAACTTGGGGGCCAGATGAAAATGTTGTTTTTATTTCCTCAGAGGAGGTGATAGAATGAAAGCAGTACTCAAGCTGTGTAAATACATGGCTTGTGCTGAGCCTAGAACATCTCTTTCTGTTATAACCATTCTACGCCCAGGCCTAGAAGCTTCTAGCCTCCATACCATCTAATCTTCTGTAACCTGAACCTTGATGGTTTCAGCTTTCAGCCTCCATATAATCTAACCTAGGCTAGAATGTCTTCAGACTCTCAAACTTACTGCTGAATCATCTCAGCCTTTCTAGCCCTTTCTGAACTCTCATTGACTGGTTCAACTCAGCTGTTCTATCCCAAACTCCTCTCCAAGCTGACTCATTTAAACTGGCTTCTCTCTCGTCTTCTGACTGAATTGCTCTGCTTGGCTTCAAACTAACTCTGGCAATATGTTCTACTCTTCTGGCTCCTTCTCATTATCTGGCTCATTCTCTCTGCAACCTGTCTCAGTAAAACTGACCTGATAAAACTGTCACAAACATCCTCTGCCTCCTCCTATTCCTCCTCCCACTCTCCCTGAATGGCTCCTAAGTAGCCTCTCTTTCCTGTGCTGTTCTTCTAAGAGTTGGGCATATCCTATCTCTGACTTATTCTGGCAAATCTTTCTCTGATTCGTCACTTTGTTGGGCCCTCAATTAGAAATCACTTTCAAACATTGATGCTTCCTTCTATAAACTAATCTTACTTTCATTGTTTGTGATTAAAGGTGTGTACTAAGGGCATACCTATATTCCAGACAGATCATACTGTAATCCAGAGTGTGCCTGGATATCAGCCAGATAACATAGACCTAAAAGGTCTTTAGATGTGATCCTTTGCCAGAGCAGCCATGTTGCTGGATTAAAATTTCTCTACACTCCACTTCTGAGTGTATATGTCCAAAAGAATTAAAAATCAATGTGTCTAAAAGACCTGTATATCAGCGCTTATACCAGCAATATTTGTAAGAGCAGTGTGAAGTTGTATAAATGATTATAAACATGAACTTAAGTCCTGGAATTTTGAAAAATCAAGGTGAATCAAGGATACTGAGCAAGAATACATTGCAGACAACTTCTCTGTCTGTTCACTCTATCTGGTTTTAGTTAACATAGGGACCAGTGCTTACTCTTGAAGCTATTATTACACAGCCATGCCTAGTCTGTCTCAGCTTCTTCCTGTAATAGTTATCATAAGTTTAACATGGAAGCACTGGAAGGTTTATTAGATGTAAGTGTATTTTCACAGAAATGTACATGCACACACTCATACACGGGAATCTTTTTTTTTTTTGTTTTTTTTTTCAGTTCTTTTTTAAAATTTTTTTATTAATTTATTCTTGTTACATCTCAATGGTTATCCCATCCCTTGTATCCTCCCATTCTTCCCTCCCTCCTATTTTCCCCCTACTCCCCTCCCCTATGACTGTAACTGAGGGGGACCTCCTCCCCCTGTATATGCTCATAGGGTATCAAGTGTCATTGTGAATTTGAAGTTTTGCTTCAGAGTCTCTTAAAATAAATTTTCCTGAATTACAGGGAATGCAAAATACAAGTGTATGAATGAATAAAGCTGACTAGATGATGGGGATAATATCCTAAAGACTGAGAGGAAATGTACGTTCCTGAGAGGAAATGTACGTTACTGAGAGGAAATGTACATTCCTGAGAGGAAATGTATATTACTGAGAGGAAATGTACGTTACTGAAAGGAAATGTACGTTACTGAGAACTTTCACTGTAGGAAACAGACTTTTGATATTTCTCATGTGGTTTCAGAAAAAGACATTTAATCAGTCCCAGCATGAAGGGTTTTAATTGGTTCTCTCACACGCTTATTTGAGAAGAAGTTTTTAAAGTTTATCCTCCTATTACTGAAAAATTTATATTGCTCTTTCTGCTTTTTTTCTGTTAATATTGCATAGTTTAATGGTCATAAAGACCCAATGACTATTTTTATTTCCATTTTATTTATTTTCTGTTTGTGAATCTCTGCTCTTGTTCATCTCTTTGTGGTTAAAAGTGAACAGCGGTGCTCCTGCACAGGACCTTAGTTCAGTTCCCAAGACCCACATCTGGTAGCTTTTAACTGACTTGACTAACTCCAAATCCAGGGGATCTGAAACCTTCCAGCCTCCATGGGCACCTGCATTCATGAGCACACACACACAGACACACAAATATATATGTCATTAAATTTAAAACACGACCTAAAAAGCCAATCATAGCTATTTCTTAAGGAATCAGGGATAGTTTTGGAGACAAGGTTACACATCATTACTTAGGGTATGTGATGATTTGCTTCTAAAAGACAGCAAGCAGACCTGGGGAGCACAATAATTGGCAGCAATTATTGACAACAAAATACCTTTTAAAATTGTTCGTTGCCTGCTTTTCTATCATTTCCACCTCAGGATGGGGTGAGGGGCTGCCTCACCAGGCCTCAGGGGAAGAGGGATGCACTTAGTCCTGGTGAGATTTGATGTTGTCCCTTGGTTAGGTTGGTGGAGGAGACTCCTCTTTTCTGAGGAGTAGGGGAGGGGGATTTGGAGAAGAGGAAGGGAGAGTGGGACCACGAGGAGAGGAGGGTGAGGATGTAAAGTGAATTAATTAATTAGAGAATTAATTATATACTAATAAAACATCTTTCAATAGGTGTCAAATTAAAATAGTTAGAATATATGCTATTTGGCTGAAGGCCATGAGATTAACCAAACAAAGCATGAGATCAGACCATAAAATATGTTGATTATTGTAACTGATTAAAAAGAGATTTATACTTGTTCAAAGCCAAAAGTCTAAGGAATTATAAAAAGGGAAATGAATAGAACTAAAAACACATCTGTTGAATGGACAGGTCTTCAGTTTTTCTTTTTTTTTTTAATTTTTATTTATTTTTTTATTAATTTATTTTTTAATTAATTTATTCTTGTTACATCTCAATGTTTATCCCATCCCTTGTATCCTCCCATTCCTCCCCCCCCCCCATTTTCCCATTATTCCCCTCCCCTATGACTGTTCCTGAGGGGGATTACGTCCCCCTATATATTCTCATAGGGTATCAAGTCTCTTCTTGGCTACTTGCTGTCCTTCCTCTGAGTGCCACCAGGTCTCCCCCTCCAGGGGACATGGTCAAATGTGAGGCACCAGAGTACATGAGAAAGTCGTATCACACTCTCCACTCAACTGTGGAGAATATTCTGACCATTGGCTAGATCTGGGAAGGGGTTTAAAGTTTACCTCCTGTATTGTCCTTGGCTGGTGCCTTAGTTTGAGTGGGACCCCTGGGCCCAAATCTGCCTATCATATTGTTCTACTTGTAGATTTCTAGGACCCTCTGGATCCTTTTATCAAATGAGTGGACTCATTGCTATTTGAATAATTGACAAACTTTTTGGAAGTAAGAGAATTTTAGAAAATAATGACATTTTACTACAAATAACCAAGCAAAAACATGTATCTTCATTATTCTTCTATAACATTTCACTAAAGAGAGTTTAGTATCCTTAGCATAAACTAAGTGCTAAGAATCAATACAAGAAAGACAAATACTCTAATACGAAAATAAGCTAAGAATATGAGCAAATAATTTAAACAATGAAACTAGCCAATAATGCAGGAAAACATATTCAAGCCCAGCATTTATCAAACTGCAATAAATACAAACTCTTATCTGCTACAGACTTCCAATTTCCAGTCTTGAAAATGGTGATATGGAATTTATGTGAGGCTATATTATTGATATTTGAGAAGGAAAATTTTGAAACAGTGAATGTTTTAAGAGCCTTAAAATTTCTTCTTGTACCTTAGATTGGCTAGTTTCTCCCTTAGGAATATACTCTTGGTTTGTTTTGTTTTGAAATTTTGTGTTTTGAGAAAAGGTTTCTCTGTGTAGCGTGGGTTGTTTTGGCTCATTTTCTAGACCAGGCTGGCCTTGAACTCATAAAGATCCACCTGCCTCTGCCTTCCAAGTCCTAAGATCACAGGCATGTGCCACCACACGAGCTATTGTTGGGTCATTATAAGGGATGAATTCCTCGTGATCAGGAATCTTCACAGATTCATTATTTATAATGTTGAAACACAAAACCAAAATAAACACCCAGTTGTAAAAATTGGATACAAAATCAAGCTTAATAACAATAGTTAATGATATATTTGAATGTCAAGATATATTGATTTTTGAGAAATATAGACTATGGTAGAATTTTTAGTGAGTACTTAATTTGAAAGGACAAGTATCACTATTTTTAAATGTTATAGTCTGAATGATATTATTTATGACTATCTTTGATTTTTTATTTTGCAGGACACATTGGAAAGACTGTAAGCATTGTGGTTTTTTTTTTGACTTCCAAACTTACTAAAACAACAGAAATTGTTCATATATGAAAATAGGACATAGTCATATACGTGTTTCGTAGAACCAAGCTTCGCACAAATTACATGATATATTTAGGGTGTTCATGAGGAAGATATTTTTGAGAACTATTTGTTTTCACTGTTAAGCACACATATCTTACTTGGGGGAAGAACTATGAATTAAGAATGTTACTGGTCACAGTTATACAATAAGGGGTTTTATTTTGAGAGCCCTAAATTATTATTAAATTAACCCTCTAAAGCCTTCAGCTTTGGGGTCTCAGAAAACCCTGAACAGACAGGTTGAAGGAACCTTGGAGTATTTGACTCATTTTTTTTTCCATTTTCCATCTGAGAGTATAGGAATATCCGTAACAAAACAAGACAGAAAGCAAATGCTCTCCTCCGGTTGTTCTTTATGGTACACTGTGTCAAGTTACATGAAGGTTATTTGGAAAACGTCTCTAATAGCTCTTATGGTTAACAGGTTAATTCTTTGTGGTTTGAACATAATGTTGCTCATACTTTGCTAGATGGTTTATATGAAAGTGGGCTTGTGTAACTTGACATAGACTTATCCGTTCTCTTAACATAAGATGCTCTGGTCTAGCTGGTTATAGACACACTTTTGGATGGGAATCGGGCGTGGGTCAATGTTAGATCTTTAATATTGTACTCATTGTAGAGAAGGCTCAGTCTTTAGCTATTATTCCCCCAACTACAAGGTTTTGAGTATGATTTTCATCAATTCTTTAACTCGTTTTCTTTAAATTACAGATGGAAGTGGCTAATTTTCCTTTGATGCAGACTTTGAAAATGCCATTCTATAAGACTCACATGGTATATACTCACTTATATCTGCATACCAGCCCAAGGAACATGTCCCACGAAAGCCTTCACTTACTGGGACAGAGGGGAGGACATCCTACTGGGACTCTACATGAGAGAAGCATGGGAGAATGACAAAGTAGAATGATCCAGAGGGTCCTAGAAACCTACAAGTAGAACATTATGATAGGCAGATTCGGGCCCAGGGGTCCCGCTCAAACTAAGGCACCAGCCAAGGACAATACAGGCGGTAAACTTTAAACCCCTTCCCAGATCTAGCCAATGGTCAGAACATTCTCCACAGTTGAGTGGAGAGTGGGATATGACTTTCTCACATGCTCTGGTGCCTCACATTTGACCATGTCCCCTGGAGAAGGAGACCTGGAGGCACTCAGAGGAAGGACAGTAGGTTACCAAGAAGAGACTTGATACCTTATGAGCATATACAGGGGGAGGTAATCTCTCTCAGGAACAGTCATAGGGGAGAGGAATAAGGGGAAAATGGGAGGGAGGGAAGAATGGGAGGATACAAGGGATGGGATAACCACTGAGATGTATGTAACAAGAATAAATTAATAAAAAAATTCCGTTCTGTGGCTACCTTTGGTTTAGGGTATACACCCTGCTTTGTCTATAGTGACACAACAAGATCTTATATGCTTTGACAATTTTTGATTAAGTAAAAATGATGTTAAATAGTAGAAAACATTTTGCATATTTTGAAAAAGTATTGGTTTCATGTTCCTTCTTATTTCTATAAATATCACCCTCAACCTTGGAAATATTTGGAATTTGTTTTAAAATTTTCATATATACATATTAGTCTTTCATGAGCACTTTCATTACTTATTAATTATATGTGCCTCTCCACTCTTAAATGGTAAATATTTTCAGCAAGCAGATAGAATAAAAATATTAGGAAAATAAACAAATGGCATTTAAGAAACAAGGTCGGTTTCTTTCCCCTTCAGCTTTGTGATACTGAAATTGTCCCCAGGGATCCTGGCTGCAGATTATTAGACACATTTAGAGATGTAACCAATAATTGAGTCAGTGTATTTCAGAGTCTGGTCCTCATCCTTGCAGGGCTAGGAACTTGGTCTTATCAGGTCCTAGATAATTAGGACCTGGGAAATCACTTCGTTTCAATGAATGGAGAGATATATAAACTGAAATATCAATTTACTCTCTTGTAATGAGAAATATAACTGTAGCTAGGACTGAATTACTCCTACAGCAGATCAGCATATTCTTTCCCTGTAGGCAATTTACAAAGTTTATAACATTTAATCAGAAAACTCATCTATTGAACATAGATATATGTATATATTTTAATTTTAGGGAGTGTCTCTCCTGAATTAAGGTAAGACTAAATTAAGACCACAGAAAATTGTCTTACTCACTAGAGGGAAGATATTGGCTCACTGCTGAATATATAGGCTTCTAATCTTCATTCCCTGATTGTACATGGAAAATAATCCCCCATCTCTCTGTAAGTTACTACTTTTTATAACTATATTATATATTTTACACTGTTAAAATTATTTCAAATATGAATCCAATAGTTCTGATTCCAAAGCTATATATACTTCATCTGCTTTTCCCACTGATAAGTGTCATGTAAGTTGTGTAGGTAAATGTTTTTGAACTCAGTCTTTTAGGGTAACCCACTGCATACTTCACATTATCTTTATAAAAGCCACAAATGACATACATGTTCTGGGTCAAATCAGACAAATGATCAAATCAGATTCCCAGATGAGGCCATATAATTGTGCGTTTTTTCCTGGGTTATGGTACTGGCTAAAGATCAAAAATCAAGATTCTATCCAAGCCCAACTTGGTGAGCCAATAAGTTTATTGACAGAGGAGTGGAAGACGGATTAACTATAGAAGTGTGAGTAATTCGTTGGAAAGGAACCTCGTATAATGCTGATAATTAAGAAGATGCAAAATGGTGTCTGTCCCTCCTTCAATTAATTGATTACCCTATCTCGTACCCCTCAATGGCCCATGCTGCTGGAGGAGCTTGGAGCAATGCCAGGAGTCGCAGGTGAGGGTCCCACGTCTCCCTCTCTTTCTTCTATGGAGTATACATTACTGTATCACCATAAACTTATGTATATATATATATACATATATATGTATATATATATAATTTCATTTTCAAGGCTAAAGTCATGAGCCAAAGTTACCTCTGCTTCAAGATAGCTAATTGTCACATCAGGCTCTGAGGGCATCACATTACTCCAAACTTTTCATTTGCTTGTGAGTTCCTCGTTCTTACTTTCTTAAGAATATTTTCAACTATTTTCAAAAATCTCTGGGGATCTTGCCCTCTCATGTTTTCTAATGCTCATGAGCATCATTGCATCATTGCACTATTAGAACGTGTATCTATATGAACACCACAGATGTCCTGCCTGTCATCACTGGCACTGGCTCCTGCTTTAGGCTGCAGTCCTGTGCCTGGTGCATGTGCTGTCTTGTACTGCATGCAGTGTGGGGCCCCGTTTTCATAAGAGCTACTGTTACTAAGTTCTGTCACCATGGAAGCTGCTGGGAAGGCAGATGCAGAAATAAAGAGATTTGCATATGTGATTAGAATGGTTGACAATGAAATTGGGCCGCAAGGACATGGGTCAGCAGAGACAAAGTAAGGGAATGAATGTACCTCAGAACAGTTTTTGTGTTTATCAAAGAATAAGATTTATGAAGTGGTAAAGAATTCTAGACTGTCTTCAAATGTAAGAATGTAGGTTTATGAGAGTATAATATTTTTCAAATAGTATTTCTTATTGTTTGCCAAATAAAAGTATAAATTAATGTTTCTATTTTAGATATAGACTGGACTTGGGCTAATTTTCTGGTTTATGATATATTGGTCTGTTGACACCATTCTCACGTGAATCACAGTGTAAAGTTGACTGCATGGATTCTTACCAATTATGATCAAATTCGTGATTCTCCTACTTCCCTCTTTGTTCTTAGACTACAAACATGCATGCATCACCATGCTTGGCTACTATGTTTTGTTTCTTAGTGGAAAATATTCCTGTGTGATGCTACTTTCCCAGCATGTGTGTATGGTACTATTCCTGGGTCATGGTCAGAATGCCCAATAAACCCCAGAAATGGAGTTTCTGGATTATTTCTCTCTAGCTTTCAAATCCTTATCCCTTGAAATGATTGTGATTTAATTACATTTAGGAATAATATATGAAATTACTTTCAGTTGTGGTACTCCTTTGAAATTTTCTCTAATTGACATGTTCACACATGTGTGTACACATATATAATTATGTATATAGATTCTCACTTGACTTACAATAGAATATGTCCCAATAAATCCACTGGAAGACGAACATTTAACAATATTAAAATACACTGTCTTAGTTACTATTCTGTTGATGTGAAGAAACATTGTGATGAAAGCAGTTTATAGAAGAAAGCATTTAATTGGTAGCTTACTTACAATTTCATAGGGTTAATTTATGATATCCAGGTAGAGAATATGGGGACAGGTAGGCAGGCATGGGCTGGAGTAGTAGGTGACAGCTCACATCAGATTTATAAGTTGCAGGCAGAGAGAGCAAGACTGGGCCTGGCTTGGGCTTTTGAAATCTGAAAGTCCACCCACTGTGATGCACTTCCTCCAACAAGGCCATACCCATTTCAACAACCTCACACTTCCCAATTGTTTCCAAACCCTCCACCAACTGAAAATAGAACATTCAAATGCATGAGTATATAGGGGTCATTGTAATTCAAGCCATCATATATATTTAATGCCCCTTCCTACGTATCATTGCTTTGCTGAGCCTACCTTTCACTTGTTATCCAGAACAACTGGTATTTCATTTCCTCAGTTGGAAGCAATTATGCATATTATTTTCTCTGTACTTATTTATTCTTGTTTCTTCCCTCTTTTCCTACTTCTGGAGCTAGCCTTCAAGGGCAATGACATTTGTCTTGAAGATGACAGCAAAACAAAATCAAACTACCCTGAGCTCCTACATCTAAAACCACGGGAAACATTATTTTTAGTTTGTCTTTTAACATCTATGAAGCACAGTGGCAAGTTTGCATTTCCCTGCTGATCTCATTTCTATCTTCTCAACACATTAAAAAATATGACACAATAATTGAGATTTCAACTCCAGGTTACTTATTTCGGTAGCACCAAATTGCTTGAGTTGTACAGCCCACACTAAAATGAAGTATTAGATATTTTTCCTAACTCTTCCTCAGACTATGAAATTTCATTCCACTGGGCTCATACCAATCTATATCATTCATTAACAATTTATGAAGTTACAACGTTTCTTATATAATTCTAAGGAATAAAATATCAGCAAAAGGTACTTTAATATTTCCTTATTAGAAGGGTGAACAATCTTTATAAGAACTATGACTTAATAAAAAAATCACAATAATTATATGATAGTACTTGAAGCCCAAAATGGTCTTTTTCTATTACTCTCCTTTAAGTAGTTAAAATGAAGGCCAGAGACTTAAAACCCCGTTGAGTCAAATAGTAGGTGTTAGTCCTGGGTATTAATTACCTTGTGAGAAGGAGCTAGGAGAATAAGTTAATGCGTGCTGAATGGTGACAAGTTAGGGAGAAGATTGACTTTACTGTTTTCTAAAACTCAAGGAGAAAAGGTCAGTGGATTCCAATGGCAGCAAATTGGCAACTACCTAATCAAATCATTCATTGTACTGGGAAGGTAACTATGGGCAGAGAGTTTGTCATGACTTTCCAAGGCATGTTGGCAACATTTAGGGATGAAACACCCAGTTATCTGATTTTCAGTCAGAGCATTTTATTAAGCCACACTTTAATCTTTATCCCACCTTACTTGAGCATTTTTGTTAACCTCAACATCGTTATAACAACGCACTCTTCTTGGCAGTGAATTGCAGCCATTTAGAAATAGAGTTTTGCATTATAGATTTAAACACCTTATAGAAAATTTTATTTCCTTTATACTTTCATAATTTTCGTACACATGCACTGTTTTTAATTACAGTTTACAAAAGTGTCCCAGGCATTATCTCTGCTGTATGTGTGATTTTTCTCATGATATTTCACAGAGAAATAACTTTCTCAGTGCTCCATGTGAATAGTGTTTGAGAGGGCCAGAGTTTTATTTTCAAGTTGCAAATTGGAAGACATTCTTTTTAGTAATTATTATGTTTTTGTTTTCAGCAATAGCCATTGACTCAGGCTGGTTCTACTGTATACCTTGTCCTATTGTTGAAAAATTACTGGAGGCCACCATTATATCAACGTTTGTGTAGCAGTTTGGTTGATCTGTCACTATCAATCAATGTGTCCATATCTCTAACAATTCAGCCAATGTCATTCTAAGCCAGAATGAAAGAGCATTCTCCGTAGATGTTATTGCAATATGTGTCAGGAATACCTCCATTTATAAGTAATGGGAAGCATGCTGCCCGTGTATAGTCATTTAATTGTTGTTTTGATGGTGACATTAGCCTTGGATATGAATTGGATCCTTTGAGAGCCTTATACCCAAAGAAGACAAGGTCTCTTTTTCAAGGATTTAGAGATATCAGCATGCACTGACATGGCTTTGTGTTTTCTCAATTGAAGATTAAAAATGAAATGGAAATTGCTTACATTGAAATATGGAAATTGCCAGCCATAACTTTTAGTATTGTGGAGTTTTTCCATTACCCTTCCCTACAAAGAGTCCCAGCATTGGATAATTTCACACCAAAAATAACATGGCATAGTCATGGTTTTCACAGTAAATTATTAGTATTGTTATTTTATTATTATTGTTGCTATTATAGTACCTATTTCTAGGTCTCGGTGGTAACTAGATGCAGTTAAAGGAACAATATGGCTTAGCCATGAATAAAATATTTGACAAAAGTTCACATTTCTTTAATTCTTCACTTCTTCTAGGCATGAGAAAGTTATTGAATAAGAATGCTATGATGTAAGGAGGGTGATATTAACACAGCTATCTCTCATATTCAAATGAAGAAAATCTGTTTCGATTTTTGTAATGGAAAAGTGAGTACCTCATTGAACCTAGCATTTGTGCTGCTTATTACACAGAATAAAAAAAAAATAATTCATGATAGGCTCTTGGCTGTTCACCTCCGTTAACTTTTAAACTCTGAGTTTTACAGTTTAAAGCACTGAACAAAAGAAAAATATTCATATTTATCAACTGACATTATGATTAGAGACACATCAAATCACACTTTTCTTATGTAAACACATCTCTAATCTTTTGCTTAATTCCAGATCACTTTTCAAGGTCAATTTTAACTCCTTTTTAAAATTTTCATTGTTGTGTAGGAAACTTTATCAAATTGGCATCTTGTTCTTTTAGTTTTATCAATCTAGTAGTACACCTAGCGTTTGTATAGCGCTGTGCCATGCACTCAAGAATACAATGAATATCGAAGTTTTGTCCTGAAGCAGGTGGCAGTTTGTCTGGAGAAACAAGCAGTGTGCTGACAATAGCAAATTGATAATTAAAAACAATTGTGATTACTGTGATATTCATATTTATACCCAGAGATGTATGTTCACATGTTATCAAATATACAAAAAGGGGTAGTCTCAAAATGTTGATTCTAGTTATTTCTTGCATCCATCTATGTGTCCTGTTTGTCCTATTTATTTTATTGTACACACACACACACACACACACCTGATACACAAACACATATTCACATGTATACCTGTGAGTAAGTCTATTTTGTCTAAATGGCTAAGATTTTATTATTGTTTATAAATGACTACTAAAATTTAAAATAAAAGCAAAACAGAGGAAAAATTCAATGTTAAAAATGAAGTGTGGAAAAAGTTTACTATGTTGTGCTCACTTAAATCATTTAAGTGCAAACATATTTTCAAGCCATCAAGATTGCTTTCCTTAGAAAGCTAGTGATAATCTGGCTTGAGCAAAGCCAAAGCTGAGAAAAATCCCCAAAAGAAAAATTTTGAATTTGACATTATTTAAGCAATATTTTTACATTTCTGAAATGTAAAATTGATAGATGCTGCCAACATACATAGCAAATGAATTGTGCATTTTAGAGTAGACTATTCTCTGCAGCTTAATTTTAAAAGTGGGTCCTGTAAATTTGTAAGCATATTTGCCCAGAAGCAATGACACTGTGTTCTGAGGATGAGATGCAAAAGCACAATTATCAGCAATAACTTAATGAGCAACTTTGAAATCTTACACAGTCCAGACTCTGCCCTAGGGGGTAGTGATATACTAAGGAACATAACAGAGTGCCCATCTTCTCCAGGAAAATGATAAAGACAGCTAGGTGAATGCGTCTCATAAGATCCACAGTAAGTGTTACGGAGAAAAACAAATCAGGGAAGAGATATGGACTGTATTGTTGGGCTGAAAATTTTAAGTGTTGATTTTACTGCTGTGGCTGAAGAAATGGGTCTGGAGCTGTGGGCAAAGATTAAAAAAAGGAGGAGTGCTTTGTGGGAATATTTTTGGTATTTTGACATTTCATCTTCTTTTTCATTTGCCCTTCATAAGGCCATAGTTTGTTCTCTGAATTTTGCTGAGATAAAAAAAAAAAAAAAAAAAAAAAGAAGAAGCAAGGTGGGAATGCATGGAAGGCACAGAGGCATGCAGAGGGTGCTGAGACAGAAATGGAAAAAAGGATGAGAGGGAATTAGAGAGCAGTGGTTACTGGTTCTCTTCCTGAGGCTCACACCAGGGTAAGGGATAGGAAATTGTGCTTGGAATCTTCTACCTCAGTGCCTTTTTTTCCTTTTCAAAGCTTACATCAGTCAAAGAAGGGAAATATGTGACTGTGCTGGTGGTGAGAGTACAGGAGGTGTGCAGGGGGCACTGCTGATTGTCTAGGTACCTTGAGGTTTGTTTTCACATGAGCTTTTTACACTCAGTGCCTATTGTCAAAGCACAATGCCTTAAAATAGCAATTTTAGATTGCTCCTCATTTTTAGATCAACCCTGAGGCTCCTTTGGGGATCCTATTTAAGGCACTCACATGACGGCAAGTTGGTGCTGGCTGTAGTCTGGAAGTTCAGCAGGACATCAGGTGGTCTCGGTCGGACTGTTTCTGTGGGGCTGCGTGGCCTTCACAGCACTGGCCATTTTAGTTGATCTGCGTCTGCAGCCTTCAGTGTCACATCTGTACCATTCTCTTTATTAAAGTTATTATGCAATGCTTATAACATCAAGGGGAAAAGAAAAAGACCCCCAGGTCTCCACATTCAAATAAAACTACTGAATTAAAAAAAGTCAATGTCTGTAAGTATATGAAGAATTTTTGAGTTTAAACTTTTAAAATGTATTCTTCTCATATATTATATATCTTGACCATGTTTTCCCCTCCCGCGACGCCTTCCAGGCCCCCTCCTCCCGATCCACTCCTCTATATCTCTTCAGAAAAGAGCAGGGCAAGCGAGTTGAGCTTAAACATTTAAGCTAAATTTATTTCATGTGTGTTTTCCCTGTAAGTATGTATGTATGCAGACATGAGTAACACCTGTGTGCTTGTTGCTCTTGGAGTTTAGAAGAGGGCACATGATACCCTAGCACTGATTTACAGATAGCAGTGAGTCACCGTGTTGGTGCTGTGAATGGAACCTGAGCAACGACTACTCTTAACCACTGAGCTATCTTTCCAGCCACCCTAATTTTGGGCTTTACTATTCTGTTTGGGTTAGCATGTCTAACACAATGCTTTGAGTCATCATCGATACAGTTAATTTGTTGACATGGACGGTGGTTTTGTATTACTCAATGTTGAGGAAATGTAAAAGACATTTCTCAAAGTAAGAGAGAATGAAACCAAGATCTTTCTTTTTTTTTATTTTTTTTTATTTTTTATTTTTATTAATTTATTCTTCTTACATCTCAATGTTTATCCCATCCCTTGTATCCTCCCATTCCTCCCCCCCCCCATTTTCCCATTATTCCCCTCCCCTACGACTGTTCCTGAGGGAGATTACGTCCCCCTATATATTCTCATAGGGTATCAAGTCTCTTCTTGGCTACTTGCTGTCCTTCCTCCGAGTGCCACCAGGTCTCCCCCTCCAGGGGACATGGTCAAATGTGAGGCACCAGAGTACGTGAGAAAGTCGTATCACACTCTCCACTCAACTGTGGAGAATATTCTGACCATTGGCTAGATCTGGGAAGGGGTTTAAAGTTTACCTCCTGTATTGTCCTTGGCTGGTGCCTTAGTTTGAGCGGGACCCCTGGGCCCAAATCTGCCTATCATATTGTTCTACTTGTAGATTTCTAGGACCCTCTGGATCCTTTTATTTTGCTGTTCTCCCATGCGACTCTCATTTAGAGTCCCAATAGGATGCCTTCCCCTCTGTCCCAGTTTCCTGGTAAGTGAAGGCTTTTGTGGGACATGCCCCTTGGGATAGTATGCAGATATAAGTGAGTATATACCATTTGATTCTTTCTGCTTCTGGTTAACTCACTCATTATGATCATTTCTAGCTCAATCCATTTATCCACAAATTTTGGGAATTCCTTGTTTTTAATAGCTGAGTAGTATTCCATAGTGTATATGTACCACAATTTCTTTATCCACTCTTCTACTGAGGGACACTTAGGCTGTTTCCATGTTCTGGCTATTATGAATAAGGCTGCTATGAACATGGTTGAGCAAATTTTCTTGTTGTGTGCTGGAGCATCTTCTGGGTATATTCCAAGGAGTGGAATAGCTGGGTCTTGAGGAAGCCCTATTCCCATTTTTCTGAGATAGCACCAGATAGATTTCCAAAGTGGCTGTACTAGTTTGCATTCCCACCAGCAATGAAGGAGTGTTCCTCTCTCCCCACATCCTCGCCAGCATGTGGTGTCACTTGAATTTTTGATCTTAGCCATTCTGATGGGTGTAAGATGGAATCTCAGAGTTGTTTTGATTTGCATTTCCCTGATGACTAAGGAGGTTGAGCATTTCTTTAAGTGTTTCTCAGCCATTTGATACTCCTCTGTTGAGAATTCTGTTTAGTTCCATTCCCCATTTCTCAATTGGGTTATTCGGTTTGGTGGTGTTTAATTTCTTGAGTTCTTTATATATTTTGGATATTAGACCTTTGTCAGATGTAGGGTTGGTGAAGATTTTTTCCCAGTCTGTAGGCTGTCGCTTTGTTCTCTTGACAGTGTCTCCTGCCTTACAGAAGCTTCTGAGCCTCATGAGGTCTCATTTATTAATGGTTGACATTAAGGCCTGGGCCGTTGGTGTTCTGTTCAGGAAGTTGTCTCCTGTGCCAATATGTTCCAGGCTCTTTCCCACTTTTTCTTCTAAGTGGCTTAGTGTCTCTGGTTTTATGTTGAGGTCTTTAATCCACTTGGATTTGAGTTTTGTGCAAGGTGACAAATATGGGTCCAGTTTCATTTTTTTACACATAGACCTCCAGTTAGACCAGCACCATTTGTTGAAGATGCTATCCTTTTTCCATTGAATGGATTTGGCTTCTTTGTCAAAAATCAAGTGACCATATGTGTGTGGATTCATATCTGGGTCTTCGATTCGATTCCACTGATCAACCAGCCGGTTGCTGTGCCAGTACCATGCTGTTTTAATTACTATTGCTTTATAGTACAGTTTGAGATCAGGTATGGAGATTCCTCTGGAGCACCTTTTATTGTACAAGGTTGTTTTAGCTATTCTGGGTTTTTTGTTTTTCCATATGAAGTTCAGAATTGAACTTTCAATGTCTTTAAAAAATTGTGTAGTTATTTTGATAGGGATTGCATTGAATCTGTAGATTGCTTTTGGTAGGATGGCCATTTTTACTATGTTAATTCTCCCGATCCATGAGCAAGGAAGATCACGCCATCTTCTCAGGTCATCTTCAATCTCTTTCTTCAGAGTTTTGAAATTTTTTTCATACAAGTCCTTCACTTGCTTAGTTAGGGTAACTCCTAGATATTTTATATTGCTTGTGGCTAATGTGAAGGGTGTGGTTTTCCTAATTTCTTCCTCTGCAAGCTTGTCATTTGTGTATAGGAAGGCTACAGACTTTTTTGAGTTAATTTTGTATCCAGCCAATTTGCTGAAGGTGTTTATCAGCTTTAGGAGTTCTCTGGTGGAGTTTTGAGGGTCACTTATGTACACTATCATATCATCTGCAAAGAGGGATAATTTGACTTCCTCCTTTCCCATTTGGATACCCTTGATCTCCTTTTGTTGTCTTATTGCTCTGGCTAGAACTTTGAGTACTATATTGAAGAGATATGGAGAGAGTGGGCAGCCTTGCCTTGTTCCCGTTTTTAGAGGAATTTCCTTGAGTATCTCACCATTTACTTTGATTTTGGCTATTGGCTTGCTGTATATAGCCTTTATTATGTTGAGGAAAGTGCCTTGTATCCCCGATCTCTCTAAAACTTTAAACATGAATGGGTGTTGAATTTTATCAAATGCTTTCTCTGCATCCAAGGAGATGATCATGTGGTTTTTTATTTTCAGTTTGTTTATATGGTGGATTACATTGATGGATTTCCGTATATTAAACCATCCTTGCATGCCTGGAATGAAGTCTACTTGGTCATGATGAATGATATCTTTGATGTGCTCCTGTATTCGTTTTGCAAGTATTTTATTTAGTATTTTTGCATCTATGTTCATAAGAGAAATTGGTCTGAAATTCTCTTTCTTTGTTGAGTCTTTGTGAGGTTTAGGTATCAATGAGACTATGGCCTCATAGATTGAATTTGGTAATGTTCCATCCATTTCTATCTTTTGGAGTAGCTTGAAGAATATCGGTATTAGCTCGCCCTTAAAGGTCTGGTAGAATTCTGCACTGAAACCATCTGGCCCTGGGCTTTTTTTGGTTGGGAGACCATCGATGATTGCTTCTATTTCTGTAGGGGAAATGGGACTATTTAGCTTGTTTATCTGTTCTTCATTCAACTTTGGCAAGTGAAATTGATCAAGAAAATCGTCCATTTCCCTTAGATTTTCAAATTTTGTGCCTTCAAAGTAGGATCTTATGATTCTTTGAATTTCTTCAGTGTCTGTTGTTATGTCTCCCTTTTCATTTCTGATTTTGTTGATTTCAATACTGTCTCTCTGCCTTTTAGTTAGTTTGGCTAATGGTCTGTCTATCTTGTTGATTTTCTCAAAGAACCAGCTTTTGGTTTTGTTGATTCTTTGGACTGTTTTCTTAGTTTCTAATTTGTTAATTTCAGCCCTGAGTTTGATTATTTCCAGGCGTCTACTCCTCTTGGGTGTTTCTGCTTCTTTTTTTTCTAGGGCTTCCAGTTGTGTTGTTAAGATGCTTATGTGCGATGTTTCCAATTTCTTTTTAAAGGCACTTAGTGCTATGAATTTTCCTCTTAGCACTGCTTTCAATGTATCCCACAAATTTGGGTATGTTGTTTCTTCATTTTCATTGAATTTCAGAAACTCCTTGATTTCTTTCTTTATTTCTTCCCTGACCCAGGTGTCATTTAGCAGAGAGTTGTTTAGTTTCCACATATGTGTAGGCTTTTTGTTATTTCTGTTGTTGTTGAATTGCAGCCTAAGAGCATGGTGATCTGATAGGATACAAGGTATTATTTCAATCCTCTTGTATCTGTTGAGGCTTGCTTTGTGACCTATGATGTGATCAATTTTGGAGAAGGTTCCATGGGGTGCAGAGAAGAAGGTGTATTCTTTCTTGTTTGGGTGAAAGGTTCTATAGATATCTGTTAGATCCATTTGACCCATGGGATTGGTTAATGATGTTATTTCTCGGCTTAGTTTCTGTTTCAATGACTTATCCTTCAGTGAGAGTGGGGTGAAGTCTCCCACTATTATTGTGTGAGGATCGATGTGTGGTTTAAGCTTTTTTTTTTTTTAATAATTTATTTAATTTTATTTTAGCGTGAGGGTGTCAGAGGCATTGGAATTAGGATTAGAGACCGTTGTGAGCTGCCATGTGGTGGCTGGGAATTGAACTCGGGTCCTTTGGAAGAGCAGACAGTGCTCTTAACCGCTGAGCCATCTCTCCGGCCCCGGTTTAAGCTTTTTTAGGAGATCTTTTACAAATGTGGGTGCCCTTGTATTGGGAGCATAGATGTTCAGAATTGTGATGTCATCTTGGTTGACTTTACCTTTGATGAGTATGAAGTGTCCTTCCTCATCCCTTTTGATTAATTTTGGTTGAAAGTCTATTTTGTTCGATACTAAAATGGCTACACCTGCTTGCTTCTTGTGACCATTTACTTGGAATATTTTTTTCCAACCTTTTGCCCTGAGGTAATGCCTTTCATTATGGGTGAGATGTGTTTCTTGGATGCAGAAGAATGTTGGATCTTGTTTATGTACCCATTCAGTTAGTCTGTGTCTTTTTATTGGAGAATTGAGGCCATTGATGTTGAGAGATATTAATGACCAGTGACTGTTAAGAGTCTTAATTTTGATGTTGTTTCCAGTCGAGCGTTTGTGTAGTTGTATTTTTGCCATGGGATAGTTATCTATTTCCTGGGTAGTTTTGGTTGTAGCTTGACCCTTTGGGATGGAGTTTTCCTTCTAGAACTTTCTGTAAAGCTGGGTTTGTGGATAGGTACTGTTTGAATTTGTTTTTGTCATGGAATATTTTGTTTTCTCCATCAATGGTTATTGATAATTTTGCTGGGTAAAGTAGTCTGGCCTGGCATCTGTGTTCTCTTAGGGTTTGCAGGATCTCTGTCCAGGCCCTTCTGGCTTTTATGGTCTCTGCTGAGAAGTCGGGTGTAATTCTGATAGGTTTATCTTAAATGTTATTTGGCCCTTTTCCCTTGCAGCTTTTAATATTTTTTCTTTGTTCTGCATGTTTTGCTTATTCTGCATATCATTTGTCCATGTTTAAGTCCAAATCTCATGCCCAAAGGGCATGGGGTCACCAGATCTCTTTATCCCTCTTCTCAGTGTAGCCATGTTGAATAAATCTTTCTCTGATTTTAACTGTTGATTGTACCTTTAATTGGCATATAGGAATGTGTAGCTTTCACAGCCCTGAATTTTACCTCTCAAACTCTGGCAAAAACAGAAATCCTACCATTTGTTCTTGTCTGTATTGGTTAATGATATTCTGCAAAAGGCTTTCAGAAGTCAATAACAACAGTAACAACCAGGTTGACACACATAACTGAAAACAAAACATGATGGGTACCTCACGAACATCTTGCTGGAGTTAGTATTCCTTGTAGCTTGTGCTAATTCTTTCATGATTCATAAGGTCAGAGATACTCTTTAGAGGGGAAGTTGTCTCTAAAAATGTTCTTAAATATGGGGCAAGATCAGGACATTCTCATGCCTAGGAATTCAAGGAATGTTTGAACTCTCAAAACATTTTCTTAACTAGATCTATATCAGAATCCTAGCAATAGGAGATATGGACCCTGAAACAACCAATACCGGTAACCAGACAAGTCCTCCAAGAGAGAGGTGGGGACACCAACCAACTCACAAAACCTTTGACCCACAATTAGACCTGACTATAAGATGTACAGGGATATATATGAAGAAGAATTTGAGAGAAGGGCCAACCAATGACCGGCCCAAATTGAAACCCATGCCATGAGAGCAAGCCTACCCTTGACATTATTAATGATGTACTGCTACACTTTCAGACAAGAGCCTAGCATAACTGTCCTCTGAGAGGCGTCACCCAGCAGAAGGTGGAAAGAGATTCAGAGACCCACAGCCAAACATTAGGTAGGGGTGGGGAATCTAGTGAAAGAAAGGGAGGATTGATTGAAGGAGCCAGGGAGATCAAGGACACCACAAGAAAACCTACAGAATCAACTAAATTGGATTCATAGCGATTCAACCAGCAATGAAAGAACATGCTCAGGATGTACTTGTTTTCGAGATCTCTACTATCAATGTCAAAGTCACTTCCTGTCACAGATTTCCAAGTTGACTTGCCAGTAGAAGAAGAAAAATACTTTATAGAAAATATGCTTCAACATTATATAGAGTTTTGGCTGACTAGTCAGGTAGCAAACTGTCTTTGTCATCTTCTCATTTGGAAAGATCTAGACCCCTTGCACATATGTAACAGAAATGCAGCTTGGTCTTCATGTGAGACTCCTAATGACAGGAGTAGGAGGTGTTTCTAACTCTGTTGCTTGCCATTGTATCCTTTCCCTCTAACTACCTTGTGTAGCCTCAATAGGAGAAGATGGCCTAGTCCTGCTCCAACTTGATATGCTATGTTGGGTTGGGTTGATATCCATAGAGGCCTCTCTGTCTCAGAGGAGAAAAGGAGAGGGAGAAAGGGGGAGGGTACAAGCAAGAGAAGGAATGGGAGGAGGTTGGGGGGAGAGCTGGAATTGGAATGTAAAGTAAATAAAATAATAAAAAAATATAGTTCAGGATCATAGAAAACTCAAGCATACTTAGAGTTTAATTATAATCCCAAAATGTAAAATAAAAACAGCCATTAAAACCCTTGGAAAAATTATGGTAGCAAGAAAGAAAGATGATTTGGAATGAGTTATCTTCTTTTTTTATTAACGATTTTTTTATTTTTTATGTATATATTTATATTATTACACATATATACAATAAACTTCCTAAGCAAGAAGAAACATGACATAATCAGTAATTATATAAATGTTATATTCTTAGTGTTTTGGCTATTTGTATTTGGCAGCCTTAAAGAAAACATCTTTCCTATCTTGGTGCATCTAAAATTCTGAATGTAGAGGGAGATCCAAGATGGCGGTGAGCAGTGTGGACCGTGTTTGGAAGCTCCAGTGAACAAATCAGGGAATTGCACAGATTTCTGAGCCAGAAACACCGAGGTCCCCATACCACGGCAGCAGGAGTGCTCCACGGTTCGGAGGGACCAGGGTGCGGAGGACCTGTGTGTCCCTGCACACGGGAGAAGTGCGGATATTCTCAGATCAGAGCAGCAGCGGCAGAGGCACCAGCAGCCAGTGGCACCAGCGGCACCAGCGTCAGCAACAGCGGTGGCTGAGATTTGCAGCTCAGAGCCTTCCAGTGGAGGCAATTGGTGTGGTGGCCGATGGGAGTTGCTGTGGGAGAGGGGACTCTGGGCAGGATTTGGGTTGCGTGGTGCCTTGGGACCCAGACTAGACTCGGCGGACAGTTTGGCCCCAGATTCCCGGGTACAGCTCAGTGCGCAGTGCCGTGGAGACACTGGCTCAGCTCAGCAAGCAATTCTGCCTGAGGCACTAGCTCAGAGCAGCCACAGCTCCCCTGCTGTGACACAGGCTGGGCAGAGTGCTCAGTTCCACCCTAGGCACTAGCTCAGCGCAGCCGCAGTTCTCCTGCTGTGACACAGGCTGGGTGGAGCGCTCAGTTCCACCCTAGGCACCAGCTCAGCGGCAACTCCCCTGGTGTGACGCAGGCTGGGCAGAGCGCTCAGTTCCACCCTAGGCACTAGCTCAGTGCAGCCGCAGTTCTCCTGCTGTGACACAGCTGGGAAGAGCGCTTGGTTCCACCAGAGGCGCTGGCTTGGCTCAGCAAGCAGTTCTGCCCTAGACACTAGCTCAGCTCAGCGGGCAGTTCTGGGGTGCTGACGCAGGCTGAGGTCAGCACACAGATTCAGACCAGAGGCCCTAGCTGGACTTGCTGGTGAGTTTGGGCCCAGAGACTCTAGCTGAGTTGTGCGCACAGGCTCAGTGGCCCCAAGACTCTGGCTGGACTATCCATGCAATTTAGGCTCGGAGTCCCGGGCTGATCTCAGCGCAAAGTGTTAGTCCAGAGTCCCAGGCTGAGCTCAATGCACAATACCGCCCCGGAAACTCGGGTGGAGCTCAGCATGCAGTTTGGGTCCAGAGTCCCTAAGTGTGCTTGGCAGACAGACTGGGCCCAGAGATTCTAGCTGAGCTTTTGACACAGTCCCGGCTCTAAGACTCTGGTTGGACACAGTGTGTAGTTGGAATCCAGACTTCCTGGCTGAGTTTGGTGGACAGTTTGGGCCCTGAGTCAATAACTGACCACAGCACGTACTTTGGGCCAGAAGCCCCTAGTTGAGCTTGGTGCGCACTCCCAGCCCAAAAATTCTGGCTAGACCCTGTGTGCATTTTGGGCCTAGCTGAGCTTGGCAGACGGTTCAGGCCCTGAGAATCTAGCTGAGTTCGGCCCGTGGTTCAGGCCCAGTATCCCTGGCTGGACATGGCAAGGGACACAGAAGGCTGTGGATACCTTGTCCTGACCCAATGTACATTCAGAGACCCAGAACGATTGCAGGACCCACAGCACAGGGGGGCTGAGGATCACTGGCTGTGAGAGTCCAAAGCGACAGGGCTAACCTCCTAACATCCACACCAGTGAAGCATTAGAGATCCCAGCCTAGGAAAATCATGAGAAAACAAGTGAATCTATCATCAGACTCCCTCCATCCAACTCTGGAAGCTACCCAACAAAAACAGAGATGGCAAGATATCTAAAGGACAGTGTAGAAGCCTACGCAAAAAACCCCAAAACAACATGGCGTCTCCAGTTTCCAGCTATCCCAAAGAAAACAATCCAGAGAACTCAAAAACAATGGAAACACAAGAAAATGACCTCAAATCCTTGGTAATGAGGATGATAATGGAGGAAACAAATAAAATTCGTAATCAAATGCAGGAAGACGCAGACAAACAGGTGAGAGACATAAAAGAAGCATATAGAGTGGAACTGGAAAAAATTTCAGGAAAATGCAAACAACCAGATGAAAGAAATAAATAGCACAGTTCAAGCTCTGAAGACCTATAAAGAGGCAATGGAAGAAACTCAGGAATATACAAACAATCAGATGAAAGAAATCAAAAAATGAGTTCAAGTTCTGAAAATGAAAATGGATTCCATGATAAACACACAGACAGAAGAAAAACGAGAATGTAAGACCTCAGAGAAGAAGGCGAGCAACACAGAGGTGAGCTTTTCTAACAGAATCCAATAGATGGAAGAATGAATCTCAGGTCTAGAAGATACAATCACAGATCTTGAAGCAACCATTAAAGAAAATGCCAAATCTGGAAAACTCCAGACACAAAACATCCAAGAGATTAAGGACACCATGAAAAGAAGAAATTTGCGGATAATAGGCATTGAAGAAAGAGAAGATATCAAACTCCAAGGCCCAGAAACTATTCTCAACAAAATCATAGAAGAAAATTTCGCCAATCTAAAGAAAGAGATGCCTATAAACATACAAGAGGCCTACAGAACACCAAATAGAATTGACCAGAAAAGAAAAACCGCCCGTCACATAATAATCAAAACACAAAACATACAGAACAAATAAAGAATATTAAAAGCTGCAAGGGAAAAGGGCCAAATAACATTTAATGGTAAACCTATCAGAATTACACCCGACTTCTCAGCAGAGACCATAAAAGCCAGAAGGACCTGGACAGAGATCCTGAAAACCCTAAGAAACCACAAATGCCAGGCCAGACTACTTTACCCAGCAAAACTATCAATAATCATTGATGGAGAAAACAATTCCATGACAAAAACAAATTCAAACAGTACCTATCCACAAATCCAGCTTTAAAGAAGGTACTAGAAGGAAAACTTTATCCCAAAGGGTCAAGCTACAACCAAAACGACCCAGGAAATAGATAACTATCCCATGGCAAAAACACAACTACACAAACGCTCGATGGAACCAACATCAAAATTAAGACTCTTAACAGTCACTAGTCATTAATATCTCTCAACATCAATGGTCTCAATTCTCCAATAAAAAGACACAGACTAACTGAATGGGTGCATAAACAAGATCCAAGATTCTTCTGCATTCAAGAAACACATCTCACCCATAACAATAGGCATTACCTCAGGATAAAAGGTTGGAAAAAATATTCCAAGCAAATGGTCACAAGAAGCAAGCAGGTGTAGCCATCTTAGTATCGAACAAAATAAACTTTCAACCAAAATTAATCAAAAGGGATGAGGAAGGACACTTCATACTTATCAAAGGTAAAGTCAACCAAGATGACATCACAATTCTGAACATCTATGCTCCCAATACAAGGGCATCCACATTTGTAAAAGATCTGCTAAAAAGGCTTAAACCACACATCGATCCCCACACAATAATAGTAGGAAACTTCAACATCCACGCTCACTGAAGGATAAGTCATTGAAACAGAAAATAAACCGAGAAATAACATCATTAACCAATCCCATGGGTCAAATGGATCTACAGATATCTATAGAACCTTTCACCCAAACAAGAAAGAATACACCTTCTTCTCTGCACCCCATGGAACCTTCTCCAAAATTGATCATTTCTTAGGTCACAAAGCAAGCCTCAACAGATACAAGAGGATTGAAATAATACCTTGACCTATCAGATCACCATAGTCTTAGGCTGCAATTCAACAACAACAGAAATAACAAAAAGCCTACACGTATGTGGAAACTAAACAACTCTCTGCTAAATGACACCTGGGTCAGGGAAGAAATAAAGAAAGAAATCAAGGAGTTTCTGAAATTCAATGAAAATGAAGAAACAACATACCCAAATTTGTGGGAAACATTGAAAGCAGTGCTAAGAGGAAAATTCATAGCACTAAGTGCCTTTAAAAAGAAATTGGAAACATCGCACATAAGCATCTTAACAACACAACTGGAAGCCCTAGAAAAAAAAGAAGCAGAAACACCCAAGAGGAGTAGACGCCTGGAAATAATCAAACTCAGGGCTGAAATTAACAAGTTAGAAACTAAGAAAACAGTCCAAAGAATCAACAAAACCAAAAGCTGGTTCTTTGAGAAAATCAACAAGATAGACAGACCATTAGCCAAACTAACTAAAAGGCAGAGAGACAGTATTGAAATCAACAAAATCAGAAATGAAAAGGGAGACATAACAACAGACACTGAAGAAATTCAAAGAATCATAAGATCCTACTTTGAAGGCATATACACCACAAAATTTGAAAATCTAAGGGAAATGGACGATTTTCTTGATCAATTTCACTTGCCAAAGTTGAGTGAAGAACAGATAAACAAGCTAAATAGTCCCATTTCCCCTACAGAAATAGAAGCAATCATTGATAGTCTCCCAACCAATAAAATCCCAGGGTCAGATGGTTTCAGTGCAGAATTCTACCAGACCTTCTAGGGCGTGCTAATATCGATACTATTCCAGCTACTCCAAAAGATAGAAACGGAGGAACATTACCAAATTCAGTCTTTGAGGCCATAGTCTCATTGATACCTAAACCTCACAAAGACTCAACAAAGAAAGAGAATTTCAGACCAATTTCTCTTATGAATATCAATGGAAAAATACTACATAAATACTTGCAAAATGAATTCAAGAACACATCAAAAATATCATTCATCATGACAAAGTAGGCTTCATTCCAGGCATGCAGGGATAGTTTAATATATGGAAATCCATCAATGTAACCCACCATATAACAAACTGAAAATAAAAAACCACATGATCATCTCTTTAGACGCAGAGAAAGCATTTGATAAAATCCAACACCCATTCATGTTTAAAGTTTTAGAGAGATCGGGGATACAAGGTACTTTCCTCAACATAATAAAGGCTATATACAACAAGCCAATAGCCAAAATCAAAGTAAATGGTGAGATACTCAAGGAAACTCCTCTAAAATCAGGAACAAGGCAAGGTTGCCCACTCTCTCCATATTTCTTCAATATAGTAGGGGAAGCTCTAGCCAAAGCAATAAGACAACAGAAGGAGATCAAGGGTATCCAAATGGGAAAGGAGGAAGTCAAGTTATCCCTATTTGCAGATGATATGATAGTGTACATAAGTGACCCTCAAAATTCCACCAGAGAACTCCTAAAGCTGATAAACACCTTCAGCAAATTGGCTGGATACAAAATTAACTCAAAAAAAAAAAAAAAAAAAAAAAAAAAAAAAAAAACAAAAACCTGTAGCCTTCCTATACACAAATGACAAGCTTGCAGAGGAAGAAATTAGGAAAACCACACCCTTCACATTCAGTCACAAGCAATATAAAATATCTAGGAGTTACTCTAACTAAGCAAGTGATGGACTTGTTTGAAAAAAATTTCAAAACTCTGAAGAAAGAGATTGAAGATGCCATGAGAAGATGGAATGATCCTCCTGGCTCATGGATCGGGAGAATTAATATAGTAAAAATGGCCATCCTACCAAAAGCAATCTACAGATTCAATGCAATTCCTATCAAAATACCTACACAATTTTTTGAAGACATTGACAGTTCAATTCTGAACTTCATATGGAAAAACAAAAAGCCCAGAATAGCTAAAACAATCTTGTACAATAAAAGATCCTCTGGAGGAATCTCCATACCTGATCTCAAACTGTACTATAAAGCAATAGTACTTAAAACAGCATGGTACTGGCACAGCAACAGGCTGGTTGATCAGTGGAATCGAATCGAAGACCCAGATATGTATCCACACACATATGGTCACTTGATTTTTGACAAAGAAGCCAAATCCATTCAATGGAAAAAGGATAGCATCTTCAACAAATGGTGCTGGTCTAACTGGAGGTCTATGTGTAAAAAAATGAAACTGGACCCATATTTGTCACCTTGCACAAAACTCAAATCCAAGTGGATTAAAGACCTCAACATAAAACCAGAGACACTAAGTCACTTAGAAGAAAAAGTAGGGAAGAGCCTGGAACATATTGGCACAGGAGACAATTTCCTGAAGAGAACACCAACGGCCCAGGCCTTAATGTCAACCATTAATAAATGGGACCTCATGAGGCTGAGAAGCTTCTGTAAGGCAGGAGACACTGTCAAGAGAACAAAGTGACAGCTTAAAGACTGGGAAAAAATCTTTACCAACCCTACATCTGACAAAGGTCTAATATCCAAAATATATAAAGAACTCAAGAAATTAAACACCACCAAACCGAATAACCCAATTGAGAAATGGGGCATGGAACTAAACAGAGAATTCTCAACAGAGGAATATCAAATGGCTGAGAAACACTTAAAGAAATGCTCACCCTCCTTAGTCATCAGGGAAATGCAAATCAAAACAACTCTGAGATTCCATCTTATACCCATTAGAATGGCTAAGATCAAAAATTCAAGTGACACCACATGCTGGCGAGGATGTGGGGAGAGAGGAACACTCCTTCATTGATGGTGGGAATGCAAACTAGTACAGCCATTTTGGAAATCTATCTGGTGCTATCTCAGAAAAATGGGAATAGGGCTTCCTCAAGACCCAGCTATTCCACTCCTTGGAATGTACCCAAAAGATGCTCCATCACACAACAGGAAAATTTGCTCAACCATGTTCATAGCAGCCTTATTCATAATAGCCAGAACATGGAAACTGCCTAAGTGTCCATCAGTAGAAGAATGGGTAAAGAAACTGTGGTACATATACACTAAGGAATACTATTCAGCTATTAAAAACAAAGATTTCCCAAAATTTGTGGATAAATGAATTGAGCTAGAAATGATCATAATGAGTGAGTTAACCCAGAAGTGAAAGACTCAAATGGTATATACTCACTTATATCTGCATACTAGCCCAAGGGGCATGTCCCACGAAAGCCTTCACTTACCAGGAAACTGGGACAGAGGGGAGAACATCCTATTGGGACTCTAGATGAGAGAAACATGGGAGAATATAAAAGTATAAGGATCCAGAGGGTCCTAGAAACCTAGAAGTAGAACATTATCATAGGCAGATTTGGGCCCAGGGGTCCCGCTCAAACTAAGTCATCAGCCAAGGACAATATAGGCGGTAAACTTTAAACCCCTACCGAGATCTAACCAATGGTCAGAACATTCTCTACAGTTGAGTGGAGAGAGGGGTACAACTTTCTCACGTACTCTGGTGCCTCACATTTGACCATGTCCCCTGGAGCGGGAGACCTGGTCGCACTCAGAGGAAGGACAGCAGGCTACCAAGAAGAGACTTGATACCTAATGAGGATATACAGGAGGAGGTAATCCCCCTCAGGAACAGTCATAGGGGAGAGGAATTAGGGGAAATGGGAGGGAGGGAAGAATGGGAGGATACAAGGGATGGGATAACCATTGAGATGTAATAAGAATAGATTAATAAAAAAATAAATTAAAAATATAAAATTCTGAATGTAAATCAAAATCTATCATATCTCATCATTATCAACTTAGAACATCTATCTAGACCTAAAAACATATTAACATCTAAACAACTAAGCTTAATTATAAAACTAAGCTATCTGATCTTCAACCCCATCAGAGACTTGAGAAGGAATAAATTTGATTACCTGAGTATACCTGGCATGCAGGTTAGTAGCTTTCCAAATGAGATGACAGAGACAGTTTGCTACCTAAATAGTCAGCCAAAACTCTATATAACATATTTTCTATAAAGTGTTTTTCTTGTTCTACTAGCAAGTCAACTTGGAAGTCTGTGACAGGTAGTGACTTTGACATTGATCTCGAAAACTTAACCCAAAGAGAATATGAAATCTAAGGAGAGGCAGAGAAGTGTTTCCCTGTCTCTTTGCTTTCACTCTATAGGTTTCTTTAGTCTTTAGCCCTCTAGATTCCCTTGAAATGGCACCCCTACACCTACTTTATATGAAATCACTAATCCCAGGTCCAGATTTTTGGTCTTGTGTTTGGGACTCTTAAAACTATACTTCACTTTTTGCCAGTTAAGGGTTTTAAGGCATGATTACCATGGATAAGTAGAGAAAATTCAGGAGGTTGGGGGAAGAGGGGCCCGGTTTGTTTCATTTCCTGGTCCTGGATCTTCCAAGGGTCAGCTCCTCACATTGGTACTCTGCTCTGAATGCAGCAATGGGTTCCATAAACAGTTCTTGCTCCAACTTCCTTTCCATATTCTGAATAGTTTATAGTCAAATCATGTTAAGTTGAGGGACCATTACTTGGAGACAGTAGCCATTTCCTAGGAAAGCAAACAGAAGGAGACATGATCGCTCTCCCCCTTCAGCCCAGTACAATCAAGTGATCAAATCATGACATAAAGGTGGCCATTACGTTCTATAGGATTTTAAGTTTTGTGATGGCAATATGACAGCTTTTAGAAATGTATGGCATTCCTTGGCTCTGTTCTGAACAGCCCTCCAGAGTTAACTTGATACCTGCTATGTTTTTAAGTTGCTCTTCCAGCCAGTCAATCACATTTCAACACATTATCTTTCATTTTGGCTTTAGATAGTATATGTCATTTCCTGCTGTTTGCAACCAACTTGTTTTACTATAGAAATGTGTTTAAAATATATGAAACATTACATTTTTATACTCACTGAAACCCAAATGTTGCAAAGTGCCAGCACTATAAAACTGAATACTGACCCACAAAAAGAGCATTTCTGCATTTAATTTCAGCCATCTGCAATGAGTTTCCCATGGGATGCAAAGATTTTGACAAGCATTATAAATGCAAGGAAGAGATATATACTTGCATGGATGGGGATTCCAGGTTCTTACCAGTGTGTGTGAGGAGCTGTCCAGATGGTGCCTTGATAGCCACTCACCAAAGTCTTTTAACGATAACGATTAACAGCTAATTACATTTAATGCCTTGAATGGAGTCCAGTTGCATTCAGCTGATCAGAAATCCACCCCTGAGTAGATCCAGAAGAGAGGAGGGAGCTCCAGCATGGCCATCTGGATGCTCCTTTCCTACTCTAACACCGAAGAGGGTTTAACTGCCTCCACCACTCCTCTTAGAGTAAGAATTCAGCTTCTGCAAGCTGAATTAAAAAGGGGAAAATGTTTTCATCTCTCAGTGAAAGAGAAAAGTTGGATGAAAGCTCTGTTTGGATGGAGAGAATAAGAAAGAACCCACTCAACACATTTGCCATGGATCTAAGAATCAGAACATTAAAAATAGTTAAAAGAAGGCAAGAACGTGATGACTTCTATGACCCATTCCAAGAAACATACTGAGTCCTACCATATTTTTTATGTAGAGCATGTTCCTATGAAATTAATATAATAATAAAAGGTGATTAATTTATAGACTCTTAGTTTAGACCATTTAGTGATTCCTATAGAACCTGATGAGGTTAAGAGTATAAGTTCCATGGCATGAAATTTATTCAGTTGATGATACTGCCTACCTGTCATGTATATAGGTGCCAAGCTAATCCTCCGCAGAGACCACTGAGATAGATCTTCTATTCAGAAACCACAGCTTGGCCCTGCTGTTAGTGGAGTCCAATCTCCAAGAAGTGGAGTCATAAGCAGCAGATGGTCCAGGAGGGAAATGTACTAAAGTTCCATTTGCTCTCCTCTAAAAATGGCTTCAAAGAAGCAGTGAAGAGCCTCCAAAACTCAATAAATTTGGCCTATATTGTTGAATCTCATAGTTTTATTTAACTAATTAGGCAAACTGGGCCTGTTGAATTTTAATTTTTGGAAACTCTGAATCTTGGAGGAAGGAGTCTAAAAGACTGACTTTTAGTGATGGGCCACAATTAACAGCAACATTTTAAAAGAGATATTCTTACATATTTATTTTCACGTCTTAAGATATGTCTTCCTAGCTACTAAAATAGAGTTCTTATTTCTTATATAAAAACTCTACAGTTTAACTTTGACTATCTTTTTATATTTAATTAGTCATAGCACTTCATTCAGGACAGGCTAATATAACTTTATGTTTATGGCACATTGTCATTAGGGTCAGTTGGGGCCTGTGCTCCATTAATCCTCACACAAAGCCATGTGGAACGTGGCCAGGCCAGTGCAGCGTTGCTTCCAGTATTTCTGCTCACATCCCACTGATTAATTTAACTCACACCAGCTTGGACTTGATTCTGTAGGGGAAATGATAAAAAAGAAGGAACATTGAACATAGTTCCAGTGAGATGCGTTGGTTGCAGGATCTTTATAATTTGGTTTAGTTATGACCAGAGACTATTTCTTGTGTTCTTCACTATTTTTAGAGCAGAAGATATTTTAAAATATGAATTGAATTATTGATTGATTTAAAATGCCTAGGGCTGGTGTTGGGCCTTGCTTATGTCTGGTGAGTGCCTTACCAGTGAGCTACAACTCCAGAATAGGTTTTTTTTCCACTGTTCCATTAACTATTATCAATTTGACATACTCTAAGGGGTAATATTTTCATAAGTACAAATTTCAGAGGACTAATGCTTCAGCATTTTATCTGTCATTTCCCAATATAATTCTTCTTTACACATGAGCTACGTTTGTGCTTGAGAAAGCATCGAACACATCTAGTATGTAGACCAAGGCAGCTATAATGTAGGCACAGCTATAAATTTTCTTGATCTTCTTTAATGCATTTTTTATTATTACATGCACTAGATAGGTAAGAGCATGGGTTTTTGAAGTTGACTTGTGGTTCAAAAATAAACAAAACCTTTTCATCTACTTTGGTTCTCAGAAAAATTTGCATAAGGAAGAAGAGATTCTTCACAAGGTCGTGCTGGATGTGTAGACTACTCCGTGGAGTGTAGAGGAGCAGTCAGCCAGGAACAGCATGCTCCTCTCTTGGACTTCCCTGTTTCTAACCTGCTTCAGCCTTCTGAGAGATGGGATTCCATGCCTGCCCCTTCTTCCCCGGGTCAGTTATTAATAGCTTTTAAAGGTCTTGTCTGTTAACTCACTTGGGCTTGATCACAGACAATATTCTGGCCAAGTATCTTCTTGGTTTTCTAGCCAATGTTGCTAAGACCAAGTGTTGCTAACCTACTTGCTCAAAGTCAACAGTTGAGAGTTCTTTATAAATCTTAAATTGTGAATTCTGGAGTGCCCCATGCTTCTCATTCACTGCTTCCATCCTGTTAATCAGGTAAAGTGGGTTGGAGACATGCTTCCGCAGATTCCACCACTTTTACTTCTACAGCAACATGACAGAGTTTGATCCACGAAACTGCCATTTCTGAATGTTCATGGGAAATTAAGGTGTTTAAAAGACTTGTGATGAAAGATTTCCTCAAGTCCTTTAAGCAATATACAGCACCAACAACTTGTGAGGTTCAAGGGAGGGCTTAATAAACACAGGGGAATGAATTGTCTGCTGGTGACGCGGGATGTTTCGAGGCTCTCAGGAATCTTCACACTTCTGTATGCACTCCAGTTAGACATACAGGACAGCTTTTGGACACTCATCATTCTGCTACTGCTGTTATTAAAGACACACTTTTGACGTCAGAGTTACATTTTTTCAATAGCAGATAGCTTGCTTGCTTGCTAGTTTTATTATTTATTTTTTCATTAATTAATTTACTTTACATCATGATCAAAACAATCTCTCTCTCCTCTTCTCCCAGTCCCTCTCTCACCCTCTCCCTACGTCCCTCTCCCTTTCTTCTCAGGGAAGAGGAGACCTCCCATGGATATCAACATGCCTTGGCATGTCAAGTAGGACTGAATACATCTATTGTTGTGGCTGGACATGGCTGTCTGTCCAGTTAGGGGAAGGGATCTAAAGGCAGGAAAGAAACTAGAGACAGCCTTTGTTTTTGTTTTTGGTGTTAGAGGGCCCGTATGAGGACCAAGTTGTACATCTGTTGCATATGAACAGTGGGCCTAGGTCCATCCCATGGAAGCTCTGGTTGGTGATTCAGTCTCTGTGAGCCCCTATGGGTCTTTGTAGCTTTTCTTGTGGTGTCCTTGGATTTTCCGGCTATTTCCATCTTTCCTCCTTTTCCATAAGATTCTCAGAGCTCTGCTTAATGTTTGGCTGTGGGTATCTGTATGTTTTCATCTGCATCTGAGTGAAGCCACTCAGCTGTTAGTTATGCTAGCCACCTATCTGAAAGTATAGTAGAATATCATTAATAGAGTTATGGGTGTGTTCTCTCTCCTGGCATGTGACTGAAATTGTCCAGTCATTGGTGGGTGGAAGGTTTTGTGGATAGTTTGGTTTCTCCCTCCCTCAACTGGAAGTTCCACATAGCTACTGAAGGTGGCCACTTCAGGGTCTGTATCCCCCTTTGCTAGAAGTCTCAACTAGGGCCAACACCATAGACTCTCAAGAGCTTCTCCCACCACAGATACCCCCAACTGGTTTCTGTTCTCTCTTCCAGGCCTCCCTCAACTACCCACACCTGATCCTCACTCCTTTTGTCCTCCTTGTCCCCTCTCCCACCGAGTTTCCTCCTTCCATCTACTTCAGATATCTATTTTATTTCCCCTTCTGAGTGAGATTCAAGCATCCCCTTGGCCCCCCCCCCATCCCTTTGAGCTCTCCTTGTTACTTAGCTTCTTAGGGTATGTGAATTGCAGTATGGCTGTCCTGTACTTTATGGCTAATTTCCACTTGTAAGTGAGCATATGTCATGCATGTCTTTCTGGGTCTGAGTTACCTTACTCAGGTTGATATTTTCTAGTTCCATCCATTTGCCTGCAAATTAGACGATGTCCTTATGTTTAATAGCTGAGTAGTATCCCATCTTGTAAATGTACCACAGTTTCTTTATTTATTCTTCAACTGCGGGACGTTTAGGTTATTTCCAATTTCTGGCTATTATGAATAAAGCTTCTGTGAACATAGTTGAGCTTCTCTATGTAACATACAGACTGAGTACTTATTTAGGATTATATGTGTATATAGGTATATGTAAATGAATGTAACAACAATTAATGAAAAAAGGCAATGAATTTGGAAGACAGCAAGGAAGGGAATAAGGGAAAATTTGGAAGAAGAGAAAGAAAAGGGGAAATGATATAATTATAATCTGAAAATTCAAAGAAGTAATAAGAATGTAAATCATAGAAAAAGAAGGCACAGAGACGCTGGTTGGCTGCTTTAGATTTAGGATTTCTGTGCCATTTCTTCTTGAGGATGCTACTGTTTCAGATACTCTAAGCTACAGAATTATGTTCCTTACTTGACCATTTACATTTCTAACTCATGCTTGAACCTGTCTGTGATGATACCAGATCCTCTCAATGCTTTTGTTTGATTATTTCATATGTGTGCTATTTTTTTACGGATATCTTCCAGGTGATATAAGTTAGCCATCTAAGAATATGAAATACACAATAAAACCAAAAGTTTGTTGGAACTGTGGGAAGTATATGATGTTCTTTGTTCAGAAAAAAAGGATAAAATACTTGGGTCTTTACAGAAGTTTTTCTACATGGAGCATGCACCGTGTTTAATACTAGAGAATACTTCTACTTATCAAAATTAGGAGTATGATTTTGTATTTGTGACTCCTTGCTGAAATCACGATAGGTGACAAAACAGTTTAAAGAGAGACCAGCCTTCCTTGCTATGATCAGATTGTTGCATTTTTCACATTAGTTTGACACAATGCAGGAGTTCTACCTTGATGCTGAGTTCCAGAAAAGAAGGTACAGAAGACTTATGCCTGGTAAGGCATGGGTCCATACAGATTCTTCCAGGCCTGGGAAGAGTTTCAAACCATTTCTCATGACCCACATAATATATGATGAAAAGGACTATCCTGGACAAGTTGGAGAAGAGAGCCAAGAGTCAAAGCTTTGCTTCAGCTCCTAGTAATGTCAAAAGTAAATTCCTTTAATACATCTCACAAAACTGGATGTGTTTTTGGTTTGTGACGTAGAAGTTTTACTTAACTAGACTGTTAGTCAAAGAGCTTTATTAATGTGGAAATCTGGAGTTTAGTAATTTCTTGAAGTGATTCTGAGGCACAAGACCAAAGGGTTGGTGTTTAAGAACCACTACACAGTGATAGGATAACGATTATGCAGATCATAATTGAGAGCAGGGGAAATCTTCTAAGATGCAGTTGACAAAGACTCTATATTTAACTCAGTTTGACAAAAGAGCAATTGGAGGCAGCAGAGATTTCTCTACAGTTCATTATTAAAGTCCTTGGTACAAGAAGCTGAGCAATTTCCAAATTTCACAGGTTTCGAAACTTGGAAGAAGAGGATGAGAGTATCATTATGGAAAATGAAAATAGCTGATAGGCTATAAGAAGCCATGTTCTCTTATCAGATCTCATAGACTACTGACATCTAACTAGATGGGTTGTTCCAGATTGACATGAAAAAGACTGGAAGGCTTTCGTGAGTTGCCCCGTGTTTTAACATCTTTTTTTGTTTGTTTGTTTATGATGCTTTAGTTACATCTTCATACATTTTCCTCATTGAATTTAACTGATATTGGGTCAAGATATCACTTTATCATGAATATCTTCTTTTTAAAATTGCAATGTTTCCCAAATTACTTATACTTTAGCTCTTTTTATTGGCAGGCAATCTTAAATAGTCATGTGGTCAAGAACCTGATATTCTCAGTAGAAAATGCTAAAAGAAGCTTCTCTTAGGTAAAAATTAAAACTTGAGACTGGGTATGGTTAAAAGGGAAAAGATGTAACAGTTGAAAAACCAATAAAAGAATTTTACAGAGGCTGGAGTGGAGAGTGAGATCTGACTCTCACACGAACTCTGGTGCCCCTCTTCTGACCAAGTCCCCTGGATGGGGAGGCCTGGCGGCACTCAGAGGAAGGACAGCAAGAAGAGACTCGATATTCTAAGAGCATATACAGGGGAAGGAGGTCTTTCTCAGTCACAGACATAGGTGAGGGGAGAAGGGAGAAAGTGGGAGGGAGGGAAGAATGGTAAGAAACAGGGAAAGGGCTAACAATCAAGATGTAATATGAAAAAATTAATAAAAAAATGTAAAAAAAAAAGATGTAACAGTTGAAATGATGTAAGTTAATGAATAAATAAAATGCATTCATTCTCTCAGTAATAATGTGTGTATGTGAGAATACAAATATTGTAGTCAGTTGCTTACTCAGTGTCATAAATAACAGTAACAATAATTTGATGTTACTATGTTGTTTTTTTAAGGTAGTGTTTGATATATCCTAGGTTGGCCTTACATTCAGTATGTGGTAAAGGATGGTCTTGAACACTTGAATTTTCTTTCTACTTCCGGATCCTTGGAATTACAGGCACTCCTCACCATGCTTAGCAGTGATATGAATTATTAATTCAATGTAGATATTTTTATTGTTTTTGTTTGTGTGTTTCTGTGTCTGTGTGGATGTGCACCGTGAGTAACAGGTGCCAGAAGAGATCATTGGATGTCCCGAAGCTGGAGTTACAGGCTATTGTGAGCCACCTGGTATTGGTTCTGGGAGCTGAACGTGGGTTCCCTGGAAGAGCAGCAAGTTCTCTTAATCAATGAGATCTCTTAGTTCCAGCAATAGAATACATTTTAAATCAATTGTTGACTTGTTAAGAAGTCAGTAACATTTTTTTTTGTTTTTTTTTGTTTTTGTTTTTGTTTACCACAAGGGTACCAAACGTGTTGTTCTGTTGGAACCATGGTTTAATACTACAGACCACAGAATGCTTCTCCACTGACTTGATTAAATCAAAGGAAACTGTGTCTACGGCAACCTGTGCTTTTGTATGTTGGAGATGGTTGGCCGTCCCCTTTCATGTTCATATCTGAAAAGCCCACATTTCAGCCAGTGGCGACAATGTTACTGTCAGTGCCACCACTGCTCCCATCTGTCACATTGTCTCTGTGCTTCTCAGAAGTAGTACATGAGATCTGAAGTGCCATTGTCACTATAGCTATAAGCCTTTTGATCTACTCAGTAGACACCAGGGGTTGTCCATATCTGAATTAGTGAATTTCACAGGCTCAATTTTCCTGTTTTTGTTGGTGGTGATGTCTTCTTTTGTGCAAAACAATTAGGTGGAGTTTGTTTCAGTAACTTATGTTTTTCAGTAAAGCTTGGTATATATTGCTGTGAACTAGTTGAATAGTAGTTCTAAGATAGATTGAAGTTCAGATATAGCAACAGGTAGCTTCAACAAGCTAAGGGGTTATTTTTCTTTTTATATTGTTTTAATATTTTATTGAATTAAATATAATTGTGTAGTTTCCCCTTTAGTTTTTTTCTTCCAACCCCTGCCTCTCTCTCCTATATCCCATTCAAATTCATGGCCTCTTTTTCTCTTGAAGTATCATTGTTACATATGTAGGTGAATAAATATATAAATACAATCTACTGAGTTCAGTGTCACTTTTGTGTGTGTTATGCTTTTTGCCAGATTTCTTGGTATTGGATAACCATTTATCAAGCTGGAAAGGGACTGGGATTAGGCAGTTCAGTGTGGGAACAATGGCCAGGTAGATGGCTAGTTATTCAAAATCGAGGCTCATTCTCATTTGATGCTCTGCTATACTTGATATTCTGTTAATGACTCAAAATAGCTTCTCAAATCCTCTTAATGCTATTATGTTCAAGAAAGATAAATGTTCAAGGAAGAAGAGCAATGACTTCTCTATGCAGAATTAATGGAACCTAGCACAGAAATATGTTTCTTAGGTTAGCACATAGGTACAGTTCCATGTAGGACCAAAATGAAGGGAAGCTGAGAATGTGGTCCCTAGGCTAGCACCTCAAGCCTGCAGATTGACGCTTCACCAGGGTGATAGCTAAAGCCTGAATGCTGCAGATGACTTAAACCCTGACATAGCCCACCATGGTGGATTTCCCAGTTTTCTTAAGGGTGTTAGAAAAAGTATAAAGGATAAAGAAATAAATAGAATGCCTATTCCAACTTTTGTCTGAAAGTATTTGGAAAACAGCTTACTTCAATCAGTGTGGTACACAATCTGCATCAAACAGACCTTCCCTCTCAGAATCTCTTGACCTGACCTTGACACAATTATAGCAATGGAATCTTTAGTGTGTGTTTTTCAGGTTTTAGAAGAAGAACAGACGTTCACTTCTGGATACTGCTAAGCATGTTTGATGTTTGCCAGGGTACCAAGCTGTGAGTAGGCCTGAGTATACAGACAGAGTTGTTGAACTGTAGCCATTAATATAGTCACACCAACTTGTAAATTATGTATGAGTATAAACTACATTCTTATGTGATTATTTAGTATTGGAAGACAAAGTGGCAATGGTCAATTCAGATTTTATATTCTGCCAGATATTTTCAAGAAAGCCCCTGACTGAAGTGGTTTAATCATTTCCCAGTCACTCTGTTGGTGGGGAGTAGATTCTCACTCTAAGGTGATGAGATTACTGGACATAAGGCATGCAACACTGAAAGGACAAAATCAGCAGCAACTGACACTCACAGCTTGAGAGAGGCTGACCGCAGTTGTCATACAGAGTGACATAAAGGTGAGACTCAGAGTGAATAACCAGAGGCTGCAGGAGGCAGGCTTTGTGATGTCCAGAGGGTGAAATATCCCTTAGTTCCTGTGAGAGAATGTGGTTGGCTTTGAATAACTTTGTAGGTTGGCAGGAAATTGAAACTCCATCCTAGGATGCAGGAATTGTGCCTGGTGCCTATGATAAGGAGGGATGTTTGGCTAGAAGGCCTTACCTGTGGGGCCATGATGGAAAGGGAACAGTGGAAAGGGAAAGTTGATCATCTAAGGCCCTTCCAATATTACCAGATGCCAGGGCAGCACATAAATTTGAACTTCAATTTTGGGCCTTTCATCACATTACATTCTAATGATTTCACTGGGTTGAGGCTTCCTGTTTCTCATTGAAGGTATATTTAATTAAGGAGAACCATGTTTTGGTTAATTTTATATTTGCCTTTTCATATACAGTGAAGTGTTCAGGGACTGACTAATTCTTTTTTTTCCATTTTATATTTTTATTAATTTATTCATGTTACATCTCAATGGTTATCCCATCCCTTGTATCCTCCCATTATTCCCTCCCTCCCATTTTCCCCTTATTCCCCTCCCCTATGACTGTTCCTGAGGGGGATTTCCTCCCCTGTATATACTCATAGGGTATCAAGTCTCTTCTCGGTAACCTGCTATCCTTCCTCTGTTGCCACCAGGTCTCACCCTCCAGGGGATATGGTCAAATATGAGGCACCAAAGTATGTGGGAAAGGGATTGACTAATTCTTATTCTCTAAAAAATACTTTGATGTAATTCATGTTGTAAAGTGTATAGGCTTTAAACTGTATCAAGAAGCTGGTAAATATCTGGCCTTTCCTTTCCTTTCTCATAGAATGCACTGGCAGTAGAACAGTCCTCATGACATATTCAGATATTTTTGTAACATTTGTCTCTGTAAAAAGAAAGCAGCTAGTTGTTGTATTGGGCCAGGAATATTCACTTAATTCTAGCACTAGTCCATGGGCTGGTCAGTTAGCTCAAGTACATTATGCAAAAGGTTTGGGGAATCTCATATAATTAAGTTTGCACTTATATTCGTTGGAGTAAATACTAATGGTAGCTTCCATTAATAATGGTTTCCAAATTTAGTCCGGCATGTTGACAATGGAGGGTTAATCTAGTGGTCTGATAAAGGGAAAAATCCAGCCCCAAGGCTGAGAGATTTTTGGTAGTACATTTTTGCTTCCTCTCTGTAAAGAAACACTGCAAAGCTCAGCCATTAGAGATTGGAGGATTCCAGAAGGTAAGAAGCAAAGAAGCTTAGGAAGAGTTTTAAGGTTTTGAGTTTTATCAGGAACAACAACAAAAACCCTTGAATTTGGGTAGAGAATGGTCTCTGTTTTTCCTAAAGCAGCCATCACCTGCCAGCAGATCCTCACTGAGGAGTGGTCCCATGAGGACCACAGTCCTTGTTTGAGGGCTGACTGGCTTCATCTTGTGCAGGTCCAGTGCAAGCAATCACAGTTTCTATGAATCCATGACAGTAAGATCCATGTCATAACTATAAACCCCCTCTTCCATGATGTCCCTCAAATACTTCTTCCTCCCTTTCTTCCCCACTCTGCCTCTCTCACCTGTGTCTGTCTGATATAATCTCTTAGGTAAAAACCCAGTTAAAGCAGAACACCTCATGGTTGATGAGGTGTGAGTCAATGTGTTAGCCATCACTTCTTGAATAAGGAGGTTTCTCTGATGGATATGAGAGAGAGAGAGAGAGAGAGAGAGAGAGAGAGAGAGAGAGAGAAAGAGAGAGAGAGAGAGAGAGAGAGAGAGAGAGAGAGAGAGAGAGAGAGAGAGAGGGGGAGAGAGAGAGAGAGAGAGAGAGAGAGAGAGAGAGAGAGAGAGAGAGAGAGAGAGAGATATGCACTGATCTATGGTGTGAGAATACGTAAGCATTTAGAAGGCAATTTGATACTGTGTTCCTTTAGCAAAGTAAGTAGTGTAAGTTCTTTAGGGGTTATAACCTCTGCCATGAGTTCTGTCAGGTTTATGGTACCATGCATGAGCTACCTGTTCTGGAGTATGTCTTAAATCAATTAGAAAGCTGTTGGTCACTCTTGTCACATAAATTCCACTATTGCATCAATGGGAAGCCAGGCCAGTTGTTATTATAGCTCAGAAAATTCACAGCTGGGCAAGACTGTTTGTTGATGACATCTCTTCCTCAGCATCTTACAAAGCATCTTTTAGCATTATGAAGAATAACCAACACTGAGGAAGCATCCAGGTCAGGACCAGCTTGAGTTGTCTATATCCTATGGCCAAAATAATGTAACGGCTTTGGGAATACAGTCTTATTACCAAGTTATGGTAGGTAACCAAGAGCCATGCCAATAGCCTGTGTTGGTCTCGGGGTCACTGGGATCCCCCAACCAACAACTCAAGGGAGGCTTCAATGAGTTATACAAAGTAATAAAAAAGAAGTAGTAGGTATGCAATTTAAAGGAAGGTAGTAAAGGTCTGGTAGGAAATTGAAAGGTGTGTGTATCAGGTGGATATTATATAAAGGCATTGTACTCCTCTATGAAATTACCAAAGAATACACAACACAAAAATTAAATGGTATCAGTTTTCCTTATTTTAATTGTTTTAATTTTTTGGTTATGTGAAATGTAATTAAATAAGATTTCTTCTTTTTAAGTTCACTCTTTGTCCTCTGTGTATATGTTATGGCTTTTAACTTGGTATTTTTGTGGGATTCTTAATAGTGAGAACAAGTGTATCTAGCACTCTTTTGCCTGCTCTAGAACTCTTTTCCTCCTACTGGGTTGCCTTGTCCAGACCAGATAGGGCTTCCACATTGTCTTATTGTATCTGGTTTTGTCCTGTTTGTCTGTCCTTTATTGGAGGCCTGCTTTTTAATGAAGAGAAAATGAAATGGGTATGGATCTGGGAGGTGTTTAGGGAGATAGGTGGAGTAGAGGGTGGGGGAACTTACTGGAGTGTAATGTATGAGAGAAGAATTTTTTTAATAAAAAATCTAAAAAAAGAATACAACTGTCAATTTGATGGGTAAAATATATGTTGTTTGGAATATAGAAACCATAGCAAAATGAGGCTGACAAATATGAATTGTTATCTGTTTTGCACTTTGTTAAAAATCCTGCAGTCAACATGAGGCCATTCAAATATACAAAGAAAGTATTATTCTTAAAAGTAGGAAGAACGCTAATGCAGTAGTAATATGGGATTTCAACATCCAATTTTTATCTCTAGAAAGATGGATAAAAACATGAACTCATGTATATCAGTGCTGATTCAAACTATACAGTAAATGAGCTTGATATAGTTATAAAACATTTCATTTAATAGAAATAAATTGTAAGTTTTCTCACCAGAAGACAGACTATTGTCCAGAATAAAAATTACATGATTTGTCTCCAAACAAATCAAATTTGTATAAATAAAATATTGCAATACTATCATGCATTCTCAAATCATAGCAAAATATAAAAGCAAATCACCAAGAACAAAGAAAACACAAGACAATATTAAGAAGCAGCACAACATGCTTCTGAACAACAAATGGGTCATTAAAAAAATTCAAAGATAGCTGAAAATTTCCTGGAACAAAGTGAGAAAGAAAGCAGAAGTGTGTGAGATACAGAACCGGACCAAATAGGTGGAGCTTATAGTAATCAATTCTCATGTTAAAAGTAGAACAGGTAAAAACAACAAATCTAATTAGTTGCTTCTTAGAAAAGATAAGTATAATTGAAAAATTTTAGATAGGTTAATAAAGAGGAGAGAATGCTTAAATAAGTACAATTAGAGATGGGAATGGAGACATTAAAAATTTACCTTACAGAAGTACAAAGAATGATAAGAATCTACTTTAAGGAATTTCAGCTAAAATTTTGAAACCTAGGAGCAACAATATCTGTGTCAAATACAGAGACAAATTTGACAAAATATTAGCAAAAGAAATTCAGTAAGATATAAAAATTTGTTGTACATCACAATCAAATGAAAAATTCCCCCGAGGCACCAGGATGCTTTAACATCATCAAATCAACGAGCATAATGCACCCTACTAACAGCTGGAAAAACATAAAAGTCACACGACCATCCTAATAGATGTATAAAAGTATTTTGTTAGATTCAACATCCGTAATAATAAAAATACTCAATACTTTAGGTGTAGCAAGACACATCTCAGAATGCTGGAGGCTTTATATAAAAAACGTGCAACCAATATCTTACTAAAATAGGAAAAGTTAACATATTTCCTCTAAGATCTTCACACTGTTTGAAGTCTTGATAGCAGCAATTAAAATTGCAAGGAAATAAAGAATATCTAATTGGAAAGGAAGAAATCTCTATCCATATGTGCAGATGATATTATTTTATATATTGAAATGCCATATGCGTTATCAAAAAGCTCCTAGAGTTGATAAATTAATTCAGCAAAGTTGATGAACTCAAACCTTACAAAACATTAACATTTTATATAACATCATTAAGCATGTTAAAAGAGAAATGGACCAAGAACTTCTATTCACAATTTGTACAAAATTAAAGAATTTACTTAACCGAGAGTTAAGTATCCATATACTGAAAAATATAAACCAGTAACAAAAGAAATTTTACCAGATAAAAAATATGGTAAGATATCCTACTATCATGGATTAGAAAACATAATATTGTTAAAATAAGTATAATACTCCAAACAGTTTATGTTTGTGGTCACCAAAACAACAATGATATTCATCATAGAAATTTTAAAAATCCTAAAATATACCCAGTATTGAATATGAATCATGTGGAATAATTTAAACAATCCTAAAAATGAAAAGTGGAGACGCTGAAAAATTGTAATACCTGACTTCAAAACATAGTTCAAAGTATCATCATCAATAAAAACTGACACAGACCAGAAAAACAGAATAGATAATCTAGACATTTTCTCTGTGCAGCCAAAGGAGTGTAGACAAAGTTTTCAAGAACACATATGAAGAAATGACAGTAATTACTACAAATGGTATTGATAAACTGAGTTTACATGGGCAGAGGAATGAGGTGAATTCTGTATATTTTACCATACAAAAAGTACAAATAAAAATAGATTAAATACATACATGTAAGACCTGAAACAATAAATTACAAATTTAAACATAGGAGACACTATTCAAGACATTGATGTAGACAAAGATGCTTTGGGTAGGATCCTAAAATGACAGGCAAAAAAAGTAAAAATACACAAATGTGATATCAAACTAAGAAAATTTTGCAGAACAAATGAAAGAAGTCAACAGAGTAAAGGGCCAACCCAGACAATGGTAGAGAATATTTTAAAACATTTTTCTGACAAGGTATTAATACCCCGTTGATTATCTATCTATCTATCTATCTATCTATCTATCTATCTATCTATCTATCTATCTACCTATCTATCTATCTACCTATCTATCTATCTAAAGTAAAACCACAAGTACTTCAATTAAAATAGACTCATCATCAGCATTTCATGGTAAGAACTTATTGTTGAAGATAGCACACGTTTTTGTCACAGGGTATATAAAAATTAAGCCAAAACTAAGCTGGGGATTTCTTCTTTGCTAGTTAGATTTCATAGTGCTATGCAGTTCCCTGAGAGAGAATCATCAGTGTATTTATTCAGCTGTAAACTTCATGAACTACAACTATAATTGCCAAGGAAGATGTGGCCAGTGGTGTAATAGTGGCGTGAGTACAGTGGGGTTAACCAACTACTTTGTGACTAGATTTCAGGCACATTCCACAAGTGAGAACTTATGCATGATATTGTGTACATGGTCAAGAGTCTATGGCTGGGGAAGTCATAAGCCCTAGGAGTGAGGATTCGAGGGTGCAACGGAAATTCTACTATTGTTTTGATAAGTTGACATGACACCAGCTACTTTCTAAATAGACATGGTTATATTCATAGATTAGGTATGCTCTCAGTCTTCTTAGAGAGGCTTCTTATTGCAATGGAAGGCAGTTATGTGAAGACACGTAACTGGTCAAAGTACTGAGAAGTGATGGTGGATTGCTATGTACTAAATGGGATGGGACATACTGTTCCCTCCAAAACTCAGGGGAATAAAATGTAAGATGGTGGAAGAGAGAGCATAGGAACCAGAAGTTATGCTACAAAAAGACATTTCTGGACACAACATGGCTGTTGTATTTATGAACTCATTGCAGCTACGCCCACGTTCTTGTAGGAGCTATACAAGATTGAGCCAGTTGACATTTTGTCATGGAACTCATGGATTCCCATCTGTCCCAGAAGAAGTATTGTTAGTCAGTGGTTGCTGTGGGGGATGTTGCTTTCATCAGTGGTAAAACCACTGATAAGTTGTTCATGGCCTAGTAAATAACTTCCCATTTATGCTCATGCAAACAACCCTAACTAGGCTCCTTGGCCTCACAGGCACAAAATGGCATAAAAATAGGAAGATGACTCATTATAAAGAAGGTTCCAGGAAAAGAAGGGGACAGAATGAGAAAGGATACAGGAAATGACGAAAACAAATAAAATTTACTATAGACATGCATGAAGTTGTCAAAGGCAAAGTTAAATGAGCTGAATAATGTGGCCATTTCTCAAAATGTCTGAATAGACAGACACTTCTCAAAAGAAGATGTGCAAATGACTAAAACATACATGAAAAATTGTTCACTGTCACTAGTCATCACAGAAATGCAAACCAAAACACAAATGGGATTGTCACCTTAATGCAGCTGGGGAATGAGTTAGAAAAAAAGACTAAAATAACAGATCCTGGTGAATATGCAGGGTAATTTGAAGTCTTAGACATAACTTTTGGGGTTGTAAATTACTACATATATTATATAAATCAGTATGCTCTATAAAACAAAAAAACAAAATTTTCATGTGATCCAAAAATTTTATCACTGAGTACATATAGAAAGGAAATGAACTCACTCTATCAAAGAGGCATCTGCTCTTCATGTTTGTTGCAACACCATTCCTAATAGCCAATGCAGGGATCATCAAGAGTTTTGCATCAATGAATGGTTTAAAATTTAATGTTTATAATCAGTGGAATATTATTTATTCCTAATTATCTCTTGTATTTGCAGAGACCTGGGTAGAATTTGAGGTTGTGTTAAGGAAAATAAGCCAGAGTTAGAAACATAAACATAATATGCCCTCACCAGTTTGTATAAACTAAAAATTAGTTTCGTATAATAATGGAGTAGAATAGTGGCCACTGCGGGAAGGAGTTGACGAATGAGAGAGATTACACAAATGGTAGTAAAACACAGCTAGAGAACAGAATTGGTTCTGTTTTTCTAAGGCACAGTAGGATAGCGGTGCCTCCTACAATTGGCTATATTTCAAGGTTGCTGGGAGAGTATAAAAGTAGCACACATAGATGTGACAGAGGCTTGAGTACACTCAAAAGTTCAGTACACTTATGTTTTAACATTATCTTTCTTCTTGTGTGTGTGTGTGTGTGTGTGTGTGTGTGTGTGTGCACATGCACCATGGAACTTATGTGGTGGTCAAAGGACAACTGGAAGAAGTCAGTATTCCTTCTCTCTACCATGTAGAGCTGAGGGATGAAGTTCCGGTCGTCAGTCTTAGAAGCAATTGCCCTCACCAGGAGAGTCATCTCAATGGTCCCTAGTACAGTGATCTCATCATCATGCTCTCATATAAGAATACCAATTATATTGAACTTTATAATAACCTGCTGTAAAAAATTATAGTAATATGTCACAATAGAGTAAAATTATCCTGAGAAATGTCCATGACTTTCTCCTTCTCTATGCTCAGAAGTGACTGAAAAAAAATCAGCATGTTTTCTGTTCTGTTGGTAGATAGATCTCAGTCTGGAGGTTATTGCACACAATAAAACAGTGTCAGAGAGATAGGTGCTGGGGACAAAGCCTGTATTTCATACCAAAAGAATGGAGAAAGGAGTTGTGAATACACATAAGTTTCTCAATTTTACAGTGACTGATGTGGTATAGGCATAGGAACGAAGCAAGTGGGAGAAATAGCCTAATGGAGCAGAAGACTATTTATACAACTTCCCAGGAGTGTGTGGAGATCTTCCAGACATTAGGCATTGCCCTTTTCCACTCTCAGTTGCCTGGTTTTCCAGTCACTGCACCTGGCAGGTATCCTTAGCCTTGACGAATGGGGAGAAAGAGAGAGAAGCGAACTCCAAGTCATGCAACTACTACATGTTCTAAACAAAACCTCTCTCAAGTGTTCTGCACGTTGAGCTGAGCAGGAGGTTAAGCAGAAAAAGACACAGGTAGAATATGAACACAGCAACCTGGTCAGCCCACAGCATCTGCAGACCAAGGGAAGAGTCAGGGTTTTCAATAGAGGTGGCTTTAAGCTGCAGACAGGTAACCTAGGCAGTCAGTCAGAACACGGAGGGAGGAGGAGTTATCTACAGAAAAACTTTCTGGGAAACTCAAAATGTGATGCCCAGTTGTGTGACCTCTAAAGTTGATGAGCTTCTTTTTATTTTTTAATTTTTGTTTTATCCAGATCACACCCTGAACGTTATCCTCTCACTTATATCTTCCTGTTGTTCTCACCCTCCCTCCCTCTTCTGCCCTATTCCCTTCCCCTAGACCTCTGACAGAATGGGACCTCCTCCCTCACCATATGACCACAGCCTATCAGGTCTCCTCCAGATAGCCTGCTCTCCCTTCCTCTGTGTGCCACTGGGCCTCGCCATTAAGGGGAAGTGATCAAATCTGGGGCTCTGCTCTCCCCACAACCATGAATAATGAGCAGATCATTGGCAAGATCTGAACAGGGAATCTAGGTTTAATGCATGTATTGCCCTTGGTTAGTGCGACAGTTTGTGCAGGCCCCACCTGGGTCCAGATCTGCCAACCTTGATGGGCTCCTTGTGGTGCTCCCGTATACTCTGGGTCCTTCCATAGCCCCATATTTCCATGCCACTCTCAGTGAATAGGTAATGAAACTAGAGGGAGAGACATTTATGACAGGACTGTGATTCTGCTGTGATACCAGCTTGGAGTCGGAGTTGGTGCTGAGGACTTAATCATGGACATTTGGAGGGCTCGAGGCTTCTCCTGGGCAAAATTTCCATGAGAATTGTTGTGCAAAATTTTGGATGTAAGAAAATAACACACTGTGGCAGTCTGTTTAAAACAAAACAAAATCAATAACAACGAAAAAGAAAAATCAGTGTTAAGGTAAAACGGGTACTTTTCCTCTCCAAAATATTTATTGCTTAGATCGAGCTATGTGGTAGAGTGTTTGCCTGCCATGCCTGATGGTCCGGATTCAATGCCACCAGTATAAGAAAAAACCTCACTAACAAAAGAATAGTTGTTAAAACAGGTGCCAAACTCTTTAAACTAGATCTTAAAGACTAAATCAGGCCCTCAGGTCCTCACAGCTTTCTGAGAGAGTTAAGCTGTGTGTGCTTGGCCTAAGAGTGTCCGTGATATATATATGGTCCTAACCAGCTCGGCTTCTCCATGCTTACTATTATGCATACCATCGTGAACTAAATAACATGATGTGAACGCTTCCTGTCCCCCTAAAAGGTTATACAAAGTTAGATTGCGCCATTGTTTGTGGGTATTTGCTTTAGAGAGATACCTCAGGGCGTTTCCTCAGGAAGGAAGCCCCAGGGTGGCTCTGAAAAGGCTTCTCTAGCCTCCCCTGGCATCCCTCTCTTGTTGGCTCTGCTGCTCTACATCTCTCTCTCTCTTTCTCATTTATCATTCCTCTCCAGGACTTAAAGGGAAAGGCCTCACTTTTCTTAGACTTCCTTATTCTGTTTAATGCGCGCTGCTGCCTCCCACCTCGAGGCCCCTTCACTCTGATGAACCTCATCCTCGAATGGGATCGTGAGCTATGAATTATGTGCTGCTCCCTTTCTGGACTGACTGGCTGCTACTGCTAATTTCTTTTGTCATAAGTCACTTTTAATCAGGATAAATGTGGGCGCAAAAATAATTTCTACAATGTAAAAAGGACAATGATGTCACCACTCATGACATTTTTCATATGTTTGCTATCGTCTTATACATGACATGACATTTCTAATTTAAGTTTATCAAAGTCATTAAAATTATAAGATATTTTACACATTCCACAAAACATATGTTCCATAATTGAAGTCATTCTTATTCCTCCAATTCAAACTTTGTATAAATGTATCTAAAGTTTCAGAGACAGATTAGTAAAATAGAGGACAGCTCCAATGTGTAGTGTCATTTATCGCACATGGGTTTAATTATTTAAGAGGTTGTTAGGGGATGTGTTTAAGTATACACTTGGCACTACTGTGCTTTAATATCAACTAATTTATACATTATTTTAAGTTGAGTTTATTTGGCTGAACACAAAATTTTTTTCATGATATTTCATTTCAAAAGTAATTTTCAATACTTCGCTCACTTTCTAGTGTCGTCCATGTGTTTTTCACTGTATCGGTAGGTGGGAGATATTCTTCTGTTGTGCTTGTGTTATTTTTCTCTGATCATTTTTAGATACCGTTCAACTGAATATTTTAATATGCAAACATATCAATTTGCTTTTTATTAAATGTAGTTTAAAAGCTCTGTCCCATGATGAGCTTTTATTGTGCATAGACATATGTAGGCTATTAAATTTCATGGAAGAAGTAAAAGCAAAACAAGCGAACTAAACGCCTCCACTGCTTGAAATAAAGTTCTGTGAGATGAATTCTTGTTGCCTAAAATGTAAAAGTGATTGGAGATAAAGAGATATGGCTTCTAGCTCAGAGCAGACCTTCTCACTTGAGTGTTGGGAGACTACTGGAAATTGTGAGTAAGTGTCATGATAAAAATGAATTTCTAGGTAGGGCAACTAGTTACTGTGCAGAGGATAAATCAGAGGCAGGAGTGGGTGAGTGGGTGGCAGAAGACAGTGCATTTGTTAGTGCTATTACAACAAATTTCCACAATGGTGGGAGCTTAAAACATCTTTTTCACTATCTTATAGTTCTGGAGGTCAAAAGTGAAGATTTCACTGGGCTGAAATTAAGGTGTGGGCAGAGTTGTATTTTTCCTAGAGATTCTGGGGGAGAATCTGACTTCTTGTCTGTCAATCTTCTAGAGGCCTCCTATGTTTTTTTGCTAGTGACTTCTTTTTCCCATCTGAAAAGCGAGCGAATGTTTCAGCATTCCTATTTCTTCTATGAACCAGTTTTCATCATCACGTCTGAGTTTTAGCCTCTTCTGTCTTAATGAGGACCCTTGTAATTACATCGGGCCCAGCTGAATACCCAGGACACTCTTTCTTGTTAGGATGCTAAGGTTAATCATGTGTGCAAAGTCCTGCCCAGTAAAGTAATGCATTCACTAAACTGAAGACTAGGACATGGTTTCTTTGAAGGACCGTGTGTGTGTGTGTGTGTGTGTGTGTGTGTGTGTGTGTGTGTGTGTGTGAGATATGTAATGTTATAATATAAATTCACACATGAACTAGTGAAGAAATAAACTAGAGTGGTAAGTACTCAACCGACAAATTCTGCATCTCTCTACCTAAGCAGCATCAAGTGTCTGGTCTCTCCTCCTCTTCACGATCCCATGAGCTATTTAGGCTTACTTTTCATTCATTCTGAAACATTTTCTAATTCACCATCTGAGCGCTTCCTAAAAATCCTCATTTCATCTAACAGTGAGCTTTCTTTATCGTCTTTTGCTCTCCAGATTTTGCTTCTCCGGTGTTAAATTGCGTTTCATTCCTTGGTTAAACTAAGATGAACACATTTAAGTTATCTTCTCTTTACTTAGAGACTTCTATTGCAATTTTATTGTTTTGTTATTTTCTTTAGATTATTAGAGCTTTCCACAAACAAGGCAGGTGAAGGGATAATCCTTTCATTACAAATCACACAGTGAATTCATTTGAGTTGCCAAATTTCCTCTTTAAAATGTCCAGATTAGATATTTGCACAGAATCTAAGCTCTGAATCCTTTCTGAATACTCCTCAATTTGTTCTTCCCTGGAGTGACTACCTAAATTTCCATTAAAATAAATAACCCTAAAGGATAGTGGGTGAAAGTTTCTCCCTTTAGAAAGGGAGACCTGAGGATACAGTGTTCAATGATATCACTAAATTATTATTTTTCTATTTTCCTTTTCTTTTCAGTGAGCTTTGCATCCTGGTCATAGCCCCCTCTCCCCCTCCTCTCTTACAGTCCCACCCTCCCTCATTATTATCCACCTCTCTTCTCCTTCCCTACTTCTGAGAGAAGTGGAACCCCACTTCCAAACATATCAAGAGGTGGCATCAGGACTGAGAGCATCCTCTTCCCCTGTGTGACAGCAAGGCAAAAAAGCAGGCAGCAGAGTCCATGTCAGGGCCAAGCCATACTTCCCTCACTAGTTCCCCTCACTTGGTCACATGATGACCAAGCTACCCATTGGTTAGTCTGCACAAGGGACCCAGATCATGCATGGTTCCTGGCTAGAACCCCAGTCCTCACAGGGGCTCCTGGGCCCTGCTTAGTTGGCTCTGTCGGCCCTCCCATAGACCTCCTATCCCCTCTAAGTCCTATATCCTTCCCCAAGACTCCCTGGGCTTCACTCTATGTTTGGCTCTGGGTCTCTGCATGTACTTCCATCAGCTGTTGGGTGGAGCCACTTAGAGGGTAACTGCCTGTTGTTGTTTAGCCCGCCCCCCATATTGCTTTTGGTTATGGTGCTTATCAAAGCAATAGAGAACAAAGTGTGACATTGTATCTCTAAGATAAATATGTTCTACTCCACGAAGGCACCAAGGTAAGGAGAAATGTATTGGAAGAAGCACACATGTACAAATATCGACATACAGGCACACATGCACTCCATGGGAAGGCATGGATACACTGAGATCCTAATGTGCCAGGTGCGTAGACATTGGAATATTAAGCTACCTTGTTTTTTCTCCATTTATGTAGCCAAGAGTGTGTTTGTCTATTTGTTTTGACAGTGCAGGTTTAGAGCAGTTACACAACATACTCAAAGTCATAACGTCAGAAAAATCAGAGTCTGGAATGGTGATTTTATGACCCAAAGCTAGTGTGTCAAATCCCTATTCATTAAAAAAATAATTTATTATAATTTATTCAGACTACATCCCTAATATTATCTTCCTTTTTTTCCTCACTGGGCAATCACTCTAGTAAGGTACTCTCTCATTAGTGTACGATGCTCTATTCTCCACACAAAAGGAACATTCCCATGTTCTCCTTACCATGAATATAGCACAACTACAGGGTTCAATAGTTCAAGTACAGCCAGGAAAAAATGGTTATTTGGAAGTGTGTTTGGAAAATATTTTAAAATCAGGGCTGTCTACAACTCTGCCTACAAGGAACTTTCAAGTATTTCTGTCATATCCCACAAAGGATCCTTTCATCATAAGTCGGGGAGTCATTTTATTGATAAAGAATGATTGCATTTCAGCTTCCACCATGAGAGAGGGCATAAGCAGATAGGGAGTAGTACAGAGAACAATGTTTTTATTACTCTGAATAGCTTCCAGGAACAACTCCATCCTAAATCACTATGGTGAATGACCACAGAAAGGCAAAATGAGCGAGAGTTACTGACCACTTTGACAACTCTACCTAACACAATATTTTAACTGACAAGAGGCTTAAACATTATGAAGTGTAATTGTGACAGCTCCAACAATTTTGCTACCCATGAAATTTACCCAGCTAAATGCTGGCCTAATATATGAAGATAAATACATAGCAACTCCTATTATAAATAAGCAAAAAAAACCATAAAGTGATAAAGCTTAAGGTGAGGGGTAAAAACTGCAGTGAGATTGAGTGAGAATGGCTTAAATTGTCAAGAAAATCTAAGAAGGAAAAAAGAAAAAGACATAGTGATTCCTCTCGATAAGTAAGCATCATTTTTAGTTCTATATGAGATCATTTGGGAAAGTTGGTCTTACAGTGAAGAGGGAGCTTGTGGGTTACCTGTCAGATATGGCTTATGATTCAATAAATGTGAGCCTACTTAACTAAGAAGGTGAGCTCAGGATCTACAGGATCTACAGAAACAATAATTGATATTCTGTTAGAAATCAAATTGACATAAATGTACTTTTTAAAAACTTCATTTTGGGGATGATAACATAAGTATATCATTACCTCTTTCCCCATCTCTCTTCAAGTCTTCTCACATGATCCACTTTGCTCTTTTTCAAATCCATGGACTCTTTTTTCACTAATTGACGTTATAGCTATTGCTATATCATTAATCCTTTCATTCCTAGCCTTCCTATAGGACCCTTCTTACTCAACTGCCTACTTAAGTATGTAAAGCAGATTAAAATTGCTGCTGCGAGGGGAAGATATGACTACCCACCCCAAACTAAGTCCACAATCTTACTCATGGCCATAAAGAAAGTATCAGAACCCAAGACCTTAGGAAAAGCAATGTTAAAGGACAATTCTGACCTTAAACCCCAGCACAGAGGTCCTCAATACCTGCCAAAATGGGAACAAAGGCCTAATCCATCAAACACCTCGTTCATAGTAACAGGAAAGTCCCTAAATGTATTAACCTTGCCTTTTAGCTTCTGAAGTTCTGCTTCTTGCTAACTGGAGGGTGACAACCAGGATGTGGTTTTTATGCATAGAAGACAAAAGGTTGTAAGGGTCAAGGCTGCATGATTCAGATAAGTTCCCTATGCAGCCTTTGGTGGCAATACCTTCTTTTTGGCTTTAAGAGTGTTCATGTGATGGTTTCCGGTGGGCTCACACTGAAACAGTTACATGCATATATGTACCTATATATGTATAGATATTCCTAAATGCAACCTGCTTAGTGTGTACGTTATTTCTATGTATGCTTTTAAGATTCAAGAAATGTAGTGTTGATACTGCAAGGTTAATTAAAGAAGTGGGTACAACCAATGTTGTGTTATTGAGAACAGAAGAGTAAACAATGGCCATGTACTAGGCATTGCATCTGTCTTGTTCTTAACTATAATTTTTCAGAGTTACATTTTACATAAACATAGGTAAAGTAATTTAGTTTGAAAAATGAAATTGATCCAAATGTCATTTCTTATATATATTTGACCTACTTAAATTAAAACATTGCAAATCTGTGTTAGTAACTTTTAAAATACAATTGATGGTATGTGTGTACATGTATATAAATGCACAGACTTATAAATGATTAGGGTTCTGAGTGTGAGAATCTAATTTAAGAACATCTGAAATGATAAACACATATGCATATAAATATTATAAGGATAGCTAATTCATACTTGTGACTATACCATCAGCAGTTTGAGATAGGACTTTGAGAATGTAGTACAACTTGTTCAATAAAGAAGTATTCCATCAGGGCTGACATATATGGACTCAGGGAGCACTGCATAAACTACTGTACCAACCAAGGACAATGCATGCAGTAAACCTAGACCCCCTATTCAGATCTAGCCAATGGACAGTTCATTCTCTATAGTTGTGGGGAGAACAGGAATGCCTCTGACATGAACTCTGGCACCACATATTTGACCATTTCTCCTTGGTAGGGAGGTCTGGTGGCACTCAGAGGAAGGGGATGCAGGCTAACAGGATGAGACCTGATAATCTATGATTATATGGTGGGAGAGGAGGTGCCCTTCTCTCACAGGTATAGGGGAGAACAGTAGGGTGAATGGGGGTGGGAGGGTGGAAAGGGAAAATACAAGTGAGGGGATAACAATCAGGATGTAATCGGAATAAATTATTTTTCACAAAAAGAACTAATCTTTTTGAAGAAAAGTTTATTTTTAGTTTTAAAAATTATTTCTTATTACTTTTTGAGATAATAATTATATCTTTTACTTCTTCCCTTTTCTCCTTCTAAGGCCTCCCATATATCCCTTCTTTTCTCTTTCTTAAATTCATGACCTCTTTTTCACATTATTACATATTTATATGTGTATTTAGAAATATATAAATACACATATATGGATATACACAAATATATATATATATGCACATATATATTCTTAAACACATAACTACAACCTGCACAGTCCTTATACTGTTGTCTGTCTATATATATATAGACAGTGTGTGTGTGTGTGTGTGTGTGTGTGTTTTCAGGCTCAGTTGGTGTGCTCTTCTCTAGAGAAGACTATTTTTCCCTCTCTCAGCATTTCTTAGTGAGTCGTAGTTCCTTATGTAGGGTGTGGCTCCTAGGCTTGCCCCATACATCTTACTATGTCTATTCTTGTTGTCCTTGTTCAGCTCATGTTTAGGCAGTGATGTTGGTGAGACTTTATGAGTGTGGCTTCTGACAATCCTGGAAGACATCATCTCAGAACAAAATCCCTGTTCCTCTGGCTCTTATAATCTTTCTCGCCCCTCATCTGCAATAATCCCTGAGAATGTGTATCCTGTGGGACTGGGTTCCATGGCTCTGAATTTTGATTGGTTGTGATTTTCTGTTGCAGAGAGACATTTTCTTGATAAGGTGTGATGACTACACTTATCTGTGGGCATAAGGGCAAATGGCTATAATTAAGGATTGGTCTGGTTTGGTAGAGTAATGGTTTTAGGTTCCCCTCCAATATCCATTACTTTACTAATTATTAGATTTCTAGAGCCAGACACTATTTCCCTTTTTTATTGAGCTGGTCTTAAGTCCATATGAAATGTTGTTGGTAACCATCAAGGTACTTTTGCCACTACTGCACCACCCTTAAGATTATGGAGCCATACTGGTTGTTGTGTGCTTCACAGGTGTTATAGCTGGGTGGAACTATTGGTTACTTCCCAGCTTTGGAAGTTTGCATGGTGCCTTCTGGTACCATGGAAGCTAATCTGTAGGGAGGAGGCACTCAGGTCAGGTCTGTCTCAGGGTTCTTAGGCCCTGTGTCTGCAGAGCATGGATTTTCTAGCAGCACCGACTCCACTTTCACCTCTGTTGTGGGGTGTGTGCAACTTACGCCAATAGCAAGAGCTTGAAATGCTTTTGGCATTTCTCAGACAACTGTGATGAGCAACTCATGGGGCTTATCATGCCTGGTGTTGGGTTTTTGTTAGATGATTTTTGGTTCTTGGAGGAAGCATTGTCAAATAGGAAAATTAAAATATATATGTGCATATATTTATGTATTTGTATGTATATATGTATTATGTACGTGTGCTTACACATATGTATATATATATATATATATATATATATATATATATATATATATAATATATGCTGACTTGCATGCATTATAGGTATTTCTAAGCAGCCAGTAATAATAAGATTAAGCTGTGGTTCTTTGGCATTTATTATTGTTTACCACTTGTATTATTTTACACAATTAATAGAACTAACACACACACATACACAGAAACAGACACACACGCATACACAGAAACACACACACACACATACACAGAAACAGACACACACACATATACACACTGAAAAATAACTATTTTTTCTTCATTACATTTGGCATGTACTAGAGTATATTAAATATAAGTAGTCCAAAGGTTGGGGAACAACTATATGCTGTATCAAATCATTGTGTTTTTGTCATCTTTATAGAGTCATAAAGTGAGCTGGGTTTGAGCTCCAAAAACATGAGAAACTGTGTTGGAACACATGCTTCCGGGCTTCTACCATGACACATGTTGTTATTGTGGCTCCCTTTCTCCACCACTGATTGTGCAGATTTGTTTTTTTGTTTTTATTTTTTTATTTTATTATTTTTTTTTTGGTTTTTTTTTCCCAATTGTACAGATTTGTGATCTGTGTGCCCATCTCTATATTTGGACAGCAATGTCTGAGATAGGTCTTAGACTACTTCATCCAGGAAAGACATGAGATAAGAGACAGGCAAATACTATAAAATATACTGAAGATTCTAGATGGTGCGATCAACTGAGGTTTCTGGGTTAATGTTAGAGAAGGAGATTTTTAAGAGTGCACAGGTGATGCTAGAGAAATCATGAAGGACAATGTAAACTTCAATTAAGAATGTGTATCGTGTTTGTTTGCAAGTGTGAGTAAATAAGAAAAATATGTGAGAATTTATCAGTGCACACGTTTTTTGTGGCATTGAAAGGGAACATTTCAGTGCATGGCTAAACACAACAATGATGCATTGTAGCACATGGCTCCTACTCCTTACCCAGAATCTATCTGCAACCTCTACTCAAAGACAAAGAAATAATCAGTTTATCTAGTGGAGTCTCACTGGGTATATTAATTAGATTTCATGGCAGGCCTCATGCCCAGGAGTAGATGCTCAACAGAACACAAATTCAATAGTATTTTTATAGATTTTTTTTTTGTCTCACTTTGGTTTGTTTGGGGATTTTTGTCTTGTATGGCTTTTGCTTATTTATTTTGATTTTTGTCTTTTTATTTTGTGGGGTTTTTTATGTTTTTCTTCTTTTCTTCTTTGTGTTTTTTGTTTGTTTAAGAGAAAGTGAGACAAACAGACAGGCAGATAGACAGACACGCACACACAGACAGACTGACAGAGAGAAAATATAAACATGGGTGGGAAAAGAGGTATGGAAGTTCTGAGAGTAATTAGGCGATAGAAAAAAATGATCAAAATATGGTATATGAAAATATTTTTCCACAAAAAGTTTAAAAATCGTACCTATTTAGTTTTATAATTTCAATAATTTAAAACAAAACCACTAAGAAATTGTACAAAGAATGTAGCAAGGAGATAAGTCATAAACCTGAGATGAAAACAGAGGTTGACAAGATAAGTGATTGTTAAGAGGATGCTAAGTACTGCGAGCTGAGAAAAAAGATGTGCATCGGGAGCTGCAATGATGAAAGACTGACACAACAAAAATAAAGGAAGGCAGTGATGTGAGATGCGCTTTATGGAGGATGTCTAGCCTACAGGGCAGAAGGATTAAGATGAGAAGATGATGGCAGTGAAGGTGAAAAATGAAAGATAGGGAGTGTTCACACAGCAGTTGCATGAACAGAGATCAGAACAAATGGGGGAAGAATCAGCCATCAAAGTTGTGTCTGTGGAAAACTTTTCAAACTGAAGAAAGTGTTGAGTTAGCACAATGAAGGGTCTCACTGGGAAGCAGGCAGCACTAATGAAATGAAGCCAATATTTAGACACATCCTGCTGAGGTCTCTGAATTTCAAAGGAGAAAGAAACGTTCTTCAAGCATTCAAGTAAGAAAACTGACGTTATTTGTGTAGGAAATAAATGCAGTCAGTCCAGGATGTCTCCAGTACTGGATGACAAAGCTAGCAACAGTATTTGATGTGTTGAGCCAGTGCCAATATTAAAAATGAAGGGCTCATGTGCAGGCATGCTGCCTTCCTTATCCAGTGTCAACAAAAAATTCTATAATATCCATGAATCATAAGATGAACCACAAGTTCCATCTTGATTATATTACTCAGTGATACTCTCTGATAAAGAGATGAATTAATAAAAGAAATTATCTTTTGGGAATCATGAAGCTATATTGCAGAAACTTTGGTAATGAGTCATAAGATCAGCTAAATGAAAAATTCAACTAATTAATATAATCATTACAAACAAAATCAGAATATAAATTTCAAAATAAATTCTAACAAGATTAATAATATAAATTATTAAAATGCAATAAATGTCTGGGTATAAAAGTTTAGTTCAGACAGTGAGAATAAGAAGTGGGCAACACTAGATATACAACTGTGAAATCAGTACTGAATTTTACATGCAGTTAGAAAAATCTTAGTGATGTAAGCTAACTTATTTGTGAGTTTAAAGGACACCGTCCTTTAACCCACAACTATTCATAATTTGTGTCTCTTCTGCTCAGTAGTAGTTTGTTTATTTTGTTGTTCTTTGTTGCACATGAGGTCGAACCTGATGTCTTGTTCTGCATCACTGAGCTACATCCCCAGCCTTCCTTCCTTACTCTGTATTTTGGGAGAGGGATTCACTAAGTTGTCTGGCCTTGATTTCACAGTCCTCCTGCCTCAGTCTCTCTGAGCTATAATTACAGCTGTGCATCACCACCTTCAGAGCACACAGTCGTTCTCTCACAATTCTGCTGTTTATTTCCCCAGTCTTTGCAGAAGTAAGCAAAAAGTTACGGTGCCTCTGGGAGAACAAAGGAGTGAGCACTGCACTCTTGGACTCTTTGTTACCATCCCAGAATATTTTTTCCTTTGCTGTTAGGACCAGTCTATTAGAAATCCTATTGGTGAAGCTATTTCTGTTCAGAGGAGTCCTAAGAAGATTCCCAGTGCTTGATTTTCTAAGACTTAGAAAGCGTTCAGAGGCAGTCCATTTGTAGACCACTCTGTGTGGCAAAAATAATTCCCTTTGATTCTTAATTACTTCTATGACCTGCATTAATAATGTCAACCTGCAACGTCAATGCCATCTTGGGAATGTGGCGCTCTTCTTTCATGTCATGCTTGTTCATAATTTCAGAAACAGATAAAGTTCACTATTACTTTGGTCTGGGAATGACACAAACCAGGAACCAGGCTGTGCATTTAAAACAAAGGAAGAAGATCCAGACTAATCTCCAAGGTCATGTTGCCACAGAGGCATGTGGCTGTCTTTGTTTCAGGCTGCTGTCTCACAGCCTCTGCACTGCCGGCTTGGCACCATGCTTCTCTACCCAATCCTCTCCACTGATGTCAGCTGTAAAATTAGAGGTGCTGCTGTTTTCTATGGACCCAGACTTACATTCACCCTTTGTCCTTTCATTGATTGCATGGCTCCCCCACTTCCCTGCTCCTTAGACCTTTATAATTGGGGCCATTTAGCTTCTAAACTTCAGTGTCTGTCCTGCCTATAACTCCTAGAGTGAACTCTGTTTGGGTAGAGAAGTATTAGAGGAATTCTGTCTCTGACGCTATTCCAGCTGCCCTTCATGTGACCCTCCCTTCCAGCTAAATTCCCTTCCCTGGATCCTGATTTGATGACTAGGTTTGTTCTGATAATCCGTCATGTTCCTCGTGCAGCAGGATGTCATGTTGCTGTTAGGAGCCTGTCTTAAACTGCCTTCTGGTAGCTAAGCCCCGACTTTCTGACCCATAAAGACTTCAGGCCTCTAAGGAATCTAAGGTCGCAGAGCTGTACTAAGTCTCTGAGCTGCACAGATGCTTTGCTTTGTGGCTTTCTTGTTCAATACTTATGTGGGTAGAGGCAGGGTATAAACACTTCCTTCTGCTCCTCTTGTTCTTTGCATTGTATCCTGTTTCTGAGTTCTCAAAATAAATGAGCATGATGCTTGACAAGGTCTCTCTTACTGCAATGAGCCAGTTTCGGTTTTGACTGCATTCTCCAAGGCCTTTTGGAATTTCACCAGGCACAAAGGCACCTAGCAACATCAAAGACCCAGGAGAAAACACTCTGCCAGCTTCTTTCTGTAGCTTCTTTCTGAGTCTCACTCAGGAACCTGAGCTATCTCAGCACCCTGCTGTCCAATGTCTCCCTTCTCTGCTCAGCTGGGTTATTGCTCTCTGCTGGAGCCTGATGACTGGGAATCTGCTCCTGGGAGAAAGCCCAGGCAAATGTGGAGCTGTGCTTTCCTGTTCTAGAGAAACAGCGTCCTGTCATAGCTTTGTGCCTGCAAATGTTTATTTCTTTTGTTCAGCAATATGGCTATTTTTTAAATGAGAGAGTGAGCTTGAGTCTTGCTGCTCTGCCATCACTAGAAGCACAATTCGTGTTCTTGTTTTAACTGATTATGTTGGAAGTTTCTTGTAGTTTCACACTCACTATTGGCTACATTTTGTGTATATTGTGAAATTGCCAAACATATGAAGTTCCAAACTAACTCATATATCCACTTATCATTCATAGCTAAGTTAAATGCTGTTATAATTTTTTAAAGTTTATTTTATTTTATTTTCTATTAATTTATTCAGATTACAGCTCAGTTGTTCTTCTATCACTCATATCCTTCCATTCCTCTTACCCTCCTCCCCCCCATTACCCTCCCTTAGGTCCATGTCCGAGGGAGTGGTCCATTAGGGAGGGTCACAGCTACTCTACAGAAGTCATAACTGACTTACTGTTACAATGGCTTTGAAAAGTCTATAAAGATCTATCTGTAATGATCAAGAACCATGTGACTTTGTTTACATTGTACCAAAGAAACAACCGTACATTGCCTTATCTTCATCTCTAGAAACTTTCCCAGCTCCCCTCTGTCTCCCTGCCTCTTTCCTAGTACTCCATGTTGCTAGGCAAACTTCTGCCACTGAGTTACATTTCTAGGCCAGCAATACTTTCCTTGAGTTCTATCTAAAGGCTTCTGCTTCTGATCATTGCCATATTTATGAAGTCCACTATCCATCTAAATGTTGAGTCAAACTTCCATGATTCAAAATCAGAAGGATTTCAAATGTATTTTTGATATATTTTGTTTTATCTCTTGTTTCCTCAAAATGGAAAAAAAAATCAGTATAGCTCCTGGTAGCTCTTTAGAAACCATCATCGTACCAGATTATAAATGATTACTCATAGGCAAATGATGTACTAATATACTAATCCTGTCTTATGAGCTTATTATCTGGCCCAATCTCCTCACAAAGATGTCTAAACGTTGAGAATACTCCAAATAGGAAGCTTTGTGTTGATACTGGGGCCAGCAAATCTCATAAGTGAAAGAAATAGTGCTGGAGCCCTTTGATTATTTAAAAGGAATTTAAAAATGCATTTCCAAAGCAGAAATTACACATCCTGCAAATAGTCCTTTCAAACACAACTATTAGGTAGGAAGATGGCACCATGTATAGAGGTGTGTTATATGTAAGCCTGGTAACCTGAGTTCACTTTCTGGAGATCACAGGAAGGCAGAGGGAGGAACTGACTCTACAAAATTGTCCTCTGACCCCTGTGACATGCTGTGATAAGCACAAGCCTTCCCCATCACAGCATGCACACATAATACTAAGAAGAAAGTGATTCAATTACATTTAACTAAAATGTAGAAACAATTTCCTAAATAAACTTATAGAATATAACTATTAAATTATTTACTCTATTTTGACACTAGAGTTGCTGAAACTAATTTGAAGAAATGGATATCAAATATCATATCAAAGGATTAAAACTCAAAAATGGTAAATGCTCATTCATTATTTAGCACAAAGACATCTGGAGATAAGTAGGATTTTCAGGTTAAAAAGACATTTTACACACACACACACACACCTATGTAATCCCACAGGTATATTTCCTTTTTATATTGACTTTTAAATAATATAATAATCTGATAGAAGCCAGGCACAATGTGCATGCCTGTAATCCCAACACTTGAGAGGCAGAGGCAGGCAGAATCTCTGTGAGTTTAAAGCTAGCCTGGTCTACCCAGCAAGTCCAGGTCAGCCAAGGCTACACAGAAGAAACCCTGTCTCGAAACCAAACCAAACCAAACCAAACCAAACCAAACCAAATCAAACCAGTCTGACAGAGTAGTTACACATCTTTCCTAGATAAAGGTGAAAACATAATTTATTTTATATTCCACTTAAAATAAAATGGATTTAGAAAATTTACTTTTAGTGGTAGGAAGACTTTGAAAGATTATATAGTTAACACTAGTGCTAATGAGTAGGTAACCTATTGCCTATGTAGGAAAGAAGGTCAGAAGATATTTATAATTAGCTTTTATGTTAGAAGTTCAGACACATGCCTTTCATGCATCATGCTTGTTTATACATCATAAAATTTCTATAGTGCATGTCATATAAACCTTACTGCTCTTAATGAGTTAAGAAGTTAGTGAGGAAAAGGAAAATTTTGACCTGCCTTTCCCAGGACAATGGACCTAGATAAACCATCTTAGACTTGTAGCTTTCAACTCTGTTGAGATTGCAGTTTTTATTTCCATTGACCTCCACAACTCATGCAAGTCTTCAGAAGTGTTAGTCAATTCTCAGGCTTTGACCCAGTGTGGCTGAAATTGACTTCCAGTTTAGGGGAAAGCTTCTTTTTCCACCTTTTAGGGAACTCATGTGGGCGAGTTCTATTTCTTATTTCATCCTGTGATTTAGAGAGGAGCAGTAAGTTCCTGCCCTTGCCACTGGTTCCATGATGGATGCTTGAGGGCTGTATTCAATTAGCATCAGACAGTCTCTTCCTGTGACCTCATCAATATTTCAAGTAGAAACCATGCATCTGGGGCTCATGTACCTTGAAAGGGAAGCCTTCTTCTCATGGTCTTGGGATGGAGCAGCATGAAGCTGTGAGATCCGGATTTGCTGAGGCCATGTTACTGTGCTGAAGAACCACTGCTGAGGCAGCCAAGGATCACCTCGTGGATATCAGGGATGTTGTCAAACCCTGAAAGAGCCTGAAGAGGAACATGAAGGGAAGTTAACTCTTCAATGCATTTGGGTTGTACTTTGCAATTTCTGAAGCCAGAAATTATTCTAAACTTTGAAACCAATGCATTTTACTTAACATTAAACCCATTAAAGTGTGTTTCCTTTCAGTTGCTAAGAAAGGATTTACAAATAGAGTTGCAAATGATTGACGTCGATGCATGTAGTTGATTACGTTAACTATGACAGAAAGGAACAAGGTAAACATGGCAACCCTGATCCCGAGGTAACCAAACATGCTAAAGTTTTATGGAATTGTTTCAATGACAAGCAGAGGTGATGGACAGGTTATAGCCTTAGGGAATCTGAAATATAAAAGTTCAGAATATTGGAAAGATCTATCCACTTGTTGGAACAGGCACTCCATGACAAGTGCCCAGCTAAGTGTGAAGCTGCATTATGTGAAGGCACAAAGGAAACAAAAAGATTTTTCTGGCTACAGCATGAAACACAAGAGAATATGGGAACACTGCCAGGAGACAGATGTGAGGAAAATGTGGGAGAAAAGTTAGGGCTTAGAAAAACCCCGCTTTCTTTGGCCTCCAAACACTCCTGAGGTGGAGACATCAATATTCTCTTGGTGAGCATGTGGACAGGGGGAAGAGTATATGCTTTATGCTTTAGACTTAAGCATTCTCACTTCAGATCCAAGCTTGGCTATTTCCTAGTAAAGTGACCTTGGGAAGGTCTTTCACCTTTTCTATACCTCATCTTTTTTAAAATCTCAAAAATGATAATAGTTATAATTTATAGGTCATGAAAATGAGTTAATTTCTGTGAAGTGTTTAGAATAGAGCATATACATCCTAAATGGTACCTATATATAATCAGCTACTGTGTAGCTGAGATATAGATTGTAAGTTGTGGATGGAGACTAATAACTTCACCTCAGCCGGTTACTTGGGACTTCCCTAAATCAAGCTAGAACCTATTTGCCTGAGGTTAGGAAACGGTCAGAGAACTGAGACATGTAGGCTAGATTTGCACAGGAGGATCTAGACAGAGGCCCAACTTGGTTAATTAGTTCAGGGAGATTTCTAGACATTAAAAGTTAGAAATCTAAAATTTAGGAGGTCATATCACCAGATAAATACCAAGTCTAATTTTAAAGTGATTACTTATTGCTTAGCACCACAGGGAATACCCAGGGCTTATTTCATGCACCAGCAGAAAATAAGCTGCTCAAAGTTATAATCCCAGATGGGAGCTTCTTTTTCTAAGTCCCACTGAAGTGGGCAAGAGGATAAGGGACTCAGGAAGATTATCTCAGAGATAGAATAAGTTACAGACAATTGGCTGACCAAGGGCACCTCATGAGTATAGCTGAGAGTTCTTAATGACTGAGAGGATATGACAAATATTAAAAACCTCAAACATTTTAAAACCTAACACTTTCTAACAACATATTAAAGGTGGAAAATTTATATGTACATCATGTGAAGAGTTGGATTCAAAATACAGGCTAAATTAAAATGTAGTATGTAGTTATCTAAAGGCTATACGTGTATGGAATATAAATAAATTGCATGTTTGGAATTGGTGAACATTCCCAAGATAGCCGACTGTGTTTGTGAAAATATTCTCAAATCTGAACAATCTGCCATCCAAAGTCTTTCAAATCCTAAACCTATCAGCTAAGGGGTATTTAAATTTGAACAGTTTTGAACCAATGACTATAATCTGTTCTGAAAGCTAAAGCATTCTAAAGCTCCAAAGTGGTTTAATAAAATTCAATCTTCCTGGTCTTTCTCTGTCATTGACAACTGGAATATCCACTTGGTTACCATTTTGTTCACTGTTTGCTTTTGAGGTGGTAAGAAGTTATACTGAAACTAAACAGAGATAAATTATTTTCCCCCTAGGCTTTGCTGAATATAGAAAAAGCATGTTACTTTTAGTTTTTCTCTCAGAAGTTTGAAAAAGAGAAGAGTGAGTCTATGAACATACTATCCAGATGCTTGCTGTTCAAGTTACTTTTCTCTTACACTGAAAAGCAAGCTCCCTTCTTTTTGTTTGTTTGCTTGTTTTTTGAGTCAGGGTCTCTCTGTGTAGCCTTGGCTATCCTGGACTCCCTTTGTAGACCAGGCTGGTCTTGAACTCACAGAGATCTGCCTGCCTCTGCCTTCCTAGTGCTGTTATTAAAGGTGTGTGCTACCATACCCAATGCAAGATCCCTTCTTTGCGTTGAGGAAATACCTATTCTTTATTCTAGGTTGAGCCTAAGTTCTCTTAAGCTTATTGATAGATTTTATATTCATAGCCAATAAATTATAAGGAAGAAATTATTATTAGGACTTTGAAGAAAGAGAAGATGTACTCTTTCCATAAAAGTAGCCTTCATTTGATTCCTGAAAAGTCTATGGTAATTTTTCTTGCATTATTAAAATCAGGAGGTAGGAGAGTATTTGTAAGAAGCACACTGTAGTGTTTTGAGAGAGAGGTTTGTTATGATTTGAATGTGAAAAGCCCCCAAAGTTCATGTATTTTAATACTTGGTCCTTACTTGGAAATACTATTTTGGTAGGTTGTAAGAACTTTGGGAGTGGAGCCTAGCTGGCATTTGGTCACTATGAGCAGTATTTAAGGGTTATAATCACTTCTGTCTCCAACCAGAGCTATCTGTTTCTTATCTGTCCATGTTATAAAAAGTGACAAATGTATGATCCTGCCACAAGGGATAGAGTCTCTTTCATGCTGTGATTTCCTCATAATGACAGACTGAGATTCCCTGAAACTGTGAGGAAAAACCATTCTTCCCTGAGCTGCTTCTCTTGATATCTTGTCACAGGAATGAGAGAGGCAATATGGAAAACTGGAACCAAGAAGTAGTGTTTCTATGTTGATAAACTTTACCATATGCTTTGTGAGCCTTTGGAGTGAGTCTGTAGAAGCACTGTGAAAGTTTGTGATCTATAACAACTCCGGAATACCGTAAAGAGAACATAATGGGCCATTTTGATAGGAGTGCTGGAGACCAAACTACAGATAGAATGTGGATGGTAAAGCCTGTGTGGCTTCAGAGAGGAGCCAAAACCTTACTAGAAAATAGAATATAGGACATTCATATTGCTGTAGGCCATCGCTCTGGCCTTATTTGTTCCTGTTCACTGAAAATGTGAGTGAAACCGAGTTTAAAAAAAAATAATGGACTAATTTGATTGCCTGAGAAGTTTCAGGGCTTTATGCAAGCTGTTGCGTGGTCCTTATAGGTTACTTTTAGCTATGATTATAGGAGAGATTTAGAGCAAAACTGGGAAAGAAGGATATAAAATATATGTAGTTTTGCATAGAGTGGGAGGGAGCATGGGAGGCAGTTGTAGTCAGGAGCTGGAGTGTTGAAGAGATTACTATAACTGAAGAGAATCTTAACACTTGGAAAGTTAGAACTGTGCCTTGAGGGTAAGATTATTTCTATTATAGGCTGTATAGCTACACCACAAACTCATATAAGTATTTTTTCAATTAAAGAGAGTAACTGAAAAGAAGTAGAGTACTTTAAAAATGTACTTGCTAACCACAGAGTTAGGTATAGAGTGGCAAACTAGAAGTAAGGGAGGATCTCCTAAGGAAAGAATATATATATATATATATATATATATACATTTTCTTCATATATATGAAGAAAAATGGGTATCTTAGGGTTTCTATGGCTATGATGAACCATCATGACAAAAAAGCAAGTTGAGGAGGAAAGGGTTTATTTGGCTTTCACTTCCAGATCATAGTCTATCATTGCAGGAATTCAGGACAGGAATTCAAGCAGGGCAGGAACCTGGAAGCAGGAGCTGATGCAGAGGTCGTGGAGGGGAGCTCCTTACTGTCTTGATCCTCATGTCTTGCTCAGTCTGCTTTCTTATAAAACCTATGACTAGCAGTCCAGGAATGGCAGCACCCACAGTGGCCTGGGCTCTTCCCATCAATGACTAATCTGACCTACATACAGATCTTATAGAAACTTTTTCTCAGTCAAGGTTTCCTCTTTTCAGATGGCTGTCGCTTGTATCAAGTTGATGTAAAACTAGCCGGAACAATTGAGCCTTTGTCTGATATATAAACATATCACTGTTAAACCATAGCCTTTACAAGTAAAACACATTAAAAGTTCAGTCCTCTTAAAATTGCCAAAAATCTCTTTAAAACCTAAAGTCTCTCAACTGTGAGCTTCTGTATAAATAAACTTTTTTACTTTGTGAGGGAAGAGCCAGGGACCAGTCACAATTAAAATAAAATCAATGCCAAACTCTAAAAGTCTAAATAAATCAATGTCCAGTGTCTGGGATTTACTCACAACCTTCTGGGCTCATCTGAGGGCCTTGGATCACTTCTCTGGCTCTGCTCTCTTCAGCACAGACAGGCTGTGTTCTATGTTCTGTCTGGCTCCACTCCACTACTGCTACTATTCTTTGCAGTCATCCATGGTAACGGCATCTCCAAAATGCTAGGGTCTTCTGCTGCAACTGGGCTGAACTTTCAGAAACAGCCTCACACTGGCTCTCTTCATGGTGGCAAGCCTCCAGTTCTTAGAATGACCCTTCAATCCTGGGCCTTCAACAGCTACTGAAGCTGCAACTTCAGCAATGGCCTCTCCTGGCCTCACACAGCTGCTCTCCTTGACTCCTTCATGCCTTCAAAACCAGTAATACCTGGGTGACTCTTACATTACCAAGTTGGCTGTCAGCGTGAGGTACAACCTTGGCTACCTCTAGAACAAAGCCTTTGTGTGCTGACTCTTAGGAAACACTTCCCAAAAGTCTTTACCTCAATGATGCCAGTCTTAATTACCACTTATTTTTTTCAGTTACAGTTAATCAGCATCCATTATTCTAGCAAAGAGAATGCTTTATTGTAATGGTTCTAGTATCTTGTGAATCACAGCTGATTCTTCAGCGCTAGCTCATCAAAACCACAGAACATTAATTCTAAATAACTAATGGCTGAAATAAAGTCTTTAAACTTCCTTCTGAAACTGCCTCTATTTTTTTTTTTTTTTTTGCATTGCCCTCAACATTTTCATCTTACAAACTCCTACAGAACAGCTCACCAAACATTGAACACTCAATGGATTTTCTTGCGCCAAGCTCCAAAATCCTTCCATAATCACCCCCCAAAACAACGTGGCCAAGTCTGTTACAGAACACCAAACTCCTGGTACCAACTTGTTCTAGTTGGGTTTCTATTCCTGTGATAAAACTTCATTATCAAAAAGCAAGTTGAAGTGGAAAGGTTTTTGTCTGACTTAAAATTCCACAGCACAGTTCATCATTAAATGAACCCAGGACAGTAACGCAAACAGGGTAGGAACCTGGAGGCAGGAGCTGATACAGCAGCCCACAGTGGACGAGGCCCTCCCCATAAATCACTAACTAAGAAAATGCCCTACATTTTGGATCTTATGAAGACATTTTCCCATTGAGGTTCCCTTCTTTCAGATAGCTCTAGCTTGTATCAAGTTAACATTGACTATCCAGGACAATGGGGTAGACTGGAAATGGAGGATCAATCAGAGAGCATCAGGAATGGCAAGGGGAAGAGAGGGACAACTAATTTTAAGGGCCATTTGACAGGTCACATAGAAACCTACTATGGTAGAAGCATCTCAAAAACATACATTTATGAAAGAAATATAAATGAAAGAAATGAAAGAAATATAACTAGATATCTTTTGCCGCCAACTGAAACATCCAGTGCCAGGATTGGGTTACATTTGAATGGGTTACATTTAAAAATGTAAGTGAGTTGTTGGTTAGGTGATTGCCAAGGCCACTGGCTGTTCCACATAAATGGTGAGGCCACATTACTGAGGACAATACTTATATATCTCAAAGAAAGGTTGATCTCCCGTTAAACCGTAGCATTTACCCCTAGTCACTTAGTGTTCATTGTATTGAAAAATACTTTGCCTGCTACCAGAGAAGGAAGCTAGCCACCCACTCAGCTACAAACCCTGTGATCTACAATCATGACCTTCTTGCATGAAACATTGGTGAAATAGTGGCACAAACATTATGAGAGTAACCAACTACTATCTGAGTGTATATGAGGCCCACTCCATGAGATGGAACCCATGACTGACACTGAGTGCCCAAAAAATCTGAGACTACATAGGCCATGGACCTAGAGGAAAACCAAATACTATTATTCTACTAAAGTAACATAGCCATAAAGTGACTCCCATTGACTCTCTTCTACAGCCATAGATCAGTGTCTTGCTGAGCCATTATCAGAGAAGCTATCTCCTGCAGCAGATGTGAGACCTACAAACAGACAATATGCACAGTGAGATACCTTGGAACACTCAGTCCTAGACAGGATGTGTCTTCACATCCCTCTCTCAAGGGTTCATGGAACTCTGTGGCAATAGTAGAAAGAACGTTAGCACCAGAGGCAATGGATGAAATCAGAGAAGCCATGTTTTACTGACACAACAGGACTGATGCACTTATGAACACACAGAGTCTGAGGCAGCATGCACAGAGTCTGGACAGGTCTCTGCAGTGTGATCCCAGTGCCGAGAGGGGATGTGAACGCAAGCTCATATTCCTAACCCAGAAGCTGTTTCCAGTTGACAATTACTTGCAAAGGAGAAGTTAGTTTTCTCCAACAGAGTTTCACTGGGTATATAAACTACACTTAAAGGCAGGACCCATGTTTGTTTTCTATAGACAGAGAGAAAGAATGCATGGAGATAGGTAGGCACAGTGGGGAGAATCTAGGGAAAGATGGGAAAAGAAAAAATTCTGATCAGAATGTATTGTTTGAAAAATTTTAAATTTTAATAAAAATATAGTTGCAGCCTTATCCCGCTAAAAATAAATTAAAGTGTTTTTTTTTTCTAAATTTCTCTGTTTAGGCTGCTGAAGCACTTAAGCAACCTGGTTACACCTCAGGCTGGTGAGAGAAATTGGCATCATCCACATGGCACATCTATTTTTATGCATGTGGAACATAAGTTATGAAGACTTTCATGAAAAGTTCTACAGTGTAGTCACAGGCCTATGTGGTCAGGAAATGTATAGTAAGGTCATATTTCATACATGGAGATCTACAGAAACATGTGTGGAAGCTGTGACAGTGAAACCCGGCTTGCAATGAAGACCCCAGGATATTGGTGGGGTCAAACATAGCTATCAGAAAATCTTCAAATAGAGAATAGAACTTGCTTAGAGAAGAGGATATGTTAGCTGCAAATTGTAGGGTCATAGGGATGGGGCTGACTTGGAGGCCAGAGGATACCAACACACACACACACACACACACACACACACACACACACACACACACAACATTCACACTCACACCATAGATTCTAGATATGTAGCTACAGGACATGTTTGTCTTTCTGGGCCATGGTCTTGCTTTGGTCTGATCTTTCTTTTGTGCCCAGACATTGATTCAATTTAGAATGGGAATGTTTACTCCGTGACATTGTTCTTTGGAAGGATGTAACTTGATGTTTGGTTTTACAAGTGCTCACAGTTAAGTGTTGCTTGGGTTCTCAAAAAAATCTTTGGAAGTTGGAACAATGAAGTTGTTAGCAGCTATGGAGACTCATAAAATTGGAGGGGGTGCATTTTATAAGTGGAGACCAGGGATGGTTAAGAGTGTAGTGGCTAAGTGTAAAACTTGATTGGCAAAGAAGCCATATTAGAATTCCAGTTTTACACTTGTAAATTGTGGTGTTTTGGGAAAGTTAATGCCTTCATTCCTCATTTTGTAATATATATTGGGGTGATGAAAATGAACATGCTCATGCAATTCTAGTAGAAATATCTATTATCTATCTATTTACATCTATTTAATCAAATCTAACATAATCAAATCTATATCTATCTACCTATCATCAATCCATATCTATCTATCTATCTATCTATCTATCTATCTATCTATCTATCTATGATCTTATACCATTTATCTACCACCTTTCAATATCAGCATCATCTCTACATTAAAAAGTACTAAATAAGATTTACTATATTTTGTTGTCTTGTACACCTCCTTGAGTTATTTCATCTATTACTTGCATCTGAAAAGTGCCTGTTATTACAAACCCCAATGTTATTAATTCTGTAGTAGTTCATAATCAGCATAAAAACTGTACTTCAATAAAATAATATTTTGGAAAACACTGCACCAAAAAACTTTTGCAAAATACAATGCTTTTTTTGTAAAATATTTTATTTATTTATTATTTATACAGTATTCTTCCCCCATATGTGTCTGCACACCAGAAGCAGGCACCAGATCTCCAGATCACATTATAGATGGTTGTGAGCTACCATGTGGTTGCTGGGAATTGAACTCAGGACCCTGGAAGAACAGACTGTGCTTTTAACCTCTGAGCCATCTCTCTAGGCTCCAAAGTACAACTCTTTAGGAAAACCATAAATTGCATATGAAATTGACTTTTTCCTATCAAACCCACACTTTTTTTCCTGGTGGGCGACTTGGCTGCCTTACTCTGTTTTACAACTTTTCAGGTACTTATACTAAAATGCATATACATAAACAATGTTTTGTAGAGTTGATAAGGGACTCTATCCACATGCTGTCTCAATCTCCAACAACTTTTATAATTTCTATGGTTATGTCTTATAATTTCAAACTCCTTTCTTTTTAAAAAAATTGTTTTATTATGTTTCTAACATATACATTTATATTATTACACATGAATAAAATAAACTCTTATTTCTCAAATTAAGCATTTCTATGAATAAAAATTTAAACATAACATTTCCTGTATTCTTCAGTGACCCCAAAGAAACTCTAATTGAATCAGTTTGTGTATGTCTACAGCTGTGTAAGAAAGGCACATACACTTTTGTCTTCTGATAAGATTATAATTTTATTTGATTAGATTTGCCCCAGTAGATAAATAGTTCTGCCTTTTAAATAATAGCAGAAAAAAATTTGTAATTGTCTTTTACAAAAGCAAGAATTACCATTATTTGAACGCACACACACACACACACACACACACACACACACACACACACACACACACGCACATGATCATTTGGCTAACAACTGTGGAATTCTCCATATCAATCCTTTTTGCTACTGCAAGATTTGAGACTCATGTGTTTTGAAGGGATCATCAAGACACTTCATTGCTAAAATTAGATATTGTTGGTTAATAAATTGAATCAGAGCTATGAATAAACGAATCAAAAGAATGAATGGCTCTTTCACAGCCAAGATTCACTGAAGTATTCACCAAGCATGATGTGTCAACTGTTCATTTGCCAGCCTTGATTCAATCCGCCTCATGTTGCTATCAATTCCTAGGGATTATTCTTACTACGATCTCAGAGATATCCATCCTGGCAAGATCAGTGTGGGCCTTCTATTCTTTTTTCTCAACCCCTCAGCACCGAGGGTCTTCCTGAGATGGGGTTTTAAGCTGTCACCTGTCTCTATTCATTGTCTCCTTGGCATATTCTCTCAATATTCTTCTAGCTTCTGAGCTCTTTAGTGCTTAGGCATTTTCTTTGTTTCTCTAAAGGTTTTTATAGCAGGTCTCATATGCTCTTACAGATTTAAACATCCATATATTGATGGATTCAATTTACATTTTTGAGTTTCATTTTTTTCCCTCTACTTCCAACTAATTAGTAAGTAATTCATTCTCCTCAATGTAAACACAGCAACACCTCACCAACCCTCCATCTGTATCAGTCGGTCCATAGTCTCCTGGATGTTCAGGTCCCTCCACTGTTCAGCATCAGATACTGTCTTTCTCCTGTAGCATGCAGAAAGACTTTGAAAGGTTGGTTTTCTTCTTACCTACTTAAAGTCATTCCGGCATATTTCCATTGCATTGGGAACTAAGCCCAAACCAGCTCCTATATTTTCCTTCGCAGATCTTGGGTGGAATAACCCTTTGTCTAAAATTCCAGCTCCCAGGCTTTTCACAGTGCTCTGGTCCTATTGCTTTTTACCCATCTCCCAGGACTTTGCCCCCTTTAGAACCTGTGAGGACTGTCCTTTCTCTGGGTGGGCGACTCTCACTGTATAAATGTAACATGATGACCTTATTCTTCCTAAGCAGCTCCCTCCCTCATCCTGTTCTCTATCATGTTGGCACATTGTTAATTCTTTCGCCAAATTTTGTATTCAACAATTTTATTTTATACTAAGATTTACTTGGTTGCTATTTATAACTCCCTAAACCACCATGCAGATCTAACTTTTTGAACAGATATTTGCATAGAGACACCTAATAGTATAAAGAGTAAAGTGAGGTTTTCTGCCTTTGTATAATCAGCTTAGATCTTTAACGGAGACAGATGTTGCTCAAGCTCATTGGCTGCACATTAGATAATGGGGATAAGAAAAGCTGAAATACAAAGTTTGAGAGTAATATTCTTGACATATTTCTCTACTATAAGGTGATACAATGAATGTGATTTTAGTTTCTCAACTACTTCATATTTAAATTATATTCAATAATATTTGTCTTTACTCATTCCCTAGGCCTCTGGTGAAAAATAAATAAAACATCTCATATTTTCTTTAAAAATACATAATTCTCAGTATTTTCTGTTGTAATTTTGAGCAGTGGTAAAAGCCCAAGATGAAAAATATGTTTTATGGAAGTTTTACTGGTGTTTATCTTCATAGCTTTTGAACATTTTGCTCACCAAGCCCATATTGAACCTGCCTTGTATATAAAGGTGTTTGTAAGTGAATACTGGAAGTAATATATTTGAAGAAATTATAATAAAAATGTATGTTTTAAACACTATTGAAAATGAGAAAGTACTATAGGAGCCTAGAAAAGCTAGAGAAAGGAGCTTAAAAGGTTTTCAGAGCTTTCCCATCTCTAATGAATACAACAAGGCCATTTATCAAGGGGCTGCAGGCCTGTGACTACTTGGCCCATTGTAAACCCTTAATAAATAGCTGTTGAAGGACTAATGTGGAGAACTAGTAAATTGAACACTCTAACAAACAGAGGAAACCTTGGATTTCTCTGGAAGCCTTGCCTGTATTACACGGTCTCATTTCTCATCTTATCATCATCATCATCATCATCATCATCATCATCATCATCATTATTATTATTATTATTATTATTATTATTATTATTATTATTATTACTTATAATCCCAGTTGAACAAGATCTGTAAGCAACCCAGGTTGTGATGAACTAAAACCAATGCTGAGAAATATAACATTTTCTGTTATGTATCTGAACCAGAGCTTCAAGAGGAGATGGATTTTTCTCCTCTATTTTTGTGTTATGTTACTTCTGATTACTAGAACACTTTACTAATATCTCTATTCCTATAATCCTTAGCATCTTGGCTCATTTACACACCCAGGTATTGTTCTCTTATTCTCTATTACCCCTTCTTTTAATCTTCAGATTCAAGTGCCCAGTGCAGGAAAGTTGGGTTTTGTTAATTCTGCCCTCACACGTTCATGAAATTACAACACTAGTTTTATGAATGAAACTTCCTTACCCAATAGAGGAGCTTTAGAAGGGAGGCCTATCTGTGAAGTTGACTGACATGGCATCGGCATCACTCTGGTAGAAAGAGTTGAGAAGCTGTGATTCTGGACCCCGGCATGTTTCTACTACAGGAACAGGCAAGTGACACACAGAACCACAACACAGTCTGAACACCACTGCACTGCATAGATGGTTAGCTACCTCAAGACTATATGGCCTGTCAGGGAAAAACTATCCTACCCTCGAGTTGGAGAAAGGCATAAAATTTCATTCATTTTTATTTGACAGATACAATTCAAGTGATGTTAGTATTTTCATAAAGTGACTTTTCTTCTAGTTTCTATAAAGTAGAATTTTATAGTTAGATTATAGCTAATGTCTGGTTCCATTGTCTCATGTTATTATTTTCTGTAAAACAGAATTTTATGGTTACAGTAGAGCATCTATATTCATTTACTTTTTTCAATATAACAATTGAATAACTCAGAAAAATGATGTTAACAGTAATTCTTAATGTGCTGCAACTCATTTTTTATTGGCTGTAAACATTTAAGTAATATTCTTTTTATCTTTCAAGGTTGCCACAGTTTATTTCTGACTCTCACCTCCCTGTTGGCTACATCTAATTTTTTTTGGCTGTTAGATAGACTACAATTGTGACATAAGCAAACTGAAAGTTCATAATCAAGTATTGGAACTGTTCCAAGTAATTACATAAATGGTCTTAAAATACTTTCTCAAGAGTGCAGCTTATATTTCTTACCTCATGATCGGTTCATGGCTGTATCTCAGCTAGGTGACTATCTACCTTGATGCTGGTATTGGTCCTTAGCTGCAAATGCTTTTATCATATATACTTACTTGCTTTACGTGTGTGTGTGTGTGTGTGTGTGTGTGTGTGTGTGTGTGTGTGTGTGTGTCTGTATGTGTGCCTTGTGGCCTGATATGTACAAAGTTCAACAGAGTATTTTCAGCAGTTCAGTCTGTTCTTTTACCACTTGGGTCACGTTGTCAAGCTGGCTGGCAGTCTTCTCCCACTGAGCCATCTTGCCAGTCTAATTCCAAATATTTTTTTTTAACTTGATAATTTGTTTCAAAAGAAGATGCCACAATGGCTTTATCTTCTAAGTCAGAGTAAAACCTTTAGAATAAACCTTCCCAAATTTAGTCAGTTCTTTTCAAGCCTATTAGTACAGTGGAGTTAGAGCTATTACAAATTTTATCAACTATTACCCCATGAAGTGACTTTTTGAGAATAAAGATATTTTATCCAAGAAAATGTCACATAATAATTCATCAAGGTTAACATAAATAACTAACTTCTGTAACTTAACCCTGCAATTTGAACTGACTACAAAGTACAAGGTACATCCTTCATTTCAACAAATGAAGCCATCAATTGAAATTTGAAGATCAATTCGGTATAGGGACCACAAGAGCCAAGGAAGACCTGGCTTCTGGTGTGAAAGGAATTTATAGCTGGAGAACTGACAAGATCAAAAATCACAGGAATGTATTTGTCATGGAGACAATACCAAAGGGGATGCCCAGCTAATTACTAGGCATTAGTGTTTCTTAGTCCCACTGGGCGGCACAGTTAAGGCAGATGCTCAAGAGTGGCAGGTGAGTAATCACACTCCTATTCCTAGACAGGTGGCAACAACTGAAAGCCCAACCTTGACAACTGTTCTTGAGATTTGGGCTTGGGTTCTTGGAGTTCCAGCAGTCATGATGCTAGTGCCACTAGAAGGCAGGAGCATGTGTTCCAGCTAATGGGCAGTCTCCCAGAGAGAGAGAGGGTAGCACAGTCCTATTTGCTGAATGCCACGAAAGAAGTACAGAGCTCAGAAACTCAAACAATACAAGCTGTTCCCACAGAGGGGGCACTGGGGCAGTGTCTGCATCTGTCTGCAAGGGGATGGTTCTCTGTTATGTGAACAACGGAGAATCATAAATACTACAGTAGAAAAACCATGTCGCATATATGTCTTTATTCTGATAGTTATACAGTAAGAAATATAAATTGAAACAATGAATTTTGCCAGAGAACTTAAGTATTTTATGATTTATTATTTCAGGGTTCTGTTGGGCTGCCGTGGTGCAGAGATAATTATCAGAGTTACCTAGGAATAGGACAAGTATTGGTGTATATCTTAAACTGGATACAGCGGTATACTAGTGATGGTTTGGTTTATTTAAACCATATGGAAAAAGCTGTCAGTGAAGTCAGATAGACATATAAACAAATCTACTGAGTTTGAAGTCAGATCTGGATTTATAACATTTATTTTTCCTTCATTATTTGGACTTGAGTGAATTGTCTTCTTGACTATCAAAAGTTATAAACAAATCATAAAAATTCCCAATTTATATAGTGTCAGGTAGGAGAGTGTGCCTGTCACTCATAGTGCTCAGTTAAGAGGACCCAGGCAGCCTGCTCTAACTGCAATATACTATGGAACTGACAACAAGTTAATGAACTGAGGGAGCCTCATTTTCCTGACTGGTGTATGGACTGTTTTAGGCCTTGGAAGATTGATGTCAAAGCCAAATGCCTGGTTTTGAATTAAACCTTTACTGATGTGGCAAACTACTTAATTTTTTGAGATCTTAGTTTCTGCATCTATCAAATGCAGTACCTCCGTCTCCAGCAGCTGTGAGAATGCAATTTCCTTTGTGGAAGAGTTTCTAGGTTGTAACCAGAAATGCAGTAAGATAATAATAAGACGGAGCCACTATTGTTCAGAACAAAGGGACACATTGGAGTTGAAACCTATTTGGATTTTTGATAGAAACTGAAAGGGACTATACTGCTTGGCTTTGTGTCAACTTGACACAAGCTAGAGTCATCAGAGAGACAGGAGCCTCAGTAGAGGAAATGCCTCCATGAGATCCAGCTGTAGGGGATTTTCTCAACTAGTAATCAGTGGGGGAGGACCCAGTGCACTGTGGTGGTGCTGTACCTGAGCTGGCTGTGGTTTCTATAAGAAAGCATGCTGACAAGCTGGGTCGAGCAAGCCAGGAGCCAGCACCTTCCATAGTCTCTGCATCAGCTCTTGCTTCTATTATTCTGCTCAGTTTAAGAGTTCCTGTCCTGGCTTCCTTTGATAATGAATAGCAACATGGAAGTGTAAGCCTAATAAACCCCTTTCTCTCCAACTTGCTTTTTGGTCATGGTGTTTTGTTGCAGCAATAGAAACCCTGACTCAGACAGGGAGCCACGTGAATATCAGATTTAGGTTTATTGTGGCAAGATGGTAGGGGGTCGGGATTTAGTGCTTCCTTTAGATTTCTTTATTGCTGCTGGGATTTCATTTTTGGTTTTGACAATAAATCATAATTTAAGATGGGCAAAAGTTGAGAAAATCTGCCCTCTGTACCATTTCCTGAGGCAAAATCTGCTCACTGACTGACAGAGAAAGTAATTTGTGTCATAGTATTAATGGCTGGTAATGGATTAATATGTCACCCCTTCAAGGCAATATATTTGCATTTTAAATAGGCACCTTCTGCTGGAGACTTGGATGAAGAATATCAGAGCCTTAGTACAGAGTAATGTGAGGGAGTTTTTTTTTTTTTTTATTCAAAAGAGGCTTTGGGCACTGCTAGAATTACTGAGCTTTGGTATTTAAGCATCTCACAGAGGAAAGCTGAATTTTTGAGAGCTCTATGGCTGCCCAAAGCCACAGTTCATTTGGTTAGTGAGGCTGAAATGTTGGTAGCAACAGCCTCTTCCCCTGGCCCAAGGAATTAGAAGCACTGTCCAGCGCTGCTGAACTCTGAACTAGCCACAGCAACAGTGATGCCTAACCCAAACCCATACAGACTTTGTCTTCGCTTCTACACAGCAGCAAAAGTGAAATTTTGTTGCCTACAAAACAAAAACAACCCATTAAATCTGGCTCTATACAGTTGTGTCACAAATATTTTAATGATCAAATTGCAGTAGTTCAAGTCCTCTCTGAGTTGTTGGTAATTAGCTTCTCTAAAGACATCCGGAATTTAGCCCACAAGTGTTTATGGAACACTAATGGAGTGGTGGACATCAGGGATTGAGCAGAAGCCAAACTGAAATTCTTGCACATTAGCCTTTGCCTGGAAGAAATTATTTCTGATAGGTTCAGAAGGGGGCATACGTAGCTGTGCCTCCTAAAATGGTTGGTCATACAGTCACCTCCTCCCAGCATGTGTTGTCTGTACTCTGCTCTGGATGCCACTTGCCTTCAGCTGTCATTCTATGAGTCATTTGGCTCAGAGACATATTGTCCTTTTCATCCCTGTGAGCCTCACTGAGCTTGCTTAGGGCACTGGCGTTAGCTATTCTTCCGATTTTCCAATCCTCGGAGAGCTAGGCTTGTTTGTATTCATGAAAACTGATGAGGAAGTTTCTGTCCTTGACTCTGAGGGTGAGCAAAGCAGCTGCCCTTGTGTGGAAGCCCCTCATTTGAATGAATGAGCCAGATTCTGATCTAGTTTCCCCTATAAGATTTCTTGAAAGCAGGCTTATGAACATCAGCCCATTCTACCTACAAAACAAAACAAAACAAAAAAACCACAGCTCTCTATCAGGCCCAGAAACTGGACGATGCTCTGCATAGCTTCAGTTGTCCATTTGATGCTGCTGGGAAGAAAGAATCTGGATTGCCATATTGCTGCCACTGGAGTGGCCAATAGGAATGGCCGTGAAGGATTTTCGTGATTGCTAATTGATGTTGGAGACACAACACTGAGGGCAGCGCCTTTTCTAGATAGGTGGGCCTGGGCTGGATAAGAGCATAGGTCAAGGTAAGCCTGGAAGCAATGCAGAGCAGCACGTCTCCATGGCTACTCCTTCAGTCTTTTGTCTTGAGTTCCTGTTCTGGTTTCCTTTGATGACGGACTGTAGCCTAAGTCAAATTAGCCATTCCCTCCCCGAGATGCTTTTGATCATTGCATCTGTCATGAGAGCAGAAGCAAACTGGAGTAGATGAGGACTTGATGCTACCCTCCCCGGGTCTCTTCTCTATGCTTCTCTGGAAGAAAATTCCTCCATATCCAGTTGCAAGTGAAAATTTCATATCTTCTTATTAAAACAATTCTACAGCAAGATGACAAGTTGGCATTCTTTTTTTTTTTTTTCTTCACAACTAAGCCTAAATGCCTGTCAATATTTTAAAAAGAGGAAGCACTGATGGAGTTAGAGGTTAGTAAAGTGAAGCATACGAACCAGAAGTACACCCATTCTGGGCACTAAGGCTACAATGAGAAATAGATGTGAAACTGGCAGCCGACTCTTTATTCCCTTTAATTGCATCCTCATTGCCTAGAGAAGGTGGTTCCCCATGAGTTTCCTGATTGTCAGACCCCAACACAGGGTAAGGAGAAGTCGTGTCTTCTGATACATCATTAGGAACTTGTAAAAAAAACCCCACTTCTACTAATGTGCTCTGCAGCATTGTATCTATTATCCTATGTTAATGTCAGACAGGTGTAATTAGAGTATACACTTTTTTTTTTTTCATGGAGAAGGAATGAGAAGCCTTAATATGTCCTCTGATTGTCCTAATTGTTTTTTGGTAATGGGTTCCATATAAGGCAAGGAGACAATGGATGCTAAAGTGGGAGTGGATGGCATACCGGGTACCAGGACTTGAGAGTACAAAATCTTCTACATAACACCTTATATTTCAAGTGTTTTTTTAAAAAAGGCATACTGAATCTACCACTTATATTTGGTCTTTTCCAAGAAATCATGCTTTGGACTGTCAGTCTGAGTCAAAAAATGATCTCATGTCAAATATTGTTCTGAGTCTAAAATCCTCTCCTCTCCATCTAAGCTCCTGTGTTGACTAGTTATGCCTGGATTTAGCTTGTGCTGGCTAGTTATGTCTGGATTCAGCCTGTGTGCCTTCACAAAACTTTCTTTTTTTCAGCTAAAGCATTGCAAAACCAACTTCTAAGTCCCCCAGTGTCAATAGAATAGAACTCTTGGCTTTAGCCCCCACCCCAAACCTTTCATAACACGGTCTATTCTGTGCCTGGGATTTCGGAGCTAAAATACTCACATTGGTACTCAGTGGGTGGAGCCCTGACTCTGCATTCTCTCAAGTTGGTCCCCATGTCATTGTTGACCTTTGCACTTTGACTTGACTGCTGAGAGAAAACACATCTAGTTACACCTTTACAAAAAGAATATATAATACATGAGCAATTCATGTTTGAAGAAACATGTTGATTAGCACGCTAAGGACAAAAGGTAGACTTTTTCCCTTCTGAAATAATGATACTTCTCTAGGAATATGTATCGAACATTTTAATCAGGACGAGACAAACATGTTTCCAATTACTATTTTTATCACACTTGTAATTCGCCTGCTTAATTATAATATTTGATATATTTTAGAATGTATTTGCCCATTTTCCATCTAAATATTTTCTTCCAACTACAGAGAACAAATAAATGATCTGAGAAGTTCTATAGAGCTTCATAGACATCGTTCATGTAAGTTGGGATGCAAGCCTTAGGCACTCCAAGAGAATAAGTCGAAGCAGCATAATTTCAAAGGTATTTTGTCGTAGCATACACTAAACATTCACTGCTTTATCAATCTCTGAACAATTTTTTTTCTGCTGTACAGAGAGCAGTTCTCCATTTTCCCTAGTTTATATTATCCATTTTCTATAGTCTAAGTAAATGTGGAATGCGCACATTTTAAAGAATACTCATTTATATAAAAATGGGAACAAAGACAGATAGTGTGTCATAGCAAAAAATGTTCAATAATATTCTTTCCCAATTATTCTATAGTTTGGACAGTGCATTCACGGTAGATTGCCTTGTTAGTATGACATTTATGGATGCTGGAACCTTCCTGTATTATTTACCATCTCTACCACTCACTAATTGGTGGAGAATATTAAAAAAATCTTTTGGTGGGAGAAAAAGAAAAAAAGAAACCAGTAACAATAGCCAATTATTCAGCTATTTGAAACCAAGAGGCAGCCTGATGTCTTCAGGAGCAAAGCTATATTCTTTTACAGAATATTACACCATGTTTCTGCTTTCATCTCCGAAAAGTATCCACCCAGATTCTTTCATTCTCTATGTCCCTATTCATTTCTGCTTGCATTTAAACCTTTGCTCATAGCTGTAGGAAATCAAACCCAAAATCACAGCTCCTTAGGAGAAAAGAGGAATGGAAGAATGCAGAAGATGTCCAGGGCAGCTGCCCCAAGTAGCTTGACAGTTCTCCTAATGAGCCACATTCTCTTATACCTCTCTGACTTTTTTTTTTTTTTTTTTTTTTTTTTTTTTTTTTTGGTGCTGCTTCTTCACATGAGAAGTTCTTACTGTCATTTTCTAAGGAGTTCCTTTTACTTTTTCATGTCTCTGTTCAGGCATCAGTGCACCAGGCAGCCTTCTCTGGTTTCCCAAATCTAGTATGTGTCCTGTCTGTGATCCTGGGAACCTTGTACCACCTCCATCATGGCAGAGCTTTCTGTGCTATCACTGTATCCCTGATCATTATCCCTGGTCTTATTAGAGATGTAACCCTCTAGTGATCTGTCTGGTTTTTTGTTTTTTTTATCTGAGATGCCAACCCAGGAACAGTACTTGTCATGTATGACTTGAATAAATGAGATGAATGTGGGCAGATATGACCTCTGGCTTTTCAAAGGCGAGGAAGGAACATCCTGCTGAGGATAGACTCATTTCTGAAACATTTTCTGTTTCAGTAAGGTGGTACCACCCATCTCTGTTAGTCCTATTTTAGACAGTCTGTAATATAGTTGAAACATCAATACTAGGAGGGCTGATAGACAGACAGATAGATAGAGAGATATCTTGGGATTTTCATTTCCAGTGAAAGGCTCGGGCACTGGCAACAGTCTTAGGTAGATGAGAGAAACCCAGGGCAGAGAGGACATTTGTTGGACAGGAGCCTCCAGGGTGCGTGCAAGCTTTGGAAAGCTGACTGAAGTTCCTGTGTGGTGCTGATGCTAGGGTGAATTGCAATGGGCCTGCCATTGTTTTTATGGCAGGAGAGAGAGGTGAGGAAGGTCACTGTAGCAAACTCCAGCATGGTCTGCAGAAGTAGTTGAGAAGAAAAAGGTGCCATGAGGCTAAGCCAGGCAGTGATTAAACAGTAGTCCTGGATCAAGGTCAGAGATTCCAAATCAAGAGTTCCACAGGCAGCTTTAAGTGCCAGCAGGGGTTAGACCTGTGCAGGTGAGGGGAGCAGTGTAAGCCCAGGCATACACAGCAGGCCAGGCGCTTTGTTCTCACCCTCCTCTACCTCTGCAGGTTTACCAGGGCATCATCTCTTCCGTGTAAGGGGTATATTGCAGGAAGAGAGACAGGAAAGTGGAGGCTGCCTGTGATCCCGAGTATGTTTTATTCGGAAAGGTACCTTAAAGGACTAGCCATGATATTAGTCATTTTCAAGTGCAAAACTGAAAGAAATAAAAGTTATTACCATTATTATTTTCACCAAATTCGGGGTTAAAGATAACCGTTCGCAGAAAACAATACATTTCTATGTATCTAAGTTCACTTGTGAGTAAATTTTGCAAGCTTATTATATGTTTAGCCCCAACGTATTGGTCACTTGGTGTGACACAAGGGCTTTATCATACAAAGCCCAACTAGTACCTAATAAACCATCAGTAGTCCATGATTCCTTGCTTTAAATATCCAATGTGATGTGCTATAGATTGCACATGTGACAGCACCATCAATAGTTGCCTATGGTCTTGAGATTTTTGTCAATTGGCCAGCAAATCAAACCATTAAGCTAAGTCAGCATGGTGCAGGTGTATTTATGCATATCTCCCCGTTATACATAAGGAAGATAAAGCAAAAGAAATCCAACAGGATCTTTAGAAGCCACAAAATTTCTGCCAATACCAACAAACTGAAAGAGGAGAATTGTATCAATTATCCCATTTATTCAGGAAAGCTATCATTTTGGTCTATTTATATACAAGTTCCTTTTAAACAACATACACGTTTGGCTAAACAGGCAACAGCTGCCATATTCCCACCTGTGCCCCATTGAAACTATGGCTTTATTATGCCAGTGTAATTTCCCCAGACAATGCATATTCCTATTTTTCACTGAAATTTTTGAGAAAAATTAAATGGAGGGTGGAGGAGAGAAAGGAGAATAAATGCGTTTCTAGGACACTTGAATTAAAATATTCTGAGAATCATTTCCAGCCTCATTTAGAAAAATCAAAGTGAAGTGGAATATTGAGGCGTTTATTTGCATAATCCTGGATCTAGTCTCCATCACCGTGCCTCTCCAAAGAGGGCAGCTAACAGGCTTCTGTCCAGAATGCTTTAGGGCTCTTGGGTTTCTCCAGGCCTCTGTATTAGTAGAACTAGGACTTCTCCAGAAGAGAGAGCCATTGCTATTAACTTGAAACCATGGGTGAGGACAGATGCAGAAATCCTGGTTTTACCACTTGTGTTTCTGGAGAAGTGCCCAAAGACAAACTTTAAAGAACTCTGACCTGTCTTAGGCAGTTGGACATTCTAAGTTTTTCTAGAGTGTGTGTGTTCTCATAAACTGCCCCCCCCCCCCGGCTGTACTGGCAAGAGAAATACAATGCGCTTCCACTCTTTACCAATGGGCAGTAATGACCGTGTCCTCAGTAATGATCATCTCCTATGCCTTAGTCCCATCATGCAGTGCTGTGAAACCTCTAGGATACTTTCCTGGCCACTCAATATTCAGCTTTCATGCCTGTATATGGTTCAAACTTCCTTCCGTATATCTGCCCAGGGTCTGAAGAAATATTAGAATTGGGTTTTATATTTTTCCCTTTGAACCATCATGCTTTTATTTATTTTGTTTCCTCACTGTTTTATACCTGTTCTCTTAAAATTGCTCTAAGAAATTGTGGTTTTGAACAATGTGTTCCTGACTGTCTATTCCCCGAAGACAAAAGTGTCTTTTTTTATTTTGTTTTGTTTTTGCCTCAACTTACCCAGAATTCTGTAGTTTCCATAGGCATATACCTGTAGTACTGTAGGAAAATGGACTTACTTCCCCCACAGCAGTAACCTAGACTCAGAATTCCTCCAGAGGAATGATCTCATCCCATCTCTTTGTGCATGCCAAAAGCTACCAACAATGTTCACCACATATTAGGCTGTGTCATGAAGGATTCTTAAAGTAATGGATGGCATAAATGAAAATTTCTCTTTTGGTGATAAATCTTATCTTTATTATTACACTAAGAACTGGAGACTTGGGAGTTGAAAAGATATGCTCAAAGGATTACAACTGGTGAAGGGAAGGGTGGCATCTTGGCATCTAATTTTCCTGATGGATGGGGTTTACATTCTGGTGTCTACCCACGGAAGAAAATCAGACCTTCATAAGTCCTACCTTTGTGAAACTGGGAAAGGACATGCTTTCCCTGATTGCCCCAACTAGAGATCGCGAATGAAAAACACACAGCCAGAAGGGAAAAGAGCTGTCTCTGGGACTAACCCATCAGTCCTCACATCCCATCTCCTTTCTCCTGCCAAGTGCCTCCACATGTGTATGCATCTCTCATGAAAATGAAGATAAAATGCTTCTCTCTCCCATTAGGGTATTAAAAGGGTTAAAGAAACTTGTGCCAATCATTATAATAGTGCTCAGGACACTAGATGCTCAATGACTTTCCTATTTTTTTTTTTTTTATGTATGTTTTTTGCTACAAGAAGAAGAGCCAGAAAAATGGAGAATTCTTTCATCAGTGTGACATTTGACATATGAAATATTTCAAATCAAGAAGTGCAATATTAAAAATGTCCTTTGTGGAGGGGAAAAGGCTGAGAATCTTCAATGTGTTGTTTGTCCTTCTGGATGAACTTTAAAGATCATCAAGTGAAATCAAATACTTCCTGTAGTACACAAATAGAAAATATCTTCTTCCTAGGGAGGATCCTGATGGAGAGGTACAAGTGTATTTTCTGGTTGCTGGGAGCAATTTGGCAAAGAAATAACATAAGCAGACATCATTCCAAGTAAATACTCCCTGTACAATAGTCACTGAAAAGCCATTAAGCACGCCTTCAGATAAAAATTTACAGCAAAAGCCACAGATAAGATTCACAGCCCTTTGGTTTGGAAGGGGCCTCCCGTGGTTGCACAGAGAATGTTTACGAAGCTTTTCTTCTGCAGCACTATGTGTTACTTAAGTGATATTACACATGCTAAGGGTTGCTTTGAAATGCAATAAAAATAAAGCATAAGGGTAATACAATAAAATTCAGATAAACTGAGACAACATGCCAGTTTTGAGACTCACCTGAGTATCTTGGAGTCACACTGGCAAAATAACGTGTCCGGATTAGGCAATTAAGACAGGGCCCTCATTAGCAAATGTGAAAATGCATGAAGGGGGTAGCAGGACTGAATGGTATTAAATGGGGTGTTGCTAGAGCCTGTTGTGAGTCTGCAGGATCACCAAGTAGAAAAAAAAAGCAATAAAGCAAACATCCCCAGGATGAGGGAAGAAGTGGAGACAGGCTACTGCTGACAGTTGGAAGGCGACATGCAGAAGGGATAGGGACACTTACAGAAATGGAAGAGTCTGGTTCTTGTCTCCCTTCTGCTGATTCTGAGCAACATGATTTTTAAGAAGCTGGGGCATCTCCATACCCTGTTCTGTAAATTGCAGGGTGTAATGCCTGTCTACTTTGGAAACCATGGTAAGACTCAAATGAGGCTATGGCTGCGTGAGCATTTTTGAAAGTTTGAAGTGTTAAAGAATTCAAGTATTCCCAAAGATAATTTTAAAAGCAAACTCCAAGGTGAGCCTTTCTCATGCGGGGAGGCTACATCTCTCATTTCAGCGGAGAATGACAGTGGGCTGCTTATTTGCATAAAAGGGATAAAGTGAGAGAAAGTAATGGAGCAGGGAAGAAAATGACTAGTGTTTAACAAGTGCGCGAAAACAATTGTGTTCTGTTTTTCCCTAAAATGTATCCTGGGAGGCAATATAATTGAAAATTTCTGACTCTCAGATGAGCACAGACTATCATTTTGAAGAGGTCTTGCTTAGCATGAGCTTGTAGGATTGAGTCCTTCATGCCTTAAGGGAAAATTGAATGAAGGGCTGAGGGTTCCATTAGGAAGTAATTTTCCTCTGGCTGAGTAACTCAGGATACTACTGCTGTGACAGTCAAAACCTTGCCAGGCAACCCAATGCCACTGTGGGAAGATAACCAGAGCAGTACAGATTCTTTCTCAGACTGGATGCACTGGAATAAATTAAGAATGTAGTTAGCAACCCTATAGTATGTGTCAGGCAGTATTATTTTTCACCCTGAAGTAGAAAGCTCAAACTCATGAGCTCTGACAGGTCACAGGTTTTGGATAAGATATAAGTGATGGGTTCAAAGTATAAATTGCAGATTTTTCCTCAAATAAGATAATCTATAACATTATCCTTGTAGAGTACACTATTAATCCTATATGCCGTCTGTCTTAATTACTTTTCCGTTGTCCTAAGATACCCAAGACCAAGACAATTTATAAGAGAAAACATTTTTGGAGCTGATTGTTCCACAGGCATAGAGTCTACTGTATTATCATCATGGAGGAGAGCATGGCAGCAAAGAGGCATGGCACTGGAGCAGTAGCTGATCCACAGGCACAAAGCAGAGAGAGACAGCTAAGCATCACTTGGCCTTTGAGGCTCAAAGCTCACCTCCAGTGACATACCTCCTCCGAGTTCATATTTCCTAATACCTCTCAAACTGTTTTACCCACCTGAAACCAAGCATTCAAATGTGGGAGCCATTCTCATTCAAACTAACACATCTCCTTAAGCCTATAAATGTTGGTATAAAAGCCTTTTTTTGAAAGCTCACACATCAGCTAAGTAGAATAACCACCAAAATCCAATGATGTGAAAGATATTCATAACAATGAAACTAGATATGTTTCCAACTATAAATGCTTTAAGACCATTTGTCATGTAAAGCACAGATTGGAAACTCTTTCAAGGTAACACTGTGAACTTCTAGAACTTGTGCTGACCACGCCTGCCATGGTGCTAGAGAGGTAACCCAGGACACTGAACAATTTGCCATTTATAAGAGAATCTGTTAGTCCTTGCCTAAACACCCTTCAAAGAACAGTGGCAAACTTCCATCAGTTACTGTGACTGTCTGTGGCCCAGGACTCAGTTCTCTTCTTGAGTCATATCCACCTTCCATTTTCATCTCCTCCAGAAGAGGTATTGGCCAACTACAAGATGACGCAGAACACAAATGATTGTCTAACTTGACCAAAGATGCATCAGTTCTCAAATGCAGTTTTTGCTGCAGAGATTAAAAAAGGAACAGGAAGGAGTAGCCTCTAGCTGAAGAACTGTTTGTTGCTTAGCATCCTTTCCTTCTCTGGACTTATTTTTCTTCCTGAAAACTCCCTTAGCACTAAGGAGAACCCCTTTTCAGTCTCTGCTCCTAAGAGACTTCAAAGAATACCTTATAATAGTGATACATTGTTATAGATGCAGGTTGAAAAATTACTGAGAATTCTATTGGAATTTCTTTAGAAATTGGTATTTATTTTAGAGATCATCCCCTTGATGGAGGTCAATTATATTCCAAAACATCAGGGGTGAAGGAGAAGCTGCTTATTTTTCTCTGAGATGGTTTTCTAGGAGAAATGAACTCATTTGGAAAAGGAAAACCAGCCTAGTGTTTATCTATTGCTGAAAAGCAAATTACGCAAAATGTCGTGACTTAAGGCAGTATGTGTTCTGTGGGACAGGAATCTAAGCCTATCTCAGCTTGTCCCTTGCTTCAGGCTTTCTTAGAAACATCCATCAAGGTTTTATTTGGGCCTGGGGTTTCCTTTTAAACTTGGCTCAGGGAGGACATATTTCCAAGCTCATGTGGTTTCTGGCAGTGTCTAGTTCCTTGTGGAATATCAGGTTGGAGGCGTTGGCCCCATGCTGTCTGTTGGCTGGAGGCTCTCAGCGGTTCTTTGCCATGTGGCCTTCTCCAGATGGCAGAACACTTTTTCCAGGGTTGTAAGACAGAACATCAACATAGAAGGTCTGCCGGGAAAAGAAAAATTGCTATCTAATGGAGCAAGCTCAGAGGAGTGATGTCCATCACTTCTGCTGTGCTCTGAAAACCAAGCCACTGATTCTGTTCACACTCTGGTGATGGAAAGACTATACCATTCCAAGCCCACCAGGAGGTGTGGACATCAGGGCCATATTGGACTCTCTCTCCTGCCTATTTTTACTTATGGAGATCATAAATGAGGATGGATCAGCGGAGGAAGAGAATATTTAGAGCTGTTTAATGATTGTAGAATAACATGAAGCATTGAGAACAGTATGAAGCATTATTGAGAAGAAATGAAGAAAATTTGTCACACTGAAATCCATTTTTTTCCTCATACAAATTTTTAAAAATTTTTTTAATTTTATTAATTTATTCAGTTTACAACTCAATTGTTATCCCATCACTTTTATCCTCCCGTTCCTCCCTCCTGCTTTCACCCTATTCCCCTCCCCTAGGTCTAAGACTGAGGGGGACCTCCTACCCCACTATATGGTCATAGGCTATCAAGTCTCATCTTGGTAGCCTGCTTATTCTTTCTTTGAGTGCCATCAGGGCCTCCCGACCAAGGGGAGGTGGTCAAATATGGGACACCAGAGTTCATGTCATGGAGAGCAGGGATAAGTTTTTGTCTCAAAGACCAGCTAAACTAAAATCAAGAAAGAACCAAGAACCCCCACGAAGAGAAAAGATTTTCATCTAAGCTTATGTGAGTGTGAATTCATTTCCATGCAATGCATTTCAATCAATGCAAAAAAAAAAAAAAATGCTTTCAGAAAATAGCGGCCTGTGCTACAACTTTCTATAATGTCAATAACTTTCTTGTGTTCTTGAATCCCAGGTGACAAGGATAACTTACTCCACTACCCGCTCTTACCTTCCATTGGCAAACTTTTTAAAAATTAAAGGTGAAGGATTACCAATTATCAGTAAGTAAAATAGAATCATTTATGTTAAAACCTACCATTCTCACACCCTGTTAAGAAATGGTATAAACACCTTATCTGACAATAGTATAAAATGTAGGAAAAGAATATAATTGTTGAAGCATGTGCTTAAACTCACAATGAAAACTAGATACATGGTTGCTTCTCAATCATAAAATATGTTAAAGCATAGCAAAAGCAATGTTTTAAAGGAAAAACAAGTTCTACAGTAATGAGAGTTTCCTTAATGCAAGATCAATAAAAAAGTGACTACTTCTTGAATTTTCAAGGTAGGATAAACAAAGAAAGACGTGGCAGGCATGCTCTAATGAGAGTAATGAATTCATCTTTATGTGTATCAGGAGTTCATATGCCACCTTTCTTAATATAAACAACATTTCTAGTATATCTCTCATTTTTCATTGGTCAGTTAGACTTAACTTTTTTCCTAAGGTGAATTCCACATCATTAATGTCTCATTTTTCCAATTACCTTGAAGTTTCTAAATCATTGAGGCTATGTATCCTCTTCTCGTTCTTTTTCTCAGACACAGAGCCTAAGACATGGAGATTTATTAACTACAGGTTAATTTTGAGTATAGGATCTCGCATGATATCCCAGGCTGGTCTTAAACTCATTATATAGCCCAGGCTGACCTAGAACTTATGGCAGTCCTCTGGCTTCAGCATCTTTAGCGCTGGGATTACACATGTGAGTTATCAGAACTGACTACTGCCTGCATTCTTGCATTTGCCTGGAGAGTGTAGTGTTCTTCGTGTTAAAAAAAAAAAAGACAGCAGCAAACACAGTTTGTTGAAGCCCTTACAACTTAAGGATTTAGTCCACTAAATTCTATTTCTTTTTTTTAGATTTTGTTACTATTTTTTAAATTTTTTACTTAATTAATTTACTCAGATTACAACTAAATTGTTATCCCATCACTGGTATCCTCCCATTCCTCCTTCCCTCCTGCTTTCACCCTATTACCCTCCCCTAGGTCTATGACCAAGGGGGACCTCCTCTCCCAATATGTGGTCATAGGCTATCAAGTCTTATCTTGGTAGCCTGCTTATTCTTTCTTTGAGTACCATCATGCCTTCCCACCAAAGGGAGGTTGTTGAATATGGGGCACCAGAGTTCATGTGACAGTTAGTCCCCACTCTCCACATAACTGTGGATAATGTACTGTCCATTGGCTAGATCAGTCTTATCTTGGTAGCCTGCTTATTCTTTCTTTGAGTGCCATCATGCCTTCCCACCAAGGGGAGGTTGTTGAATATGGGGCACCAGAGTTCATGTGACAGTTAGTCCCCACTCTCCACATAACTGTGGATAATGTACTGTCCATTGGCTAGATCAGAGTAGAGGGTTTGATGTTTACTACTTGTATTGTCCTTGGTTAGTGAAATAGTTTGAGCAGAACCCATGGGCTCTGATCTACCTGTTATAATGTTCTTCTTGTAGGTTTCTAAGACCCTCTGGATCTATTTCCCCATCTCCTATATTTTATCTCTCAGTTGAAGAATGCATAAAGAAACTGTGGTACATTTACACTATGGAATACTACTCAGCTATAAAAAAACAAGGAAATCCCAAAATCTGTGGACAAATGGATGGAACTAGAAATGATCATACTGAGTGAGTTAACCTACAAGCAGAAAGACTCACATGGCATATACTCACTGATAGTTGGACACTAGCCCAAAAGACATGTCCCATGAAAGTCTTGACTTACCAGGAGATTGGGATAGAGGTGAGGACTTTCTACTGGGACTCTAGTCCACTAAATTCTAGACCCAAACTTTTCAGACAAGGTGTTCAGTGAGTTTCTTCCCTTTCTGAAGCAAAGAGGTCGGTCTTTACAGACAGAAACTTTTAACACGGTAGAAATGCCTTGGCTCCTGTTCTTCTAGTCCATAGAGCTATTCCAGAAGCCTGCAACTAAGGCGTCAGTTAGACTAGTCCACAGCCTCCAGAAGCATCCTCCTGTGTTGCTCCCACTTCAGGCTGGTGTGAGCCATCCTTAGTAATCCTTGGATTTAGCATCATGGTTTGAATCTGTTTTGTTTCTTTTCAGGTTCTCTTTCCTGCGTTTCCGTAGGACCTTCGCACTTCTCGCTCACACCAGCAATTACGCGTCAAACACACTCTACTCTAGAACAGTGGTTCCCAACCTTCCTAATGCTGCAACCCCTTATTGCAGTTCCTCATGCTGTGATGACCTCCCCTCAGCCATAAGATTGTTTTCATTGCTACTTCATAACTGTGATTGTGCTACTGTTATGAATCATAGTATAAATATCTGATATGTATCCCCCAGAGGGGTCATGACCTACAGGTTGAGAGCTGCTGATCTAGAATGACCCCATCTTAACTTGATTTCATCTGGGAAGTCCCTATTTCTAAATAAAGCCTCATTCTCAGGTACTAAGGTTTACTGATTTTCCATGTCCTTCTGGGGGACGAGGGGAATCACAGTTCATGATCCAAGCCTCTAATCTCTTCAGATCCCTCTCTGTGAGAGAATGTCTATACTCTGTAGTCAGTTGGCATGGATTTGGAAGTTTCTAGCAGCCAACATTATCTCCAATTAATCTACAAAAACTTAATCGTAAAAATTGCTTCTTCTGTGATAAAAATAATTTGCTTTCTAGGTGCATCTCAAGTGTTCTCAATGTTTTATGCTGGTAACTGGATGGCTGTTTCTCATGTATATGCCTTTCTTTGTCCACTCATGTCTCATTCTGAGCTCAAGGCTATTGGGCTGCTTCTTGTGGAGATGAGAGTCATAGCAGTTTTATTACTTGAAGGTCAATGATGCAACGGGTAATGGTTTGTCAGTCTTCAATTCTGGTCATCTGACTTTATGTCTTAGGGCAGACATCTTCAGCTTAATTTCACAAGGAATTACCTTAAGGGGATCAATGCCCCGGGATCTCATGCTTGTTTTCATGGTCTGGATTTCTAGTTCCAAAGCACAGTATAGCACTTATCATTTGTGTACACACGAATCCCTGAGTATCTTGTTGAATTACAAATTCTGTCTGAGAGTGTTTGAAATACTGCCTAATTTAGCATTTGTGTGTGAATGTGTGCATGTACATGTGCAGTGGGTGTACCTGTTCATGTGGGTGTGTGCAGGTGTGCCTATGGATGCCAGATGTCAACATCAGTATCTCCCTTCATTGCTCTCTACACTATTGCTATTGTTGTTAGTGTTATTACTATACTTATTAGTTTTGAGAAAGAATCTTTAAGTATCTTGGAGCTAGAGTATTGACTCAGTAGACTATTGAATGGACAATGAGCCCCAAGGATTTTCTGTTTTCTTCCCTGCCCCAGCTGTGGGTTTGTCTGTTCCTATCACAGCAGTGGGCTTTTCCATGGGTGCTAGGAATCGGAAGTCAGAGCCCCATGTTTGCCCAGCAGACACTTTATTGACTGAACCCTACCCCCCTATCTTTTAATTTATAATTTAGCAACAAATTTCCAGCTGTTCTGCTTTGATTGAAAGTAGCTAGAACACCAGTTCTGAAACTTGGCTTGCACTGAGATCAACTGGTTTTTATCCAGGTTTAAGTTTTTTCAGATGTAAGTGTTTTTTTTTTTTTTTTTAATCTCATTTTTAGGCTTCTGACGTTGACAATAAGTACATAAAATTCCGTAGATATTTTGAGTTTGGAGGGTTATTTGTCTACTGGCCAGGATACATCAATTCCACTAGTTAATTTCTTTTCAGTCATGTAGGAGCTCTACTCACTCTCAGGCTCCTTGATCACCAGGAGACCTGCACTGATGCAATCTGCAGATGTTAATGATGAGCTTTTTGCTGTCATATACAGTGTCACCCTCACCTCAGGAAGAATGGGTGTTTCACCCAAGACCTCAGCAGAGTACGTGATGCTCCAACTCCCCAAGTGCTGCCTGAAGCTTTTGTACCTAAGAATGATGGCAGCAATGAAACCGGATGGCAGGGTTCTAGAGGATGCTTATTTCATGATTTGTTTTTACTTTTATAATGCAGTATTTTGTTTGATAAAAGAAATATTTTCTTAAATGTTACCAAGGGATAACTAGAATTGTCTCTCTTGGTCATTTTCTAATGACTTTCTCTAAGATTATCATTTTTTTTTGTTTTTGTTTTTTGTTTTTTTTTAAAGAAAAATCTTTCACAGAAAAGTGTAGTTCTGCCCCTTTATTAAGGAAGGTTCACGATGCAACAAATGGAGACTATTAAAGAAGGCCAAAACCAATCAAGTTGCAGTGGAGCCCAGTCTCCATATCTGCAGTGCTGCTCCCACAAAAAAGGTCCAGGGAACATTGTGGAAGATGGGGCAGAAAGATTTTAAGTGCCAGAAGATTGGGGAGTTTGCTGTGAGATTTGTCCCTGAGTAATATGAAAGCTATACTCATAAGTCTCACTAGCATCACTGCCCAACATAATATGAACAAGAACAACACTAATAGAGATGCCAAAGTAGTCAGAAAAAAAAAACCCTACAAAGGCCCAAACCTATACAAAGAGCTATAGGCAACAGAGGAAAGCTGGAACAGGCGAAGAACACAATGGTGCCACCCACATTCATGGGCAGTCTGTCACCTTGAGCTTATCCTCTTTGAAAAGGCCATTACAGGCATACTAAAAATGTGCCTTTCTACAGGGATTCCCCGAAGTGCGCCTTTCTAATGCCCTAGGCATCACCTGACCCATTCAATGTGGCTACGCTATCAAAGTATCACTTTATAGAGCTTCATGATGTAGATGCAAAGAGAAGTTGTTTCAAAAATTTCTGTAGATAAAATATCAACTACTGATTAGTTTTATTGATCTCTTTATCAACACCATCACCATCATCATCAACACAATGACCAACACTATTATCACCACTACCACCACCACCACCACACCACCACCACCACCACTACCACCATCATCACCACCACCATCACCACCACACCACCACACCACCCACCACCACCACCACCACCACCACCACCACTACCGCCACCACACCACCACCACCACACTACCACCACCACCACCACCACCACACTACCACCACCACCACCACACCACCACCACCACACCACCAACCACCACCACCACACACCACCACCTTCACCACCACCACCACCTCACCACCACAGCCACTCACCACCAACCACCACCACCACCAATCACCACCACCACCAACCATCACCACCACCATCACCACTACCACCACCATCACTCACCACACACCCACACTACCACCACCACCACACCACACCACCACCACACCACCATCACCACACACCCACACACCACACACCACCACACCACCACCACCACTACCACCACCATCACCACCACCACCACCCACCACCACCACCACAACCACCACCACCACCACACCACCACTACCACCACCACACCACCACCACCACCACCACACCACCACCACCACCACTACCACACCACCACCACCACCACCACCACCATCACCCACCACCACCACCACCACACCACCACCACCACCACTACCACCACCACACCACCACTACCACACCACCACCACCACCATCACCACCACCATCACCACCACCACCACCATCACCACCACACCACCACACTACCACCACCACCACACCACCACCACCACCACCATCACCACCACCACCACCACCTCCACCACCACCACCACCACTACCACCACCACACCATCACTACCACACCACCACCACCACCATCACCACCACCATCACCACCACCACCACACCACCACACCACCACCACCACCACTACCACCATCATCACCACCACCACCACCACCACCACCACCACACCACCACACCACCACCACCACTACCACCACCACACCACCACACCACCACCACCACCACCACCATCACCATCACCATCACCATCACCACCACCACCTCCACCACCACACCACAACCACCACACCACCACCACCACCACCACCACCATCACGACCACCACCACCACCACCTCCACCACCACACCACAACCACCACACCACCACCACCACCACCATCACCACCACCATCACCACCACCACCACCATCACCACCACACCACCACACCACCACCACCACCACACCACCACCACACCACCACCACCACCACTACCACCACCACACCACCACCACCACACCACCACCACCACACCACCACTACCACACCACCACCACCACCACCATCACCACCACCACCACCATCACCACCACCACCACACCACCACACCACCACCACCACCACTACCACCACCACACCACCACACCACCACCACCATCACCACCACCACCACCTCCACCACCACACCACAACCACCACACCACCACCACCACCATCATCACCACCACCACCACACCACCACCACCACCACTACCACCACCACACCACCACTACCACACCACCACCACCACCACCATCACCACCACCACCACCATCACCACCACCACCACACCACCATACCACCACCACCACCACTACCACCACCACACCACCACCACCATCACCACACCACCACCACCATCCACACCACACCACCACACCACCACCACCACCACCACCCACCACATCATCACCACCCCACCACCACCACCACCACCACCACCACCACATCACCACCACCACCACCACCATCATCACCACCACCACCACCACCTCCACCACCACACCACCACCACCACCACTACCACCACCACACCACCACTACCACACCACCACCACCACCACCATCACCACCACCACCACCATCACCACCACCCACCACACCACCACACCACCACACCACCACCACCACCACTACCACCATCATCACCACCACCACCACCATCACCACCACCACCACACCACCACTACCACCACCACCACCACCACCACCACCACACCACCACCACCTTCACCACCACACCACTACCACCACACCACCACCACCACCATCACCACCACCACCACCATCACCACCACCATCACCACTACCACCACCATCACCACCACACCACCACACCACCACCACCATCACCACCACCTCCACCACCACACCACAACCACCACACCACCACTACCACCATCACCACCACCACCACCACCACCACCACCACCACCACATCACCACCACCACCACCACCATCATCACCACCACCACCACCACCTCCACCACCACTACCACCACCACACCACCACTACCACACCACCACCACCACCACCATCACCACCACCACCATCACCACCACCACCACACCACCACACCACCACCACCACCACTACCACCCATCACCACCACCACCACCACCACCACCACCACCACCACCACTACCACCCACCACACCACCACACCACCACCACCATCACCACCACCACCACCTCCACCACCACACCACAACCACCACACCACCACCACCACCATCACCACCACCATCACCACCACCACCACCACCACCACCACACCACCACCACACCACCACACCACCACCACCACCACACCACCACCACCACCACCACACCACCACCACCACCACACCACCACCACCACCACCACCACCACACCACCACCACCTCCACCACCACACCACTACCACCACACCACCACCACCACTGCACCACCACCATCACCACCACACCACCACCACCACCACCACACCACCACCACCACCACCACCACATCATCACCACCACACCACCACCACCACCACACCACCACCATCACACCACCACCACCACCACCATCACCACCACCACACCACCACCACCACACCACCACCACCACCACACCACCACCACCACCACCACCACCACCATCACCATCATCCCCATCACTACCAACACGATCATCATCAATTATCATTATCTTTATTTTGCCATCTTGCCTTTACTTGTACTTGCTGGTACATCCCTTACTTCCTTTACCGATGATGACAATTGAGTTGCGTATTGTGGCTTCTTTCATGCTAACTCATCTACCCTAGATCTTTCCATTCACCTCCATTGGCTTATTAAGGGCTACATCCTTGCTCTTTCTTTCTTTCTTCTTCACCTCCCACTTCTATTATTTTTAAATACTCTTTACCATGATAGTCTGAAGGTGGAGAGGAAGGCCTGCCTTCTTGCATCAGGAGCACTGCCGTATTATTTAATGACTGAACAGTATTCTCTTCTGCTGCTTCTTATCTAGCTAATGAATGCTTTGTGGTTAGAATTCAATTTCCCCCAGTGTTTACTACTATAAACAATTACACAATAGCAGCCATTGAAGTCTTTCTGTGGATAACTCAGATGGAATCCTAAAAACATAATTTCTAGGTCAATTTTCATATATTTAATGATGTGTTTAATTATGTCCACAACATTTCAATACACTTTGCACCAATTTACAGTGCAGACTCTCTAGTGCTCACTAAAACCTGTGTAAAATATCAATTTACTGGATATTTCTTAGTTGTATGAATTAAAATTTGATGTCATTTTAATATTGTCTCTTTGAAGAGATTAAGCACCCTGTATACATAATACTTTTCTGTGCAAAACAGTTACTGACTATAATTTTCTCTTATTATATTCTTTCCACAGTGCGTAGTTAATCTGCTGGTTCTTTCTATTTCTTTTCAATCTCCTTGAGATGAAGGGCACTATCTTCGGGGCTGTATTTTCCGAATTCAGAAAGAGAGCACGAAGAAGCATAGCAAACATTTTCTAAATAAAAATGGAGCAAGCATGTTTTAAAGCATTTCAAATCCTTGATGTTTGCTTTAAATTTAATAGTCAAGACAATTTTACAGTCTAGGCCTTGAATATTGTTGAGCATAAGCAAGGCACCATGATGATTATGAGTCTTTGTAATGAGATTTATCTCACTTCTGTGGGACAGCTTTTGTATCCTATGCATAGGACAAATGTAGACTTTTTATCTTTATCTTCTGGTAACCACTGGGCATATCACAGTATTAAATCTTCCAGCATTGTTATCATGATGGGTGGATGGGTTCTTATTTTGTCTTACTTTCTTTAGCCCTACCCTAATTCTGTGACTTCTTTTCCTGTGACTTCTGTTTTTCTGCTAAGAAATGGAACCAGAAATTCTGTCCAGATGTTTGAAAACAAGCCTTGCAGACAGCTGGAAGAAACAGGTGTACAGTAATCTATGGACTATTAACATATCTAATTGAATAAGTGTTGGTAGTTACTTAAGTAATTAAGAATAAAAGAAAGCTCCGTAAAAACGCCTAACAAAAACATTGCTGACAATCACTGACAACTTAAAACTCATTTTGCAAAGCTTTCTAAAAAAATTGAGCATTCTATATTGAATATTACCTTTTGTCTTGTCATTTACAAGGTAACTCTAATGAGAATCTTGTTTATTGCTCTACCAAGTCTTTCTTGTATGTGTTCCGTGCATTTTTGAAACAGCAGCATCAGCAATCTAGTCTGCATGCTTTCTCATGAATATTTATAGATAGCTTAAAAAAAACACACTTACTAATATTCCTTCAATTGTCTTTACAAGTTGATATGATTCCACTTGTACAGAAACACCCTCCTTGTTGGACAGGAAAGTAGAAAGCACTATGGCTTCTTAGTTGTTAGGCTTCTTGATTGAAACCCATGAATGGTTCTGAATAACATTTTATAACTTTTTCTAATTGTATCAGAAGTATTGGATTATTTTAAAACCAATAAAGAAATAGAGGAGAAAATCTGTGTCATAGAAAATAAATCACTTATTATAGGGCCTCATGGAGAGAGTGTAAACATATACATATACACACATACAATAGTAATTATCTATATAATATGTTACTTTGTGTATATGCACACACACATTACACATATATAGAATGTGTATGTCTTTACTAAATATAATATAAAAGCATGTTGGGACTTTTATTCTTGTTTTTGTTTTTAGAGACAAGTTTTCTCTGTGTAGCCTTGGCTATCCTGGACTCACTTTGCAGATCAGGATGTCCTCAAGAGTGTTAGGATTAATACGTGCAGTAAACATTGAACCCCTACCCAGATCTAGCCAATGGACAGGACATTCTCCACAGATGAGTGAAGAGTGCGGACTGACTTTCACATGACCTCTGGTGCCCCATATTTGACCACATCCTCTTGATGGGGAGGTCTGGTGGCATTCAGAGGAAGGATAGCAGGCTATGACGAAGAGATTTTATACCCTATGATCATATACAGGGGGAAGAGGTCCCTCTCAGTTAAAGTCATAGGGGAGGGGAATAGGGTGACAGTGGGCGGGGGAGGGAGGAATGGGAGGATAGAAAGGTTGGGATAACAATTGAGATATAATATGAATGAATTAATATATAATAAAAAAGTGAAAAAAAAACTAGGAAGAGTAGTGTCAATCTAATTCTGATTTAAGAGTAGAATTTTGCCAGAACAGAGGAGAGTGGGGTTTATTATAAATGATTTGCATTTAGTGAAGTGATACAAAAAATCTTACTACTTATAAATGTACCGATATATGCTTAATTCATATTAAAAAAGGAGTGCTAGGATTACAGGGTTATGCCACTGTGCCTGGAGGTTGTTGGGACTATTTTTTATTAAGTTTTTTTTTATTAATTTATTCTTGTTACATCTCAATGGTTATCCCATCCCTTGTATCCTCTCATTCTTCCCTCCCTCCCATTTTCCCCTTATTCCCCTCCCCTATGACTGTTCCTGAGGGGGATTTCCTCCCCCTGTATATGCTCATAGGGTATCAAGTCTCTTCTTGGTAACCTGCTGTCCTTTCTCTGAGTGCCACCAGGCCTCCCCCTCCAGGGGACATGGTCAAATGTGAGGCACCAGGGTACCTGAGAAAGTCATATCCCACTCTCCACTCAACTGTGGAGAATGTTCTGACCATTGGCTAGATCTGGGTAGGGGCTTAAAGTTTACTGCCTGTATTGTCCTTGCCTGGTGCCTTAGTTTGAGCGGGACCCCTGGGCCCAAATCTGCCTGTCATAGTGTTCTACTTGTAGGTTTCTAGGACCCTCTGGATCCTTCTACTTTGCTATTCTCCCATGCTTCTCTCATCTAGAGTCCCAATAGGATGTCCTCCCCTCTGTCCCAGTTTCCTGGTAAGTGAAGGCTTTCGTGGGACATGCCCCTTGGGCTAGTATGCAGATATAAATGAGTATATACCATTTGAGTCTTTCTGCTTCTGGGTTAACTCACTCATTATGATCATTTCTAGCTCCATCTATTTATCCACAAATTTCGGGAATTCCTTGTTTTTAATAGCTGAATAGTATTCCATAGTGTATATGTACCACAGTTTCTTTATCCATTCTTCTACTGATGGACACTTAGGCTGTTTCCATGTTCTGGCTATGATGAATAAGGCTGCTATGAACATGGTTGAGCAAATTTTCTTGTTGTGTGCTGGAGCATCTTCTGGGTATATTCCAAGGAGTGGAATAGCTGGTTCTTGAGGAAGCCCTGTTCTCATTTTTCTAAGATAGCACCAGATAGATTTCCAAAGTGGTTGTACTAGTTTGCATTCCCACCAGCAATGAAGGAGTGTTCCTCTCTCCCCACATCCTCGCCAGCATGTGGTGTCGCTTGAATTTTTGATCTTAGCCATTCTAATGGGTGTAAGATGGAATCTCAGAGTTGCTTTGATTTGCATTTCCCTGATGGGTTGTTGAGACTTTTAACAGAGAAAAGTAGTCTTAAAACTATTACAGGGCATCAAGTCTCTTCTCGGTAACCTGCTGTCCTTCCTCTGAGTGCCACCAGGTCTATGAACATATACAGGGGGAGGTAATCCCCCTCAGGAACAGTCATAGGGGAGGGGAATAAGGGGAAAAGGGGAGGAAGGGAAGAATGGGAGGACACAAGGGATGGGATAACCATTGAGATGTAACAAGAATAAATTAATAATAAAAAATTAAAAAAAAAAACTATTACAGGGCAACCCCGGTTACTCATTGAATAGGGATGTTTCTGACAAGCTTGATGGACAGAACTATGTAGTACAAGTTGTTCTTTACACACACACACACACACACACACACACACACACACACACGTGTACACAAATGCACAGGCAGGCACAAACACATATAGACACACATAAACATAATTTTATAATGCTCTCAAAGTCTGACTGTACCTATTGGTACAGCATTAACTCTAGCTTTCATGTGGTTTTTGGTAGATTCACAATATTTTCCCTTTGTGTGTGTGTGTGTGTGTGTGTGTGTATGTGTGTGTGTGTGTGTATTTATGCTTGTATGTTAGTCTCCTCCTCTTTTGAAGATGTAATACTGGATTTGAACCAAACAACACTAAAAAGCATTGTTTTTATTCTTTTTTTTTCTGAGACAGGGTTTCTCTGTGTAGCCTTGGCTGTCCTGGACTTGTTCTGTAGATGAGACTGTCCTTGACTGTCCACTGAGATCTGCCGGCCTCTGCCTCTGCCTCCCCAAGTGCTAGGATTACAGGCATACACCATTGAGCCCACATCATTTGTTTTTTGTTTTACTTTTTTTTTTTCTTGCTTTGCTGCAGGTGGAAACAGTGTGTCTCATTCATGCTAGGCAAAGGTAAGTGTTCTCCTACTGAGCTACGCCCACAGTGAATGACATCATCTTATCCTAGTCATAGATGTTCTCTTATCTCATGTTTTCACAACACATTAAAAAGCACTGGAAGTCAGGAGCTTAAAATATGCATTTTCTGTAGAATACAATTTAACCTATTATATTGGGTATATTTAAAAATGTATATATGTAGTTAATATTCTTATTGATTGTGATTGAAAAAGGCCGCACATAGAAGAGGCATACACATAGAACATGTGTATAATTTTATAAGTTTTGACATATGTATTTATATATGAGGCTTTTCTCATAGTCATGACAATAAAAATATTCATCACACTCAGAAGCTCATAATCCTCATAACTCTTTACTCTCTTTCTTCTTCCATGCTCGGATCCCCTTCTTATATAACCATTGATTGACTATTGGCTGTAAATTTGATTTCATTTCATAGCATTTGTAGAAATGGATCCACACACTATATGCTCTTTCTGTTATTCAGCGTTGTTATCCTGAAAGCTCACACATCTTGTGCTGTCATATGACTGCAGTATTACAATACCTGACACATGGCTTGGGGTCTAACTATTAACTCAACAATTAATGTATAAAAGTTAATGAGCATTCTGGAAGCTTGAGATGTTTAGACATATATGCATTTCTGGGATTCTTTAAACAAATCGCTCACTCCCCTGAAAAACTAAGGCCCTAAATAGAGGTCAAAGTTCCCTTTGGAGGTTGCACAAGCAAAGCAGCGTCCATAGTCACTTCTCACCAGACACCTAGGGGTTGCAAACAGAGGCAAAAGACCTTGCAGTTACAGTTTAAAACTTGGGAAAACAGCTAACTCCCCCTTCTTCCCCTGATGAAGCCCCCTCCTCACTTGCCTATCCTTAGCTACATAAAACCACTTTTAATCATGTAATCTGCGTTCCTTCTAACTCTGGCCACAACACTGCTAGGTCCTGTACTCTATCTGATGTAGCTGTTGAGGACATCAGGGTCCTCATTCTTTGTTTCTTCCTATAGACTAATTCTTTTATGTTTTGTTGTTTTGTTTTACCTATCATCCATCCATCCATCCATTCATCTATCTATCTATCTATCTATCTATCTATCTATCTATCTATCTACCTATCTATTATCTACTTTGCATCCTGATCATAGCCCCCTCCCTCCTCTCCTCCCTTCCTGGTCCCAGCATCCTTCCCTCTTTCCCTCTCCCACCTCCCCTACTCCTTAGAAAAGGGGAGTCCCCCACCAACTCACCAGAGCACATCAACTGGCATCAGGGTGTGAGCTGAATGCATCCTCTTCTTCTGTGGCCTAGCTAGAAAGATCCACCAAGAGAAAGTGATCAAAAAGCAGGCAACAAAGTCCATGTCAGAGAAAGCCCCCAGAGCCCTTACTAGGGGACCCATATGAATCCTGAGGTGCTCATCAGCTACATCTTTGTATGGGGTCCAGTCCACGCAATGTCCTTGCTTGGTGCTTCAGTCTCAGCAGGCCCCTCCAGACCCTGGATAGTTGGCTTTGTTGGTCTTCTTGTAAATCTCCGGTCACCCCCCTCCAGGTCCCTTTCTCCTTCCCCCCACATTTTCTGCAAGGCTCCCTATTAATCGCCCAATGTTTGGCTGTGAGTCTCAGCATCAGTTTTGAAGCACTGCTGGGTGGAACCTTTCAGAGCATAACTCTGCATTATTTGTCTTCAAGCATAGCAGAATATCAGTAATAGTGTCTGGAGTTGGTTCTCTCCCATGGGGGTAGGTCTTGGATTGGACCAGGCATTTGTTGGGCCTCCCCTCAGTCTCTGCTGTATCTGCTCCATCTTTATTCCTTCACAACCATTTTATACAGAGGACAAATGAACAGAGTGTGTAATTTAGAAAATATCTCCGTTGGCAGACTGAAAGATGGAAGAAGGTTCAGATACGGAACCAACATTTTGAAAAATTTGTGTAATTGTTGCTATACATCAATTTACATGATTACTTTTGTGGAAATAGTAAGCCACTCAAAATATAAGGTAATGGAAATATTGGTTTTCCGGGAGTGAAGGTTGAAGGTGAGCAGAAAGACTAGGAAACGAAGTATGTTTCCTTGAGAAGTTACCAAAAAGTGAGATCATGGGAGAAAATTAACTACCCAAGAAACGAAACCAAATCACACATGAGAATTCTAATTATTAACTTTCTCACCATCTTTACTATTTTAAATATATAATAAAATGCCTTTGTCCCTATCTCTATAGGCTTTTAGGAACTTTCTACTTACTTGGGTCTCCAGATTAACAAGGCCTTTGCTGTGAACACTTATTTCCTTTCTATAAAAGGGAGACTTGGGGTTCAATGGGAGTATTATGCTGGCACATTTCTGCCCATTATATATGTAATTGTTTCCTTCTTGTGTTATCTGTGATCAATTTTAGTACCAGAGTAGTAATATTGATCACTTTGGCTTGAAGTGTTTTTGTATTTTCTCTCATAGTTTCCATTTCTTTCCATTCTTTGTGAGAAACTCTTAATCTTATTTCCCAACTTATCTATTGAAATGATATAATTGTGCCTGTCGTAGTTTGCAATCTTCCAAGAGCTGTTTTGTTGTTGTTTAATTTCTGTTATTGTTTTCAGAGCCCACTGTTCATAATTTATGGACATCCTGGGCCTATTTGTAAAATAGTGTATAAGATTATGCTAAATCTGTTGTCTCCTCTTTGCTATGTTTACTTTTCAGACACCTCATTCCCTTTTTTTTCTATCTTGGTCTAGTCTTTTCTTTTTATATGGCAAATTCTTCCTCATCAAATGTCTTTTGATTCACAGCTATGATCTTAGTTTTAATAATATAATTTCTTCAAAACACTTTATTTAATTGCTTATAAGGCCCTGGTGACATCACTTTATTAAGTGGGAGAATAACGTTCCCATATGAACTACAATGATATGGCAGGCAGTTGTTCAAAATGGTGGCCAGGACAGGGCTGTTGAGTGTCAGTTATCTTTTAACTTCTCCCTGCCTCATTCATTCTCCCCTCCTTCTTCCTCCCTGCCTCTCACTGTCTTTCCCTCCGTGTGTGTGTGTGTGTGTGTGTGTGTGTGTGTGTGTGTGTTTTATGTGTGTGATGTATGTGTGTATATGTTTGTACACATGTATGTGCAGTAGGTCAGTTCCAAGCTTCTACATGCAGAGGGTAGAGGAACACATCAGGTGTTTTGTTCTATCATTCACCGTGTGTTCCCTACAAACAGAGTATTTTACTGAGCCAGGATTTCTCCATCTGTCAGATAAAATGGCTGGCTCCAGTAGATCCCCCTGTCTCTGCCCTCCACACCATTTTGAGATTCCAGCTCAATTCAATTCAAAATAGTTATCATTAAACAAAATCATCACAAATGTGGAGAGCAAAGAATCCATGTAGCCTCTATGAAAATCAGTGCAGAAATTATTTAAATAACCAAAGAAAGAAGTATTATCTGTTTAGTTGCATCATCCCTGAGTATGTATCAGGAGGATTCAACATTGATGTTTATTGGATACTTTTCTTACCAGAAAACACAAGAAAAAAAGCCTGGATGTTTATCAACATATTAATGAACCACAAACAAACAAAAAACAAAACCCAAACAAAACAAAACAAAAACTCCAAAAGAAACAAATCAAAAACCCAAAACCAACCAACCAAACCAAACCAACCAAAAAAACAAAACCACTCCCCCACCCCCACAAAAAAGCAATACTGTAGTAGATTTACAGGACAGATTTATTTTGTACTACAAGGAACAATGCAATAACATCCTTTTTAAGACGATGAATTGAACTAGAGATCATTGGGTTAGACTCTAACACAGTGGTTCTCAACTTTCCTAATGTTGTGACCCTTTAATACAACTCTACATATTGTGGTGAACCCCTACCATAAAATTGTTATTTTTGCTACTTTATCATTGTAATTTTTTTGTACTGTTATGAATGGTAGTGTATGTGTTTTTGAAGATAAAGGTTTGCCAAAGGGGTCAAAGGAAACACAGGTTGAGAATCCCTGTGGTAGATAAAATAAGACAGACTTAGAGAGACAACATCACATTTTCCTTTCATATGTGGGAACTGGAATAAATAACACACACACACACACACACACACACACACACACACACACACACCCTGAAATTGGAAGGCAGATTATTAGTGGGGCCAAACAAGTCTAAAGGGAGTTAAGGGACCAATGAGAATGAGGGGAAAGAAAGGTAAATTGCAGTATGTTAAGAAAGCAGGAAGACTAGTCGCAAGGAGAGAAAAAGAGCACCTTCTAGAAGTAAGTGAACGGATGGGAGATGGCTGTGGTGAGGCAAACAAGAGCAAGGTAAATGATATGCATACATGAAAAGCTTTAATAAAACCCACTATTTTGTATAGTAGCTAAAAAAAAAAACTAAAATTATAACTCAGAGAATTTGACTTGGGGCATCTTTGCCATAGTTAGTCCCTGCACTCTGCAGCCACTCAGAAAAGGGTTCTTTAAGTTATGGATGGTCTAGAAAGTGGTTCTTTTTGTGATGCTGTGTAAATCAATATTCTGATTTATAGCATTTTCCCTGAAAACATATTTGTAAAGAGAGATTTAAGCTCTGGTTCTTGGGGAAAATATTTTAGCCTTTGGTCCAACTCAAATACATTCAATCAGGAAAGAAAATGGTGATGTCATCTCTAACTGCAAGGAACTGGACTCTGCCCACCACCTAAATGCACTTGAATGTGATTCTCTGCAGCACATGCTGGAAGTACCCAGCAGACCAAGACCTTGATTTTCACCTTCAGGATCCTAAGCAGAGGATCAGATTAACTGTGAGAAAACATTGTGCTGAATTTCTTAAGTTTGTTATATAACAGTAGAAGACACACATAGATAAATTACACTAAGAAAGAAGAGGACTTAAGATGTCTAAATCATCTGCGCATCTTCTCCGTGCTTGGCTATTTACTAACAAAGGTATTGTACCTCAAAAGTCCTGCGAAACTGACAACGCGTGGTTGTAACTTTATTACATTCTTGCCATCCGTTATAACTCACACTTAATAGCAATCAAGTGAAGATGGATTAGATCTATGAATAAAGTATGATAGATTTTTATTCTTCTTCGAGATACCTACTATCTGTTCTTATGGAAAGATTATTCCACCGTTGATAATCTTCCCAGTGGTAAATTCTAGATCTTATGGTAAGGTCTGAATGTTTGTATTTCTGCCCCACCCTCACCCCCGGTTTATTATATTTGTGAATACTCACCAGGGTTACTGCACTGAGATGTGGGGCTTCTAGAGAGCTAGCTCATGTATAGAATAAGTTTATTTCCAAGAGAGCCTTTGTACTACCATGTGAGGATGTAACTAGAGAATCAGAAAGAACAGACACTGTTTGAGCATCAGACTTATAAGTCACAGACTCTGTTACACTGCAGAATTCCTTTCTTTAAAGGCCATTAGTTTATGGTGAGTTCATACCATAGCCCACAATCACTGAGCCAGTCTTGAGACTGATTAGTGTAATGAATATGAAAAGAAGTGGCCTGCATTTTTTTTTTCCAAGCAGATGCTTTAAGAGGTATTTCCTGGTTTGATAAGCCTTGCTTTCTGTTGCCTTCTGACACAGTTGTGTGGACGACGCTGTGCTCTCTGCCTGAGTCCTGGAGTGGAGTAGGATCCCATGAATCAGAAGTATAGCTAACCTATGACAGACTTGAAAGATACACAATCCATTAATGTTTATATCTATGAGCCACTCACTGAGGATTTGAGAATACTTTTCATATAGCATTATTGGTCTAAGCCAAACAAATCAATAAGCAACCACATGTTACAACAGAAACTGAAAGTATGTGGCATTATCTGTAAGGTGAGACAGTAATGGTGAGCAGACTGCCATTGGAAGCTACCTGGGTAGGAGGAGTATGGCTTTTTTTTTTTTTTTTTTTTATGAAGATTGCTGGAGTAACTTGGAACTCATGGCTGTAGGCAGAAATACAGGAATCATTAGTAGTGATTGCTGGTTATTATGGCTGAATTTAACAGATCATTTAATAGTGATTTTCAACCTTGGCTTAAAAAATGGAATCAATTATGAATAAAAGCGATTGATTAAAGTGCTTCTCTTTGATAAGGATATAGCTATGGTAGGGCTTCCCTGTCTCCTGTTATATCTCTGTAAATCATTTTAGCTGGAAAAAGGAGTAAGTATAGCTCTGCTCATAGACTGCTCACCTAGCAGTACAAAGCTCTGAGCTTGATCCCCCAAACCATATAAAGCAGGCAGCATGACTCATGTTTTTAGTCACAGCTAAGGAGGGGATGCAGGAGGATCCCAAGTTTAAGGTTATCCTCTGCTACATTAGTGAGTATGAGGCCAGTCTGGCTGCATGAGGCCTTGTATCAATTTTTTAAAATTTTATTTTATTAATTTATTCATATTACATCTCAATTGTTATCCCATCCCTTGTATCCTCCCATTCCTCCCTCCCTCCCATTTTCCCCTTACTCCCCTCCCCTATGACTGTGACTGAGAGGGACCTCCTCCCGCTGTATATGCTCATAGGGTATCAAGTCTCTTCTTGGTAGCCTGCTATCCTTCCTCTGAGTGCCACCAGGCCTCCCATCCAGGGGAGGTGGTCAAATATGGGCCACTAGAGTTTGTGTGAAAGTCAGCCCCTACTCTCTACTCAGCTGTGGAAAATGTCTTGTCCACTGGCTAGATCTGGGTAGGGGTTTGACGTTTACGGCCTGTATTGCCCTTGGCTGGTTCCATAGTTTGCGCGGGACCCCTGGGCCCAAATCTACCTATCATAATGTTCTTCTTGTAGGTTTCTAGGACCCTCTGGATATTTCTACTTTGCCATTCTCTCATTCTTCTTTAATTTTTTTTTAAACTGGGTGAAAAGTATCTAGAAAATTAAACATGCTCTCTTCTTATGAAAATCCCCTAAATTCAAGGAACAAGCTAAAAAGTCTGCCGGCATATTCTTTTGGTTGAAATCAGATTAAAAAAAAATACCCAGTCTTTGAGTGAAGACAGTTATATCATTAAAGGATGTACCAGTCTATAAGCTAAACAAATCTGTATTTTTCCATGCAAGAGGACAGGAGGATACTGAGCTCTTATGCTCATGTAAATTGTGGTCAAAGAGGATGGCAATACTTCTCTGAAAGTAAAGCCAGCAGTCCAGTAAGTCCCACAATAGTTGTAGTAAGCAGATTTGTGAACCCATTGGACATCGTTTCCCACAGCAGAGCAGGGCACACTGATGTCTGTCCTGTAGCATGAGATTGCTATGAATGGCGGAACAGTAAGTTTCTTTTCTAAGTCTACTGTGCTTTCTTAGACTCTTTCCTGTTGTCTTATAGATGGTGAGAAGAGCTTTCCCTTTCAGTTCACATGCTTTCGAATGAAGAGAGTTAAAATTCTAGTTCTACTGAAGAAGCTATCATGAGTTCAGGAGCTTAGCGTATGAGACTGTTGTTTGTGAGACTGCTGAGTTTTAACTCATTAATTGGTGCGTGTTGTAAATTGTGACTTGCCGTGGCCTGTCAAAGGAGAGCACAAGTGATATGAGCAACTTCCAAACCGGGGCCTTTAGAGTGATTACTTGGGCCCACTGTTTCTTTTCTATTTGCTGTGAAGCAAAAGCTGGGTGTGAGCTACTCCCAAGTGAGGAAGGCCCGAGGAAGAGAGGGAAAATTGTTCCACAGCAAAGTAAGTTATACAAGAAGTAATTACAGCTGGGATTCCTTTTGTCATCTTCCTCTTATGCAGTTTTGCTAATTGATAATTATGATAATTTGAGAAACTTGTATGAATAATTATCATTTTCAATAAACACAATTAAATACTATCACACATGTAATCTAAAAATTGCCAAATTCTGTAGTGGGAAGTTTTAATTGAAAAGGCCATTTTAAAAAAAAGTAACAGCTGATGAAATTGAGCTGAGGCATAACCATTTAAAAAATAATCTTTAATAAATGAGAGCTTCTCTGAGGGATCTGGAACACAGACTATAGAGACAAAACAGTGACTTATAGTGTTCCCCACTGATACTTTTTTAACTGTATAAAAATTTCCATGTACTTATGTTTGAGTGATTACTGTCCAAATAACTTATTATCCATGGCCGAGGCTAGAGTTCTGTTCTTTTTTTTTTTTTTTTTTAGAGTTCTGTTCTTAATGCTTACTCAGGATGATGTTCAAGATCTGAGTTGCCAAAACAAATACAGCCTTCATTTTTTTCCTCTATGTAAAAGGACACCCTCCTGTCAGAGCAATAGGTTCAGGCTTTGCATGACATGAAAAAGCTAGTCTCACACTAAATGGCAACTTGGCAGACACACAGTTCTGGGGGTAATGGCTGTGTACTTAAAGAATATATGTATATTGGTTTTCCCAAGTTAGCCAAACTGGAGGTTTGGACACTATGCATATGACGCCTCTTGTTTCTAAAACCAACTGAAATATGGTGAGTTTTTAAAGCAAGATAATTTCTAGATAGAGACACAGAAAGTCACTGAAATCATCTCTATTTATAATTTGAGTTTCTTATAAGGAAAGTCATGAATTAAAATTGCAAAGGTGGGGGATGCATAAGGCTTATTTGAATGGTGTTTCCAGACATGAAAGCGTTAGGGGTTGGTCTGATGCACTGCGTATTCAGATGCTGAATTCTGTGCCCCGAGATCTTGTTGCACTCCAGATGTGAGCACTGTCATGTTCATTGATCAATGTTGTATAAACTTTATTCCTCAATTATCTCTGATTGGTTAGTAAAGTTGCTGAGAGTCTCTAGCTGGACAAGAGAAGACAGGGAGGATGGACTTCTTATCCAGTGAGGGTCTTAGGTAGGGAACATGAGTGAGAGCAGGAGAAGGAAGAATGAAGGTGGGACTGGGAGGAGAGGAATGAGGGGGCTATGACAGGAATATAAAGCTAATAAATGAATAAATTAACACAGAAGAAGAAGAGGAAGAGGAACAAGAAGAAGAAGAAGAAGAAGAAGAAGAAGAAGAAGAAGAAGAAGAAGAAGAAGAAGAAGAAGAAGAAGTAGTAGAGGAAGGCTGTGTCCATGGGGATTGACCTGATGGAGTAGAAGCAGCCCAGGCAGAACCAATAAGGCATATAACTTGGGGAACACAGCTGGGAAATAGCAAGACTAGCTTAGATGGGTTAGAATAAATCATTGCCTGCCCGGTTATAGAGCATAAAGCTTATTAATAAATATAATATGTCTCTGTGTTATTTATTTGTGAGCTAGAATGGGTGGAGAGAAAAGGGCCCCAAAATTATAACGTATCATTTCAGAAGTGTCCTTTGTGCTATTCTCTGGCATTAAGGTGCATTATACCTGGGAGCTAAATGCATGAACCCAGACGTCTCTTGAGCTTTGCCTCACTGTTTTGTTTGGGTGTCATTATGTAGGCATCATTGAATCCCCACATTGTGCCCTCAGTTTCCAAGATAGTTGGTATGGTGTGAACAACAGTTTTCACTAAAATTACTTGGTTGCTTTTATCACATGAATGGATGCTGTAAATTTGGGGCTTCAAGATTTTCCTAGAACTCAGCCTGTTCAAAACCCATACAAGCAACATGAGATTCCGACTCAAGATAGAAGTAAACCTGACCATACTCTTAGAGACAAACAGAAATAAAACTAAACAGAATCCTCGACAGAGAAATATCAAATGGCTGAGAAACATTTAAAGGAATGGGCAACATACCTAGTCATCAGGGAAATGCAAATTGAAACAACTCTGAGATTTCATCTTACACCCATCAAAATGGCTAAGATCAAAAATTCAAGTGACAGAACATGCTGGCAAGGATGTGGAGAAGGGGAACACTCCTCCATTGCTGGTGGGAGTGCAAACTTGTATAACCAGTTTGGAAATCAATCTGGTGCTTTCTCAGAAAAATTGGAATAATACTACCTCAAGACCCAGCTAAACCACTCCTTGGAATATACCCAAAAGAGCTCTACCACACAACAAGGACACTTGCTCAATCATGTTCATAGCAGTCTTATTTGTATTATCCAGAGTCTGGAAACAACCTAGATGTCCATCAACTGAAGAATGGATAAAAATACTATGGCACATTTACACAATGGAATACTACTCAGCTATTAAAAACAAGGAAATCTTAAAATTTTCAGGCAACTCTAGATGAGAGAAGCATGGGAGAATGGCAAAGTTGAAGGATCCAGAGGATCCTAGAAACCTACAAGAAGAAAATTATGATAGTGATAGGCAGATTTGGGCCCAGGGGTCCCACTCAAACTATGGCACCAGTTGAGGACAATACAGGCCATAAACTTCAAACCCTGACCCAGATCTAGCCAATGGACAGGACATTCTCCACAGTTGAGTGGAGAGTGGGGTCTGACTTACACACGTACTCTGGTGCCTCATATTTGACCACATCCCCTGGATGGGGAGACCTGGTGGCACTCACAGGAAGGATAGCAGGCTACCAAGAAGAGACTTGATACCCTATGAGCATATACAGGGGGAGGAGGTCCCCCTCAGTCACAGTCATAGGGGAGGGGAGTAAGGGGAAAATGGGAGGGAGGGAGGAATGGGAGGATACAAGGGATGGGATAACAATTGAGATGTAATATGAATAAATTAATAAAATTTAAAAAAAGAAAAACCAACCCCCCCCAAAAAATTGCAGGCAATTGGATGGAACTAGAAATGATCATCATGAGTTAGGTAACTCAGACTCAGAAAGATATGCACAGTATATACACACTTATAAGTGGATATAAGCCCAACATAAATGTCCTCTGAGAGACTCTACCTAGCAGGGGATCAGGACAGATGCTGGGACTTGCTGCTGTACTCTGGGTGGAGCAATGAGAGTGTTATGGAAGAAGCGGGGGCGCGGCAGAAGGATCCAGCAGGTTCAGAAACCCCACAAGGAGCCCATTAAAGCCAGAAGATCTGGAACCACGGGGGCTTGCACAAACTGTTGCACCAACCAAGGAAAATACATGCAGGAAACATAAACTTGCTGTTCAGATCTAGTCAATGGACAGCTCATTCTCCACAGTTGTGGGGAGAGTAGGGACTGACTCTGACATGAACTGTTGTGCCCCTGATTTGACCACTTGCCCTTGGAGAGGAGGTCTGGTGCACAAAAAGGAAAGGGAACCAGACTATCCTGATGAGGTTTGATAGGCTGTGGTCATGTGGTGGGGGAGGAGGACTCTTCTGTCAGAGGTCTAGGAGAGGGGAATAGGGTGGAAGAGCAAGGGAGGGTGGGAACAGGAAGGTACAAATGAGGGGATAACATTTAGCATGTAATTGAAATAAATTATAATAAATTAAAAATAGAAAATAAAAAAGAATAATTTAATATTAAAAATAAGTCATCCAAAATATTAAATTTCTTTATGGGCCAACATAACTTTACTACATATTTACACATAAGAAAAGACACTATAAGATCACAGGGAAAGAGAAAATAACATATAATGGTCCTTTTAAGTCTGAAAGAATAAAAGGAAAAAGGAGTATTGGGCATGGGTTTGCTTTAATATATATCTCCATGTCTGTATTAAAAATCAGTACACAGGAGTCTGTGGCCACAGCTACTGTAAAGTTAGTAAGTACCACTCGTTCCTTTTGCTTTGTAATATTCACCAACAGGCACTGCCTCCTAACCATCTTCTGAGCTAGGCATCATATTTCCTGTTTATTGTCCAAAAGGATTCTTTTTCAGACCCAAAGTATCTCACCAAACAGCATATATCTATTACTCTTGCAAACTCATTGTTTCCTATTTATGAGAATGCTTTCTAATATGTTTACAGACACAGCTTGGTAGAGAGCAAACCAAGGACATGTTTGTGATATTGCATTAAAACTAATTTGTATGCCAAGTCTGGGGCATTTGTTAAATCGATTCTTATTTCACATCCTTTGAAATTACAATAGAAGAGGAAAGAAAATAAGAAAAGTATTTACATTTCCAGGGATGCCCCTACGACTACCCCATCTTGTTACCCCAGAATCATAACCAAGAGAAAATGCCCCTGAAAATGTTATAATTCTGTTTTCTATGGAAAGACCCCGAGGTTATACTTTTTAAAAAATGCCTTTCAGATGTTGGTGATTGTCAAAGGAAAACACAAAACTTGTGTATGCTATAGCTTTACTTTGGTCTCATTTATTATTTGTATCAGTGGAATCAGAAAAATAACTTTAAAAAGAGTTATCAAATGGACTTGGCTTTCTATAGAGTGCCTTGATGGCCAAGTAAAAAACAAACAGCCTTGCAGCTTTAATCAGAGATCAAAGTGGAAATACAACTGACATTTTTTTTCTCTAATTACTATCATAGTGATGAAGAACACTCACAGTATAGTTTGCAATATATCAAACCAAACCATTATTGAAGTTTTAAGTCTCAATATATATATTTTTCCTAGTGAACAATAACTTCATTTTATTACAAGCCACTTGAGTAAAAATATCTATTTTCTTTTAGCAGTCTCTGAGTTTCATGTCTTACTAAAGTCTTTGTTTTATTATGGTTGACTTTTGTGCTCAGTGAGAGAAAGCACAGTTCCTTAAAGAGTCTTTTCTACAACACACATTTGTATCTTTGTGACAAGCAAACAGAGCAGGTACCTGTAGCTACATGGTCCATATCTGGTTTATATTTTTACTCCAATGATCTGTGTGTCTGCTTTGTGTTTGGACTATGATAGTATTGCCACCATACCTCTGTAGTGAATTGTGAATTCAGACCATTTTTATTTTCTGGTGTCTTCTTCAGTTTCTCTCCTCTCTCTCTTTTGGGGATGTTTAAATTTTTTCATTGTAGTTACTGTTCATTTCCTCGGCTAAGTTTATTTCTAGGCAGATTATTTTTTTTATTTTTTTTCCTTTTTTTTTATTAATTTATTCTTGTTACATCTCAATGTTTATCCCATCCCTTGTATCCTCCCATTCCTCCCCCCCCATTTTCCCATTATTCCCCTCCCCTATGACTGTTCCTGAGGGGGATTACGTCCCCCTATATATTCTCATAGGGTATCAAGTCTCTTCTTGGCTACTTGCTGTCCTTCCTCTGAGTGCCACCAGGTCTCCCCCTCCAGGGGACATGGTCAAATGTGAGGCACCAGAGTACGTGAGAAAGTCGTATCACACTCTCCACTCAACTGTGGAGAATATTCTGACCATTGGCTAGATCTGGGAAGGGGTTTAAAGTTTACCTCCTGTATTGTCCTTGGCTGGTGCCTTAGTTTGAGCGGGACCCCTGGGCCCAAATCTGCCTATCATATTGTTCTACTTGTAGATTTCTAGGACCCTCTGTATCCTTTTATTTTGCTGTTCTCCCATGCGTCTCTCATTTAGAGTCCCAATAGGATTCTAGGCAGATTATTATTTGAGATTATTGTGAATGGAATTATTTAGTGATTTCTTTCTTGGCATGTTTATTATTGATGGGAATGTGGACAGTACATTCAGTATACTGATGGAATATTAGAGGACAAATAATTTTCTTGTAAAGAAAAAAGTAACATTTTTCATCATTTACTGAACATCCAGGCTTGATGGAACAGTCCTGTAATCTCAGCTCCGAGGATACTAAGGCACAAGGATCAGGCAGTTCAAATCCAACACTGGTTCTGCTTACATAACTGGTTCTGGGCCAACTTTGGCCATGCTAACCCCTGTCACAATAAGAAAAGGCAAATAAAACCAGAGATTCCACAAGTCATCAAGATCTCACAGAGAATAAAGTATAATGTGTAAACTTTACAATGTTATGCATGTTGGAAAGGTGTTTTAAGGTGATTTTCACTCACTCCCCAAGTCTCACTGCGTATTTTAACCACAAAGGAAACTTTTCATCTTCTCATATGAAGATCTTTCCTTACAGAACGTGTATTACTCATCACTCATTACATCGGTATGAGTGAAAATGAGAGTATAAATGAGGCCACTGACAGTATTTACCCTTATGGGTTTTGTAAGAAATTGCAGCTCACTACACTTGCAATGATCATACTTACTCTCACATAAATGAATACCCTGGCTATATCCCACCAGAATGAGGCTCTTCTTATTAAAACTCATAGTATGGTGATGGGCGCATTGGTTTCCTCTGCAGAACCAAGGGCTTGGGTGTCTATGTGCCCATTCTGTGTACCCTGTTTTCCCTCTTCTGACTAGTTGGGTTAGTAGGATTTGACGCAGAGTGATGAGCACCCCATGCTCTTGACTTAATACACGAACACTAAGGGGCTTGGCCTGAATGGTTTCTAGGACAGCGAGTGAAGAACCAGACTGTTCTACTTCTCAGGCATTGCAAGAAGACAGCATCAAATGCCTTCCTGCTTCTGATGTCTATGGCAAATGGTGGCTGTACCGCTGATAATACCCTTCACCTAATACTGGACTGAACAGCTAGTCTTCGATCAGGGCACTTCCTAAGTTATAGAAAGAGCCTATTTCTTGTCTTCCCCAGGACTAATTTATCCCTATGTCTTTGTAGGATAAGGAACTGTAAGTCCTGGTTATAAGTGGGCATTTCTGGGAGAATTCTTGGGCACACGGATATGTTGAATTAGGCTGACTCAGTGGTATGAGGCTCTCAAGCTTCTTTACTTGCACTTGAAGCACTGGCCACTGGGGGGCACTATTCGAATAGCTGAGGGAAGAGGCAGCTTGAAAATTTCTGGGTAAAGGTTGGAACAGAGGTTGGGGAGGAAGAGTGTTAGGGAAGTTCTGGGTGGTACAGAGGGACAGGAAACTTAGCACTGAAATATAGAGTATTCTTTTCCAATGATTAACGAAGTCGGCAAACCCTCCATAGCCTAGTTAACGTGAGTGCAGTTGAAGTTGACTCAGAAAAACTGCACTGTGCACATCACAGCATTGATTTTTAAAACCCAAAGCTGTCCGAGTGCAGCAGAGATTACTCCTTCAGGTGATGCTGGAAGCGGGAGTGATGGATGAACAGAAATCTGGGTTAGGCTGGGTTTTCACAAGTTGGGTGTCCTCCTGGGAGCAGGTAGCTGGAAGAATCCACAGCAAGGGTCATCGCTGTTAGAGCTAGTTAGGGCAGCCCTCTGTAGGATGTAAAGAGAGTTCCTACGACTAACGCATAAGAACTGAAATTAAAGGAAAAGGTCTGCAACAGACCAGGCCAGGAGTCTGTGACAGGGACAGAGTCTGAAAGAGGAACTATTTTAAGGCAGTGCACTCTAATTGAAATTAGCTTATGTTCGCCAAAACAGAAGTCAGATTCAAGGACATTTACTATTGTCTACCCATGCATTTGTTTCAGCTAGAAAGACTTAAGTTACTGTTAAGTTCAAAGATTCGAAGAGAAAGACCACCGACCCGAATTATGATGGCCAAATTAATGAAGGCAAGCAATTACTTAAAGCACGCTTTTTTATTCGTGTACACTGGCTGCCTCCCCCTAAAGTGAGATTCAAGAGGTCAGCATTGTTCATGGGAGAGATTCAGCTCAGGAGTGTGTGTGTGTGTGTGGGGTGTTTCCAAATTGGGGATGGTGGTTGGCAGGCAAATTGGCGGGGTTACAGCAGCAGAACATAACAAGGTAGGCATAACAATAGGTGGTCATAATAATCTTTTGGAACAAAGGTGAGGTTGACCATCTCCCATTTGTAGTTAAGGTTACAGGTGGCACATAGCTCAATCCTAGAAAAACAAATTCAATCATAAGCAGTAAAGAACCTCATTTGTATTTATGATAAGATGGCTTTCAAGTGCAAGATGCAGACAGGCTGGTTCATCATTGGTGCAGATTGTGTCTTTACTTCCAAGGAGTCAAAGTAAAGTTTTTGTTATAAAAAGCAAAGGGGAGACAAACATATTCCAGATGAATATTTCTGAGTTTCTGTGACTTGGTATATATGATAGGCAAGACAGCATAGCTGTGGCAGCATCTTTGAAAGAACGGTGCCGATTATCAATGTTAATGCAGACTAACAGGGTCTAAAACCTCTGCAGAAGGAATATAGAAGAAACTGTCTTCACCTGAGTCACAGAAAAGACTTGAAAAAGCTCAAACTGGGCCAGCACTTCAGTATCTCAAGCTGTGTATGAGTCCAGCCTTTATCAACTTTGAATTGTCTGGTTCTAAGGTGTTGTTCTTCATCCATGTGGCTGGGAAGACCATGGGAATGACATTGTCTTTGAAGAGAATTTCTTTCTTTTTTTTTTCTTTCCTTCTTTAATAAGTAAACAAACAAAATTTAAAACAAGAACAAAGGGGGAAAGAACCCACAAGAAACACACAGACCCATAAACAAAACCGGTGAAAACACAAATTTGGAAAACATAATATACAAATAAAATATACAATGAAAAGATTAAAAAAATGCCTCAACATTTATTTCTCATATCATCCTTGAAGACTGGCTTCAGGGTAGTGAATGAGAAAAGACGGGTGTGGCCACAGAGGGAGGGAATTGGACTCTGTCATGGAGAGTGTCCAGGGTGGTCTGGGCTAGGCATTCTTGAGCATGGGATTTTTCCAAATAAAAGTTGGGCCTTTTCTAAAAAGATATTTATCTAACAATGACTATAAGTTACTTTGTGTTGCATTTTTTTTCTTGATTTTCCCTCCAGCTTAATGGCAAAGCTCTATTAAAATTGCGGCCCTGCTGTTTCTCCTTGGGGCAAAGCACATTAGAGAGAGAAGTGGACACAGAAGGGAGCTATAATCCAGGCACTGCTGACTATAGTTTACAGCAGGACAGGGCACAGCAGGCAGTGACAGGGCATGTTTAGGGAACATTTAATTGTTCTCCAGAGATGCTTGGACATAAGGTTAAGAGAAGACATCTTGCAGTGAAGAAGGAGGGGGCTTTAAGTCATTAAGCTGAAACAATTAATGCCTTCAGCAGCCTCACACTGCAATCTTGAAGTAAAAATCCAAGTCATGATGGGAATCTACAAGGCCCTTGTTTATCACATTTCTAACATCCTGACCTCTGTCCATGTTTTTATCAAGTCAATCTCTCTCTAACTTTGTGGACCTTGTCATATTCTGTCTGTCACCTCTCTAGAAAAGACCCTTTCACCAGCTCTGGTTCCTCAGGACTAGCTTTTTCTTCTATTCCAAATCATGGGCTAATTGACTACACCTTGAGGTGATCTTCTGCCGGCAGCACTCAAGCAAGCTCTTTGCTGTCTTTCCTTGCTTTCTTTCTTTGTCCCTCTTCATCCAATCCACAGTGCTTCCCAATTATAAAAAGCATATCTCTTTTATTAATCATCTTTATTACTCAGCATTCTACAAATCCATGAAGGCAGGGGCTTTGACACTTTTTGCGAACACAGCTTAATGAGGTCCTGACCACAGCTCTTTGATTATGGTAGATTCCCAATACAAAACACCGAATAAATGAGTCGTGTGCTTATTAAGAAAATGCAACCTTATTGTAGCTGTCACTCTGACATGGCTAAAGGACAATTAACTTACCTACAGCATGCTTTCAGAAGCTCTATATGAGCCTGACTATACATTTCTTAGATCTGCAGCGGTGTTGTATTTTAGAGACCACCTAACCCACTTGCTGCATGCCTACTGACACTTAAAATGATTCTACATTTTCAACTCTTGAAAACAATAGAATGGGAAGTATCTTATTTCATTTAATATTAAGACCCATTTGTATTAAGACCCTAATTTTGCATCTTTCTGGTTTTAATCTTGTGCTTCATCTATGAACTTTGAATAAACCTGTGAAACTAGCATTGGTGTTTGCTTTTGGTATTCTTACATAGTATGTTCAGTCCCCCTCCCCCCACTCTCTCTTGACTTTGATCTTTGCCTATTACTATTTCTAGCTTCTTTGGGTTCATGACTCTAGCTTAGCCATGGTTCAGGACTTGAATTGCAGTACATATTTTCTGATTCCTGCTTGGTTCCTTACCACAGTAAGTGCTCAGGAGATGGAGACCAAACATGTTCCTTGGCCAAGAGCTGCTGTGCCTCTAGCAAGCAGAACTAGATCATTACTGTCCTCAGGGGTCCGTTTAACCACAGCAGTGTCCTCCTTATCTGCCTCTCTCTCATTTGATCTGAGCTGCAGTCACACTGAGAGCAACTGTATTTTAGACATGGACAAAACACCACATTATGAGGTACAGGTTTGATTTCTTAAATGTCCCCAGCAGAATGTACAGCTGGAGAGAAGTTAGTTCTCCATGGCAAGATCACTATGAAATGTGTCATAAGAAAACACTTTAGGCCAGATTATTCCTCAGTCTAAGTCTTTAACTTTCTCCTGGGGGAGACAGCCTACAGTGTAGACTTGCCAGCTCAGTGACCTGTATTATTCTACAGATCACTGTGAAGAGAAAGTATGTGTGCTCATACATTGCCTCAGTGCTCCTCTCACTCAGCTTTCACTCACTAAGTAAAGAGTTAGCAAAGTATTTCTACCTTTGCTCAAGCAGAAGTTGCATAGTGTATCTATGATGAGTCAACAGGGCAGAAATTCTGGTTAACTCTAACTAGAACCAATAAATGGAGCTAAATGGGAGTAGAAGATTCTGGAACATGATTTCAAGGGAAATAACCTTGGTAAATTTCAATTAAAAGCCTGTTAATTTCCATTTTGGCAGAATATTTTAAATAAAATACATAAGCAGAATTATGGAGAATAAAATTGTCTCATAAATGTGATTGACTGCTAATAAATTAAGTTTTTAAAATAAAAATAAATCCACTTCTTTGTTACGTAAGGTTTTTTCTTAAGATAATCTGTCATATCAATGCCTATCATTAGTTCCTTGCGTTCAGAGACAGCACATCAATATTATTTATCATTGTTATTTTTTGAGCTTTTTCTAATTCTTTAATCAGTCCAATTCCAATTATTGATGAAAATATTGTATTAGTCTCTGTGTTCCTCATAACAGGCAGAGAAGGATGATTACTGATGCTTTGGTGAGGAATTATTCAAGTAGAATCCCTCAACCCCTCTGAACATTAGTGAGTCGGTGTCTATTTCTGGTGCAAGCAATGGCTAACCTCCATTATTCTCCTCACTCTGCCTAAAACATCTTACCTATAGAAGCATAATCACAATAATTGTCTGGGTCCCTGGAGCTTTGTGAAGATTAGATAATGTCAGGGAAAGTGCTCTTTGCTGAAGCAGTGGTATTATGACCTTTATTCTCCACTTAGAACTTGTCTGAAAATAGTTCTATGATAAGCGCTCATTAAAGATTTTTAAGTATGAACAGTAAATGATATGGAAAGAAAGTAACCATAGACCTATTAAGTGACTAATAGGTACAGTTAGGAATAGCAAAAAAGAAGAACTGCAGAAGAAAGTTGTTAAACTTTTGATAGAAAAGTTATCTAGTGTGTAGGAGAAAAGGAATTCTCTAATACCTGAATGAATTATTTTTCAATCCATCCATTCCTCCAGTCTCTTTTCTTCCCTCTCTACTATCTGCCTCTTTTCCTCTGTACCTTTCCCCTTTTCTCCTTCCAACAAATACTTGTTATATAGGACAAGGTTCTTGCACCTGATTGTGACCAGAGTTTTGTTTTTTCTCTGGCCTGAAACAGATTCCGCAATTGATTTTTTTCCCTTGGGAGAAGTTAGGGAGCATTTGAAACAAGAATGCGGCTAAGATTTGGGAAGAAGCAACTAATTTTAGAGAAGCTACTAAGTGTGTCTAGTTTAATGGTTAGAATAATGGTCAACTAAATAATTCAGACTATTAGTTTTTGGTGAGGAGCAGTGCTTCTTGTGCTATATTTTCATATCCATCCCTTTGGATTAAAAAAAATTCATTAATTTATTCAGATTACAGCTCAACTGTTACCCCATCACTTGTATCCTCCCATTCCTCCCTCCCTCCTGCTTTCATCCTATTCCACTCCCCTAGGTCTATGACTGAGGCAGACTTCTTCCCCCACTATATGGTCATAGGCTTTCAAGTCTCATCTTGGTAGCCTACTTATTATTTCTTTGAGTGCCATCAGGTCTCCCCACCAAGGGGAGGTGGTCAAATATGGAGCACCAGAGCTCATGTCAAAATCAGTCCCTGCTGTCCACATAACTGTGGAGATGTCCTGTCCGTTGGGTAGATCAGAGGAGGAGTTTGATGTTTACTATTGTATTGTCCTTGGGTAGCGCAATAGTTTGAGCAGAACCCCCTGGGCCCTGATCCATCCATCACAATGACAAACATGCAGAGGAAGAAATTAGGAAAACTACACCCTTCATGATAGCCACGAATAATATAAAATATCTAGTAGTAACTCTAACCAAGCAAGTGAAGGACTTGTTTGAAAAAAACCTTTAAATCTCTGAAGAAAGAGATTGAACATGACATCAGAAGATGGAGGGATCTCCCTTGTTTGTGGACTGGGAGAATTAACATAGTAAAAATGGCCATCTTACCAAAAGCAATTTACAGATTCAATGCAATCCCTATCAAAATACCTACACAATATTTTAAAGACATTGAAAGATCAATTCTCAACTTCATATGGAAAAACAAAAACAAAAACAAAAAACCCAGAATAGCTAAAACAATCCTATACAATAAAACATCCTCATAGGGTATCAAGTCTCTTCTGGGTAACCTGCTGTCCTTCCTCTGAGTGCCATATACAGGAGGAGGTAACCCCCCTCAGGAACAGTCATAGGGGAGGGGAAGAAGGGGAAAAGGGGAGGGAGGGAAGAATGGGAGGACACAAGGGATGGGATAACCATTGAGATGTAACAAGAATAAATTAATAATAAAAAATTAAAAAAAATAAAATTTAAAGAGGAAAAAAAAAAAAAAAAAACATCCTCCAGAGGAGTTTCCATACATGATCTCAAGCCGTACTATAGAGCAATAGTAATTAAACCAGCATGGTACTGGCGCAGCAATAGGCTGGTTGATCAATGGAATCGAATCGAAGACCCAGAAATGAACCTGCACACATATGGTCACTTGATTTCTGACAAAGAAGCCAAATCTAGTCAATGGAAAAAGGATAGCATCTTCAACAAATGGTGCTGGTCTAATTGGATGTCTACATGTAGTGAAATGCAATTAGACCCATATTTGTCACCATGCAGAAAACTCAAGCCCAAGTGGATTAAAGACCTCAACATAAAACCGGAGACACTAAATCGGTTAGAAGGAAAAGTGGAGAAAAGCCTGGAACACATTGGCACAGGAGACAACTTGCTGAACAGAACACCAACAGCCCAGGCCTTAAGGTCAACAATTAATAAATGGGACCTCATGAGGCTGAGAAGCTTCTGTAAGGCAGGGGACACTGTCAACAGAACAAAGCGACAGACTGCAGATTGGGAAAAGATCTTCACCAACCCTATATGTCTTTGGATTTTGATAGTTCTATGGTGTTGTAGAAAAGTAAGAAACTCTCAAGGGCTTCTCTATCTCAGCTAGTTGTCAAATAATCGAGATAGAGGGCCAGAAGCCTGGAGATGATGCTCCAACATTACAGAGAGTTTTGGGTAACTGTTCAGGCAGTGAAATGACTCTTTCATCTTCTCATTTGGGAAGCTGCTAACCTTCCTGTCTATTTGGGTAATTAATTTTATTCCTTTTAAAGTCTCTGATGGGATTGAAGACCAGATAGTTTAGTTATACAATTAACCTTAGTTGTTTAGGGGTTAAGATGTTTTTAGGTCTAGATAGATGTTTTAAATTGATAAAGATGAGATATAATAGATATTGATTTATATTCAGAATTTTTGATGTACCAAGGTAGGAAAGATGTTTTCTTCAAGGTTGCCAAAAGCATGTAGCTGAAACACTATGAATGTAACATTTATATAATTCTTGATTTGTCTCATGGTTCTTTTGCTGTAGGAAGTTTATTGTATATACGTGTAATAATATAAATGTATATGTAAAAAAGAAAAATAATAAAAATAATAATTAAAAATAATAATCAAGATAGAGATCTTTTGGTATTATAAAAGGTTTAAGACATAGTAACTGGACAACCCACTAAGCTATTTTTCTATTTCCCAGCTACACATTCTATGGTACTCGTAATAATAGTTCCTGCTTGGTTCACTTCTGTTCTATTAGTCTGTCCTCATGGCAACTTCTTTCTCTCTGGCTTCCTCTCTGCTTGCTACATCTTCTTCCTTTGTTCATTCAACCGCTCTGGTATGGTGATCCTTCACCTCCCCCAAACTGGGGAAACTTAGCTTCTCTGTGTCTCTTCTGGCCAGCATAAGCTGTCAACAACTTTATTAACTAATTAAGGAAAAGTTAAGCAGAACAAGGTTTACATAACAAATACAGGTGTATACGTGAGAATGTGCTCCTTTGGGAGACAGCCAGATGTTGGGGGCCAATAATTAGCATCAGGATACACAGCACCAGACCAAGGCCCAAGACTATGGCTACTTTCTGTATCATTGACTTAAAACTTTAATTGTAGTTTATCTCAGAACTATTTTCAGATGAGTTCTAAGTGGAGAATAAAGGTTATAACACCACTACTGAAGCTTAAAAAAGTGAGTTAGGTGCCATGGAAACGAAGTAGGAATAAGGGTAAGAAAGATGGTCAAATATGGGGCACCAGAGTTCATGTGAAAATCAGTCCTCACTCTTCACTCAGTGGAAGGATAGCAGGCTACCAAGAAGAGACTTTATACCCTATGATCATATACAGGGGGAGGAGGTCCCTCTCAGTCACAGTCACAGGGGATGGGAGTAGGGTGAAAGTGGGAAGGAGGGAGGAATGGGAGGATAGAAGGGATGGGATAACAATTGAAATATAATATGAATGAATTAATAAATAAATAAATTTAAAAAAGAGTAAGACAGATGAGCAGGCCCATAAATGATGGAAAACATGATTAAGGCTGATATGTTAGAAATCATATACTGTGAAATATAGTTTATTTTCTATAACTGTAGTTCAGCACTGGCCAAAAGTATCATGAAGGAGGAAAGAATTTGATTGGAATACACTTCCATGTCCCAGGCCATCATTCAGGCATGTCGGGCAGAGATCAGGTACGAATGTGGAGGCAGGAGCTAAAGCAGAGACTATGTAAGGACACTGATTACTGGCTTGTTCCATCTGGCTTGCTCAGCTAGATCTCAGATACAGCTCGGGTCCACCTGTCTAGGGAAAGTACTACTCACAATCAGATGGGCCCTCCTGCAGCAACTGGCAATTAAGAATACGCCACGCTGACTTGGCCACAGGCCAGTCTGAACTGGAGAGTTCTTCACTTGAGGCTTTCTCCTTTCAAGTGACTCTAGGTTTGTGTTCAGAGGACAGTGGAAGCTAACAATGGCTAAAGGTCTTCAGTGTCAGTGATGAGGGAGTCACTTCCACAAGTAAGGGGACAATTAAGAATCTATTACAGTCAGTCCAGTTTTAAAAAGTTAAGCACATGGTATCCTTCAGTATTTTCTACACTAGGAAAGACAGAAATCATAAAAGTAAGAATGATCTTAATTATCATTAAATGATTTTAGTGGAACAGAAATCAATACATATGAAGTTCATGTGTCATTTAATAAAATATTTTTCTTTGAGAAAGCTTAGTTTCTATTGTTGGCATAGTGTGAAATGATTTTAAAAATGAACAGCCAGTCAGTTGATATTGGGAAGTAGGAGAGGTGACACTGTCCACTCCATGGGTAGCCTTTACAATTTCTTGCTTGCTCTTTTACTATTAAAAATATATATTCATATAGGGTCGTGGTGGCACATACCTTTGATCCCAGAACTCAGGGAGGCAGAGGCAGGGGGATCACTGTGAGTTTAAAGCCAGCCTGGTCTACAAAGCAAGTCCAGGACACCCAAAGATACACAGCAAAACCATGTCTAATACATACATACATACACATACACATACACACACACACACACACACATACACACACACACATTCATTTGTTGTTTGTGTATATATGTTTATGCACGTGTCTTTGACTGTGTAAGAATATGTGTGTGTACTGGTGTATGCGTGAAGGTCAGAAGAGAGTATCTGATTCCTCAGAACTGGAGTTACATGTGTTTGTTGGATACGTGGCTGGTCGCATGGATGTTTTGATCTCAATCTTGGTCTTCACAACTGTATAGCAAACACTTTTAACTGATGAGTCATCTCTTCACCCTTTGACGTGCATTTAACAGCTCCTATCTCTGGAGGTGGACCTAGAGGCTGCTGAAGATAAATAAATGTGTGTATTTCCAATAGAATGATAATGTTATGAACACAATATGACTTAGTGATATTTTAAACATTGAAATTATGACGTCAGGAGTACAGAGAGATGGTTTAGTGGTTAGGAACATGTATTGCTCTTGTCAAAGACCCAAGTTTGATACCCAGCAACCACTCAGCTCAGAACTACTTTTAACTCCAGCTCCAGAGGAATATGACACCTCTGGCTTCCCTTCCCTGCACTTATGTCTACATTTCTAAATACAGGACAGGCCTACATGCACGTACATAATTACGAATAAAAGTAAACCTTCAAAGCATTAAATCAGTTAAGATATTGTTAATCTAAGCTTAGAAGCTGCAACATACCAACCACTCTGGTGGTATGTGTGTTGCAAGGGCCATTGAAGGAAGTAAAAAGTCAGGGGTGTATGAGATATCACTACACACTTCAATCAATTTTGCTAGAAATCTAAATCTAAAAGTTCTAAAGCATTTGATAATTATCCCCAAATTATTTTTAATGACAATTAAATTCCAGCGCACAAAGGAGTCAGGACTCATTTCAAAAGTAATCTGCCCGAGGAAAAAGTCCGGTTCTAGCTTGTTGATGTCAGTGGTGTAAGCAATGAACATATTCCTGGCAAATCAATCGATTTGCTCCTCTATCTGTAACCAAATACCATGGCTCACTTTTGTGCACAGAACAAAGAAGCACAACCAGGGATAAAAAGAGTGCAGAAAAGCTCACTGCTGTCAGTAAGTAAGGAGCACGCTAGAGACAGCGCTGGAAGATGTGCCTCCCTCAACAGGGAAGGTGAGGCTTTAACTGGGGAAGCTCATAGATTTATGTGGAGGGAAAACTCATGTCACGCCATCACAGCATGCCCTGCAGGAGGCCAGGCCTGTCTTACATTCAAAACATGGTTATAGTATTTTCTCTGAGCAGGGAAGTTAGTAGTGGACTAAGCAGAATTTACTTTAGATCACTTCAAAACATGTAAGGTGAGGTAATTCGGTGATTTTCCTTGTAAGTTTCTCCAGGCGGCCTTATATGATGACAGACAATAACATTGGGGGCATGTTAGCAGTCGCTTAAAGGGGTGTCATCCACCCCCTGCCACCATAGTACAGATGATCGCCTCTAAAAAGGCCTGCCTAGCAGCTAACATAGCTACTCTTAGTGCCTGATTCTAGGCAGAATAGATATTTGGTTAAGGTTCCTGGCTGTGGAGTGTCACTGGGTCTAGCAATCACACTCCATGGCAGGCCCTGTGCCCACGAGTAATTGGCCAGCACAAAACAAACTCAAAGGTATTTTTGTGGGCTTTCTGTTTTATTTTGCTTTGTTTTGGATTTTTTTTTATCTTATTGGTCTTTTGCTTGTTTGCTTTTACTTTTGTTTTTGTGTCCTCATGGTTTCTTTTTTAGAGAGATGGATGAACATAAAGTTGGATTGGTTGGGGTTAAGAAGTATCTGGGAGGAGTTGGAGGTGGGAGAAAAAGCACGATCAAAATCTATTGTATAAAAAAGATTTTTTTTAATAAAAATAAAATAAAAAAGGATTTCCCTAGTCAGCTGTTTCCATCCCTATTTGCTGTCATAATTCTTCTTGCATATTAGTCACAATATGAAGGCCTCGGGGGCTGTTCCTATGCTGAATAGCATTGCTTCAGTGTTAGATCTTCGAGGATATAGAAAAAGGATTTGTCCCAAGAGAGCTTGTTAGTGTTCTATATCCAAGATCCTAGTTCTTGGTTCAGTTTCCTGTTGGTCAGACACCAGGGCACATACATCCCACTGTGCAGTTTCTTGTTGGTCAGACAGCAGGCCACACACAGCCACTGTCCAGTTTCCTGTCGCGTGATTGCCAACTAAGACACGGGCATCTACTACTATCTGAATTTTTGTTACACTCAATTTCAAATGCTGCTGAGCACAGTAATACAAGAGTTGAATGGCATTTGATGTCTCTAGACCATGGCACTGCTTTACAGGAAGCATGCTGGGCAAGTTTTCTTCAAGGTTGGTGTTGTTTATACTATACCGCTCTCTTTGACATGGTTCTTTCTTCTTAGTCTAATGGTTAGCTGGAGATTTTCCTATTTACATTGCTTAGCCATTTTAATAAAAATTGGAGAATCAACACTAGGTGAATATTTTCCTCTAATCCCATACCATAATAGTCAATAAACGTAGAATTTGCTTTTGGCATTTAGGATTAAATGCAGAATTTTATTCATGCTAGGTCATTGATCCTCCACTGTCTTGTGCTGTAGCTCTTGTCACTATATTTGTATTGCTTACAAGCATTTTCATGACAATGACTTAGTCATTAGTTTTGATTGGAGGTCTTCAACTATTATATGATTATCAGTCTACAGTTTATATGTCCATAGTTCTATGTACAGTTAGGTATGACCTTGGACATGTCCCATTTTTAAAATTCAAATCTCTTGTCCATTAAAGGCTGGCAAGTCACTAAGGTGGTAAGACAGTCTAGGAATCCTACTCCTATTTTCCTTTTTTGCTATTAATGAAAAGCACCTATATCAGCCACAATGTCTGGTGTGTCCTAGTCCTCATTGAGGGAATTCAGATTACAATAAGGATTGAGCTAATTTTGGGAATTCCTGAAGATAGGTACAGTTATATAAGACCTTCTGCTGTATAAAAAAAAACCAAAAAAACAGGGGAGCTGTTACTATATTTGTGGATTTTTGAAGGTCTTGAGGCTCCATATTAAGCTCTATCTACTTTGAAAAACAGAATTAGAGCTTATAATTAGATTTTCTGATTTTAGCATCTAATCTTTCTTGAAGATGATCTCTAGATAGTTTTGGATGACTCTGAAAACCCTCTGCATATTAACTATTCATAGTAGACATTACAGCCTGCGGCATTTGGGGTGATGTCTGGCACATACGTTTTGTTCCGGTTCTATACTCTACCTTTTCACCCACTCATCTAAATTTGCCTTCTCCCTGCACTAGACAGGAGCTCCTTGAAAGTAGAGATTATGCTATCTTATCAGTATGTCACAAACATTCAGAGTAGGTAGTTCAAATATTATTATGGTTCAAAAAATATGTTATCAGGCTCTGTCTTGGGTCCTCCTGTTAAATGAGTGCATGTGTAGGGCTATCTGGAGCTCATCCCTTTTGATGTTTCTTTCTGAAGATGTCTTCAAGCAACCTGATGCAAAACAGGTCAAATTGCCTGAACTTTATGATTTCACTTATTGTGATTATTTTTTTTTTTACCATTTTCTGTTTAGAAGTCTAGCTTCCATTGACCTTTGATGAAACATTTATGTGCACATTTTAATATTTAATATTTTATCTTTTGGGTTTTCTTTCATTTTCTTCACATTTTTATTGGATTTTTACAGAGAAATGAAAAGGTCAAAACAAAGGAGCAGCCTGCTTGCAAGCAGGTGCCATAAATAGCAAGCTCTTTCTCCTTATCAGTTTCTTAGAAATCCTCTTAGCTTCTTACAGTAGACATTCCTCTTGAGTCTCAGGGACCTGCTTGATCAAATGTACTGCAATGTGGGAAAAGCAGACAGCTATCTGAGCCTTTAGGTTTCTTAACTGACTTCCGCTAAGCCAAATTGCTAGATTAACCCATCTTAGCCACTCAGTCTGTGCGGCTCCCTTAGCAGCATCTAACACAGAGCTGCCATTGGCCTCACTACTGTAGTGCTTTCTGCTCAAGATTCAGTTGTATTGGTTCACAAATCTATATTTTCCAGTTGTGCTTATTATTGCAACACTTTAATTGCATAGAAGGAGAAAGCACATAAGTACAAATGGAAGGCCCTTTTTAGTAAACTCAAATGTAAATATTTGAAAGTCTAGAAGTCAGATATCTAAAGAATTAGTTCGGAGTAACACAGTTATAGGCTATTAGAGAAATGTATATCTAAAATATTTTTGCTTTGATATCCCAAGAAATTATTGAGATTCTTCACATGTTTTCAATAATGTGGTTATTATATATGATGCATTTGCAAGTCAGGAAGAGTCAATGAGGCCTCATCATTAAGCAAAATAACAAACAAACAAACAAAACAAAAAATGAATAACTAACGAGGTAAACCTTGGCTCTACATAAGGCATTATTAAGGATAAATGAATATGCATGAAATTTGTTAGGTTAAAATATGGGCATGGCATTTTAAAACAATCTAAGTGATTACTGAATTAATAGAGCCTAGCAGCTTGGGAAAGCCAGGCTCTTCTAGACCAGTTCATGGACTCCAGAGACTCTTAGATCTAAAAGAGAATAATAGTATCCACCTGCTGCTGGAGGTGTTAAGAACCCTATTCTTTCCCTATCAAGATTTAGATAATTGTTAAAAGTAGAATTTTTAAAATTGAAAATAGGTCATTTTGTCACATACCATATGCTGATTAGAGTTTCCCTTTCCTCTGTAGCTCCTAGCTCCTCTCCACTTCTCCTTTTCTCAGTATCCACTCCCTTTTGTCTCTCACTAAAAAGAAAAGGCTTCTAAGATATGCCCACCCAACCATGACAAAACTAATTATAATAAGATGAATCAAAACTATCGTATTGAAGTTAGACACAGCAACCCAAAAGGAGGGAAACAACCTCAAGGGCAGGCACAAGAGTCAGAGACCCACTCATTCATATTCAGGTGCCCCATAAAAATACTAAGCTAATTGTTACAGCACCTATACAGAGAGGACATGATGCATAACCCTGCAAGCCCTGTGCTTGCTGCTCTAGTCTCTGGGCTATTCAAAGGGCCTTGCTCTCCACAACCTCTGCCTCTTACAACCTTTACACATCCTATTCTTCAGGATTTCTTGAGCTTTGAAGGGAAGGATCTGATGGAGATCTCCCATTTAGACCCTTTCCCTTGGCATAATGTCTGTGGGTCTCTGCATCTTTTTTTCATATACTCATAGAGGAGTCCTTTCTGGTTTTGGCTGAATAAGACACTGACCTATGGATCTATGAGTATAGAAGAATATCATTAGAAATCATTTTATTGATTTTTCCCCTTTTTTGCTTTATCCTAGGCTCTCCGGCTCTTGGTTACTGAAGCAGTATCATATATGGCCTCCTTTTTCATGGTCTTAAGTCAAATCAGCCATTGTTTGGCTACCCCTACAAATTCTGTGACACTATTTCCCTTCATTAAAATATATTTTAAAGTTAATAATATAGTGAAAGTACTAGGAGTGTAAGCATTTGGAATAAAGCAAAATTCTCTGACTTGTATGAATAATTTGGTCTTTGTCAAGTGGCTTAACTGGATAAAAGTTAGAGTTATTTTCAGCCATAAAATATAAAAGGTCATCAACTACACCACAACAGAAAACTACAACCAATCAAAACACAAAGTTGTAGACCCCAGTCCCAAGGCAAACATCTACAGAACCCTCTCATACTTAAGACTCAGGGAACATTGTGGAAGAGGGACTGGAGAGATTGTTAGGCTTGGAATATCAAGGAGCTCGAGGTGCAGTTGCTGCTAGGAATGCCAGACGCTACACCCTAAAAATCTTACCCACATGACAGACCAAATGTGAGCCGAGCAAGGATGACATGACATGTGTGAACATGCCAAATTGGACAGGAAAATAAAAATAAAGGTAAAAACACTAGACCCTAGTTCTACACAGACAACTATAGGCAATTGAGAAAAGCTGGGAATGTAAGAAGTCACTCACCTCAAGGAAGAGCACACCAGTTGGTTATTCAATGACAAAAGGTCAGTCCTGAAAACATAATACAAGAAGATTTTACAGACTGATCAGGTTATATTTAGGAATATATAGGTAAATACATTTGCACATGCATCAACAATTAGTAAAAAAGAGGTCATGAATTTGAAGGAAAGTTGGGAAGGTTTGAATGAAGGAAAGGGAAGGGAGACATGTTGTAACTAAATTATAATCTCAAAAAATGTTAGTTTTATTTAGCTATAATGTATAAATTATTATCAACTATATCTTATAGAGTTGATTGCTTAAATGAGATAGTATATAATATTGTTTCTGAAGAGATAACCCATCCTAAAATTTTATTAAATATATTGCATATTTTGAAATAATATTTAGGCATGCATCTTAAATTCACATGGACTTATCTTCTGTATTATGTTAGTTCAGAACACAGTGAGAGGATGAGGATTGCTCAGGGCTTCGAAAGCTTCAGTCTACTATAACACTGAGCTTGTGGCAGAGGACAATAGAACACTCTCGTCATATTACAGCTGGTACGGAATAAGAATGGAAGTCAGGAGATGATATATAATCCCAAGGACCTTCCCTTTTCTAACTTCCTCCAGATAGGCTCCACCTCCCAAAAGAGTTTAGGTCATCCCAAATCGTACAGTCATCTGGGGACCAAGCACTCAAGTGAGGTGCTGGAGCAGGTGAAGGTGTATTGTATTGTAGATTCCAGTCATAACGTGTGTTCTCAGCTTTAATAACCAGACATGACATAGGAGAAAAGAGAGGATTAGTCACCCAGTGACATCGTGGCATGAATTTAGCTACCAGAGCAAGGCCAACCTGTAGATTCTGAATGCCTCTCAGGGAGTGACTGTACTCTAATTTCTACCAGTTGGTTTGGAGATGCCCAGATTTGGGGAGGGGGTGCATATTTTATAGCTCTTTATGTTCAATAATCTCAAGTTACCTTCCATAAACAAAGTAGAAGCTAGCTTGTCCAGGACATTTCTGAATACTGCCTCTGCTGTGAGTGGAATCATGCCCCTGCAGGATGACTAATCTAGTTCATTAACCAATTAGACAAACTGTAAGCCTTGGTAGCCCATTGCTGTGTAGGATCTCTCGAACATCTGAGCGACACTAATTGAGCCAACAGCTAATCTTTTAGTAAATTCTCTCTGAGCCCGCAAGAACCGATTGAGAACCGTGTGAATCCACTTTTTCTTCTTTGTCTAGAAGCAAACAGGACAATTTGCTGTCTGAGGATATTGCCTCTATGGAGTGATTTGATTATCTTATTTAACTGATGTGTGCATGTGCTTGGAATTGCACATTTAAAGAAAATCGTGCAGCTGGTTTTCACTGTCAGTTTAGGTGTGTGGGATTCAGTAGTGAGAGCTTGCTGCTGTGGGCCTGGCTGAAGAGACCACATGAGTATGTACGGCATACTTGAAATGGGAGCCTTTTAAGAATGCAGTAGTTATTTAACTCATCAGGCATTTGTGTCAGGTACCAGAATCTTTGGCCCTACATAATAAAAGCACAATATTTCTATAATCAAATCCATAATCCTTTCTAGATGAAAGCAGGCCCTGTAGCTGGGCAAATATGAAAGATAAACACTCCCCCTTTACCATTTATTGGAAGTTTGAAAGCACTGCCGGGGAAGTGCAGTTGACTCTATAAGGTTGCTTGTTTTAGAAACTCTCATTGCTTTTTATTATGGTTGGATTGTATTTCTATTCTGGACTAGCCACATTGTATCGTGTTGTGATTATGTTATTTCAGTTCATTGTGTTTCTGGAAACAGGTTATGGATATGAATGCTCTGTTTCTAGCCTTGGAAAATGGCTCTCTCTGAAAATTCACAAGAAGGAAAAAGATGTACTAGAGTTAGCTTTTCAGTCCCAAATCAGCCTAGCAGCAATACGCAGTCTAGCCATAGCACACCCTTTCCCAGTTTTAAACATTAGTCTTCTAGGTTAGAGTACAAAGTAATGGGTATCTTCACATATACGTTTGTTCTACATTTTTCTCAGTCATCCCTCTCCCTCCTTCCTCCTACAAATGCTTTCTTCACCTCCGCCTCATTCCTTTTTCTTCTCATCCATCCTATTTCCTGCTTTTATAATGCATGTATTCTTCTATTGCTGCTATTTCCCACTTTTCCTTCTTCTCCTGTCATGATCCATTTTCTAGTTTCCTGACAACAACACACATACTTCATCTCTCTCTCTCTCTCTCTCTCTCTCTCTCTCTCTCTCTCTCTCTCTGTTGCACATATGAGAGAAATTATTATTTGCCTTTTTGAGACTGGCTTATTTTGCTTAACGATGTTTTCTAGTTGCATCCAATTCCCTGCAAATTACAAAGCTTCATTTTAAAGGATGCTGCTTTTGCAGGGGGTAGGTTAGAAAAAAAGATCACTCTCCAAACTACCATAAACAGAATGATTTAGATACATGCATGGCCCATCCTAAGAGAAGACTCAAATCTTTGAGAAATGTCCACTTTAATACCTATTGTGGAACATAAAGTCCATCTTTGCCTGATTTCTAATTGCATATCATAAAAGGAAGCTTGCTTCCTTTTGTCCTGAAAGTCAGGCAACTTCTTGGGTGAAAAAGTCTGCTTCTCCAGGTTCTGTCATCTTCAAGAGCCAGGGTGAAAAATTCTCATTTTACCGTTGGCTCAAATCCTTATTTTGTCACCTTGGATTACAATTTCCCTAGGGTCATGTTGGGGGTACTAGTTATTGTAAGATGTCCTCTCCTGTTGATGGAGAGTCATGAATACTTCCTTGGAATTGATTTGTCTCAAAGAGAAAATAATAGTAGCTCCTAAAATGTTTTCAAAATGTTGAGGTATTTTGAGCAAAATGCATCCATTAATTTCTACTGATTCTTTCTCAAGGAGAGAAAAAAGTGAAGCACATGGCCTTTCCTACAGTACAGTAAGGTTTACATCCAAGGATACCAGTAGACACTTCAGTTCTCAAGAGAAACACAGAATTAATATTCACTATTTCTCTATAGAGAAGTCAGCTTGACCAGCCCCATGTGGTTTAGGCACAGAAGGCTGACTTCTGAGTCTCACACACAGAGATTCTGCTTTCATAGTTTTATTTGTGAGGCTTAAAATATGCATATTTTCAGAAAATGCCATAGGTATTTTTAGAGCCAGTCATTTTGGAAAAAAACTACTTGATGACCTTTTCGATTGACATACAGAGAGCTTCCTTGGGGATTTCTAATTATAAACAATTTAGTGGCAACCAAATTGGATTCAAAGTTCTTTCTTCCTTAAAACACAACATTTCAAACAGAACTTGGAACAGACCTTGAGGATGAGTGTTTTTATATTTTTATGAAGTTTTAAACATTTCTAAGACATGGGCCTGGAGAGATGGCTCAGCAGTTAGTGACACACCCTGTTCTACCAGAAGACCCAAGTTTAAGATTCTAGCTCTAAATTACCTGTGCATCTTATCTTCCCATTTTCTTGGAATTATTTTAAAGACAAAAGGTCTTGTAAACAGATGGACTAAAAAGGGGTATTTCGGATCTTAAATGACATTAGCTCCTTCCAAACCTTCTATTTCTTTGATCAAGTTACCATGTGTGTATGTGTATATATATTGTGGTAACAAGTAATCTGACTTTTGGGCTGGAGAGATGGCTCATCGATTAAGAGCACTTGTTATTCTTTTCTTTCAGAGGATCTGAGTTTGGGTCCCAGAACACATGTCAGGTAGCTCATACTTATAACTGCCTGTAACTTCAGCTCTAGAACCAAGGCATCTGATGCTATCTTCTATCCTATGCAGGAGCTCATACCTGTGTGCATAAATCTATACATGGACACACATACCTACAATTAAAAGGCAAAACACCCAGTTTAAACACAATTATAACACACCATTTATTTATCATGTTAGTACTTTAAAAGCTATCAGAATTCAAGATTTTATTCTTGTTTTCTAATTAAAGCTAAAGGAATTTTAAAGGTGTAAAATTTTTATTTAACAATAAGTGAGACATAAACACTTAGTGAAATTGTCTTAGGTAAACTTAAAGAACAAAGTCTACCTTTCCTTAAGATGACTTTCAGCTTTTACCAATATAGTTATAAGACTAACAACTTTCTAGCAAATGTTTAAATATATAAGGATCTTTAGATTGCTTCAATAAATGACCACTGTTTTTATAAGCTGTGAATTCTGGAGTAAAGAATTGTAGTATTTGGTCAGTTGTGTGTGATATTGGAATTGTCTTCATTCCTTGAACTTTTTTTGTTCACAACATAGATTCTTTAAGAGACTACAGAGCATTCCAGGCCTCGTTCTAGGCACATGAAACTTTTGTATTTTAGGTGCAAGATGTATGGATGTAATTAGAATGTCTTCTAGGTCTCCTTCAGCTTTAAAACAATGAATCTAGGGGAAAAATTACCCTTTCTCTTTACAAGTACAAAAGAGGCCTCTTGGATTTTCTCTGGAGAGCTGAATTGCAATCAGATATTTGAGAAAAGATGGGAAGAAAAGCAATAACTTCCTCAGAACTGTTAAAGGTCCTCTGATGATTGTAAGGGAAAATGAGTCAAATGGCATTTGCAGCTTGAGGGAGAGGTTTGGGAAGGAACTTGCACCCTCGGGCTCACTCTCACACAGAACAATAGCAAACTGCTGAGACTTGTTACAGCATCAAGGAGGAGTGACAGCTCCTATAGCAGACAAACACTCCCAACACACACAGCCTAGAGGGACAGAGCTGCCGAGGGTGAATGAAGCCACACAGATGCTTGTGCATGTGTGTGAGTGTGCATGCATGTACTTTCTCTGCCTCTCTCTCTCTGCCTCTTTCTGCCTCTGTCTCTGTTCCTCTGTCTGTCTGTCTGTCTGTCTCTGTCTCTGTTTCTGTTTCTCTCTTTCTGTCACAAACACACATGTGCGTACATGTGCGTGCACACACACAGACAGACAAAGGCATACACATACATACCCCTCCCCACAGAGACAAATGGACACACACACACACAGCTGACATCACACATACACACACCTCCACACCCTTACCAGAGACAGACAGATAGACACACACAAACACACATACACACACATCACACAGATAGAGAGACAGACAGAGATAGAAAAACAGAGAGAAAAACATACTCATCCTCCCACAGAGACAGAAACACAGAGAGTCAGTGAGATAGAGACAGAGAGATAGAGACAGCAGCAGACAGACACATAGACACACACACACAGTCATGCCCCCTAAAAGACAGAGAAAAACACACACACACACACACACACACACACACACACACACACAATGCATATACACACATAACGTATACATATAGAAGAGAGAAAGAGAGTGGGAGAAAGAGATAGACAGCGAGAAAATGGTAGAGACACAGACAAAAACTTGAAACCCACATGGGCAAGATAGCTCAGTGTGATCAGTGTGATCCTTTTTAGAGTGACATTTAGTGTCTCCAGAAGGGTCCCCTCCACAAGTGTAGGTTTCCTATCTGTCAGCACTGGCCACCTTTCCAGGTAGTCAAGACTCAGTTGACTGTCCCTTCAGGTTTGATAGCCTGTTAGGAATGTTCCAGAGCTTGGCAGTCCTCGCTCCTGATCTAAGGTCGAACCCAGGATTCTTCTGCTGAAAAGTCTTGTCTTTATATGGGAGCTGTGCTATTCAAATGCCCTAGAGAAGCACACCCTGTCCTGAAGGACTCACTCTGACCAAAGTTAATCCTGTTTTCTTGTTTGTGCTACCCAAGCAACAAGCCTCCTGTTGGCTGCTGGCTTAGTGTCACAAAGATAAGTTGTCATTCCCAAGTGGAAAGATTCAGTACCTGATTTTAGTGCAACAGACTTATGAGAAATGCATATTTAAACATTAGGCAAGATGCATCTAACTCTACCTAGCAATAAAAATTTTAGAAAAGAAACCACTTTACATATAAGATATTTATAAAGATTTGAGCCATCATTTCTTAGCCAAAGACAAAAAAAAAAAAAAAAAAAAAAAAAAAAAAAAAAAAAAAGAAAAAGAAAAAAGATGTACCTGACAGCACTATAGCAGGCAAAGGAGGAGCATGGGCAGAGCTGCTGAATTGGACTGAACATAATGTGGACATTTGCATGAGAGTGGCTCCCATAGGCTCCTATGTTTTGTTTGAATAATTGGTGAACTGTTTGAGAAAGATTAGGAGATGTGGCCTTGTTGGAGAAAGTGTGTCTGAGCTTTCAAAAGGTTTCATCTATTCCCAGTTAGCTCTCCCTCTCTTTGCTTTGTAGTTGTGTCTCTAGGTGTAAGAGCTAAGCTTATTGCTCCAGTGTCATGCCTGCCTTCCAGCCATGATGGCCATGGATTCGCCCTCTAAAGCCCCAAGCCCCCAATAAAATGCAGTTTCCATAAATGATCTCAGTCACGGAGTCTTATCATAGCAAAAGAAGATCAACTATGCAGATGATCAAAGAACAGGTTTCTAGCTGAGGCTGGGAACTTCATGTGGAGTGGTTTAAGACTAAAGGGAGAGAGAGGGATAGTCTGTTAGCAATGGAGCTCCCACAGAGTGAAGTTACTGGTGATGAATTTGTTGTATCTATCCAGGAAAGGGAAAAGGTAGATGATATCTGCATGATTGGCCTGACCTACTAGGAAGGTGGGTAAAAGTTAATGAAATGGAGGAAAATAGAAAGGCAAAGAGAGTAAAGGGTTAGGAATCAAAATCCTGGTTTGGATAATTATATCAAAGCTCAGTAATCTGTGGAAAGGTACTCTTGAAATAGTTATATATTATCATGTTATAAAATTTGGACATCATTTCAGCGGTGTTCAAAAAAGAGGACACATAAGAAAAATATTAATGTGATTATCTACCAGCAAAAATAGGGCAGTTATTTTTAGATGAATTAACAATCTAAGAAATAGTGTTGGGACAAGTACCTATATAGTCTAACAAACAGAGAAACAAACAAACAAACAAAAACAATGTTGTCTCATTCTGAACAAAACAGTGAAAATATGATGTAATGGGAACTTTAGTGTAAGACCAAACTACTAATTATTTAGAAAAAATATAAGACAAAATATTTTGTTATGCATGGACTCTAGTGTCCACCCCTTGATCACTTCCCCCCGGCTGGGTGGACTTGCCAGTCCACAGAGGAAGAGGATACAGGCAGTCCAGGTGAGACTAGATAGGCTGAAGTCAGATGATTGGCGAGGAGGGCACCCCTTTCTGAGGACTAGGGGAGGGGAGAGGAAGGATAGAGGAACTGGGAGGTGACAAGGGAGGGGGCTACAATCAGGATGTAAAGTGACGAAATTGAAAAAAATCTTTTGTCATGTTGTGTCTGATAAATATTTCTTAAACATGAAACAAACACCAAAATTGGAAAATAGGATAGAATGCCTCTATCAAGATTTGGGCATAGTTACACACATCTGTAATTACAGCATGCGGGATACAGATATAGGAATATTGGATACATACACAAGGTCAGATTAGAGAAAATTTAGAGGATTCTGTAACTTCAAGAGGTGTGGAATAAGCCAGCATACTTCACCACATAAATGTTTTAAATTGTATTATACTATGAGGATGCTAAGACATGTTAAACTTCAAATGAAGATTTGAAATATATGGCTGACAAAAGGAAGGACCTCCAGTGGGCAATAAAGACACACAAGAAAAAGAAAAGTAGAAAAAAGCCAGCACGTGAAGCATAATAAGACACTAGTCTCATTACTCAATGGCCGACAAGAGTGTGAGGTGAAGCAATCCCAGAGCATCTAGTGAAATGCACACCATAGTACTAACATCGTTTTCTGTCTACTAGACTTGGGGAAAAAAATTAAAAAGAGAAATTACCACAGGGTTAGCAGGAATGCAGGGAAATGGGCCATTTCCTAATGCTGCTGGGGCACTATGATTCATAAAACCTCTGGGGAATTCACTTGGAAATATTATTTCAATCAGAATGCACATACATTTCAATCTTGCTTTGGGGACTGTAGCTTATAGACACGAAAGGGGATATATATGCAGTGATAGGTCCTGAAGAAAAGCTGAGAGGAGAAAAAAAAAGGAAAAAGAACTTGCAAATGATGTGATTTAAAACAAATTAATTGTGGAGCATTGTTACTGTACATTTTCATATAGGTATCTAAAAACAAAGGAGTGATTAAGTACCCAATGTACTTTAAAAGCCCAAGTTGAATGATGGAACTTTAATTTTGGAAAGCCACCATCAGAAATGGACACACATAGGTGTGTCTATTCTTACATCTGAGTTTCCTCAGGTTTGTGAGCATCGGAAGTGTAGGGGTAAGAACGCATCTGAGAAGAGGTTTCTTGTTTTTTACTTATACATTTTTGCATGTTTATTTTGAAGTTAAATCACTGTATTTGAAGAAGTACTGGGGCTTTTGTGAATAACGGCTTAAAAATTCGTAGGGAAATGACTTTAAAAAGAGGAGTGGGACCCCTGGGCCCAAATCTGCCTGTCTTGTTTTCTCGATCAATGGCTTTTGAAAGTTTGATTGGGTATAGTAGTCTGGCCTGGCACCTGTAATCTCTTAGGGTTTGCAGGGCTTCTTCCTGGGCCCTTCTGGCTTTTATGGTCTCTGCTGAGAAGTCGGGTGTAATTCTGAAAAGTCTGGCATTATATGTTACTTGGCCACTTTTAATATTTTTTTTCTTTGTTCTGTACTGACTCTGACATGAACTCTGGTGTCCCCTCTTTGATCAGCTCCCCTTGGTGGGGAGGCCTGGTGGCACTCAGAGAAAGGGGAAGCAGGCTATCCACATGAGACCTGATAGGCTGTGGTCATATGGTGGGGGAGGAGGTCCTTTTCTGTCACAGGCTTAGAGGAGGGGAATAGGGTGAAAGAAGGAGGGAGAAAGGAACAGGAAGATACAAGTAAGAGTGTGGAGGAATGTCTTGAATGGACGTGACAACTGTCAATAAGTGCTGTTTAGCCAATAAGCTGTGCAGAAGGACAGGAAGGGGAAGGTGGGACTGTCTGGAGAGGGTGGTGGAGTAAGGATTGACAATTGAGAAAGGGGAAGAGGGTTTACAGTTGAGGAGGGCAGCTGGGCAGGGCGGAGTGTGGAAGAGAAATGGCCCAAGGATCACCATAGTGGCAAGTGCTTGGGGAATATGTATGATATGAGGTTTAAAGTAGTTCATTTATGTTAGTTTTAGGAGAGGATTTGTATCAGTTTAGATTCTGCCCAGCATAGTACTGGCAGCTTTAAGGTACGCTTCAGACTCTGTGTCATTTATTAGCCATTTTGGGCCGAACCTATACATTTTACTGTAACATGAGGGGATACGGATTAGGATGCAATCTGAATAAATTATTTAAATAAAAAAAGAAAAATTTGAAGCATATTTCCTCAATTATAAGATCCTGTATACTGTAAGATAACTATCAATTTGCATAAAGGATTGGCAGAAAGCTGGGGCAACCCCAGAGTAGATGAAGTTATCAGCTGTAAGCAACATCTTTATCAATGCGTGCTTCAAAGGTAGGTTAAAAACTCACATCATTCTACTCATAAAAACTTCAATCCCAGATTTACCCAACCTACAAGATGTGCAGGGATAAAGATGAGATGAGCAGAGATTGAGGGAATGTCCAACCAAAGCCTGGCCCCACCTGAGATCCAACCCAATGGAAAGAACCAACTTCTGACACTATTAATGACATTCTGCTACGCTTGCAGACAGGAGCCTAGCAGAGTTGTCCTTTGAGAGATTCTACCCTGCAGTGTTTTGAAATAGACACTGAGACTCACAGCCAAACATTGGGCAAAGCATATGGTGTCTTGTGGAAAAGTGGGAGGAAGGATAAAAGGACCTAGAGGTGACAGGAGCTCCATAAGAGGATCAACAGAGCCAACTAATCAGGCCCAGAGGGGTTTGGGGAGACAGAAGCATCAACCTTGGACCATGTGTGGACTGGACCTAGGTCTCTACATAGGTGTGGCCAATGAGCTGCTTTGGCTTCATGTGGGTCCTCTATTAAAGGGAATAGAGGATGCCTCTGACATAGGTTTTTGTCTGCTTTTTAATCACTTTCCCCTGGAGAAACTGCCTTGCCAGGCCACAGGGGAAGAGAATGTGCTCAGTCCTAATGTGCCTTGATGAGCCAGGGGTGGGGGTGAGTGAGTGGGGCTTCCCTCTTCTGAGGACTAAAGGAGGGTGGAGGGGGTAAGAAGAAGAGAAGATGGGAATGGGAGAAGAAGAGGAAGAGAAGACTACAATTGAAATGTAAAGTGAATATATAAACCAATTAATAAAATAAAACCAAAACTCAGATCATTGTAACCAACAATTTCCAAAACATTAAATACTTTGAATTTTTACCTCACTTCCTCTTTCTGTGGATGAATCTGTTAATTACTGTGCATTTGAAACACACACACACACACACACACACACACACACACACACACACACAGAGAGAGAGAGAGAGAGAGAGAGAGAGAGCGAGAGAGAGAGAGAGAGAGAGAGAGAGAGAGAGAGAGACACCTGCATGCACACATGCAGGAATATTTACAGGTACAAGATTAATCCTCAATTTATAGGATGATATAAGCATTTTGTACTTGAAACTAATGCTAAATGTGGGTGTGGTGATGGAAAATTGGAGAATCATATACAATCATATTGCTTTGGTTAAGGAAAGAAAAGCAACAAAGGATAAAGCACCAAGGAAAATAGAAGGGACTTCAGAGGAGACTGAAAAAATAAAGATAAGAAGAGTGGAAAAACAAGTCTCTAAGAGATTCCCAGTGAGGCTTACTTACATGGAAGGAAACACGCTGTTTTGCTTCTTACAACGTCCTTGCCTTTTGTAATCACTAGCAAAGCCCATCTGTTCCACGAAGGCTTTGGGAAATGTTTTCCTTCTTAGAAAGGACTCTTTCTTCAAGGTAGGTGTAGGATGATGTCAGATAGTCTTGAAAGGCACCTCTTGACTACGAGACTCCGTGGGATATAGGTTTTCACTCTACATCACTATATTTTCATGTGGAGATAATGAACATCTTCAAATAAACTCTGGGTCTGGAGTCTAGAGGTTCACAGACTTAATGCACAAATAATTATTACAGAAGAAATATATGCAGATATAAATTGCAGATTAAGGCAGGAGGTGGGACTGAGAATTTATAATCACTAGAATATATGGATCAACCTTGGCTCCTGAATTCAATTTCAAAGGCTAAAATATAATTGAGTAATTTAAGGTGTATGTATTCCCACAGATACCACTTACAGCAGCAAACAGACTATAAAACCATCTTAAGACTGCAGCAATGGGTGGTCCAAATAACGATGAGGTTTATTGTTCCTGCTTATTTTTCCAGTGACTCAGCTTGGTTAGAAAATTACAGCTTTCAGTTTTACTTTTCAAATACTTTTATTCCATTTTTGTTCCTCTAATCATAAGAGCATGACATATCTAGTGTACGAATTGGGAGGATGACAGACTGTAAATATCTTTGCTATATTTTATTCTCATTTTTTCTTGTGTTATAATATCTGCTTTCATTTCAATTTACTATAAGGACAAATCTAAAGCATGAATTTCATAAAATAAGACATACTCAGTCTACAACTGTTTATTAAGTGTTTACCAACATGCCAGATAGAATGGTTACAATCATGAATAACTATTCAGAAGAGGAGAAACAAAAGACCAAGGTTGTCCCTGTAGATCACAGAGAAAGGGTAAACTGATGTATGCGTGGTTATTCCCCGTCCACGCTGATTTAACAATTACTGTATCTATGAGTAGCCAATTGCTTTCCTTTGAATTCCATATTTTCTGAGCCTGGAGATGAAAGTGAAAAAACATTGTATTTAGAAATGCTTAATGTTTAGATGCTCTTAGCTATCAGTGATTTTGTTTTGTATACTTAATGTTGTGTTGCTACCGCCTAAATCGAGTCTGTCGTTATTTAGTTAAAGCAAAAGTTAGACGATTCTGGCCATGTTTTAACCCGTTTTATTGTTCAAGCTTACAGAATTTTAATGTTAAATTTAACTGTTCAATGTATTTACATATTAACTAGCAAATCTGAAGCCAGCACACTTCTAAGATCAAGAAATACAGTTGGAGGTCCTCCTAGATCTTGAACCTACTCCCCGTTCTTACACCCCGCCCCCTTCCTCACATTCCTCCTCCATTTGCAATCACTGCATTGACTCTTTTTTTTTTTTTTTTTTCCTTAAGTAGCCAGGATGACTTTATTGTTACCTAGCTTCACGCTGTCATCTTTCACACATTGGTCTTAGTTTATGAAGTACCGCTCATGTCAGAGGATTCAAGCTTTACAGCCAGCACCTCAAGAGACTATGTCAAGGATTTTTTTTTTCCATTTCACAGTGTAGCAGTGGTCCTCTGTATCCCCAAGGTCATGGTATAGAGGCCTGGGACGGGATCTTAGCTTGGTGGCTAGACCCCTGGGCTGTCTTGTAGTAACTCTTAAAGTCATTATTTTTCCTGTATTTCCAAGTAGACATTTCACTCACAGAGTTTTCCTCCTTGACTCCCTCCCAACAATTTCTCTTTTTCACTGTTCCTGACCCCCACCCCTGACCCCACTGTAAATTTCTTTTCTTTATCTTTCCTTTTTCTTTTTGTAAGACAGAGTCTCATGTATCCATGGTAACATATATCTCGCTTGAAGGCAATCTCGAACTTCTGGTCCTACCTGCTGAGTGCTGGGATTACAAGTGTGTGCCACCCTGCCGATTTCATGTAGTGCTAGGGGTTCAAACTCAGGGCTTTGTTCATGGAGGGCAAGCACTCTGAAAACCGAGTTCCATCCCCAGCCCTATAGTTGGAAATTCTTAAGCCACACAGAGAAAGACTGTGAGTGTGGCCAATTAAAGGGAGAAAGTTACCTCTCCAGGGGTTTAGATAGTTGATTTTATGGACAAACTTAAATGAAGGAGAGAATTATTCATGAGTTAAGGCAGAGAAAATGTGGAGGATTTCAGGAGTGGGTGAGGCTTTTCCTAATACAGATTTTTCTGATGTGCCATGGTATCGGGCACATGATGGGATCGGGTAATTTTGCATGCTTAATTAAATTATGTCATTATAATGAAGCAAAGGACATGGGAGATGGAGTTGGTAGGCCATGTTGGATGGTAGACTATAACACAATTCTGCAGTTGCGTCAGGCCCATAGCCAACTTGCACTTTGTTTCTTTTCTTCCTATGCCTACCTATCCTACCTCCCTTCCTCATGGAGAGATTTCCATATCATAATCTTAAGGGGTTGAGGAGAGCTCAAGATCCATTTTCTGTAACTAATTCTATAAAATCGTGCTGCCGGCCCTGCCTGTCAAAGGAAATGAAGTCTGTGACTTTCCAAAGGTACAGTGATTGGCTCTGAAACCGAGTGGGCTGAAAGGTAGCAGGCCTGTCATTTTGTCAGGGCACTCCTAAAGTTGAAGGTTTATCATCATTTCTTGCCTTTGGAAATGTCTCTAGTCCCTTGGAAGGAAAGCTTAATAGACAAAGAATTGATCAGAGTCTGAAGAAAAGCTTCCAGCCAGCTATCCTGAGGCCCAGGTATTGGTGCACTTAAATAAAAATTTTCTTTTAGAACATTATTTCAATCAAATGTTGTTGTAGTTGTCTCACAAGAGTTATCCTTGTGACTATAAATTTATATATGTGAATATATATATATATACACACACTTTTTTTTGGTTTGTTTTTTGTTTTTTGAGACAGGGTTTCACTGCATGATCTTGGTTGTCCTGGACTCACTTTATAGACCAGGCTGGCGTCTAATTCACAGTGATCAGCCTGCGTCTGCCTCCCTAAGTGCTGGAATTAAAGTCTTGTGTCACCATGGCCAGCTTAAATATAGTATTAATATACTCCATTTTCTTTATGAATTGTATGATAATAGACATAGGGTATTTCCAGATCTTTCTTTTACCAAACTAAACTAGGTAGTTGTAAACACCCTTACCAGTACATAAGCATATAAGCATTTTTTTTTTTACTGCTTAGAAGTAGAATTTCCAGTGAAAAACATGTTCATTATAGAAAATTATAACAGGCTAAAATGTAGGGAGCAACTCAATGTGGGTGACACATCTGCAGTACAACCACCCCTGCACCAAGACTCAGAAAACATAGAGGAAGAAGGGCCAGGAAGAGTGTAAGAGCCAGAGGATCAGAAAATCTATGATATTGTATCTTCTGGACATGACAGGCAAGCTTCACCCGTAGTACCTCCGTGGCATTGCTGCCTAAACAAGACCTGAACAAAAACAAGCACACCAACAACAGACACACTAATGTGGAAGGGAGAAATTTATGTGGTCCCACCCATGCATAGACAAAGAATTACAGGTGACTACAGACTGCTGTGAACAGAAAAGATAGTCTTTCCCCAAGCATAAAACCCTTTAGGTGGTTATCTAATACCCAGTGGTATACAAGTAATACCAAATGGAGTGAGCGGGTTGTATTTTTAGATTTAGGCATATATAGCTATTTTATACACACACACACACACACACACACACACACACACACACACACACAGGGGAGAGAGAAAAGCAAATGGGAAGTGATATAATTTTATTTTTATTAAAATTAAAAGTTAAACCTATGACAATTATGGTTAAATAAATGGTGTATAGTAAAATACACGTATGCATATCTTTTGGGTTCCTTTGTTTTCTTTTTTTCTAATTTTTTCCCTTTGTTAAAGTTTTTAAAATTCCAAAGTCATTTTACTGAATTTTGCTTTCATACTATATGATTACAATGCTAGGTATGCTTGCTTACCTCTGTCACCTACTCCCTCCCTCTCTTCCTCCTTCCTCTCTCTCTCCCTCCTTCCCTCCCTCCTCCCCTTTCTTCCTCTCCAAGCAAGAGTTTTCTTCTTTCTTTTTGAGACAAGGTCTCGTGTATCCCAGGCTAGTCTACAAATCACTATGTATGTAGCCAAGGATGATCTTGAGTTTCTGATTTTCCCGCCTCCACCTTCTATGTGCTGGGATGACTGTGATGTGCCACCATGGCCAGGTTATCCTGTAATGGGAATCAAGCTCATAGCTTTGTACATACTAAACAAACACTATACCAACTGAGTTATACCTCTGTTCCAAGACTTGAGATTTTTAAAGGTGGAGCTAGCAACCAATAGCCAAGTGTTAATTTGACTAACCATTTGCCTCTTTTTCATTTTGCATATCATTTGTGGAGTTATAAAGGGCTGTTAAATTAAAATTATCAATTAAGAAGTTAGTATACTTGAATATTATATGTAATTGATGGTATATAGAAACATTGAAATTAAAATTGGGATTATTCTAATCTCAGCAACATCCAGTTTTATCAAGTACTGTAAATTTTAGCCACTCTATGTGATCAAATCGAACTGTGACTTGAAAATGCATTTCTTTCTTTGCCAATGAGGCTGATGGCTTTTCTTATACTCACTTTCAGTTAAATTTTATTCCTGTCCAGGACATATTCAAGTCTTTACTCTTATTTAATTTGTGTCTATTCTTACCATTTTAAAATGTACGTTTTAGTTTTATATTATTGTAGATCCATATGCATTCATAATAAATTAAATAGAGAAATCACATTTGCTCTTTACTCTTTTTTTTGCATAGGTACTTCATTATATGACAATGAATTAAAGAAATTAAAAATTCAATGATATTCTGGCTTCACATCTTGTATGTATTTCTGTGTAGATTATATATGAGCATGATTATGTATACTTATATTTATATAAATTACCTTCTATACCATTTTATTGCTAGCAAAATTTGTATATCCAGTGTCATAGTCAAAATAACAATTCTTCTAAGCAAGCACCCACGCTACAGTTGCTCCTTTATAGCCACAATATTTCAGTCCTCACCCTGGAAAACCAAGTCTGTTTTTTCCTCTCTATAGTTTTGTCATTTCAAGAATGTTACATAAATACAATACGACAGCATAAAACTCTTTGGGATTAGCCTCTTTTTGGTCCAGATTAACTTTGTTCTCTAGAGATTTCTTTATCTTGTTGCATGACCATTTTAAAAAATGCAAACATACTCCCAGACATATGGCAATTCCTCTGGATATTCTCCAGGGTGATATAACATATTTTTTCTAATTCTTTCTCATTAAGACCTATTGCCTGTTTATGTCTACTGTCCTTTCACCCTTGAGATAAAATGAGCACATGTGTACTTTTTTTTTTTTTTTTTTTTTTTTTTTTTTTTTTTTTTTTGCCTAAACTACAACACTGAGATATTGCCACATTTGCAGCTGTCAACACATCCTGTGAGTGCCCTGGAAGACAATGACTCTGATTTGAATTTAGTCAATCTACATCAAGGTATAGTTGTTCTATCATTCTTTTGCTATTAAAAATTTAAATCCTCTAGGGTTCAATAAAGTTACCTCATCAAATGGCTCATATTCTAAAACATGTCTGCTTTCTTTTAAACTTTTCTATTGGTTTCTATAATATTTGCATTTATTAGATTGCTTTTGTTTGGAACATAATCCTCAAGGTTTCCATTTTCATTTCCTTCCTCAATTCCTATCTTTTTAGTTAAAATGCCTGTGAGTAAAACAGTAATAAAAAATTTATGTCTTCAACTTGTCTAACTCATGAGGTCTGTGTGATTGTGAATTATTTTGTTTACAGTGTCTGTGTCCCTTAGCTCGTTAAGATGTCTCTCACCTTTTCCCAGGTTCTAGGATAAGCACATTCCCTTAAAGTTAGTTGTTAGTGTGGCTGCAGTTTTTACTAATTGCTTGGCTAGAAGCTAGAGTAATAAAAACAGAATGTATTGATTCCCACAAGTCAAGCTCATTGTTATTGACAGGTTGACAATATATCTTTAGTTCTCCAGAGCAAAGATTAGAAATCAGCACAGAACTCAAAGGGAGACAACAGATTAAACAAACATACTTGCTATTCAAATTTCAAAAGAAAAAAGTTGCAAACTTCATTAGCTCCCTGGCTTAAAAGTAGAAAATTTCTTTTATCATATCTACACACTTATACACAAACACATCGTCAGTCATAGAGCACTGGAAGGTATTTGGGAGCTAGGAAAGGAACTGGGGACAGAATTCTTTTGGTGCAGTCTAATGAACCAACATCTGTGACACATAGATCAATGACTGCGGGGGCTTGAAAAACCACCCTAGGGATCATCTGCTCGATCCATTTCACTGTAAAGATGAGAGAAAAAAATGAGAATGACAAAATTTGTTGGCATTGCCAAGACATCTCACTTGGTCATGGCAGATTTATGACGGCTTGGATGGTTGTCACTGTTGGCCAACTTGACATGAGTCAAAGAATGCTTTGCATGTTCATCCAGCATGTTGGTACTGCGTACCTACTATATTTGTGAGAAACTGAACTTTCTTCATAGATCGATGAGTCAGTGTGACTGAGAAACCTTCCAGTTTCTGGGGAGTTGGATAAGTAACAAGATGCATTACAAGTGCCACTGTGGCGATATGGACAACTGGCCGAGAAGTCACTAAGGAGGAGCTAAACAAACAGTTTATTGAAGTACATTTATCATGTCTCTCCACGTCTCTGAACATTTATTTTAGGGCAGCAGTGTGGCAAGAGGGGATATGCCCCGTAACTTGTTCTGGACTTGACCATAATGACCTGACCGTTGAGGGTATTGATTTCCAGAATAGGACAACATCCTGTGGGTTCATAATTACTTTAGGTTTTATTGTTTAAGAAGCACTGGAATTAGAACTCTCTAGAAATAATGCTTGGTATGTGCCCAGAGCTAGAGAACTATTTGGACTCTTGACAAATAAAGCAATTATAGAACAAATACATTTCATCTTCTAGGGTGTCAACCAGAGAATTTTTCAAATATATCTCAGAGTAAGATTTTGATTTGCCTCACCAGTTGAAGGTATAGGATATGTAATATGAAGGTTTTCCAAAATGAAGATTAAAAGCACATATATACAAAGTGCATATACAAAATACTATGGCCTTAACCTATGAATCTCCATTTTTTACTAACTAAGGTAAGTAGTTTCAATCAGACACACTCTGGTAAGTTTTATCTGTCCCAAGATCCACATTATAAAACATTCTTGTTATCTATCCTTCCTCCTCTCATTTCCCACTTTTGGACATTTTGGGGAGGTGAATATCTGATTCCTTCAGCCTAGCTATGATTTCAGCAGCAACTGTGGTACACAGTCCTAGACACATCCACAAATTCCTGTAATAATTCCAAGGGGAGCAACTGTCCTTTTTTTTTTTTTTTTTTTTATTTAATTAATTTATTCTTGTTACATCTCAATGTTTATCCCATCCCTTGTATCCTCCCATTCCTCCCCCCCCCCCATTTTCCCATTATTCCCCTCCCCTATGACTGTTCCTGAGGGGGATTACGTCCCCCTATATATTCTCATAGGGTATCAAGTCTCTTCTTGGCTACTTGCTGTCCTTCCTCTGAGTGCTACCAGGTCTCCCCCTCCAGGGGACATGGTCAAATGTGAGGCACCAGAGTACGTGAGAAAGTCGTATCACACTCTCCACTCAACTGTGGAGAATATTCTGACCATTGGCTAGATCTGGGAAGGGGTTTAAAGTTTACCTCCTGTATTGTCCTTGGCTGGTGCCTTAGTTTGAGCGGGACCCCTGGGCCCAAATCTGCCTATCATATTGTTCTACTTGTAGATTTCTAGGACCCTCTGGATCCTTTTATTTTGCTGTTCTCCCATGCGTCTCTCATTTAGAGTCCCAATAGGATGCCTTCCCCTCTGTCCCAGTTTCCTGGTAAGTGAAGGCTTTTGTGGGACATGCCCCTTGGGCTAGTATGCAGATATAAGTGAGTATATACCATTTGATTCTTTCTGCTTCTGGGTTAACTCACTCATTATGATCATTTCTAGCTTAATCCATTTATCCACAAATTTCGGGAATTCCTTGTTTTTAATAGCTGAGTAGTATTCCATAGTGTATATGTACCACAGTTTCTTTATCCACTCTTCTACTGAGGGACACTTAGGCTGTTTCCATGTTCTGGCTATTATGAATAAGGCTGCTATGAACATGGTTGAGCAAATTTTCTTGTTGTGTGCTGGAGCATCTTCTGGGTATATTCCAAGGAGTGGAATAGCTGGGTCTTGAGGAAGCCCTATTCCCATTTTTCTGAGATAGCACCAGATAGATTTCCAAAGTGGCTGTACTAGTTTGCATTCCCACCAGCAATGAAGGAGTGTTCCTCTCTCCCCACATCCTCGCCAGCATGTGGTGTCGCTTGAATTTTTGATCTTAGCCATTCTGATGGGTGTAAGATGGAATCTCAGAGTTGTTTTGATTTGCATTTCCCTGATGACTAAGGAGGTTGAGCATTTCTTTAAGTGTTTCTCAGCCATTTGATACTCCTCTGTTGAGAATTCTCTGTTTAGTTCCAAGCCCCATTTCTCAATTGGGTTATTCGGTTTGGTGGTGTTTAATTTCTTGAGTTCTTTATATATTTTGGATATTAGACCTTTGTCAGATGTAGGGTTGGTGAAGATTTTTCCCAGTCTGTAGGCTGTCGCTTTGTTCTCTTGACAGTGTCTCCTGCCTTACAGAAGCTTCTCAGCCTCATGAGGTCCCATTTATTAATGGTTGACATTAAGGCCTGGGCCGTTGGTGTTCTGTTCAGGAAGTTGTCTCCTGTGCCAATATGTTCCAGGCTCTTTCCCACTTTTCCTTCTAAGTGGCTTAGTGTCTCTGGTTTTATGTTGAGGTCTTTAATCCACTTGGATTTGAGTTTTGTGCAAGGTGACAAATATGGGTCCAGTTTCATTTTTTTACACATAGACCTCCAGTTAGACCAGCACCATTTGTTGAAGATGCTATCCTTTTTCCATTGAATGGATTTGGCTTCTTTGTCAAAAATCAAGTGACCATATGTGTGTGGATTCATATCTGGGTCTTCGATTCGATTCCACTGATCAACCAGCCTGTTGCTGTGCCAGTACCATGCTGTTTTAAGTACTATTGCTTTATAGTACAGTTTGAGATCAGGTATGGAGATTCCTCCGGAGCACCTTTTATTGTACAAGATTGTTTTAGCTATTCTGGGCTTTTTGTTTTTCCATATGAAGTTCAGAATTGAACTTTCAATGTCTTTAAAAAATTGTGTAGTTATTTTGATAGGGATTGCATTGAATCTGTAGATTGCTTTTGGTAGGATGGCCATTTTTACTATGTTAATTCTCCCGATCCATGAGCAAGGAAGATCACGCCATCTTCTCAGGTCATCTTCAATCTCTTTCTTCAGAGTTTTGAAATTTTTTTCATACAAGTCCTTCACTTGCTTAGTTAGGGTAACTCCTAGATATTTTATATTGCTTGTGGCTAATGTGAAGGGTGTGGTTTTCCTAATTTCTTCCTCTGCAAGCTTGTCATTTGTGTATAGGAAGGCTACAGACTTTTTTGAGTTAATTTTGTATCCAGCCAATTTGCTGAAGGTGTTTATCAGCTTTAGGAGTTCTCTGGTGGAGTTTTGAGGGTCACTTATGTATACTATCATATCATCTGCAAAGAGGGATAATTTGACTTCCTCCTTTCCCATTTGGATACCCTTGATCTCCTTTTGTTGTCTTATTGCTCTGGCTAGAACTTCGAGTACTATATTGAAGAGATATGGAGAGAGTGGGCAGCCTTGCCTTGTTCCCGATTTTAGAGGAATTTCCTTGAGTATCTCACCATTTACTTTGATTTTGGCTATTGGCTTGCTGTATATAGCCTTTATTATGTTGAGGAAAGTGCCTTGTATCCCCGATCTCTCTAAAACTTTAAACATGAATGGGTGTTGAATTTTATCAAATGCTTTCTCTGCGTCCAAGGAGATGATCATGTGGTTTTTTATTTTCAGTTTGTTTATATAGTGGATTACATTGATGGATTTCCGTATATTAAACCATCCCTGCATGCCTGGAATGAAGCCTACTTGGTCATGATGAATGATATCTTTGATGTGCTCCTGTATTCGTTTTGCAAGTATTTTATTTAGTATTTTTGCATCTATGTTCATAAGCGAAATTGGTCTGAAATTCTCTTTCTTTGTTGAGTCTTTGTGAGGTTTAGGTATCAATGAGACTATGGCCTCATAGAATGAATGTGGTAATGTTCCATCCATTTCTATCTTTTGGAGTAGCTTGAAGAGTATCGGTATTAGCTCGCCCTTAAAGGTCTGGTAGAATTCTGCACTGAAACCATCTGGCCCTGGGCTTTTTTTGGTTGGGAGACCATCGATGATTGCTTCTATTTCTGTAGGGGAAATGGGACTATTTAGCTTGTTTATCTGTTCTTCATTCAACTTTGGCAAGTGAAACTGATCAAGAAAATCGTCCATTTCCCTTAGATTTTCAAATTTTGTGGCGTATATGCCTTCAAAGTAGGATCTTATGATTCTTTGAATTTCTTCAGTGTCTGTTGTTATGTCTCCCTTTTCATTTCTGATTTTGTTGATTTCAATACTGTCTCTCTGCCTTTTAGTTAGTTTGGCTAATGGTCTGTCTATCTTGTTGATTTTCTCAAAGAACCAGCTTTTGGTTTTGTTGATTCTTTGGACTGTTTTCTTAGTTTCTAATTTGTTAATTTCAGCCCTGAGTTTGATTATTTCCAGGCGTCTACTCCTCTTGGGTGTTTCTGCTTCTTTTTTTTCTAGGGCTTCCAGTTGTGTTGTTAAGATGCTTATGTGCGATGTTTCCAATTTCTTTTTAAAGGCACTTAATGCTATGAATTTTCCTCTTAGCACTGCTTTCAATGTATCCCACAAATTTAGGTATGTTGTTTCTTCATTTTCATTGAATTTCAGAAACTCCTTGATTTCTTTCTTTATTTCTTCCCTGACCCAGGTGTCATTTAGCAGAGAGTTGTTTAGTTTCCACAAACGTGTAGGCTTTTTGTTATTTCTGTTGTTGTTGAATTGCAGCCTAAGAGCATGGTGATCTGATAGGATACAAGGTATTATTTCAATCCTCTTGTATCTGTTGAGGCTTGCTTTGTGACCTACGATGTGATCAATTTTGGAGAAGGTTCCATGGGGTGCAGAGAAGAAGGTGTATTCTTTCTTGTTTGGGTGAAAGGTTCCATAGATATCTGTTAGATCCATTTGACCCATGGCATTGGTTAATGATGTTATTTCTCGGCTTAGTTTCTGTTTCAATGACTTATCCTTCAGTGAGAGTGGGGTGTTGAAGTCTCCCACTATTATTGTGTGGGGATCGATGTGTGGTTTAAGCTTTTTTAGGAGATCTTTTACATATGTGGGTGCCCTTGTATTGGGAGCATAGATGTTCAGAATTGTGATGTCATCTTGGTTGACTTTACCTTTGATGAGTATGAAGTGTCCTTCCTCATCCCTTTTGATTAATTTTGGTTGAAAGTCTATTTTGTTCGATACTAAAATGGCTACGCCTGCTTGCTTCTTGTGACCATTTGCTTGGAATATTTTTTTCCAACCTTTTACCCTGAGGTAATGCCTTTCATTATGGGTGAGATGTGTTTCTTGGATGCAGAAGAATGTTGGATCTTGTTTATGTACCCATTCAGTTAGTCTGTGTCTTTTTATTGGAGAATTGAGGCCATTGATGTTGAGAGATATTAATGACCAGTGACTGTTAAGAGTCTTAATTTTGATGTTGTTTCCAGTCGAGTGTTTGTGTAGTTGTGTTTTTGCCATGGGATAGTTATCTATTTCCTGGGTAGTTTTGGTTGTAGCTTGACCCCTTGGGATGGAGTTTTCCTTCTAGTACCTTCTGTAAAGCTGGGTTTGTGGATAGGTACTGTTTGAATTTGTTTTTGTCATGGAATATTTTGTTTTCTCCATCAATGGTTATTGATAATTTTGCTGGGCAAAGTAGTCTGGCCTGGCATCTGTGTTCTCTTAGGGTTTGCAGGATCTCTGTCCAGGCCCTTCTGGCTTTTATGGTCTCTGCTGAGAAGTCAGGTGTAATTCTGATAGGTTTACCATTAAATGTTATTTGGCCCTTTTCCCTTGCAGCTTTTAATATTTTTTCTTTGTTCTGCATGTTTTGTGTTTTGATTATTATGTGGCGGGCAGTTTTTCTTTTCTGGTCAATTCTATTTGGTGTTCTGTAGGCCTCTTGTATGTTTATAGGCATCTCTTTCTTTAGATTGGGGAAATTTTCTTCTATGATTTTGTTGAGAATAGTTTCTGGGCCCTGGAGTCTGATGTCTTCTCTTTCTTCAATGCCTATTATCTGCAAATTTCTTCTTTTCATGGTGTCCTTAATTTCTTGGATGTTTTGTGTCAGGAGTTTTCCAGATTTGGCATTTTCTTTAATGGTTGATTCAATATCTGTGATTGTATCTTCTAGCCCTGAGATTCGTTCTTCCATCTCTTGGATTCTGTTAGAAAAGCTCACCTCTGTGTTGCTCGCCTTCTTCTCTGAGGTCTCACGTTCTCGTTTTTCTTCTGTCTGTGTGTTTATCATTGAATCCATTTTCATTTTCAGATCTTGAACTGATTTTTTGATTTCTTTCATCTGATTTTTTGTATATTCCTGAGTTTCTTCCATTGCCTCTTTATAGGTCTTCAGAGCTTGAACCGTTTTACTTATTTCTTTCATCTGGTTGTTTGCATTTTCCTGCAATTTTTCCAGTTCCACTCTATATGCTTCTTTTATGTCTCTCACCTGTTTGTCTGCATCTTCCTGCATTTGATTACGAATTTTATTTGTTTCCTCCATTATCATCCTCATTACTAAGGATTTGAGGTCATTTTCTTGTATTTCCGTTGTATTTGAGTTCTCTGGGTGGTTTTCTTTGGGATAGCTGGAAACTGGAGACGCCATGTTGTTTTGGGTTTTTTTGCGTATGCTTTTTCGTTGTCCTTTAGACATCTTGCCGTCTTTATTTTTGTTGGGTAGCTTCCAGAGTTGAATGGAGGGTGTCTGACGATAGATTCACTTATTTTCTTATGATTTCCCTAGGCTGCGAGCTCAAAGCTTCACTGGTGTGGATGTTAGGAGGTTAGCCCTGTTGTTCTGGTCTCTCACAGCCAGTGATCCTCAGTCCCCCTCTGCTGTGGATCCTGCAATTGTTCTGGGTCTCTGAATGAGCGTTGGGTCAGGCCAAGGTATCCACAGCCTTCTGTGTTCCCTGCCAAGTCCAGCCAGGAGCACTGGGACCGAACCACGGGCAGAACTCAGCTAGATTCTCGGGGCCTGAACCGTCTGCCAAGCTCAGCTAGGGATTTTGGGCCCAAAATGCACACAGGGTCCAGCCAGAATTTTTGGGCTGGGACTACGCACCAAGCTCCACTAAGGCCTTTGCAACTGTCCTTTGTGGTGGAAAATTCTAAAAGATACTTTACACCGAACCTAAGATTGCCACACTCCCCCACCTCAAAATTGAGATCCTGTAACTGCGGCTCTTTCTTACCTCTTATTTTCCCCTCTTATTTCTTACCTTTTATTTTCACCTCTCAGATAAACTACCTGCACCTGAGTACTTATTTCACCTTTGCTATGGGAGATCAAAGCTTAAGATGCTTCAGAATTCAGAATGTCTATGTACTCATCATTATTAGTCATTATGCTTTGATAATTGGATAACCTTTTTTTCTAGGACTAAGTCACTGGCTTGTCTCTATACAAAACATTTTTTTTTTAAGTTTGATGCTCCATATCCACTAACCTGTACATTAAAAATAATTATTTATTTTTAATTATTTAATTAAATCTGTTCAGCAACATAGCAAATAGAAAAACCTTCCAGAACATAATGTGAGATTAGCTGAAACTGCTTTCTGTACTGAATTTTGTTTCTCAGAGAGTTATATGAGGTAGGAGAGAAAATGACACATTTTAAATACATCTACTTGAATCACTCCTCAGCTTATTGCTTTTAACTGTTTAGAAACTGAGTTCAAAGTAAAATCTTAATTTTTTCCCGTCTAGTTGTAAAACTAGTGATGTTCATCGCCGAAAATGTAGAGTAGCCAGAAAACCACAAGGCAGTATACAGTAATCTTGTAAAGTTTTACATCACCCCAGACTAATCACTGTTGCTATTTTACTAAGTGTCTACGTTGTTTTGAGAATGCAAAAAGAAAGAAACAATGAAGCTGAGAAGATAAAAGAAAAGAAACAGACTAATTTTCTTATTTAGCAGCATTACATTTTTTTTTATTTCTACCTGAGAAATTTGGTACCATGTGCTTTGATTATATCCTCCACCTCCCCCTCCTGCCAGATTTAGTCCCTCTTCTCTTCCTGTTTAACTTCATGTACCTCCATGATTTGCTTTGTTTTGTTTGTTTGTTTGTTTGTTTTTTTTACCCATCAAATGCAATTTGTGCTCTCTGTATATTCTTGGATGTGTGGCTTTCCCCTGGTGCATGATCAATTTTCCAAGGTTTACCCTCATAATGAAAACTGACTTCCTCCATATCCAGGTATTAATTGTCAATAGCTCCTCAGCTAGAGGTGGAACTTTGTTCTCACCTCCGTCTCCATGATTGGATTTGGTTTGGCCTGAGCTTGCACATGATTGTGCATATGGTCACATTGTTATTTATATGTGCAGCTGCTCTGCTGTTTACAGAATATGTTATTTCTTTGTACCTCTGACTCATACAATCTTTCTGTCCTGCAGTGATCTCTAAGCTTGAGAGAACTGTGTGATATATATATATATATATTCCACTTAGTGCTGACTGTTCACTGAATCTAGACCAGTTGTGGGCGTCTCTGTTCACCACTATCTATTGTAAATAGAAGCTTCTCTGATGAAGGTTGAAAGATGCATTAATCTATGAGCATACAGATAAATTATAGGTGACCAAATGTCTTTGTTCTTTGGTAGAGCGTATTTAGGTATATATCCAGAAGTGGTATAGCTGGGTCTTGAGGTAGCACTATTCTCAATTTTCTGAGAAAGTGCCGGATTGATTTCTGAAGTGGTTGTATAAGTCTGCACATGGCCCCATTATTAGTAATAGCCAGAATCTGGAAATAACCTAGATGTCCTTCAACCAAAGAATGGATAAAGACATGGTGCTAAGTTTACACAATGGAATACTACTCAGCTGTTAAAAACAAGGACATCTTGAAGTTTGCAGGCAAATGGATGGAACTAGAAATGATCATCCTGAGTGAGGTAACCCAGATCCTAAAAGATACGCATGGTATATACTCACTTATAAGTGGATATTAGCCCAACATAGATGTCCTCTGAGAGACTCCATCCAGTGGGGAATCGGGACAGATACTAGGACTCCACATTGGACTTTGAGAGGAATGCTGAGAGTGGTAGGGAAGAGTAGGGGCATGGAAAATGCAGGAGGGAGCAGGCGCTCCACAAGAGGCCTACAGGAGAATATCAAAGCCTGCAGATCTGGCTGCACAAACTGATGCACCAACCAAGGGCAGTGCATGCAGAGATCCAAGACCCCGTGTTCAGATGGAGCTGATGGATAGTTGATTCTCCACATGGGGGGCGGGGAGGGGAGACTTCTGCTGAACCTCTGACATGCACTCTGGTTCCCACAATTTGGTCGCTGGCCCTAGGCAAGACGGCCTGAGGGCACACAGAGGAGGGGGATGCAGGCTATCCTAATGAGACCTAATAGGCTGTGGCCAGACAGTGGGGTAGGTGAGCCTCCCCATCAGAGATCTAGGGGCAGAAAATAGCTCAGAATGCAAAGGGAGGTTGGGAATGTGGAGATAAAAGTGGGCAGGTAACAATCAGGATGTAATGTGAATAAATTATAATTAATAATAAAAAAGCAAAAAAATGAGATAAATCATAGGAATGACTTAATATTATATTCATTTAGTAGAATAAAGATAATAGGTTCTCTTCCAGGGCTTATGACCTGTCTTATCACAGGTTCTCGGCCCAATGATTGTGTCAGATAAGGGACTTATTTTGTGGAGCAGGACTTAAAAGTAGTGAGAAACTGGTTGTTTACTCCACTATTTCATGATGCTCATGCCACTATTGCACCAGTGGGCATGTCTTACCAGGCCAGTTAATATTGTAGCTCACAGGACTCACAGCTGGTTAAGACTGATGGTTACTTTCTCCTCCAGGAGCATGTGGAAAGTACTTTACAGGTTTATGAAAAAGTTAGCAGTAGAGATAAAGTTTTGAGGTCAGTACCAGCTTGATTTCTTCCTGTTCTATGGATAAAATATGAGATATCTAAAACCATAGGGTCTTATTATCATCAAGTAACCAATAACATCAGCAGTAGCTTCTATATAAAAATAAAAGTAGGCTTTGAAAAAATATCAGTAAACTGTTTTTTTAATAAAATTATAATACCATTTTATAATGCATTTTGTAATTTTATAATGAAATTTTATAATGTCATTTTTTTCCCTTTTTTTTTTTATTAATTTATTCTTGTTACATCTCAATGTTTATCCCATCCCTTGTATCCTCCCATTCCTCCCCCCCCCCCATTTTCCCATTATTCCCCTCCCCTATGACTGTTCCTTAGGGGGATTACGTCCCCCTATATATTCTCATAGGGTATCAAGTCTCTTCTTGGCTACTTGCTGTCCTTCCTCTGAGTGCCACCAGGTCTCCCCCTCCAGGGGACATGGCCAAATGTGAGGCACCAGAGTATGTGAGAAAGTCGTATCACACTCTCCACTCAACTGTGGAGAATATTCTGACCATTGGCTAGATCTGGGAAGGGGTTTAAAGTTTACCTCCTGTATTGTCCTTGGCTGGTGCCTTAGTTTGAGCGGGACCCCTGGGCCCAAATCTGCCTATCATATTGTTCTACTTGTAGATTTCTAGGACCCTCTGGATCCTTTTATTTTGCTGTTCTCCCATGCGTCTCTCATTTAGAGTCCCAATAGGATGCCTTCCCCTCTGTCCCAGTTTCCTGGTAAGTGAAGGCTTTCGTGGGACATGCCCCTTGGGCTAGTATGCAGATATAAGTGAGTATATACCATTTGATTCTTTCTGCTTCTGGGTTAACTCACTCATTATGATCATTTCTAGCTCAATCCATTTATCCACAAATTTCGGGAATTCCTTGTTTTTAATAGCTGAGTAGTATTCCATAGTGTATATGTACCACAGTTTCTTTATCCACTCTTCTACTGAGGGACACTTAGGCTGTTTCCATGTTCTGGCTATTATGAATAAGGCTGCTATGAACATGGTTGAGCAAATTTTCTTGTTGTGTGCTAGAGCATCTTCTGGGTATATTCCAAGGAGTGGAATAGCTGGGTCTTGAGGAAGCCCTATTCCCATTTTTCAAACCTATGCTTTAGTTTAACATTACTTTTCTGTTCTCTTAGAAAATGCCATTTTTATTAATTCATTTATTTATTCAACAAATATAGGTGACATACTATGTACTAGGAAAATATACTGATAATTAAATTCAGGATTTACACTCAGTCTTATGGGATCAGCTTTCAATTGTTCTCTAAAACAACTTACAGATTTTTAGGACTAATTGTTCCTAAAACTCAAGTCTTCTTTGAAGTTGTTCATTAATCTCTTCTCAGATATAAACCAGAAACTCTCGCTCACTGGACTATGCTCCAATTAAGAGTGAACTGACTCTGTTGCTGTATGATTTTAGGAATCATAATCTGTAAAAAAGTCAAAGATATATGAACATATAGTTTTTTTTTCCTTTGAAGCATATAGTATTTCATTTGCTCATTCAGAGTATATATGTCGAGCCCTTACTACACTAAAGATATAGCAAGGCCTACAGATAAAGAAAAATAATTAGAAAAACATAATATGTTATAAAATGATGTATTAGTTAAATCCACGAGAAAATGTAAAAGGCAGGGAAGATGATGAACATCAGTGAGCCTCCTTATGGTAAAGGCTTCAAATGTGGCCAACCAGCCAATGGGCAAAAAGTCCTTGTTTCTGCCAGAGAGAGAATTATGCCTAAACATGGGCAAGCTGGAGTGCAGGCAGAGTCGACAGACAAACTCTGCCAAGACAGGGTAAGCAAGTCCTCAACAGTTCCTGCCTCACAAATATGTCTGTCAGATACATTGGGCCAGAAGGCTGAAGATGATGCTCCAACGTTATAGAGAGTTTTGGGTGACTATTCAGGCAGCAAACTGTCTCTGTCATTTTTTTTTTTTTTTCATTTTGGAAGCTGCTAATCTGCACTTCCTGTCTACTCAGAGAATTAATTTTTATTGATTCTTAATATTAAATCATTTAACAGCATTTATAATGTCATTATAGAAACAATTTTGATATACTTTAAAATCTCATAACTTATTTTTAATGTTAATTTTTATTTTTAAAAAATGCAATTTATTAATTTTTAGCATTAAATGTTTTGATTGCATTTTATAATGTCATGAAGAAAACATTTCACTATTATCCTTCCAAAAGCTGTTTTCAAAGATGTGGACAATGCAATTTCATTAAGACTCAGCTCAGAAGGACCCTGTCCTTGTGTCAATACTAACTGGTCATCTTGAAATTTTTGATGATTTTTTAAAAAGAGTCCATAATTTTCCTTTGTTCTCAGCCCAGGTGTGTGTATATATATATATATACAGAAGAGGGCATAGGATTCTGTGAAACTGAGATTATAGATGATTGTGAGCCACCATGTGGGTGTTGGGATTGAACATAGGTGCTCTGCAAGAGCAACAAGAAGCATAAATCTTTGAACCCTTTGTCCTGCTCCTAACATGTCATTGCTCTTTGCTCCTGGTCAATATGACCAGCTGGCATTAGCACCTGCTGCCATGACTTCCTCACCAAGTTTTCTGGAATCTCAAACTGTGAGTCAAAGGAAACATTTTCCCCTTAAGTTGCATGTGTTAGGCCTTTCGTCACAGCGATATGAACAGTAACTAAGATAGGTATTATCTACATAAATGTCAATTCTTTGGTCTTATATCCACGAGGAAAAATAAAACTGCTTTAGTAATGTGGGTTTCCTCAAGAGCTATTGACATGCTGACCCAAGTTTCAGCCATTTTTGCCTTTTATTTTTCTCAGCTATATCAGACTATGTCACTAGCTGAAACTGAGTATGACAGAGTTTTTGAGTGTTAACAGTTGCTTCAGTCTTGTTAAACAAGAAAGCACACCTGTATGTTAGTTATTTTTTCATTCATCTAACAAAATACCTTACAGAAACAGCTTATGTGGGTGAGCTCACAATTTCAGGTGATTTCACTCATGTCAGAAAAGCAATAGTAAGGGTGTGGGTAGTGGAAGAGAAGGAGTGCAGTGGAGGATGTCAATGGAAAGGTCCAGAAAGCAGAGAGAACAAGAGCAAAGCTGGGGTAACTTTCAAAATCTCTCCCCTTGTAACATAGTTACAAAAGGAGTATGTGTGTGTGTTATAGATAATAATATGATAAAAATAAGATAGTCATAAAGGTCTATATTAATCTATAGACACCTCTGTCTTCTACACACACACACACACACACATACACACACACACACACACACTTGTTTTTTCAAGACAGGGCTTCTCTGCGTAGCCTTGGCTGTCCTGAACTCACTTTGTAGACCAGGCTGGCCTCAAACTCACACTGTTCTGCCTGCCTCTGCCTCGTGTACCACCATGCCACCATGCCCGGCCCTACAAGTTATATTTTAAAATAATTTTAGAGCAGTTTTGATATGGTATATTCATCGTTAACTGTATTTGTTTTCCCACAAACATTTACAACTATTTTCTCATTATTTTTCTAGTTGCTCTTCATCCATTATAACTGCTTGGAATGTTGACAATGTTTTTGAATTTTAACAATTCATTTGAAGTACAAATGAATTAAGGTCTAAAGAAACAATTCTGGTTATTGGTTTTTTTTCATTGATTTCATGTTCATTTATATTCCATGATCATATAATGCTTTACACTTGGCAGCATCTATTTTGATTGACATTTTATGATTCATTTCTTATAAATGCATTATGCTATATTTCAGACCTTTCTATTGTAAGGTCTATGACTCAAATAGTAAACCTAAGCTAAATTCAGGCAATATATTGAGTAATGAGAGGATTTGTCTTTGGCCATTGGGTGTTACCTGGTGTTCTGTGTTTTTTCTTAAGGTGCATAAGTGTAAGGGAAATGCAAAATTGAATTCTTGTATAATATGGCACAATATATAAAGTTGGGCTTGTCATTTGAAAAATTAAAAGTCGTAAAACAAAAATAATTTAGAAAATAGTCAGCAATTTCCAACTAGATAACATTTACCTTAGAGACTACAAAAGGTATTTTTTTTTTTTTTAGGATTATAAGACACTTTTGTTAGAAGTTCTGACTTTATGGAAATTCATGAAGATAATTAGGGCAACAATCAAAGGTTTCTTTAACTCAACTACTTTATTTTTTTTTGTAACAATTCATATATATGAAATGTTTTATAAACATGAGTACATATTATAAATTATTACACAGACTGTTCTTAAAATAATCATGTTCTTTATCTGAAAAATTGAATATTAAGTAATTCTGTTGTACTGTTATCTTCAGTATAATGAAGAATATTAAGCTTTAAAATACTATGTCCTGGGAAAGTGTTCGCCAAATTGCTTTATACAACTGCATATTAGATATTATATTAACACCGAACTAGAGTTCAAAGGATGGGCTCAGCTGCAGAAAGTTAGTTGAAGTCACTCAGTCTGAGCAGTAGAGGACAGTGCAGCAGTTTGAGGAAATGTAAGCAAACGTTGGAGCTGTGAGAAGAGGTAAAAGGTAAATGCCCCAATTTCAGAATTCCAGAAGAAGGGAAGAAAAAGAGAAGGTCAAAGAGTCACTTAGCAAAATGTAGTTGAATAGAAAATAAAATCCCTAAGTTTGGCAAGAAACAAACAACCCACAGACTGAAAAGCGTGATCCAAGGAAATATAAGATGAATATAAAGAAATGCTTGTTAAAACAGACAATAAAACTCTGACCAAAAAAAAAAAAAAAAAAAAAAAAAGAGTGTGTGTGTGTGCATGTGTGTTTTCATGTGTGTGTGTTTGTGTGTGTTTATGTGTGTATGTACATGTATGTATGTGTGTGTGTATAATTGTGTCTGAATGTGTGTGTGCATATGTGTGTGTTTGTACGTGTTTATGTGTGTATGTGCATGTATGTGTGTGTAATTGTGTGTGTATGTGTATGTGCATGTATGTGTGTGTGTGTGTGTGTGTGTGTGTGTGTGAAATAATATCCAGATGTTTAGATTTGCAAGTAGTGAAAAAGTTTTAAGAGCAAATTAAGGAAGCCAGAATGGGAGGGCTGTACCATTGTATGAAGCAAATTCTTTTCTGACCCTTTTGTTGTTTGAGAAAATCTCATTCACTGTAGACTGTAGTTTAGGCTGACTTGAGAATTTGAGTAATCCACCTGCCTCAGCCTCCTGAGTTCTGAGATTAAGGAGTGAACTCTGACACCCACTGAACACATTTCAGATGTGTTTTTGATTTTACCCAAGGTCTTGCACATATCACAACATTAAAATGTTGTTCATTTGAGTGCTTTGGTTGCAAAAACTATTGGGAAGATAGAAGGTGGCTGACCACGGTCCACCTTTTTGTTTTAACAGATTCTCTATGCCTGATAAACTAGACCTTCTGAGGTGACAATCTGTTTTCTACATAATAAATTGCTTGCTGCGGTTAATTTACAAGTATGACCTAATAACGTTTATTATTAGGCTTATAATTATTATTATGACAGTATTTTCTAACCTGCTAGCAATCAATCAAAATGCAGACACCTGTTATATTTTAAAATAGTCTTAGTTAACCTGGGGCAGGAAAGATATTAATCCCCTAAACGACTTCCCACAGTGGGGCAGGTATGGGATACAGGCCCCAATCCCATGCCATCTGCTTCTAATAATTTCTATCAAGCTACCTCCTATCCATAATCCCAAATACTTGCTAATTATCATCATAGGGGCCAAGTCTCCATCCACACTGACGATGTGCTTCTCCTCCTCCTAACCCAGTGTGCAGCCTCCTTCTTCCTCTCCTTTCCTTCTGTCTCTCTTCCTCCAAAGATTCTCTCTGTCTCCCCAAGACCTGGAACCTTGGCCACACCTATCCCATTTGCCCTGCCCAAGTGTGATGGTCTTTTATTGGTCAAGCAGGTTAGGCTTGTAGGCAAAGTACAGGTGGGACAGAGATGGCAAGCAGGAATTAGCATCAAAATACATCAGACCAACCTCCAACAAGTCCCCTTTTCTGTCTAAATAAAAAGGCCATTTCTAAAATATATATTAAGAACAATTATGAAAAACTATAAAACCAATAGGTAAGACTTACATACATAATATCTAATCAAAAGTATTTGGTAACTTTGAAGAAAATATTATCTATTCTATCTTGGTGAGTCTAAACTTTTGAACCTAAATCAATATCTATCAAATCTCATATCTATCAACCTAAAAGTATCTTCTTAACTCCTAAACAACCGAGTTTAATTTTAAAACTAATTACCTGTTCTTCAACCCCATCAGAGACTTGAGTAAGAATAAATTTAATTACCTGAGTAAACAGGAAGTGCAGGTTGGCAGTTTCCAACATGAAACAAACAAAAAACAAAAACAAACAAGCAAACAAACAAAACAAATGCCAGAGATAGTTTGCTGCCTGAACAATCACCCAAAACTCTGTATGTGAATAATAATACTAAATTTGAATACTATTTCAATGTATCAAACTTTAATTTATTCTGTATCAATATATAAAATTCTATATAAATGAATTAAAATTAACCTTATTTGTTAGTAACAACTAAGGCCTTAAGTTTAGGAGTAGATTTAATAATCTACCTTTTGTCCTATCTTCCCTATATATTTCTATATTCTCCTTTCAAATCCTATCTCCATACCTAAGAAAGAAAGATAAAGGAAAAGAGAGAAATCCCTGAGCCTAACTTTGTTTTCCTTCTGAATAAGACCAATAATAAATTATAACCAACTCCCAATGACAATAAACATCTATAGCCCAAGAAAGGAACAAAAAACCTACCCAACCACCTTTTAGGGAAACAGGGCATCTTTCTCTTAAGTTTTCTTCCAGCTGAATTGGGGAAAAATGGTTAAACAAGCTAGGAATAGTATTTGTGGTCCAGTCTCTAAGTGTTGAGAAATTACAGGCTTAATATGAATCCTGTGTGGGACAGTCTGAAATGCTGGACCAATTGGGATCAGGAACTTCCTTTGAAGCTGTCTTTTTCTGATGAGGAACAGCAACCAAAGTACTTGGGGCTGGAACATGAAGGCTGCAGGATGTTAGCTTCTCATCTCAGCATGCTGGAGGAATGAATCCTGTCAGGTCTGATCCAGTGTCAGTGTCCGATTCTTTTATTCTGAAAACATATAATTTCTCACAAACATACAGTCCTAAAACTATGAATATATTAGGTGTTCAGGATGTATAGAACAGCTAAGCCTAGTTCTCTGCTTTATATGAGCATAAGAAAGACACCTATAAATCTTCATTCATGCCGTATGAAGAATGGCATCTAATAATAAATCATGGGCATTCTGTAACCAACAAGAAGCTATGGCTATGCATAGGCATTCATGTGTCAGCCAGACTCAGAGCTATTCCCGTGTAGTGGGATTAGCAATATAAGTTAACTGCTTGTACTGCAGTTTGAATTCATGTTAATATAGACCGACTTAAGTTAGCAGTCTCTCTTTTATACAGGTCTGTTTCATTTTGACATCTTTCAACGAGTAAGTATAAAATCACCATTAACAATGAACATACAATCATTATAATATTGAAGTGAAAACAAGATTGTATAGTTCTAAATGTCCTTCTCTAGGCTCTATGGCAGCTGATGTATAGGGCAGTCTGCTACCTGCTTCCTGAGAGAATGCTTATCATTTTAGAGACAGGCTAGTTGCCCTGAGCAAAACAAAAGGCATTAAGCTTTAAATAAACTTTATATAAACTCCCATTTTATTTTAGAGTTTATGTATACCATAGGCATCTCGTACATGGGTTTTTACATTTGTCGCGGGTGTTTTTGTCTCATCCTACTCACCATATGAGAATGATACGATACTTCCACCTTTTAAGCATGTAAAATGTAGCCTTTGAGTTTCTGGGACCTAACTAGGCTGATATGTAGTTTGTCAACTGCAATGCCTCTGTGTCTCATTGTATCTGGTGTGACTGCCACCTGTCCTCCGTGAAAGTGGCTCACTGATAGAGCAAAACACCTCAACTCAGCATACAAAGGCTTTTTGACATGAGAGGCATGCAGCTTACATGTCTGTCTCTGCCCGTCTTGGTCCTTACATTGACCAACAGAACATATCTCTTAGGCCAATTACTCTTTGGCACCAGCTCTGCTGTGGAGCTCCACTTTTCAGGAGATTGGCTGTCCCTTTTAGAGCAGTGACATCATCATTTTTCCTTACATAAACCTAAGATTGATGTGTATCCATCCTTTAGATCAGTAAAGATATATAATCCATTATTAGGAAAAAGAACTTACATAGTAATTTTAAGGAAAAAAATCCTTGACTGTGTTTGTAAGTAGGTCATCCTATCAGCAGAGGGTCACTTCCTGACTTACTGTGGAGACCAGGCTAGTCCAGAATTCTGCCTGTCTTTGTCTTCATTGTGTTGGGATTAAGGGTGTGTGCCACCGCTCTGCTCAAATATTTCATCCCAATTCCAGCCAAAATCTTCCGAAATCTCAAGCAAAAATCAAGCAAGGAATCAAGAAAAGTCTAAGCCTTGGCTCAATTGTGCCAATTTAGGATTCAGTTAGTGAAGTTCTGTGCACCATTCCTTGGAATTTAATTGTTGCTCTCTCTTTTTGGTGGACCCTTTTCAGAAAGAGCTGACAAACACATTGCAGCTAAGGAGCTCTGAATTCCAGCTGCTATCAACTTTATGGAGAAGAGTTCGGTTCCTTCTTCTCTTCTTTTTGCCTGTAACTTAGCCTCACATCCCTCTGTTTTCTGCCTTTCTCCCTTAACATTTTTAAGGGACAGTATGGAGAAGTGTGACTATCACTAAGCCCATTGCAAACAAATTCATAACTGCCAAACAAAGCCAAAAAGATCCAGGAGCTCTTTGCCTGGTGCCTTGGAGAGGTACCATAGCAGCATCTATTTTATTATTTTTCTAGGTGGTTGCCTCCAATCCCCAGGCCAGTTTAGAAGACTGCCAGCCTTCTCCAACATGCCACTTGTCTGCAGCTGAGCCCACCGGCAGCTAGAAGCATTGCCTGGGAAATGCTCTGGCTTAAGAACACTCTCTGGGAGCTACTCTCCCCACTAACTTATGACAAAATATGATTTTTAGGGGTGTGGATACTTGAATTTAGTTGGGTGCCAATTTTTTGTGGTTAATTTACCAGTATGACCTAATAATGTTTATTATTAGGCCTATAATTATTATTATTAGAACAGTATTTTCTAACCTGCTGGCAATCAATCAAAACACGGACATCTGTTATATTTTAAAATAGCTTTAGTTATTCTGGAGCAGGGCAGATATTAATCCCCTAACCGACTTCACACAGTGGGGCAGGTATGTGATATGGGCCTCAATCCTATGCTATCTGCTTCTAACAATTTCTATCAAGCTCCTCCCATTAATAATCCCAAATGCTTGCTAATTATTATAATCTGGGCCAAGTCTCCATCCACACTGACCATGTGCTTCTCCTCTACCTAATCCATGGCGCAGCCTTATTTTTCCTCTCCTTTCCTCCAGTCTCTCTTCCTCCAAAGATTCTCTCTGTCTCCCCAAGACCTGGAACCTTAGCCACGCCTATCTCATTTACCCTGCCCAAGGGTGATGGCCTTTTATTGGTCAAGAAGTTTAGGCTCTTAGGCAAAGTACAGGTGGGACAGAGTCAGCAAGCAGTAATTAGCATTAAAACACATCAGAACAACCTCCAACAGATGCTCCTCAAAGCACTCTTTGAGAAGGCAGTTATATATAAGTACATGTCTTACCATTGACATTATCTCTTAATTTATACTTATTTATTTGCTATCAATGATTTCACTAGAAATGTATGTCAAGAAGAGTGTCTCCTTTTTACTTCTTAGTATAGAAGCAAATGTAGGGATCATAGTTATACTTAATATTACTTATAATTTTGCAATAGTTATGTTTGTGGAAACAGTTTGTGTAAATAATGCATATTTGTCTACATTCTTGTCAGATTTCCATTGCTGTGGTGAAGCACCAGAGGTAAGGTTTATTTAAACTCACAGTTTTAGAGATTTGAGTCCATGGCCAGCTACCTTTATTGGTTTTTGGCATGTGGGAAGGCTTATATGGTGGAGAAATTGTTCACCTTATGTCATTAAAAAAGCAAAAATAGACCAGAGTTCTTCAATCCCCTTTGAAGACAAAGGGGCTTAAGTGGCCTAAGACCTTCTACTTATATCCACATTTAAAAGCTTCTACAATATTTTAGCAGCTCCAAATTAAAGGAGTACATTCAATCCATGGTCTTTTGAGAAACATTGTAGATCCAGATTGCAGTAACTCACAAGACAATATCTTCCCAAAATATACTCAGTATTATTTTTAATTAATACATTTTAATTTTTAAAATTTTTAGAAAAATGGAATATTATTATGTTGTTATATATCACTTTTATTTAATCACTTCAAGGCCTTCCATATACTCCTGCTTGCTTTTTTTCAAGTTCATGGACCCTTTTGTCATTAATTGTTACAAATGTGCATATTTCTAAATATACAAGTATAACCTGCTCAGTATGTATAATGTTATCTGTAGGTATGTTTTCAAGAATGAGCATTTGAACAGAGTAGTTGGTGTGCTTTTCCCTGCTCTCAGCCTTCCTTGGCTGCTTGTTGTTGCCTTTTTTTTTCTTTTGAACTTGAGCTATTATGCACATGTTTTTCTTTTTACATGAAAATTTTCTTTTTTAGATAATCTCTGGATGTCTGTAGGACTAGTTACTATACCTTCATTTAAAATACTTTTTTCTTTTATTTTTTAAAGTGTTACATGTAGCCCAGCTTTGTCTCAAAATTTTTATGTATCCAAATATTCCTAATTTTACACCTTGAATTCCTAATCTTAAATTTGTACTTTTATGAGTATAGAGATTACAAGCACATACTGCCATACCTCCTTAAAAATAGGTTTAATATGCTATGACAGTAGGCAAAAGAAGTAAAAGAAGCATTTTAACATTGGTCAAGCTGTATGAGCAAATTTTAATTATGTATTCCAAACATACTTAATTACGTAATTAGTTTAATTGCATCTAAGGCACAAAACCTGAATAACTTTAAATCAAATGTTTGTTAACTTTATTTGCTAATATGTTATTATGTTAACTGTAGAACTTATTTATTTTTTGGTACCCATATAGGTAAATTGAGTCCAAAATTTTGGGGAAGGAAGAGATGGACTGGTAGTTAAGAATGCAAAAAAAAAAAAAAAAAAAAAAAAAAAAACCAAAATGCTTTTCCAGAAGACCCTAGTTAAAATCTGAGAACTCACATCAGGGGTCTCAAAATAGCCCATAACTCCAGCTCCAGTAGAAATAATGCCCTCTTCTGGCTTCTTCAGGCACCTGCAGTCATGTGTACATACCCACACACAGCCATATGGACACACAGTGATAGACCTAACCAGCTCTGGTGCTTATGAATCACAACAATCACCAGCACAGCACGATATTACTGAAGATGAGATAGTGGTACTCATGCCATGCTGGCTACCAACAGCTCAAGCCAACATACTCAACAGCAAAGAAATTATGCCTGGTGTTATTAGTTACCTAGGGCTAGTGAGACCCTATATTTCAGATACTACCACCTCTTTACAAAACCAGGGTAATTCCTAACTATATCCTAAGTAGTTGTACTTACAGCTGTAGAAAAACGTAGCTCTCTCCCCTCATCAAAAAAAAAAAGTTTCTCTTTGCAACAGTCAAAGATCATTCCAAAAAAACAAAACAAAACAAAAGAAAACAAAACAAAACAAAAAACCCACAACTCATCAAAATTCCGAGGAGAACTTATATGAAGTTCTCAGCATCTACAACACAGTTCCTGCACCAAGGGCTCAGGGAACACCACAAATGAGGGATAGAAAGATTGTAAGAGCTAGAGGACCAGGAAGTTAGCTGTGAGACAGTGTCTTCTAGAAATGATAGAGCAGATATACTCATACCTCAGCAGGACGGCTGACTAAAGAAGGTCTGATCAATGAGAACATGAATACAATGGAAGTGGAAAATCTTATGGGGCCCCTATACCTAGTTGAAGAAATACAAGGAATTAACACCTATTGAGAAGAAATGTTCCCTAGGGATGAGTTGCCTAATTCATTCATTATCCAATACCAAATGGCCATCCCTGAAACCATTCACAACACTAAACCAATTCTGCAGGCTGTATTTATATATTTATGCATACCACACATACACACACACACACACACACACACACACACACACGCACACACACGCACACATACCCTCACATACACACACACTCAGCACACGTACACACTCATCACATCCATGTGTGTGTAACAACATGTGATGGATAGTTTTAAGTCAACTTAATAAATGCTAAAGTCATTTCAGAGAAGAGAACGTTAATTAAGAAAATGTCCCCATAATATTGGGCTGTGGGCAAGTATGCCAGGTATGTAATTAGTTACAGATGGGAAAGGGCCCAGCCCACTGCGGGTGGTGCCATCCCTGGGCTGGTGCTCCTGGGTTCTTCAGGAAAGCAGGCTGAACCAAGCAGGGGTGTAAGCCAGTAAGCAGCAAGCCTCTATGGTTTCTGCATCAGCTCCTACCTTCAGGTTCCTACCATGTTTTAGCTCCTTACTTTCTTCAGTTAGGAACAGCGATACAGAAGTGTAAAATGAGATAAGCCCTTTACTCCCTAGGCTGCTTTGGTCATGGCATTTTGTTACAGCAAACTAAGACAAATAACAACAACAACAACAACAACAACAACAAAAGGACATGAGTTTGAAAGAAAGTAAGGTGGGAAATAAAAAAGATTAGAGGGAAGGAGCGCCGGTAGGTTTGGAGGAAAATGAAGAAGAGGACAGATAATATAGTTATATTTTAAATAGAAAACATGACTTTTCTTTTAGTTTCTTTTTTTCGAGACAGGGTCTCTCTGTGTTTTCCTTGGCTGTCCTGGACTCACTTTGTAGACCAGGCTGGCCTCGAACTCACAGTGATGCACCGTTGTGGAAGCTGTAGTGTGTCATACGTAGTGTGTCCCACAGTACACCCCCCTTACCCATTCTTTGCTTGCAAATGCTCATTGCAATGATTTGTTGGTCTGGTATGAGGCCTCTGCCTTCTGCCACTCTTTCAACACTGGAACCTCTAGGACATCCTTTTCTTGTCCTGTGCCATAGAGATCTCGAAGTCTTGAATTTGCAGGACTGGCCCTTCGTGTGCATCTGCAGCTCATTGATGGGGTAAATGTTGGCTTGGGCCCATTCAAAGTCTGAGAAGTATTGAGCTGATTAGCTGGAGGGCTTTCCTGCTCTTGTCCTGTTGGGGCCAGCTCATCAGCAATTGCTGTAACCAGGGCCAGCTCTACCTTTCTGCCCAGTTGAGGTACAGGGCCCATCCTACAGAGTATTGCAACTGGTTAGGGACATGGTCAGTTCTCCTACTCTCATGACCCCAGGGTCAGTTCTCCCACCTGGTAAGGGTTGAGGGAAGAGGAAGAGAATGATGTAGCTATGTTTTAAGTGAAAAAAAAATGTGACTTCAAAACTTTGGAATATATTTAAAGTATTTCAAGTGTCAGAATCTGGAATTAATGATTTGGATTAATGGATTTTGAAACTTTCTCTTAATGTGTTAGTGCAGGTTAGTGTGTGCATGTTTTAATGTAATAGTTTTATTGAGATATAATTCATTCAGGTAAATGCATAAATCAATGGTATTTTATAATTGGTTTCTTTCATATAGTATAATGTTTTTGAGGCTCATTCACAGTGTCACATGTACAAGCACATCACTTTGAACCAAGTGTCAAGGAACAATGTGTTTTAGCTTAGCTAAAATATTTAGAGGATTAAACATGTCCAAGAGTTTGGACCATCAACTGTGTTCAACATACTTTTATGATTTGTAAGGAAAGTTGTGATAAAAAAAAACTTAATATAGTTTTGAAGACAGGGTCTCCCTATGTAAGAAAGGCTGACCTCAAATTTGCAGTTCTGCCTCAGCCTTCTGAATGCTGTCTTGCAGGAGGCTGCCAACATACACAGCTAGCAGGCTACCGTTTTTACTAAGAACAATGTATGATCTACCAGAACAAAACTGACAAAACTTGCCAATCACAGAACCAAAAGACAGGAGGATAAATGAGAACTTACCAACACACACCCAAAAGGGTTCTAATGTCTACTTTCAGGAGTGGCCTGCCAGAAAACCAATTTGTCCTGATGGATACTGTGAAGAGAACTTGAATTTTCTCAGCAAGGCTCCTGTGCCTGGATAGCCATTATGTTTTTTCCATTTCACACTCTCTGGGAACACAAAGGGCCAAGCCAGCTGTGTGGAATGGAGGAACTACTGTGAGGTCAGCGAAATGCAATTTAGAATAAGCAAACAGCCTTCCAAATGGTGTGCAGGGTCTTCTTAAGCAGGTCTGTACTACAACAGTGGCACTTTCAAGGGAGAATCAAGGCTGTGTGTGTGTTTTTTAAGGAAACAGAAGTTGCTGTAAAGTAAATCTTGACAGAAGCTTGACTGGTTCCAATTATTCTCCAATTTTACCAAGACATAGTTTGCTTTTTCTAAGCAGTGCTGGAGCCTCTTTCCTGTGAGCTTCCTGAATGATTAGGTCAGCCTTTGTTATTTGCTTGGGTACGAATTGCAGTTAAGCTTAAAAGGTATGCTGATTTGCATATGTACTCAGTGACTTTTGTCAAGAATGCTTTCAAATCTCATTTACGCACTGGGAATACTAAGAATACTGAGAAAGGAAAGAGTTTTAGAGCATTATAACATCTATTGCTTCCTTGGCAAAAAGTTTGTTCAGTGGGAATTATTAAAAGCTCTGGTCTTATGAAACCTAGATTTAAACAGCGTTAACACCAGAAAGTTTAGGAACTGAAAATAATAATATCTTTAAAAAATGATACTTTTATTAATTTGTTGAGATTTTTATGCAATATAATTTGATCATATTCACATTCTGCCTCTAATTCCCCCTTGACACATTCTTCTACCCTCAATCCTTTACTCATTCATCTCAGAGTTTTATTCTTTCTTGTTTTAAAATCCAGTGAGTCCAATTTGTGTTGCCCAACTACTCCTGAGAATAAGACCTGCCCTTGTGAGGGGTTGACTTACAGGAGATAACACCATTAAAGAAGGACAACTCTCTCCCCATAGCTATCAAGTGCCAACAACTTCCCAGCTGGTGGCTGGATTCATGCTCTTCCTCTCTCTCCTTCCTGAGATTTTTGTCTGGCTTGATCTTGCCCAGGTCTGTGCATTCTGTCACAAAAGCTGAGTTTGTGTATAACACTGCCCTGTTGTATGCAGAAAACACTATTGCCTTTAAGTTATCTATCTGCTTATTACTTTAACACTCTTCTTCCTCTTCCTTGAAGATACTTGTGCTTTAGAGAAGAGTGATACGAATGTCCTCTTAAAGGGCTGAGTACTGTGTGGTTTTCTAGCTGCTGTATACTGACAGTTGAGGGAGTCTGTGCTAATTGCTATCTACTACTGATGAGGGTTGAGAGATGTACTGAGCTATTGGTATAGCAATGCCATTAAAAGTCCTTTTAGTGCTATATCCACTTAGCAGAACAACGGTATAAGATTCTCCCTTAGGGTCTGTTACCTAACTAGTTCTAGGTTCTTAATTTTGTTTTTAGCGTCAGGTCTGGCTTCCAACTCACAGAGTGGGCCTTAGATGCAATTGGAAAGTAGGTGGCTACTTTCATAACATTTGTGTCATTTTTTACCCTCCATTGAATATATCATGTCAGGCCAGTCATTATTATAGCTTGCAGGGTTCAGAAGTGGATGAGATCAGTCATTATTTTTCTCTTCTGGTAGTGTGCAGAGCACATTTCATCACCAGGACAGCTGGACAGTTGGGGTGGAGCTTCCAGGTGAATGCTAGCTTGGACTGTTCACTCAGTGGTTCAAGTAGGTTGTGCTTTTACAATAGCAGCTTACCATCAAGGTCTAAAGGGGAACCAAGAGCATTGGCAATAGCCTTTAGCGTCTGCGGACATCTATGGGACCCAACTGACCAACAACTCAAAAAGAGGCAACCCATTCTTTGCACTGGAGTTTTCATTTGCTTGCATTTGGGATATTGTCTCCTCCTATGGCCAACTCCATATAAATGTGTTTTATATGTGCATAAGTATATGTTTTAAGCGGCTTCTTGAGTAGTAGTCGATTTTCATATGTATTTTAAAAAGGCATTTAGTGTTATTTATCATTCCCCACATTCAGTTTTCTTCTTTTCCCACCCTAAACTCATTTAATCCTTTCTGTTCCACCCTCTTTTCGCTTATTAGCACTTGTCCCTCCCTTGAAAGATCCCCTGGTCCTCCATGGCTCCTGCTACTTTCCTGACCTATATGGATATTCCAAATGAAGCACAAATAACTAAATACTCAAGACTAACATTCACAGATGAGAGAAAATATGCAATGTTAGCCTTTTTGAGTCTGGGTTAGCTCTCCCAGGATGATTGTTTCAAGCTTCATCCATTTCATAACCACTAAAAATTCAGATTCATTTGTTCTATGGCATGAGTACTTTGCCTGCCTGCATGTATGTATGCCAAGTGCATGGCCACAAATATAAGAAGAATGCATCATACCTATGGGTGATAAGAACTGACCCTGGTTCTCTTCAAGAATAGCAAATACCATTTAGCCATCTCTCTAGCCCATAATTTCATTTTTAAGAGCTAAGTTATAATAATTCATTGTGTAAATGTACCACATTTTAATTAATCATCAATTCATAGATGTCTAGGCAGTATCAATATTTTTGCAATTATAAATAAGCAGCAATGGGCATATAAGTACAAGAGTCCCTAGGTGTAGATTCCTTTGGGTGAATGCCAATGAGTGGGCCAGCTGGATTGTGTGGTAGATCTAGTTCTAGCTTTTATGGGAGCATCCACCCTGATTTCAACAGAGGTTGTACCAGTTTGCACTTCTACCTTTAGTAAAAAAGTGTTCCCTTTTCTGCATAACCACAATGGAGCCTTCCATGTTTATGGATTGGTAGAGTTAATATTGTGCACATGGCCATCTTACCAAAGCAAATTATGTTTTCAGCCAAATCCTCATCAAGATGAAATTTTCCACAGAAATTAAGAAAGAAATCTCAAATTTCATATGGCAGCATAAGCAGTTTGTATAGTCAAAATAATCTTAAGAAAATAACTGCTGGAGGTATTACCACCCCTGATTTTAACTTATACTATAGAGCTATACATTAAAAGAGCATGGCACTGACATGAAAGCAGACACGATGATCACTATAATACAATCAAGAATCTATGGCCATGTTGGCAAAGAAAGAAAAATATAGACTGGAGAAAAGACAACATCTTCAACAAAAGGCACTGGTCAAATTGGATAGTTTTTTTTGCTATATAATGAAATTAGATTCTTGTCTCTCATCCTGTACAAAACGTAATTCCAAATAGGTGAAGGGCCTTGACATATGATCTTATAGATATTCTTGATCTGATAGGAAGAAAGTAGAGGGAACATTTGAATTTTTAGATACAAAAAGACTTTCTTAACAAGACTCCAGTAGCACAGGTGTTATGAGTGTTAAAATTAACCACATGAAAGTAAAATCTTTTTTCTGAGATAATGATCATAATGAGTGAGTTAACCCAGAAGCAGAAAGACTCAAATGGTATATACTCACTTATATCTGCATACTAGCCTAAGGGGCATGTCCCATAAAAGCCTTCATTCACCAGGAAACTGGGACAGAGGGGAGAACATCCTATTGGGACTCTAGATGAGAGAAGCATGAGAGAATAGCAAAGTAGAAGGATCCAGAGGGTCCTAGAAACCTACAAGTAGAACATTATGATAGGCAGATTTGGGCCCAGGGGTCCCGCTCAAACTAAGGCACCAGCCAAGGACAATATAGGCGGTAAACTTTAAACCCCTACCCAGATCTAGCCAATGGTCAGAACATTCTCTACAGTTGAGTGGAGAGTGGGATATGACTTTCTCATGTACTCTGGTGCCTCACATTTGATCATGTCCCCTGGAGGGGGACACCTGGTGGCACTCAGAGGAAGGACAGCAGGTTACCAAGAAGAGACTTGATACCCTATGAGCATATACAGGGGGAGGTAATCCCCCTCAGGGACCGTCATAGGGGAGGGGAATAATGGGAAAATGGGAGGGAGGGAAGAATGGGAGGATACAAGGGATGGGATAACCATTGAGATGTAACAAGAATAAATTAATAAAAAAAATTTAAAAAAAAGTAAAATCTTTTTGTACAGGAAAGGACACCATCAGTTGAGTCAAGAGGCAGCTTTTAGAATAAGGAAAAAATCTTTACCAGCTATCCGTCAGACAGAGAGTAAGAAGCTAGAAAATACAAAGAACTAAAAGACCCTGAACATCAAGACTACAAGCTAAAACTGGGATGAAATGAAACTGAATTCTCAAAGGATGAGAGTTGGCTAATGGAAAAAAAAATGAGTAAGAAATACTGTACAAATTAACACCAGCTGCCATTGTCAATCTGCTCAGATTTGTGAAGAACACTCGGCAAAGACGGGCAACAGTGATGGAACACCAAACCAATCCGTACTTGTGATACAAAGAAACTCTGAGACAGAATTATGACTTTTATTTTATTTCACAGAGGACTTTTAGAAAGTGGACTTAGGCTGGGAGTGGTGGCGCACGGCTTTAAACCCAGCACTCAGGAGATGGAGGCAGTTAGATCTCTGAGAGTTCAAGACCAGCCTGCTCTACAAAGCAAGAGAAACCCTGTCAAAAAAGCAAACAGAGAGGGCTTAGAGCAGTGAGTCTCAACTCTCCTAATGCTGTGACCCTTTAATATAGTTCCTCATGCTGTGGTGACCCCCAAACATAATATTATTTTGTTGCTACTTCAAAAAAAAATTTCAACATCCTTTACTTGGGAAATGTGAATAAAGCTGCTTTAAAATTTTGTTTTATCCCAATCAGAATGGTGAAGATTAAAGCAACAACAACATATGTTTAACATCTGTTTTTCAAAACAGTAACAAAAATAAATAAAAAATGCTAACATCCTTATTTTTTATTTTCCATGGTTATATTTTAATTTTTAAATGTCAGGAATCTATTTATAAAGAGAAACTTGTGATCTCCTGAGCTTCTTCTGTAGCTCTTTCTAAAACCATGATATTGTTGGAGCCAATGAAAAAGTATAGAAGAAACTGATAAATTAATATCTTGATTATATCTTAGATATTCCATTGGAATGTCTCATAATTGATTCATATTTATAGTATTTCAATAATCAGATTTTATATCTCTGGATATGAGGTGCTATCCATTAAGTAATCTCATTATTTAATACTCTATAATTTCAATGAGAAATTATATATTAATATTAATTAAATTATATAAAACAATCATGTATAAGATAAACTAAATTAAATTATATAAAATAATTAAATTATATTTAACATTATACTTTATTCTTTAAATATATATAATATATGTTGACCATATCCACTTCCTTTCTTTTTCCATCAATTTTTCCTAGACACATGTATCTGTCTTTCTCCTAACTTTATGCTCTTTTCCTTTTCTTTTGCAAAATAATCCAGTGAGTCTATTTAGTGCTTCCCATATACCTATGACTGTTAGGCTATCTATCAGAGTATGGTCACCCTACGAGGTGCCACATTCCTGAAGAAAACTGACTCTCCCTTACTTAGCAGCCATCAACTCCCAACAGCTCTTCAGCTTGGCATGAGATTCATGAGCCTTTCTCCAATCCATGCTAGAAGCTGACAGGCCTACTCTTACACAGGGCTGGATGAGCAACAACAGCTATTATGAGTTCACAAGTATAATGGCCCTGTCAAGTCTAGAAGGCTGTTTCATAGCAGTATTTCTAAAAATCTGGCTTCCACAGACTCTTTTGCCTTTCTTTTGGGTCTTGGAGTGATTGGTAATGACATAGATATACCGTTTATATAGGATGACTGCATAGATATGTATTATTTGTGTTTTGACCCATTGTGAGTCCCAGTGTTAACTACCATCCACTGCAAAAAAATCCTTTCCTGTTGATGATTGAGCAGTACTAATTAATCTCTGGGTATAAAGATAATAGTTTAGAAGGTAGTTTCACACTATGTTCATTTAGCAAAAATAATAGTAGTAGGGCCTATGAGCTTCCCAAGTTATTGGCTCTTGGCAAGATTTGCAGTATTAGGCATGACATTCCTCCTGTTGAGCAGCAGTCTTAAGGCCAATCAGAAAGCGGTTGTTACCCCTACAATGTGTATAATGCTAGCACAGTAATGAGCATGTCTTCTTGGTCCAGTTATTATTGTAACACTCAGTGTTCATAGCTGTTTTGGCTTTTCTCTACCAGAAGCTTATGTCCTATGATCTGGTGTTATGAAAGCTACCCATTAGGAGGAGGAGGAAGCTTTTAAATCAGGACCAGCTTGATTTTTTCATGTTCTGTAACCAAAGTGCCTGGTATCTTCAGCAATAAAGCTGTACCATTAAGTTCTGGTGGTAAATCAAGACTAATGACAATAGCTAGTATTATTTTGAGGAGTCTCTGGAACTCCCTTGACCTATAATTTGAAGGGTGGAGGTATCTCATACCTGTTATTGGGTTCATTTCATAACAGTGTGTGGATTCTGGGAAGAACATTATCCCCCATTTGTGGTAACCTCAGAATACATAAAGAGAAAAATTATAAAATAATATGTCCTCATATGGTTTTTCAAGCTTCTTTAATATTAGTTATCCATTCCCTTATGTTTCATCTTCTCTGTTCTTTTATATTTGTCCATGCTCCACTTTTTCTCCTTCTCCCTTCCTACTCTGTGTTCTACAAGAGATGAAGCTCGTGGTCATTTGTATATCACCTGTTACACCTTATTCTTCCCCTTTGGAATGGGAACATTTATCCTATTTAATTGTTTGTTGGAAATATGTTACTTGCTTTTGATTTATTAGGGGCTCATAGTTGTTATTTTTCCTTGAGTCTCAGATGTGGTTTAGGCTATGGCTTTTTAAATAGTTTTTGAACTCTTAAAGATTATGGGTAAATTTGAAGTTATGCTTAATGCATTTTGCAATATGAGAGGACTAGGAGCCTATGGAATTACAGAGTAGAAGGCCATAGCTTAAAAGATACATATGTTAGTGTCCAGTTGGCAAGAAGTGAATTGCTATGCTTGGCTTTGATTGTCATCTTTACAGAATTTAGATTCACCATGAAAACAAATTCCTAGGGGGTATCTGTGAGGAATAGTCTAGAGAGTTACTTAGAAGAAGACCCTGCACCCCAATGTGAGTGGCATCATGCCATGACCTAGAATCTTTGGCTGAATAAAGGAGAAAGGAACAGAGCACTGGTATTCATCACTTTCTGCTTGCAGACTGCTGATGCAACGGTGACCAGCTGCCCCAGGCCCCTGCTGTCATGGCTTCCCTGCCTTGATGGATCGTATCTGCTGGAAATATAAGACAAAGCAGTCCCTTTCTCCCTTCTGTTGCCCTTGTCAGGTATTTTTTCACAGCAACAAGAATAGTAATTAGTATAGAAACAAAGTTAGGTGTTAATTTCATGGTGTTCATGTGATTTACTGGTGTGAAACAATTGCCGTTGCCTCTTACGTGTTAGGTGGTCTGCAGAAAGTAGCAACTTGGGAAAATAACAAAGGTGTACTCCTATGATCTAGAAGTTCTTCATCTACCAGGGAAGAAAGACATTTTAATAAGAGATTCTGTTCTGTGATAACCTTAGTATAACTATGTTCAGTGATCAGATAATGATCAGGGAATGAAACAATTAGCAATGTAAGGATGTTTAACCAAGGAAGCATGTCTAACCTAGGAATTAGCAAAGTAACAATCAATTTGTCAGGGAGGCAAGAAGAGCAAGAGATGTGTAGCCCAGGGTGGTTTCAAACTTGTGATCCTCCTGCCTCTGCTTCCTTCAGTAAATTCTACCAGTGTGCACCCGAGCAAGAGAGAAGAGAGTCAAGGTGACTACCTTTCTGTATGCAAAAGTAAGCAGCATAAAGCATGTGATATGTTATGGATTCCAGGATCTACAATTATTGTGTTTGAGATGTATCATTTTAAATAAAAATAAGAGAAGATTCATATGCCAAAGTCATTGTCTGACACCTTTCAAAACAGTGCAGGCTAAAACAGACTATTTAAAGAAATCACAGTAGGATTATACCTTATAAAAACACAGATTTTCTTCAATGAGTTTTTGTGACATATGAACAAAAATACAGTTTAATGTGATTTAAAAAGTGATCTAAAGTTATATTTTACTTTATTTACAAATGTATAGTTTTGAATGCAATCTATATTATGCCTTACAAAACAGTCATTTTACTTAACAACTCTGTGACCATAAGTAAGTCACTAACTTAACCATCTGTGAAATGAAGATTCCTATTAGTCTTGTCCTGACTATGGCCATACTGAAGAAAGGTACACATCCCACAGCCTGTTACTTAGGAGATTATCTTTTTATTATAATCTATGTCCTTTTGATTTTATCAATCTACCATCTACTCTTGAGGGAGTTGTCGACAATTCCTATGAAACACAGGTGCTTAAAAAGTATATACTGGCACTATTAGCTTCTTATATAAATAAGCAACTAACAATTGTACAATATTTTGTTTCTTCCCAAATAATGTTAGATACATTTGGTTTCATTATAGGTTGAATCACTTATTGTCAAAGGAATCTACTAATTTAAGACTATGAGTTTTATAATTCAAGAGCTAGAATTCAGACTGTATCCCTAGTTCATTTATCTGTGTAGTAGCTGAGTTTTGTATTTCTTTCATACTTTTATTTTATGCATATTTGATTGCATGTATGTATGTGCACTACATGTATGCCTGGTACCTGTGGAAGCCAGAAGAGGATGCTGGCTCCCCCTAAAACTGGAGTTACAGACAGTCATGAGCTGCCCAATGGATGCTTGCAATTGAGTCCAGATCCTGTGCATGGGCAGCTGAGCCACCCCCGAGACCCTGAGTTTTGCATGCAATATGAACAGTAGTGCTGATATATTATTTTCCTGTACATATTGAAGTTTTTCTATGAATACTATAATCTGCTTAGGATTCTCTCTTTTAAGGCCAAACAAACTTAAAAAAAACTTTTATTGGCAGAGAAGAAAATGGAAACCTAGATAAGCTAGGTGATTATGAGTGTAGATGAACAAAGTTGAGTGCAGTGCTAGTGTCTCTCTCTCTAACTACTATAAATACGGTGTCTGTGCTTTTCAAGGTCATGCTAAAGGATGGGGAAATAATGCATGCAATGAATTATCATCTCCCTAGCAATGCATCAGTTACCTGATAAATGTCAATTCTTTGTCCCCTTTTTATTCTTTTCTGCCTTTTCATTTAAAAAAAAACCTCTGAGTTGAAACATATTTATAAGCAATGCATTATACTAAGAAAATAATAAAGTCCATAAAGATTTTAATGGATCATAGATTTCATTTATATGGCATTTAAAAATATAATTTCCTGTTTGGTCTTCAAAAATTGAGTTTAAATAAAGTATTTAATTAAAAAATTTAATTTTCTTTATGCCAAATTTTTGATAAGCTCCTAGAATGATTTCCTAAGATGTATCATGACTTCTTTATAATTTGCTGAGTATTTGATTACTTCTGTGAGATACCTACAGACACTAACAATGCTATCTTTTGGCTGCCACACTCTCAGGGGGAGAAAAATAATTTTGCTATGTGAGGTATTTTAATATCAAATAGTTATGAAAGAATAGGAAGAGAAAAAAATGGTGCTTTTCCAGACATTCAACTTTTCAGAGTTTTAGTTTCCATAATAGTTAAAAAATAGTGAAATGCTGAATTTAGAAGCCCATGTAGATCAAATATCTACATTGACCTTAAAATAAAAACAGAGTTGTGTCTGTGTAATAAAGTGCAGCTTTGCATTTATGGCTGTGTGAGAAACTCTTTGTTTCTCATTTGACTCAGATGTATAGGCACATATAAAACAAAGAAGTAGCTACATTTTCTCATGTGCGAGGACACAGTGGAATGTGAGTTATAACAAAGGATTACTTCTTTTTATTCTACCAGAATTCATCAACTCCATGGTTTAGCTGTAACCACGATCAAGGCTTGGGTGTAAAAATATATCTAAATATGGCATTGAAGCATTCCTCTTGTCAAATAACAAGTTAGAAATCCCAGTAGCACAAGAAAGATTATTATGGGTTTTAGAAAGTGACATTTTTGGGTAGATGTGAGCATGTTTGGTGAAAGATGAGCCTCTTACGCATAGCATATCTCTCTCTGAAAAAGTCTTGGCCAATGAACACAGATAGTATACAGTAAGGCAGAATAAAGATGGAGAAACTCACACTTTTGTTTCAAATAATAAAGACTGTAAATTAATAGTAATGCTTTCTTGTTTTATACAACTATAAAAGAGAGATGATATTTGTTCATGGAGGCTTTCATGTATACAGTTTGAAATTCATAGAAATCACTTTCTAAAGAAAAGCTATCAATCTCATTTTCTCCAAAGAGCCTTCTGTGTGGCCAGTGACCAGCAGGGATGTGTTCATATTAGGTTTTGACTCTGGGTAGCTTGTGGTGCTGCCAAGACAGATCTGGGCACACATGAGGAGTCTAATCCACATAGCAGTCATTTCAGTAGTTATAAGAGTTTTCTTAGGACTTGGCCTAAAAGCCAATGCCCTGTGTTCCAAAGAAAATTCTCCATTTCTTGGGAAAAAGTCACTAAATCAAAAGTGACAAGCAACTAGGAAGTCAATTTTTTTTTTTCTTTCTCTAGGGCATTTCCCCTCTGTCACTTGTAAAGGATCGGGACATGAAGTCCATCAATGGCAAAGAATCTATTGAGCATTCAATATATTTATATCTGGATTCTTTCCTAATACAAACTAGCTCATAGTGGTTTGTTTTAAAAGTGTGGTGGTTTGAAGATATACCTGAGAACTTACTATTTTTGATGAATGGCAAAAAACAAACATATGTCTTTGTTGTCTTGCAACATTGAGCTGTCATTGAACTAAACCTGTAGTGGAATTATTTTAAAATGGGAAACGCTGTAGTAAAGCAAAACATAAAATAGCCTTCTTAGTGATTTTTTTTCTCAAACCATTTTTTCTAGGTATTTATTTAACCTTAACAAGTGAAGAAAAGACTTTAAAATTTCAGCATTTTACCCTGAAATAATTATTGCACAGACAGGTGCTTACTTCTATGGACATATCCTTTCTTTCTTTCTTTTTTTTTTTTTTTTAAGATTTATTTATTTATTATACAATGTTTTGCCTGCATGTACAACTGTAGACCAGAAGAGGGCACCAGATCTCATTATAGATGGTTGTGAGTCACCATGTGGTTGCTGGGAATTGAACTCAGGACCTTTGAAAGAGCAGGCAGTGTTCTTAACCACTGAGCTATCTCTCCAGCCCACTATGGACATATTCTTAATTGTTCTCTTATACATGCAGATTATGAGTGTACTCAGAATTTAGTGATAACAGGGATATACAATTTTCTGAGATGATAATTTTGTGTTTACTCTTCTGAGAATTTACATGTCTTCTGCATGCTTGTTCTTCTCTCTCACCCAATCTTCTCAAGGGAAAAACCATTGTTTATCTAGTTGGAAATTGTCACTGATTATGGAACCATTGATCATAGGCAGGTTATGTAATTTGAAAACAGAAACCAGTTCACCACTCTGTAAAATTTCAAAGCTGAGACAACAAATTTCTTGTCATGCCTGCTTGAATTCCATATAGAAAAATTTATAGACCAAGTAAAGAGATACCATGAGTGGCTAATTAGTTTGCTTGTTCTAGGTCGTCATCTCTGAGAATGACTTTCAGAATTTATATGAGGAAGAATAGTATTGAAAGGCAAACATAAGAAGCATTAGAGCCTGATAACCATGAGGTCATGTTTGTCCTCTGGACTACCTGTTAGTGAGTTTGAAATGTTAGTTGTTTGCATATGCATTGCTGAGTGATAAATGGTAACTTTGTTGGCATAAGGTTATTCTGTAATTCAAATGCTGATTTCTGTATTCTCCATAATGGTTGCAATCCTTGTTCTGAGAATCGCCTGTCTCAATGTTATATAAACACTGCTGCCCAATTGTCCCCATGACATGTCAATAAAGTAGCTTACAGCCATTTGCTGAGCAGAGGGGAAAATAGGGCTGGACTTCCTGCCACCCAGGGGAGGAGGAGTTAGAGAAGGAAGTAGAGGATTCATCCAGGACATTCATCCACAGGCAGAGGTGCAGGAAAGATGAACACTATTCAGTTGTAGCAAACATAGAACTAAAAAGCAAATACCTTCACGATTTTGGCAAGGATGGAATCAGGATAACATAGAGGGTTAATAACAGAATTAAACTGCTCAAGATTGTAGTGTAAAACTTTATAAACAAATATAACAGAGTCTCAATTATTGGTGTTAAGAGAGAAACTAGGAGAAACACACATATACTGTAACAAACTTATTTGAATTCACTTTGATCCTTTACATAAAGGCTTCATGAGGACCACATGCAGAGGTTGAAATGGCTTAGATTGATATTTAGTTGGGACATTACATGATTGCTTACAATAGCCTCTCAATGATTTTAACCATTTGAGTGGTATATGCTGATTTCTATTCCTTTTACATTTGTTTTTGAAAACTTTATTAAGAGTATTTTATATCATGAAGAGACTATAAAATAATAGCCAAACATAGAAGATACAATAGAAGAATTCAATATATTGGTGAAAAAAACAAAAATGAAAACATCCAGGACCAAACCTAAGATAATAGGGACAAAAGAAGGTGAAGAGTCCCAGCTCAAAGGCCCAGAAAATATTTTCTTTTCCTTTTTTTTTAAAATTTTTTATTAATTTATTCTTGTTACATCTCAATGGTTATCCCATCCCTTGTATCTTCCCATTCTTCCCTCCCTCCCATTTTCCCCTTATTCCCCTCCCCTATGACTGTTCCTGAGGGGGATTACCTCCCTCTGTATATGCTTATAGGGTATCAAGTCTCTTCTTGGTAACCTGCTGTCCTTCTTCTCAGTGCCACCAGGTCTCCCCCTCCAGGGGACATGGTCAAATGTGAGGCACAAGAGTATGTGAGAAAATCATATCCCACTCTCCACTCAACTGTGGAGAATGGTCTGACCATTGGCTAGATCTGGGTAGGGGTTTAAAGTTTACCGCCTGTATTGTCCTTGGCTGGTGCCTTAGTTTGAGCGGGACCCCTGGGCCCAAATCTGCCTATCATAATGTTCTACTTGTAGGTTTCTAGGACCCTCTGGATCCTTCTACTTTGCTATTCTCCCATGCTTCTCTCATCTAGAGTCCCAATAGGATGTCCTCCCCTCTGTCCCAGTTTCCTGGTAAGTGAAGGCTTTTGTGGGACATGCCCATTGGCCAGAAAATATTTTCAATAGAATCATCAAAGATTCTTACAATTTAAAGAAAGAAATGCTTATAAACATACAAGTAGCTTTTGTATGGACCAGAAAAGAAAGTCCATAGCCACATAATAACTAAAACAGTAAATCTATAGAACAAAGAAAAGATACTAAAAGCTGCAAAAGGAAAAGGCCAAGTAACGTAAGAAGGCAGACATATTAGAAGTATACCTACGTTCTCTACAGACAGAAGAGCCTAAGCAGATTTTTGTAGTCGTTCAGAGACCACAAATGCCAGTCTAGACTACTATACCCAGCAAAACTTTCAATCACCATAGATGGCAAAAACAAAATATTCCATGAGAAAAACAAATTTAAACAATATCTACTCTCAAATCTATCACTGCAGAAGACACAAGAAGGAAAACTACAACCTAAGGAGGTTAACTACACCCAAGAAAACATGGAAATAAATAATCTCACACCAGCAAAACCATATTCTCTTTCTCTCCATCTCACCACCAGCACCAAAATAACCGGAATTAACAATCATTGGTCAAAATAATTCCTAATAAAAAGATACAGGTTAACAGAATGGATGTAAAAACAGGACCCATCATTTTGCTGCATATAGGAAACATATCTGGCTTACAAAGATAGACATTACCTCAGCATAGAGGGCTGGAAAAAAACAAATGGTTCCAAGAAGCAAGCTGGAGTAGTCATTCTAATATACAATAAAGTAGACTATCAACCAAGATGAATGAAAAGAGATGGGGAAGGATACTTCATACTCATTAATGGAAAAGCCTGCCAAGATGCCAATTCTGAGCATCTATGCCCCAAATACTAGGGCACCCACATTTATAAAAGATACATTACTAGAGCTTAAGTCACAACCCTGCTCTCACCATTAGACAGGTTATTGAGACAGAAACTAAACAGAAATAATGAAACTAACTGATGTTATGTATCAAATGAACCTAACAGATATCTACAGAACATTTCATCCACGGAAACACAAAAGAATATACGTTTATTTCAACACTTCATGAATCCTTCTCCAAAACTGACCACATAGTTGGTCACAAAACAAGCTTTTTTTTCCTTAGGCAGGGTCTCTATGTAACCTTGGCTGTCCTGGAACTTTCAATGTTGATTATGCTGACCATGAATTAATAAACTACTTGCTTCTGCCTCCCATATGCTGGGATTAAAGACATGTGACAGTAAGATAGGCCATTCTAACATTTTTATAATTGGAGGTATTTTAAGAGACAGAATGTGGAAGCCTACCTGTGAATGTAAGGAATTGATACTCCAATACCAACTTAATGCAGTGCTGATTATCTTAAGTCTCTTTTACTGAGAAATTTAAAGTGAAAATTTCTTTGATTTAAAATACGCCAATTCCTGGCAGGGACTCCCCTCACTTGTGGGAGAAGCTGGATCACCCTGGGTGTCTGAAAGTAAGTCTGAGTTGTGGCTGCAGCTCCTTGTGACTGAGCACCCAAGGGTGTGCAATCTAGGATGGTCCACTATCTAGACTGATCTGAGCAAGAACCTGTCTGTGGACCAGGGCAGTCTGGGCCTGGACAATTGGTCAGATAAAGCCACAGTCCCCATTACCCGGCAGGGTCTCCTACATGCTTGGGAGAGGCTGGACTTCCCTGAAGGGTGGGGACAGAGAATTAAACAGTGGCCCCCAAAACAGCTAGTCTGAATTCCCTCAGAAGCATGAACAGCATCAGGCAGAAGCCTACCTCTGCTGAACCATTCAGGAGCTTAAGGTGTAGAACAAAGTCTTCTGGAGCAGAAGCCAGGTAACCTGCCTGTTCCAGAGAAGAACTCCCTGATCCCCATAGGCAAGGGCATGTGACACATAATCACTCACCAGTTGCCCACTCTCAATGATCAGTGAATAACACCAGAAGCTACCACACAACACCAGAGATAGCAAGATGACTAAAGGAATGAGTAAGAATGCAAACAACAAAACCCAAAACAACTTCTCATCCCCAGATCCCAGCTATCCCAAAGAAAGTAACTCTGAGAACTCAAACACAATCAAAATACAAGAAAATGATCTCAAATTCTTAGTGATGAAGATGATAGTGGAAACAATGGATAAAACCCGTAATCAAATGCAGGAAGATGGAGCCAAAAAGGTGAAAGACATAAAAGAGGCCTATAGAGAGGCACTGGAAAAAATTCAGGAAAATATCAACAACTAGATGAAGGAAATAAATAAAACAGTTCAAGATCTGAAGATGAAAATGAAAGCAGTGATAAAAGCACAGACAGAAGAAAAACGGGAATGAGAGAACTTAGAGAAGAAAGTAAGCAACATAGAAGTGAGTTTCTCTAATAGAATCCAAGAAATGGAGGAACAAATCTCGGTACTGAAAGAAACAATTGTAGAACTCGAAGCTACCATCAAAGACAATGCTAAATCTGAAAAATGCCTGACACAAATTATCCAAGAAATCAAGGACCCCATGAAAAGATGAAACCTGAGAATAATAGGCATTGAGGAAAGAGAAAATACCTTCAACAAAACCATAGAAGAAAATGTCCCCAATTTAAAGAAGGAGATGCATATAAACATACAAGAGGCTTACAGAAACCAAATAGAATGCACCAGAAAAGAAAATCTTCCCAACACATATAAAAACACAAAATACACAGAACAAAGAAAAATATTAAAAGCAGCAAGAGAAAAAGGCAAGGTAGCATACAATGGCAAACATTTCAGAATTACACCCAACTTCTCAACAGAGGCCATAAAAGCAAGAAGGGCCTGCAAAGAGGTCATGCAAACCCAAGGAGACCACAGATGCCAGGCCAGACTACTATACCCAGCAAAACTATCAATAACCATTGATGAAGAAAACAAAATATTCCATAACAAAACCAAAATCAAACAGTATTTATCCACAAATCCGGCTTTATAGAAGTTACTAGATGGAAAACTCTCACTCCAAAGGAACAAGCCACAACCAAAACTACACAAGAAATAGATAACTACACCATCACAAAAGCACAACCTCACAAACTCTCTACTGTAATAAATATCAAAAATTAAGAGACTTAACAGTCACTTGTCATTAATATCTCTGAACATCAATGGTCTCAATTCTCCAATAAAAAGACACAGACTAATTGGATGGATACATAAACAAGATCTAACATTCTTCTGCATCCAGGAAACACATCTCACACACAAGGACAGACATTATCTCAAAGTAAAAGGCTGGAAAAAATATACCAACCAAATGGTCACAAGAAGCAAGCTGGTGCAGCCATTTTAATATGTAATAAAATAGACTTTCTACCAAAATTAATCAAAAGGTATGAGGAAGGACACTTCATACTTATCAAAGGTAAAAATCAACCAAGAGGACATCACAATTCTGAACATCTATGCTCCCAATACAAGGGCAACCACATTTGTAAAAGAACTATTAACAAAGCTTAAACCACACATTGATCTCTACATATTAACAGTGGGAGACTTCAACATCCCACTTTCACTGAAGGATAGGTCAGTGAAACAGAAACTAAGCAGAGAAATAATATCATTAACCAACACCATGAATCAAATGGATCAAATAGATATTTATAGAACTTTTCACCCAAACACAAAGGATTATATCTTCTTCTCAGTACCCCAAGGTACCTTCTCCAAAATTGATCACATAGTAGGTCACAAAACAAGCCTCAACAGATACAAGAAGATTGAAATAATATCTTGTATCCTATCAAATCACCATGGTCTAAGGCTAGACTTCACTAACAAGAGAAATAACAAAAAGCCTACACATACATGGAAACTAAACAACTCTCTACTTAATGACACCTCAGTGAGGGAAGAAATAAAGAAAGAAATTAAGGACTTCCTGAAATTCAATCAAAATCAAGGAACAACATACCCAAATTTGTGGGACACATTGAAAGAGGTGCTAAGAGGAAAATTCATAGCACTAAGTGCCTTTATAATGATTGGAAACATTCCACATAAGCAATGTAATGACAAATTTGGAAGCCCTAGAAAAAAAGGAAGCAGAAACACCCCAGAGGAGTAGCCATCTGGAAATAATCAAACTCAGGGCTGAAATCAATAAATTAGAAACCAAGAGAACAATTCAAAGGATCAACAAAACCAGGAGTTGGTTCTTTGAGAAAATCAACAAGATAGACAAACCGTTAGCCAATCTAACTAAAAGACAGAGAAACACTATCCAAATTAACAAAATCAGAAATGAAAAGGGAGACATAACAACAGACACTGAAGAAATACAAAGAATCATAAGATCCTACTTTAAAGGCATATATGCCACAAAATTTGATAATCTATGGGAAATGGACAATTTTCTTGATTGATTCCACTTGCAAAAATTGAATCAAGATCAGATAAATAAATTAAATAGTCCTATTTGTCCTATAGAAATAGAAGCAATCATTGATAGTCTCCTAAGCAAAAAAAGCACAGGGCCAGATGATTTTAGTGCAGAATTATACCAGACCCTCAAAGAAGAGCTAATACTGATACTCTTCTAGCTACTCCAAAAGATAGAAACAGATGGAACATTACCAAATTCATTCTATGAGGCCACAGTCTCGTTGATACCTAAACCTCACAAAGACCCAACAAAAAAAGGGAATTTCAGACCAATTTCTCTTATGAACATTGATGCAAAAATACTCAATAAAATAGTCACAAAACGAATACAAGAACATATCAATGATATCATTCACCATAACCAGGTAGGCTTCATGTCAGGCATGCAGAGATGTTTTAAAATATGGAAATCCATCAATGTAATCTACCATATAAACAAACTGAAAGTAAAAAACCACATGATCATCTCCTTAGATGCAGAAAAAGCATTTGATAAAATCCAACACCCATTCATGTTTAAAGTTTTAGAGATCATGGGAAAAAGGCACATAACTCAACATAATAAAGGCTATGTACAGCAAGACAATAACAAAATCAAATTAAATGGAGAGATACTCAAGGAAATTTCACTAAAATCAGGGACCAGGGAAGGCTGCCCACTTTCTCCATATCTCTTCAATATAGTTCTTGAAGTTCTAGCCGAAGCAATAAGACATCAAGAGGAGATCAAATGGATCCAAATGGGATAGGAAGAAATCGAATTATCCCTATTTGCAGATGATCTGATAGTGTACATAAGTGACTCCCAAAATTCCACCAGAGAACTACTACAGCTGATAAATACCTTCAGCAAATTGACTGGATAAAAAGTTAACTCAGAAAAGTCAATAGCCTTCCTATATACAAATGACAAACACGCAGAGGAAGAAATTAGGAAAAGTATACCCTTCACAAAAGCCACAAGCAATATAAAATATCTATGAGTAACTCTAACCAAGCAAGTGAAGGAATTGTTTGAAAAAAAAAAACTTTAAACCTCTGAAGAAAGAGATTGAACATGACATCAGAAGATGGAGGGATTTACGTTGTTTGTTGATCAGGAGAATTAACATAGGAAAAATTGCCATCTTCCCAAAAGCAATTTACAGATTCAATGCAATCCCTATCAACATACCTACACAACATTTTAAAGACATTAAAAGATCAATTCTCAACTTCATACAGAAAAACAAAAAACCCAGAATGGCTAAAACAATCCTATACAATAAAAGATCCTCCCTAGGAATTTCCATAGGTGATCTCAAGCTGTACTATAGAGCAACAGTAAATAAAACTGCATGGTACTGGCACAGCAATATGCTGGTTGATCAATGGAATTGAGTCAAAGACCAAGAAATGAGTCCACACACATATGGCCACTTGATTTTTGACAAAGAAGCCAAATCTATTCAATGGAAAAAAGATAGCATCTTGAACAAATGGTGCTGGTCTAACTGGATGTCTACATGTAGCAAAATGCAATTGGACCCATATTTGGCACCATGCACAAAACTCAAGTCCAAGTGGATTACAGACCTCAACATAAAGCCAGAGACATCAAATCAGTTAGAAAAAAAAGTCGGGAAGTGCCTGGAACACATTGGTATAGGAGACAACTTCCTGAACAGAACACCAACAGCCCAGGCCTTAGCTGAGAAGCTTCTGTAAGGCAGGGGACACTGTCAATAGAACAAAGTGACGGCCTACAGACTGGGAAAAGATCTTCTCCAACCCTGTATCTGACAAAGTTCTAATATCCAAAAAATATAAAGAATTCAAGAAATTAAACACCATCAAACCAAATAACCCAAATGAGAAATTGGTCTCAGAACTAAACAGATAATTCTCAACAGAGGGTTATCAAATGGCTGAGAAACACTAAAGAAATCCTCTATGTCTTTAGTCATCAGGGAAATGCAAATCAAAATGACTCTGAGTGTCCATCCTATACCCATTAGAATGGTTAAGATAAAAAATTCAAGTGACACCACATGCTGGTGAGGATATGGAGAAAGAGGAACACTCCTTCATTGCTGGTGGAAAGGCAAACTTGAACAACCACTTTGGAAATCTAAATGGCACTTCCTCAGAAAACTGGGAATAGGGCTTCCTCAAGACCCAGCTATTCCACTCCTTAGAATATACCCAGAAAATGCTCCACCACACAACAAGTACATAACTCAAACATGTTCATAGCAGCCTTATTTATAATAGACAGAACCTGGAAACAGCCTAAATGTTCCTCAGTTGAAGAATGGATAAAGAAACTGTGGTACATTTACACTATGGAATACTACTCAGCTATTAAAAACAAGGATTTTCTAAAATTTGTGGACAAATGGATTGAACTAGAAATGATCATAATGAGTGAGCTAACTTAGAAGCAGAAAGACTCACATGGTATATACTCATTTGTAATTGAGCACAAGCCCAAAAGGCACATCCCATAAAAGTCTTCACTTGCCAGGAGATTGTGATAGATGTGAGGATATCTTACTGAGAGTCTAGGTAAGAGAAATATAGGAGATGGAGAAATTAAAGGACCCAGAGTGTCCTAGAAACCTACAAGAAGAAAATCGTGGTGGGTGGATTGGGGTCCAAGGGGATCTGCTCAAACTATTGCACTAATCAAGGACAATACAATAGTAAACATCAAATCCCTACTCTGATCTATCCAACGGCAGGACATTCTCCACAGTTATGTGGAGAGCGGGAACTGACTTTGACATGAACTCTGATACTCCATATTTGACCACCTCCCCTTGTTGGGGAGGCCTGGTGGCACTCAAAGAAAGAATAAGCAGGCTGCCAAGATGAGACTTGATAACCTGGTACAATATAGTCATAGACCTAGGGGAGGGGAATATGGTGAAAGCAGGAGGGAGGGAGGAATGGGAAGATACAAGTTAACGATTGAGTTGTAATCTGAATAAACTAATAAAATAAAATAAAATGTGCCAATTTGCATAATGCAAGGCTAAATCAAATGAATGTGATCTACGAGCCACCTGAGACTCAGTAAGCAAAAATATAGTATTTATATTAGCTTAGGTTTTTAATATTCTATGTATTGCAGACTCTTTGCTAAACACCAGTTTAGTTCTTTAAAATAATCAAATATCATTTGAATTATCAGTTATAAAGCTGGAGTTAAGAAACTTCAACAATTTACAGTTCATATAGCTACTCAGTGGCAGATCTAATGCAAAATGGTTTTGCTTTGCTGGTTCTTTTCCTCTTTTCTCTCATACCTATGCCTAATGACAAAGGAAAGCAAGCTGAATATGCTAAATGAAATTGTGTTTCTACTGAAAAGAGTCAGTAGCTAACAGTCCTATCAATTAATCATTCTCTTTTTTTACACTGTAAGAAAGAATATTTAAAATATCTGTTGAACTCCTTCATTGCTGGTGGGAATGCAAACTAGTACAGCCACTTTGGAAATCTATCTGGTGCTATCTCAGAAAAATGGGAATAGGGCTTCCTCAAGACCCAGCTATTCCACTCCTTGGAATATACCCAGAAGATGCTCCAGCACACAGCAAGAAAATTTGCTCAACCATGTTCATAGCAGCCTTATTCATAATAGCCAAAACATGGAACCAGCCGAAGTGTCCATAAGTAGAAGAATGGATAAAGAAACTGTGGTACATATACACTATGGAATACTACTCAGCTATTAAAAACAAGGAATTCCCGAAATTTGTGGATAAATGGATTGAGCTAGAAATGATCATAATGAGTGAGTTAACCCAGAAGCAGAAAGAATCAAATGGTATATACTCACTTATATCTGCACACTAGCCCAAGGGGCATGTCCCACGAAAGCATTCACTTACCAGGATACTGGGACAGAGGGGAGAACATCATATTGGGACTCTTGATGAGAGAAGCATGGGAGAATAGCAAAGTAGAAGGATCCAGAGGGTCCTAGAAACCTACAAGTAGAACATTATGATAGGCAGATTTGGGCCCAGGGGTCCCACTCAAAGTAAGGCACCAGCCAAGGACAATACAGGTGGTAAACTTTAAACCCCTACCCAGATCTAGCCAATGGTCAGAACAGTCTCCACAGTTGAGTGGAGAGTGGGATATGACTTTCTCACGTACTCTGGTGCCTCACATTTGACCATGTCCCTTGGAGGGGGACATGGAGGTTTCCAAGAAGAGACTTGATACCCTATGAGCATATACAGGGGGAGGTAATCCCCCTCAGGAACAGTCATAGGGGAGGGGAATAATGGGAAAATGGGAGGGAGGGAAGAATGGGAGGATACAAAGGATGGGATAAACATTGAGATGTAATAAGAATAAATTAATTAAAAAATGCAAAAAAAATCTGTTGAGTAACTCTTTTTTTACCAATGATATAGTCATGGACAAAGGGTTTCACAACTTTTAGGGATATTTATAAAAATAATAATACTTGTCTATACTAATAATTACCTTTTGCTACATATTTTAAGGTTTTAAACACTCAGGATATGTTTGTATTCACTAGAGGGATAACTAATTTTTGTAACTTAACCAATGGATGTATGTTAAAATATGAACTTCATTTAAAAGAACAGATGGAAGTGACTGGGGATGGCTCATGGGCTCACTTTATTTATAAACATATAGTTTCAATTTTCTCTAGCCTATGCCCTCTTGGTTTAAGCAAATTAAATAAGATTTAGGAATTTAAAAGAAGTCTATTTACTGGCGAGATTGGAAAAAAGAGCAAATATTGTGCTCACTACAGTTCCCAAGATAGATGATGTAGCTAAGGTGAAGGCAATGTTATTGTCCCTCAGATTTATGGTGCTTTGGAGGCTATAGTTAGGCTAGCTTGATTTTCTTGAGGACAGCGAGTTGTGGTGAGCCGTCTTCTGCTGTCACCGGCAGAAGACATCTATGTGCTTTTGGCTAGGTGTCTTTTCTTTGATCTCAATGCTTCCTCTCCTGGGGTGTGGTAAGGGTGTGTCCCTAGATGTAGGCTTATGTCAGAACACAGTCCATGAATAAAGCTGTGTGAGGAGGATTCTGGGGGATTTGTGAAATAACTCTAAGAAATCAAATCTTACAACCTCTGTTTCTTCATAATACGGGTTATTCTTGGAGTGTGCTTTCCTATCCTCTCAGATTACCCACCATCTTACTTTCGTTATTCTAAGGTGTTTCCAGATATGCCCTTGTGACTGTATACAGCCTAAGCTCAAGTGAATTTTGCTCCAGATCTTGAGTGACCCTCATAATATAAATTGTCTGATGTTCTAAATTAAGTTGGCTGTTGCATCAAGCTTTAGCCCACTCACCCAGGTTCATACCACCAACCAGAGCAGCAACAGGCATAGAACTTCACTGCTCTCTTTTCAGAGCCTGTCACATCTTACAGAGACAGCCAGGTAAAGTGGTGTTACATTTGTGTCACCAGTGGGTTTCGTAGCTAGTCATTTTGGAAATTAGAATGTGAAATTGATTCTTTCTGCTTCTGGGTTAACTCACTCATTATGATCATTTCTAGCTCAATCCATTTATCCATAAATTTTGGGAATTCCTTGTTTTTAGTAGCTGAGTAGTATTCCATAATGTATATGTACCACAGTTTCTTTATCCACTCTTCTACTGAGGGACACTTAGGCTGTTTCCATGTTCTGGCTGTTATGAATAAGGCTGCTATGAACATGGTTGAGCAAATTTTCTTGTTGTGTGCTGGAAGCAGAAAGAATCAAATGGTATATACTCACTTATATCTGCATACTAGCCCAAGGGGCATGTCCCACGAAAGCCTTCACTTACCAGAAAACTGGGACAGAGGGGAAGGCATCCTATTGGGACTCTAAATGAGAGACGCATGGGAGAATAGCAAAATAAAAGGATCCAGAGGGTCCTAGAAATCTGCAAGTAGAACAATATGATAGGCAGATTTGGGCCCAGGGGTCCCGCTCAAACTAAGGCACCAGCCAAGGACAATACAGGAGGTAAACTTTAAACCCCTTCCCAGATCTAGCCAATGGTCAGAATATTCTCCACAGTTGAGTGGAGAGTGTGATATGACTTTCTCACGTACTCTGGTGCCTCACATTTGACCATGTCCCCTGGAGGGGGAGACCTGGTGGCACTCAGAGGAAGGACAGCAAGTAGCCAAGAAGAGACTTGATACCCTATGAGCATATACAGGGGGAGGTAATCCCCCTCAGGAACAGTCATAGGGGAGGGGAATAATGGGAAAATGGGGGGGGGGGGAGGAATGGAAGGATACAAGGGATGGGATAAACATTGAAATGTAACAAGAACAAATTAATAAAAAAAAAAAAAGAAAAAAAAAGAATGTGAAAGAATGTGAAATTGGTCTGATTACAATGAATATGACATCTGATTAATCAGTTGAAGTCTAAATCTAATTATCATTTGAGCCTGGAACAAAATCTTAGGCCACATGTCTATTAAAAAAAAGATAAATATCTCAATTTCAATGTTACTAAAATAACATATTAATAAATGCCCCAAACTCATCATACTTTCTATTAAGCATCTGTAAATTCAGCTTTAAGAAACAATCTTCTCAAATGAGAGACATAGTTCTGTGCAGAAGGAACTAAAGCTGCATTGATTGAGAGGGATGGTCTGTCACAGAAACCTAGAAAAATCCAATGAACTCCTCATAGTCGAAATGATACTAGTGGCATACAATAGGTGAAGAATTGAGATGGGAAATGTAAGTATCATTTGTTGCAAACTGTTCTCAATATTTGACTTTTCGTGAAAAAGAAAAATGCAGCTCAGAGCCAAGACATTTCATCATTTGAGTTTCATTATAAAAATGACAAAAGCTCAGTGGCTTGGAAATATTAAAGGCAGCACAATTGGATGCAGGATTCTGTTAATAGTTGTCAAATCTAGAGAAATCTCAAGCAAGAGGAGAGGGGGAAGTGCAAAATGGAAAAATTTTGAGATTCTTTTTTTAAAAAATGCTTTTTATTAATTATTTTACAATTTCAGTGTATTTTGAGCATGCTCACCTCAACTCTTCTTCTAGCTGCCTCTACCTCCCTTCCTATCCAATTTTCTGTTTTGTTTTGTTTTTTTTTTTCCCATTGAGTCCAGTTTCTATTGCCCTATACTCTTGGAAGTGGGGCTTGCCCTGGAGTGCGGTCAACCTATTAGGGGTTACTTTATTAAAGAAAACCAACTCCTCCTATCCCACAAGCATTGATGGCAGTAGGTCCTCAGATAGTGGTGTGAGTTCAAGCCAACATCTCCTCCTCCGTTTTGGGATTTTAATAGGCCCGGATTTTTCTAGGACTATGCAACTGTTTCCATGTGCCTTTCTACATTTGGAGCACTTTTAAAAATTATTATAATTTATTATGGGTGGAGCGGCAATTATACCTTAATCCAGCTTTGCTATGGCAGTTAGACAGGATCAGATTGCTGCAGGAAACAAATGCCAATCTTTATAAACCCAGTTTGTTTCAAGACAAGGTGTATCATAGCAACATTATTGAAAAGAACATGCAAGACATTCAAACCTGTCTCCACAGAGGCCAGATGCAACCTACAACCCCTTTTTTATGTAAAGGGAAATACTTCTAAATATTACAAAACTATGACAGAGACACGGAAAACCATGGGACCAAAAATTCTTTACTGTAATTTCAGCTAGAATTTCATGCAGCCAATTGGTCAGGTGGGCATATTTGCATTACGTCTTGGCTGGAGGTATATTTGTGCTCCCAGCAAAAGATTTCTTTGCATTCACAAAGAGATTTCCAGGAGCAGATGTGAAACATCAATGTTACTATTATTGATACAGGAAGCTGAGACGGTGTGAACAATCCAGAGACTCCTATTATAATGCAACTGTGTTAATTTGCGCATGTCAGGTATGATCGAGGATTCCCCTCTTGTAGAGGTTGTAGCAAAACTACTTAGGTGACATCTAGGCTTAATCTTCACTGTGCGTGTGCTATCAACTTACTGCCTCAAAGAAACTGTTCAGAATTGTTGATTCTTATGACATAATTGCAGAGTTAATAGTGTCTAAACATTTAAAAATGATTTATAATATCTATCACATTACCTTTGTGGAACTACAATGGTTTTAAGGATTGTGTTCTGTGGTACTTTCATGCAACGTGGGTGAAATTCCCTGTTTTTCTAGAAAATATTATTTTCATGTGCAAAATGTACATATTATCACTCTATGAGAGTATTATATTTTTTTAGTACATAATTGAATATTATTTGAAATTCATGAAGGCAAGTATATTATTGCTAGCTTGCTCATTTGGGTGCTTAACTGTGAGATAGTAAGAATTATATATATATATATACATATATATATGTGTATATATATATATTTTTTTTTTTTTTTTTTTCTGTACTCCAAATTGATCCTTCACTGCCCTGTGTACAGCATCATCACACACCCTCCTAGCTGGCTGGCACAATGGTAGCTCAATTCTGCTACGGTGCCACTGAAGGAAGAAAGAGTTTCTATTCCCAGATCTGGAGACAGTGGTTTCCACTTTCTTAAGTGGGTACAGGCTGGTGTCGAGGACATCAAGGGCAGGTCAGTTTTGATAATTTAATTATGTGGCTTTGGGGATTTCAGAGTCACTGCAGGTGTCACATTCAGGTTGAATTCTGTAGCACCATGCCTGTCCCCTTGAAAATGTACTTCAAGGATACTCGCTCCAGCTTGCTTCTTAGAACAATTCCAGCTGATCTTTTGCTGATTTTCCTGTTGGTATTTCTTTGCTGGCTTAGCTGGTACCTCAACTAGAAGTTCAACAGAAACCCCAGGGAATGCTTCACAGAAAACTTTCTCAGCACCTCAGTATATACTTTTTTTCTTCATTCTTTGCTTGCTGATTTTGGCCGGGGCAACATAGGCACTTGCTTCAGTGACATCTGAGACTCCGCTGTGTGGGGAAAGCTTCCTTTCTCCATGTTCAGGTCTCTCCCTTCTTTGGCTGTACGTCCCCAGTCTTATAGTATACTGGGTTTTCATCTATTTGTTCTTAGTTCTTTGTAAAAAATGTTAGTTATTGATCAGGGTATTCTCCACCGTTGAGTGGAGAGTGAGATCTGACTCTCACACGAACTCTGGTGTCCCCTTTTCTGACCATGTCCCCTGGATGGGGATGCCTGGCGGCACTCAGAGGAAGGATAGCAAGTTACCGAGAAGCGACTCTATACGCTAAGAGCATATATAGGGGGAGGAGGTCTCCCTCAATCACAGACATAGGGGAGGGGAGAAGGGGGGAAGTGGGAGGGAGGGAGGAATAGGAGGATACAAGGGAATGGCTCACAATTGAGAGGTAATATGAATAAACTAATAAAAAAGTTTAAAAGAAAAAAAAAGATTTTAGTTCCAGGTGGTTTTTGGTACACATACCCATGCCTCTTGGAGAACAGAAAGATTAATATGATTGGCACGTTGCAGTAGATTCTGATATTTCTCTGTTAATTTAAGGGCATCGAGCTCTATTCAGAATGACAGGGAGATACTCCAGCCACATTGTCCCCAAGAAGTTAAGCCTTGGCCCTAAACTGTATAATTAAAAAGAAAATTGTCACCTAAAATGTTTCAAGGATTTTGATTGCATCCACCTTTCCTATATCAAATTCCATCTTGATTGATAGAAAGTATAACCACCACCTGTTAAGTAGAAACTTAAGAGGAATCAGTAAATGCATATGATGTTTGCATATCTATATATATTTCTTTCTTTTGAAAACTATTCCCTAACTCTGCTCTTAAAACTTTAACAATCAGTGATTTTTGAAGTTTCACACAAGCATTTTCCTATAGATTTGACTTGGCACCAAGGGAGTGCACAGTCTGAATCATCTTTTTTAAATCTCTAGCACCATTAGATCAATCAACTATCAAAATTTCAAAATCTTTAATTATAACCCAAAGGAAAGGTTAAAAATTAAAAAGCTTTATAAGAAAATACAGGTAGCCACATTATCAGTGGGTAATCCAATTTGAAAAGAAAAGAGAGTTTTCCAGGTACAATATTGCTTAGTATGAAACAGTGGAGATGTAAAACTTTCCTGAATAGTAATATGAGATAAAAGTTTCCTTCACTCTGTTTGATATGACCCAGTTGATGAGCCATGCTCCATGGATTTTGGGCCACAGTGAAATGTAAGTTAAGGATGAAAGAAATGGACACAAACACTTAATCATTGTCCAGGAACCAGAAGAGAAACAACAACTTGAGACTAAGTCTGACTGATCCTTGTGGAGAGTCTGGGGTTCCTCCATGAGAATGACGTACCTTCTGGTTTTGGTTTTGGGTTTTTTTTTTTTCCAAGACAGGGTTTCTCTCTGTAGCCTTGGGCATCCTGGACTCGCTTTGTAGATGAGGCTGGCCTCGAACTCACAGTGATCTGACTGCCTCTGCCTTCCAAGTGCTGGAATTAAAATCATGCACCACCACGTCCAGCATGACATGCCTTCTGAATGTGACTCTACACCAAGGTTTCTCTGCCACCTACACTACAGAACAGGACTTCTCACATTGCTGCCTCTTAACAGGCAGAAAGATCAGGTTCTCAAGCCAAAACTATACAGAAATAATTACTCCTAATTATTGGAACGTTAAAGTGTAGTTTGGATGTACCATTACGATTTCCCCAAGAGCCTAATTTTACTCATTTTCCCCCCTCTGTAGAAAGTGCAAAAAGTCAGCCATCAGCAGCCATTCAGAACATACAGTCAGAAAAAACGTTAATCAGACCAGTGCACTTCCCTGTATTCTGCAGAAAATATCAGCTGTCAGAATATTCTACTTCTCTTTTCCTTTCTTGTCTTATCTCTCATGCTCCCTTCAGCATCAGACTGAAATTAAAGATCTGCTTCCTAATCCAGATAAGCCTTGTAGATGAACTTCCCTGGCCTGTTTCCTGGTTTTTCCACTCGTTTGTTGGTGGGCACTTAGTTGTTGTGCTTGTTGGCAATGCCATCATGAATTCCTTATAGCAACAAGTCTTTGTTTGTTGTGGAATGTTACTTTCATTGTCAAATTTCCCACCCTTCTTCAACTATTCCATGTTGAAACCTCCCCTCTCAAGTTTTCTAGTGAAGTTTTCCATGGCACGGTCTTGCTTAAACAGATCACATGGCGGTTGTAAGATTAAGCACAACAATGATTAGCCTCATACCCTAATACTTCCTCCAATTTCCAGGTGAGTTCAAGACACTCTGGTCTTCTGAATGCGATGCAGGAGGTTTCCTATGTTTGGTTTGAGAAGATCACTCGGCAGGTGAGTGAGCACATATCATTATTATTTCACAAAATAAGTGGAAGATCAGCAGGCTCTCTGCTCAGGTGATTGGTGGAGGAATCAGAGAAGATTTCAAACCTCTACTGTAGGCCAGGAGAACACAGTGTATAAGCCGATTCATGGTCACACTGCAGGAACACTCAGTTTTCCATCAGTGTTTGGCAGGTTTTGGGAATTACTGACAAATGTGTTCTGCTAGCTCACCCTTTTCCAGGACCTCTTACTAAGTATGGGCATTACTTAAAGACTTATTATCAACTATTGTTTTGTTCTTACCTGTTGTTGGTTCCCAGCCTAAGACACAACTATGAAGAAAATTATTGTGGCAAAGTTGTCTGTGGTGAATAAATGTGAAGAAGTAAGGAAAGTCACAGGCACTGGCCATTGATTGCCTCACATCTTGAGGTGGCCAAGCATTCTGTTGTCTTCCCTCCCTTTTAGAGACTTTCCATATGTGATTTCTCCCCACCCCACTCCCACCCCACCAACCCCCATCCTCTCCAGGGGTTTGAAGACTGAGGCATTTCTATTTTTGCTTGAAGCAGATAAACACTCACCTTAACCCCACCAAAGTGATGGGACCTAATGTATCAGTTTTCCAGGGACATTCTGTTTTTGTATCTATTTTATTGGCATAGATGTTGAGACCCTCATTTTCCCCTCAAAACATCCCAATTTGATAGCAAACAAATATGCGTTTTGCCTAATGTATGACTAACCTGTCTTTATGCATTTTATGCATGGATTGTAAGCATATTAATTGCCTCAACTATCTGTTAATGATGTACTCTTCTCTCAGTTCAATACAAGGTCATTTAAGAGTTATTGAAATGATTTCAAAATGATTCTCAGTTGAAATTCTGGAGTAATTTCTGACTTTTTTGTGTCCTCTACCACAATTGCCATTCGTTCTATAAGTACTGTTGATCCATCCCTGGAAATAGCACAATATCACTGTGCTTAAATTCTCTGTTCAATCATTTCTACACACCATTATCAAACTATGGCATTACCCTTTCATTTTGTTAAATTTTAGCTTATCAAAGTTCCTTTAGGGATTTCTTAATTTCTTAATAGTTCTGTTTTCTATCTGCCTTTACAACATTAATTTCTTCTGTTCTCTAACACAAACCTTCTGCTCTAGTCAAACCATTAGTCTTCATCAGACTAACAAATAGTAAATTCGTCAAAACCTTTCAGTGGAACAACTCAGAATCTGGGTTATAATTTGCATAGCAGAAAACAAGGAATTTTAATAGATCATAAATTGAAAAATATATAAAATTGTTCTATGGGTTTGGGATATTAATTATTAATTATTAATATTAATTTTTTCCTGGGAGCAAGCACATGCTGGATTAGCAAGAGCAAGAAAGTGAGCTTCCTGGAGGCAGCCCACTCATTTTTGCACTGCTGATGAATGGTGTGTCTCTGGTTTTGGCAAAGCCCCAGTGGCTTTGCCTCAAGACTGCTTATTGTTGCTATACTACCTTTCCGTGATTGTCTCATATTCCTGGCATAATGCAGTTGAGCATGAATAGTTCCTCATTGCCTATAGCACAATATTATTCCTCCATAGGTGGTACTCTCTCTGTTGGGCAGGTTTCCTACAGATGATTTTATAATTCCTGATAATGGTTTCTGAATTGGTTCAGGTAATTTAAAAATCCTCCTACAATATAACAAAAACTGTTAGGAGCTCTGTGAACCTCCATGTGAATTACACCAAGAAGGCAAACACAATTGAAACAAATTAATAATCAAGGAAATACATTCACTCTAGGTTTAGTCCAAAGATAAGGCCCAGGTGTACACTATAGTAAGAAAGACCGTATAAATATAGAAACAAGGAATAAAGGATTATCTATACAGAACAAATGAGACACATGTTTTCTAGAAAAACCTTGACAAAACTCTTGTTGAACACATAACATACATTTGAAATAAGAAAAAGATAAAACTTCTTCTTTGAACTCATAATAAGCATGTAGGTAAATCCACTGCCTTAAACTTATAATAAACAAAATTATCTGGTTAGATTAGTTCTAATGAAAGAATTTAGAATCAATAGTTCTAGTTTAACTCCCTTTTTAATGTAATGATTTTATCTATCTTTGAATTAGGTAATTTTTCATAGATATTATAAAATCCCAAGACAGAAATAAAGTTGTTGGTTGATTGGAGTTTTTCCTCTATTTACCACCCACCAAATATGTGTTTGTCTATGTTTTATGTATGTTTATGAATGACTTGTGGGAGCTCCCTATGCTTGTGTGAATGTATGGATCTCTCTCTCTCTCTCTCTCTCTCTCTCTCTCTCTCTCTCTCTCTCTCTCTCTCTCTCTCATTCTTTCTGCCATAATGAGCAACCCCAAGGATCAAGGCTACTAGCCTGAGAGTTCATAAGAGTTTCTGAATAGCAACGTTACCAGCCAGAGAGTTTAAGAGTTAAAATACAAGTAGCAGCCTGACAGTTAAGAGTTAAATAGCTTGAAAATTTAAGAGTTAAAATACAGAGTGAAAGCTAGAAGCAACCAGCTTCTAGCCCTGATGGGCCCAGAGAAAAAGCCTTTGGACCCTCATTCTTACTGACTCTACTGTCCTTCCAGCCACACCTTTCTTTCTTTCTTTTCTTTTCTTTTCTTTTCTTTCTTCCTTTCTTTCTTTCTTTTTACAATTTTTGACATTGTAGACCTTAATTTTAGCTAAATTTCTCTTTCTGGAGAAAAATCATTCAACAGGCATGCAAATCTACCAGTTCCTACACAGAATTCTTCCAACAAACTTAGTAATAGTACTTTGACACCCTTATTTTAGAACGACCCATAGTTATTGCAAAGAGTAAAGTCTGGTGGTTTTAAAGCAACATAAATTTAAGATGATGTGAAATCCCATGATGGGACAAGTCAGAGTGAACCATTTCCACTCCTGACTTACTGTGAGCTCCTACAGGGCATAGGCTTTGCCTTGGTTATGAGTAGAGGAGATGGAAGGACAGTTTCTTTTTTCATATCAAGGCTTTTAGGATGCCACTCACTTTAATCAGGCCTTCCATAAACTATATTTTCTACCAACTCTAGTTATTATGAAATTAAAAAGAGGTTAGTTCTGTTTTAACACTCTGGTAAGTTTATATTATATTGTGCACTTATTTACATGTCTCACAATTTACATATATGCCTACTCATGGTAACAAAAGTGAATGACTCCCAAGGCGGAAAACTGGCTTTATGCTCCAGTGATACTCTTCTTTGTACTTAGTGTTTTATTCTTCAGTTTGGATGTAAGTATGTGGTTGTAAACATTGGCAGCTATAATCAGATGAAGTCATCAAAATGATGTTTATTATAGTGATAGCAGATTAGGACATATTAAACTATTGCTAAATTATTTATGTAAATATTATACTATCAAAGTAATAAAGCAAGATAAAACATACAAATGTAAACGGAAAAATGAAAAATAACTCTTGGGTGTTCCACACTCTTCTATTTTATTGAAACTCCAAATAACCTTGTATGTTATAATAATACTTATTAGTTATTAACTTTCAATATGTCTTATATAAGTAGATTACCTCTTTATTACTTGTGAAAAAGCTACCACATCTTCGATTCTGAATTATTTCTACTTTAGAAACATGTACATTCATGTCAGATCACCATTCTCTGATTTTCATGTTAGCTTTTATCATAATTAAAATATATATAATGTAAAATACTCTTTTCATATAACCTAAACAATCTGTCTTCTTTAACTTATGCTGTAGGTGCTTTTTAAAAATCTTATTTACCCACTCCCCCTCAACAGGGAAGATATTGATATTAGTGTGTAGACATCGTATCCTCTTTTTAATAAAATAAGAATGAATCTATGATAGAACATTTATTACCTAATGTTTTTATAATATAAATCATTAAATTATAGTTTAGAAGATACATACAAAAGTAGGACTATAAAATTAAGAGTGTGTTTTTCCTTTAAATATCAGAATTTCTTTCTTTGTGTATGGATCGATTGTTATCAATGTGGCATCTACTTAAATATGTACATGCAAAAGTTCTTCCTTACATACACAATTCTGCGATCCCCATTGCTTATCTGTGTCTTGAGTTCCAAGCACAAAAGTTGTGGTTGGCTCAACAGTTCAAGTAGCAGTATTTAGTGTCAGTGACAAAGAAACAAAATGGGAGATTTAGGAGTCACGGAGCTTTCCAAGGAGATGTGGGATGGATATGCACACATGCAGCCCAGGCTTGTTAGGTAGTGCCTCCTGAATGCATTGCTCATTAGTTATGTGAGAAGGGGGCTGACTTGAAAAGAAAGAGCCTTTGGATACCTTCTCTCAGTCTCAGTTCTTATTTATAAAATTGAATCTTAGCTCTGGGAGAGTGCAGAACTGGGCTTATTTTTAGAATGAAGCTCATTTACCTTTTAATTAGCTGAGCTTCAGTCTATGGTGTGCTTTTGTCTCTATTGGGAATTTACTAAATCTGAGAAAATGTTTTATTCTTTCATTTCTCCAATTTTAATTAGAATTTCTTCATCCTCCAGTCTTCTGAAGGAAGAAAGGTGGGGTTTTACACTATTAATAACTTATGTTTAGCTGGTATTCTTACTCCCCATATGCATAAATTGAGAGAAACTTAGCTTTGCCTAGCTTGAAATTTTCATTAGTGATTCTCATCATCACCCTTTTTAGTGCTTTCAGAACTGTAAGTTGACTCTGGCTTCTGCTCCATGGCTTTTGAGTTTATATCTGTGGAAGGAGCATTCTTGGTTCCTTGGAGCTGAGACGACTCTGCCACTAATAAAGATGTCTGATGTTAGCTGTAAGACTCTCAGCCCTCAGTTCTGTCTTGGTTCTCATGTATTTCCCTAGAGACCACATTTAAAGTACCTTCTTAAGGATAAGATTTCTAAGACTAACGCAAAGCACTGATGGAACAATGAAAAATTATCAGTGTCTACTGAATATACCAGGAAACACTCAGGTTTTCCCATTACCATTGTTTAAATTATTGTTTTACATTATCCAGTGTGTTTATTCTTGCATGTCAGCTTGATTAGATTGAGTCACCAGATTTATGAAGCACACATCTGGGAGTGTCTGGGGGTTGGTTCCAAAGAAGATTAACTGAGGAAATCCCACCTCTTTCCCCCACATCCTTCTCTGATTTACTTACAATGCTGAATGAAAGTATGTCTAGAGTCATCTTGTTAAGCATATCTGAAGGCATTTAACCAGTCCTGCTTCAGAGAATTTAATATTTAATGAAACACTCTTATTTCTTCTAGAAAATCTAACAAAAAGGAAATAGAATGCATTAAGGTTAAAATAAATATGTGAATTAAGTTTGATGGACTAGTATTCAGAATATGATTTATTTATCTATATATTTCATTTGTGAAATAATAGTCACAGTATAACATTTTTATTTTCAAATGCATCATTTTGTGAAACTGAGGTTAGGTAAAGAGCAGAAGTCTAAACAGACTTCATGGAAATCCTTAGAAGAGGAAAGAGAATTGATTTTATGCATAGACTGGCAATGGATGGAAACAGGAGGAGTGTGCTTAGGTGGGAGGAAATGGGGTAGAGAAAGAGTGTGGGAGAGATGGATAGAATTGGAGGGGCATTCGGCAGGTGGTGTGGAGTCTTAGTGCATTGGAAATTTCCTGGAGTATATGAAAGTCATCCTAATGAGGACTCCTAGTAATATGGGATACAGATTCTCAACTGTCCAAATCCTGTAGCTAGGTGAGGCTTCCAGTGGTGGGACTGGGTTGCATTCAATTGAGTTCTTGGTTTAGGGATTCCATGGAAATTCCCAGCCAATCCAGGTTGTTGCTAAAACAAAGGGTTGCTCTCCACAAAGGGCAGTAGGGGCCCTACTGCCAAAGGCAAAACCTATACAAACTCATTGAACACTGAGAAGTTGAGTAGGTGCCTACATGGAGCCTTCACCACTATGTTCTCATTTCTTTGGTGCCGGAAGGTACTCTGCACACTACAACAAACAAACAAACAAACAAACAAACAAAACATGTGCACTCAACTAGCCACAAAACTTTTGGCCTGTTTGTCTTGCCTTCAAAATATGCCGTGGTTGTAGTTGCACAGAACTTGTGGAAATAGCCGCCAATGTCTGGTTTGACTTAAGACCTATTGCATGAGAGAAGACTCATTCTGAATGGTAGCCAGGAACCAGAGACTATGTAGCCCAGAGACCTATGGTGAAACCAAACACTACTGGTCCAAAAAAGTATCAATAACATGAGTCCTAAAGATGTTCTGTTATTCTCATAGATCAGTGCCTTTTCCAGTTATCATCAGAGAGGCTTCCTCCAGCAACAGATAGGAACAGATACAGACATTATGTAGATCAAGGAATTCTGCAGAAGAGGAAGCATAAAGACTATAAGAGCCTTTTTCTACTTGTAGACATTCAGTAAGATGATCACCATTTGTTGAAGATGATTTCTTTATTCCATTGTATGGTTTTGGCTCTGTTGTTAAAATTCAAGTGTCATAGATGCGTGGGCTTATTTCTGGATCTTTGGTTCAATGGCATCATTTAATCAATCTATTTCTAGTGAGTACATGCAGTTTTATTACTGTTGCTCTGTAGTATAGCTTGAATTAATGGAAATACCTCCAGAAGTTCTTTTACTGTATAAGATTGTTTTAGCTCTCCTAGGATTTTTTGTTTTTTCTGTATGACGTCTAGAATTGTTCTTTCAAGGTCTGTAAAAATTATATTGGTATTTTTATGGGCAATTGCATTGAATCTGTAGATTGCTTTTGGTAAGAAGGCCATTTTTACTATGTTAACCCTACTGATCCATGAGCATGGAACATCTTTCCATCATCTTCAATTTCTTTCTTCAGGGATTTGAAGTTCTCACCATCCACAAAACTCAAGTACAAGTGCATCAAAGACCTCAACATAAAACCAGACCCACTAAGTCTATTAAAAAAGGAGGTAGGAAAGAGCCTTGAACTCATTCATTGGCACAGGTGTCTTAAGCATAATACCAACAGTGTAGATTCTAAGGTCAGCAATTAATAAATGAGACCCCTTAAAACTGAAAAGGCTCTGCAATAGAACAAAATGGCAGCCTACAGATTAGGAAAAGGTCTTCATCAATTCTGAATCTGGCTAATATCCAAAACATATAAAGAATTCAAGAAATTAAACACCAACAAACCAAATAATCTAATTAAAAATGGAGTACAGAGCTAAATAGAATTCTCAACAGAGGAATCTCAAATGGGTGAGTAACACTTAAAAACATACTCAAAGTCCTTAATCATCAGGGAAATGCAAGCTGGCTCAACTCTTAAGAACACTGTCATCTTTTTCAGACATCCTGAGTTCAATTCCCAGCGCTACATGGTGGCTCACAACCACCTATACTGACATTCAAGTGTACATGCAGATAAGCACTCATAGAACATAAAAGTAAATATAAAAGTTTTAAAAAATAAAGTGTCTCCATTTAGCCAGGTGTGGTAATCCCAGCATTCAGGAGGCAGAAACAAGATGTCTGTGAGTTTAATGCCAGCCTGGGCTTCAAAGCAAGTCCAAGCCAGACAATGCTACACAGAGAAACCCTGTATCAAAAGGAAAAAGAAAATAAATGCAAATCAAAATGACTCTGAGATTTGATCTTACACCTATCCAAATGGCTAACGTCAAAACCTCAAGTGACAACACATGATGGTAAGGTTGTGGAGAAAGGGAAACACTCCTCCACTGCTGGTGGGAGTGCAAACTTGTTCAACCACTTTGGAAATCAATCTGGAGCTTTCTCAGGAAATTGAAAATTACTTTAAGACCCAGCTATACCACCCCTGGTCATATAACCAAAAGATGCTCTACCATACAACAAGGACACTTGCTCAACTATGTTCATAGGAACTTTATTTGAAATAGCCAGAATCTGGAAGCAACTTACATGTCCATTACCAACAATGGATAAAGAAACTGGGGTATAGTTCCACAATAAAATAGCACTCAGCAATTAAAAACAAAGAAATCATGACATTTGCAGGCAAATGGATAGAACTGATCATCCTGAGTGAGATAACCCATTCCTAGAAAGACACAAATGGTATGAACTGACTTATATGTGGATTTTAGCCATATAATACAAGATAAACATATTACAATTCATAGACTCAAAGAAGATAGGTAACAAGGAGGACCTAAGAAAGTATACTTAAATCTCACTCAGAAGGGGAAATAGATGACAGAGGCAGAGGTAGTAGTTAAACAGAGAGAACAAGGTAGGAGAGAGGGCTCAAAGTGAAATGAGGTTAGAGACCAGACCTGGGGAGATCCAGGAAGGGAAGACATAGGGGGCATGCAGAGAGAAGAGAAACCACGGGTTGGGGCATCTCTGTAACAAGCTTGAGACCTAAGTCAAGGCAGACTCTAGGAGAATATGGGAGTGACTCTAGCTGAGACTCCAGTAGCAGGGGGATTGCAGATTTAAGAGGACATACTCTAACTAGTTAGGACTCCTTATAGGGGGAGAGGAACACCAACCCACCCACCAAAACTTTGACTCAAAATGTATTCTTTCTACAAGATATGCAGGAATAAAGATATAACCAGGATCCATACGGGCTTGAGGAGACTGAAGCATCAACCAAGCAAGGACCAAGCATATACTGGACCTAGCCTCCATACACAGAAATAGCCAATAGCAGCTCAGGCTTCATGTGGGTCCTCTAGTAAGGGGAGCAAGGGTTGTCACTGACAAAGACTCTTTTGCCTGCTCTTTGATCACTTCCTCCTGGCTAGGCTGCCTTGCCAGGCCAGAGAAGAAGAGAAAGTACTCAGTCCTGATGGTGCATGATGTACTGGGATGGGTTGGTAGGGAGGGAGCTCTTATTTTCTGAGGAGTAGGAGAGGGAGGAAAGGGGGAAGTGTGAGGCAGGGTGGGACTAGGAGAGAGGAGGGAGGGAGCTATGATTAGGATGTAAAGTAAATCAATTAATTAATTCATTTAAAAAAACAAGAAACACACACACACACACACACACACACAGAAAGATTGTAGTTGGGTGCAGTGGTGCACACTTTTAATCTCAGCACTTGGGAAGCAGAGGCACTGTGAGTTCAAGGCAAGCCAGGTCTACAAAGTGAGTCTAAGACAGCCAAGCCTACACAGAGAGACCCTGTCTAAAAAAAATGATGGTAAAATCCAGAGGGCCTGGAGGATACCAGGAGAACAGTCCCTCTGAGTCAACTAAGCAAGGCACATATGAGCTCACAGACCCTGAAGAAGCAAGTACAGGACCTACATGGGTGTACACCAGGTCCTTTGTGTATGTGTTATTGCTATTAGCTTAATATTTTATAGGACTTCTGACTTGCAAGTAGATCTCTGACTCTTTTGCCTGCTCTTGGGTCTTTCTTCATCCTGTTGGGTTGCTGTGTTCAAGACTGAAATGATAGTCTTTGCTTCACCATATTGTATGTTATTGTGTCATGATTAGTTGTTATCTCTTAGAAGCCATTTTTTTCCCTAAGGAGAGACAGAAATGGAGTAGAATTGGGGTAGAGGAAAGGTATGGAGGACCTTGGAGGAGTACAGTGAGAGGAAACTATAATCAGCCTATATTGTATGTTTTCTTTTTTTTTTTCTTCCATTTTTTTTTATTAATTTATTCTTGTTACATCTCAATGTTTATCCCATCCCTTGTATCCTCCCATTCCTCGCCCCCCCCCATTTTCCCATTATTCCCCTCCCCTATGACTGTTCCTGAGGGGGATTATGTCCCCCTATATATTCTCATAGGGTATCAAGTCTCTTCTTGGCTACTTGCTGTCCTTCCTCTGAGTGCTACCAGGTCTCCCCCTCCAGGGGACATGGTCAAATGTGAGGCACCATAGTACGTGAGAAAGTCATATTCACACTTCTCCACTCACTTGGAGAATATTCTGACCATTGGCTAGATCTGGGAAGGGGTTTAAAGTTTACCACCTGTATTGTCCTTGGCTGGTGCCTTAGTTTGAGCAGGACCCCTGGGCCCAAATCTGCCTATCATATTGTTCTACTTGTAGATTTCTAGGACCCTCTGGATCCTTTTATTTTGCTGTTCTCCCATGCGTCTCTCATTTAGAGTCCCAATAGGATGCCTTCCCCTCTGTCCAGTTTTCCTGGTAGTGAAGGCTTTTGTGGGACATGCCTCTTGGGCTAGTATGCAGATATAAGTGAGTATATACCATTTGATTCTTTCTGCTTCTGGGTTAACTCACTCTTATGATCATTTCTAGCTCAATCCATTTATCCACAAATTTCGGAATTCCTTGTTTTTAATAGCTGAGTAGTATTCCATAGTGTATATGTACCACAGTTCTTTATCCACTCTTCTACTGAGGGACACTTAGGCTGTTTCCATGTTCTGGCTATTATGAATAAGGCTGCTATGAACATGGTTGAGCAAATTTTCTTGTTGTGTGCTGGAGCATCTTCTGGGTATATTCCAAGGAGTGGAATAGCTGGGTCTTGAGGAAGCCCTATTCCCATTTTTCTGAGATAGCACCAGATAGATTTCTAAAGTGGCTGTACTAGTTTGCATTCCCACCAGCAATGAAGGAGTGTTCCTCTCTCCCCACATCCTCGCCAGCATGTGGTGTCGCTTGAATTTTTGATCTTAGCCATTCTGATGGGTGTAAGATGGAATCTCAGAGTTGTTTTGATTTGCATTTCCCTGATGACTAAGGAGGTTGAGCATTTCTTTAAGTGTTTCTCAGCCATTTGATACTCCTCTGTTGAGAATTCTCTGTTTAGTTCCAAGCCCCATTTCTCAATTGGGATATTCGGTTTGGTGGTGTTAATTTCTTGAGTTCTTTATATATTTTGGATATTAGACCTTTGTCAGATGTAGGTGTGGTGAAGATCTTTTCCCAGTCTGTAGGCTGTCGCTTTGTTCTCTTGACAGTGTCTCCTGCTTTACAGAAGCTTCTCAGACTCATGAGATCCCATTTATTAATGGTTGACATTAAAGCCTGGGCCGTTGGTGTTCTGTTCAGGAGTTGTCTCCTGTGCCAATAAGTTCCGGCTCTTTCCCACTTTTTCTTCTAAGTGACTCAGTGTCTCTGGTTTTATGTTGAGGTCTTTAATCCACTTGGATTTGAGTTTTGTGCAAGGTGACAAATATGGGTCCAGTTTCATTTTTTTACACATAGACCTCCAGTTAGACCAGCACCATTTGTTGAAGATGCTATCCTTTTTCCATTGAATGGATTTGGCTTCTTTGTCAAAAATCAAGTGACCATATGTGTGTGGATTCATATCTGGGTCTTCGATTCGATTCCACTGATCAACCAGCCTGTTGCTGTGCCAGTACCATGCTGTTTTAATTACTATTGCTTTATAGTACAGTTTGAGATCAGGTATGGAGATTCCTCCGGAGCACCTTTTATTGTACAAGATTGTTTTAGCTATTCTGGGTTTTTTGTTTTTCCATATGAAGTTCAGAATTGAACTTTCAATGTCTTTAAAAATTGTGTAGTTATTTTGATAGGGATTGCATTGAATCTGTAGATTGCTTTTTGGTAGGATGGCATTTTTTCCTATGTTAATTCTCCCGATCCATGAGCAAGGAAGATCACGCCATCTTCTCAGGTCATCTTCAATCTCTTTCTTCAGAGTTTTGAAATTTTTTTCATACAAGTCCTTCACTTGCTTAGTTAGGGTAACTCCTAGATATTTTATATTGCTTGTGGCTAATGTGAAGGGTGTGGTTTTCCTAATTTCTTCTCTGCAGCTTGTCATTTGTGTATAGGAAAGCTACAGACTTTTTTGAGTTAATTTTGTATCCAGCCAATTTGCTGAAGGTGTTTATCAGCTTAGGAGTTCTCTGGTGGAATTTTGAGGGTCACTTATGTACACTATCATATCATCTGCAAAGAGGGATAATTTGACTTCCTCCTTTCCCATTTGGATACCCTGATCTCCTTTTGTTGTCTTATTGCTCTGGCTAGAACTTCGAGTACTATATTGAAGAGATATGGAGAGAGTGGGCAGCCTTGCCTTGTTCCCGATTTGAGAGGAATTTCCTTGAGTATCTCACCATTTACTTTGATTTTGGCTATTGGCTTGCTGTATATAGCCTTTATTATGTTGAGGAAAGTGCCTTGTATCCCCGATCTCTCTAAAACTTTAAACATGAATGGGTGTTGAATTTTATCAAATGCTTTCTCTGCATCCAAGGAGATGATCATGTGGTTTTTTATTTTCCGTTTGTTTATATGGTGGATTACATTGATGGATTTCCGTGTATTAAACCATCCCTGCATGCTGGAATGAAGCCTACTTGGTCATGATGAATGATATCTTTGATGTGCTCCTGTATTCGTTTTGCAAGTATTTTATTTAGTATTTTTGCATCTATGTTCATAAGAGAAATTGGTCTGAAATTCTCTTTCTTTGTTGAGTCTTTGTGAGGTTTAGGTATCAATGAGATATGGCCTCATAGAATGAATTTGGTAATGTTCCATCCATTTCTATCTTTTGGAGTAGCTTGAAGAGTATCGGATTAGCTTGCCCTTAAAGGTCTGGTAGAATTCTGCACTGAAACCATCTGGCCCTGGGCTTTTTTTGGTTGGGAGACCATCGCTGATTGCTTCTATTTCTGTAGGGGAAATGGGACTATTTAGCTTGTTTATCTGTTCTTCATTCAACTTTGGCAAGTGAAATTGTTCAAGAAATCGTCCATTTCCCTTAGATTTTCAAATTTTGTGGCGTATATGCTTTCAAAGTAGGATCTTATGATCTTTGAATTTCTTCAGTGTCTGTTGTTATGTCTCCCTTTTCATTTCTGATTTTGTTGATTTCAATACTGTCTCTCTGCCTTTTAGTTAGTTTGGCTAATGGTCTGTCTATCTTGTTGATTTTCTCAAAGAACCAGCTTTGGTTTTGTTGATTCTTTGGACTGTTTTCTTAGTTTCTAATTTCAGCCCTGAGTTTGATTATTTCCAGGCGTCTACTCCTCTTGGGTGTTTCTGCTTCTTTTTTTCTAGGGCTTCCAGTTGTGTTGTTAAGATGCTTATGTGCGATGTTTCCAATTTCTTTTTAAAGGCACTTAGTGCTATGAATTTTCCTCTTAGCACTGCTTTCAATGTATCCCACAAATTTGGGTATGTTGTTCTTCATTTTCATTGAATTTCAGAAACTCCTTGATTTCTTTCTTTATTTCTTCCCTGACCCAGGTGTCATTTAGCAGAGAGTTGTTTAGTTTCCACAAACGTGTAGGCTTTTTGTTATTTCTGTTGTTGTTGAATTGCAGCCTAAGAGCATGGTGATCTGATAGGATACAAGGTATTATTTCAATCCTCTTGTATCTGTTGAGGCTTGCTTTGTGACCTACGATGTGATCAATTTTGGAGAAGGTTCCATGGGGTGCAGAGAAGAAGGTGTATTCTTTCTTGTTTGGGTGAAAGGTTCTATAGATATCTGTTAGATCCATTTGACCCATGGCATTGGTTAATGATGTTATTTCTCGGCTTAGTTTCTGTTTCAAGGACTTATCCTTCAGTGAGAGTGGGGTGTTGAAGTCTCCCACTATTATTGTGTGGGGATCGATGTGTGGTTTAAGCTTTTTTAGGAGATCTTTTACATATGTGGGTGCCCTTGTATTGGGAGCATAGATGTTCAGAATTGTGATGTCATCTTGGTTGACTTTACCTTTGATGAGTATGAAGTGTCCTTCCTCATCCCTTTTGATTAATTTTGGTTGAAAGTCTATTTTGTTCGATACTAAAATGGCTACACCTGCTTGCTTCTTGTGACCATTTGCTTGGAATATTTTTTTCCAACCTTTTACCCTGAGGTAATGCCTTCATTATGGGTGAGATGTGTTTCTTGGATGCAGAAGAATGTTGGATCTTGTTTATGTACCCATTCAGTTAGTCTGTGTCTTTTTATTGGAGAATTGAGGCCATTGATGTTGAGAGATATTAATGACCAGTGACTGTTAAGAGTCTTAATTTTGATGTTGTTTCCAGTCGAGCGTTTGTGTAGTTGTGTTTTTTGCCATGGGATAGTTATCTATTTCCTGGGTAGTTTTGGTTGTAGCTTGACCCTTTGGGATGGAGTTTTCCTTCTAGTACCTTCTGTAAAGCTGGGTTTGTGGATAGGTACTGTTTGAATTTGTTTTTGTCATGGAATATTTTGTTTTCTCCATCAATGGTTATTGATAATTTTGCTGGGTAAAGTAGTCTGGCCTGGCATCTGTGTTCTCTTAGGGTTTGCAGGATCTCTGTCCAGGCCCTTCTGGCTTTTATGGTCTCTGCTGAGAAGTCAGGTGTAATTCTGATAGGTTTACCATTAAATGTTATTTGGCCCTTTTCCCTTGCAGCTTTTAATATTTTTTCTTTGTTCTGCATGTTTTGTGTTTTGATTATTATGTGGCGGGCAGTTTTTCTTTTCTGGTCAATTCTATTTGGTGTTCTGTAGGCCTCTTGTATGTTTATAGGCATCTCTTTCTTTAGATTGGGGAAATTTTCTTCTATGATTTTGTTGAGAATAGTTTCTGGGCCCTGGAGTCTGATGTCTTCTCTTTCTTCAATGCCTATTATCCGCAAATTTCTTCTTTTCATGGTGTCCTTAATTTCTTGGATGTTTTGTGTCAGGAGTTTTCCAGATTTGGCATTTTCTTTAATGGCTGATTCAATATCTGTGATTGTATCTTCTAGCCCTGAGATTCGTTCTTCCATCTCTTGGATTCTGTTAGAAAAGCTCACCTCTGTGTTGCTCGCCTTCTTCTCTGAGGTCTCACGTTCTCGTTTTTCTTCTGTCTGTGTGTTTATCATTGAATCCATTTTCATTTTCAGATCTTGAACTGATTTTTTGATTTCTTTCATCTGATTTTTTGTATATTCCTGAGTTTCTTCCATTGCCTCTTTATAGGTCTTCAGAGCTTGAACCGTTTTACTTATTTCTTTCATCTGGTTGTTTGCATTTTCCTGCAATTTTTCCAGTTCCACTCTATGTGCTTCTTTTATGTCTCTCACCTGTTTGTCTGCGTCTTCCTGCATTTGATTACGAATTTTATTTGTTTCCTCCATTATCATCCTCATTACTAAGGATTTGAGGTCATTTTCTTGTATTTCCATTGTATTTGAGTTCTCTGGGTTGTTTTCTTTGGGATAGCTGGAAACTGGAGACGCCATGTTGTTTTGGGTTTTTTTGCGTATGCTTTTTCGTTGTCCTTTAGACATCTTGCCGTCTTTGTTTTTGTTGGGTAGCTTCCAGAGTTGAATGGAGGGTGTCTGACGATAGATTCACTTGTTTTCTCACGATTTCCCTAGGCTGCGAGCTCAAAGCTTCACTGCTGTGGATGTTAGGAGGTTAGCCCTGTTGTTCTGGTCTCTCACAGCCAGTGATCCTCAGTCCCCCTCTGCTGTGGATCCTGCAATTGTTCTGGGTCTCTGAATGAGTGTTGGGTCAGGCCAAGGTATCCACAGCCTTCTGTGTTCCCTGCCAAGTCCAGCCAGGAGCACTGGGACCGAACCACAGGCAGAACTCAGCTAGATTCTCAGGGCCTGAACCGTCTGCCAAGCTCAGCTAGGGATTTTGGGCCCAAAATGCACACAGGGTCCAGCCAGAATTTTTGGGCTGGGACTACGCACCAAGCTCCACTAGGGCCTTTTGGCCCAAAGTGCGTGCTGTGGTCAGTTATTGACTCAGGGCCCGAACTGACCACCAATCTCAGCCAGGAATTCTGGATTTAAACTGCACACTGTGTCCAACCAGAGTCTTAGAGCTGGTGGAACCGAGAGCTCTGTCCAGCCTGTGCCACAGCAGGAGAACTGCGGCTGCTCTGAGTTAGCGCCAGTGGTGGAACAAGTGCTCCGCCCAGCCTGTGTCACCGCAGGGGTCTGCCGCTGAGCTGAGATGGTGCCTAGGATGGAATTGAGCACGTCACCAAGCCTGCGCCACAGCAGGAGAACTGCGGCTGCTCATAGTTAGCGCCAGTGGTGGAACAAGTGCTCTGCCCGGGCTGTGTCACCGCAGGGGAGCTGCCGCTGAGCTGAGGTGGTGCCTAGGATGGAACTGAGCACGTCATCAAGCCTGTGCCACAGCAGGAGAACTGCAGCTGCTCTGAGTTAGCGCCTGTGGTGAAACCAAGTGCTCCGCCCAGCCTGTGTCACCGCAGGGGAGCTGCCGCTGAGCTGAGATGGTGCCTAGGATGGAACTGAGCACGTCACCAAGCCTGCGCCACAGCAGGAGAACTGCGGCTGGTCTGAGTTAGCGCCAGTGGTGGAACAAGTGCTCTGCCCGGGCTGTGTCACCGCAGGGGAGCTGCCGCTGAGCTGAGGTGGTGCCTAGGATGGAACTGAGCATGTCATCAAGCCTGTGCCACAGCAGGAGAACTTCAGCTGCTCTGAGTTAGCGCCTGTGGTGAAACCAAGTGCTCCGCCCAGCCTGTGTCACCGCAGGGGAGCTGCCGCTGAGCTGAGGTGGTGCCTAGTGTGGAGCTGCGAGCTCAACTGAGCCTGCGCCACCGCAGGGGAGCTGTGGCCACGCTGAGTTAGTGCCTCAGGCCGAATTGCTCGCTGGGCCGGGCCAGTACCCGGGACTCTGGGGCCGAACTGTCCGCCGAGTCTAGTCTGGGTCCGAAGGCTCCACGTGACCCAAATCCTGCCCCGAGTCCCCTCTCCCGCAGCAATTCCCACCAGCCACCACACCAATCGCCTCCACCGGAAGGCTATGAGCTGCAAACCTCAGCCGCCGCTGCTGGTGCCGCTGGTGCTGCTGCCTCTGCCGCTGCCGCTCCGATCAGAGAAAAACCACGCTCCTCCCGTGTGCAGGGGCACGCAGGTCCTCCGCACCCTGGTCCCTCCGAACCGTGGAGCACTCCCGCTGCCGTGATGTTCGGACCTCGGTGTTCCTGGCTCAGAAATCTGTGCAATTCCCTGAATTGTTCACTGGAGCCTCCAAACACGGTCCACACTGCTCGCCGCCATCTTCGATCTCTCTTGTATGTTTTCAATAAAGAAAAAATAAGAAAAATCATCAAAGGTAAGTAGAATACATTAAGGTTAAAATAAATGCATACATATGTTAATTAAGTTTGTGGAACTAGTATTTACTATGAGATTTTTTGCTTTTCATGTTTAATTTATGAAATATTAATCATAGTATAACATTTTATTTTCAATAGCTTCCTTTAAATCTTATAACTCTAGGTCCCTTTTCTAATTTAAGATTGTTGATGTACAGTTGATATAAGCAGAAAGAAGTGTTTTGATTTGGATAAATAAAAAATTACTTCGGTGTTTTCTTTTTAAGTAAATTGTGATTTTATTCTCATTTCTATGAAATATTTGTCAAATTATGTCATAGAGATTTTTTTTCATATTTTATTCTAAAAGTTTGTTTATGTTTTTCTTTTAGGCTTATATTCTTCTTTGAGCTAATTTGGTGTTTGATATGAAGTAAAAATAAAATTCATCTATTGTGTAGCCAACTGTTTCATCAATACTAATTGAAAAAGGCTGACTTCTCTGTACTGAGTCACCTTTGTCATGATAACTTTATTTAGAGTTTCAAAAAATCTTTTAATTATTTTTATTTGTTTATTTTTTAAAACTTCTATGTATTCAGATGCATTAATTTCTTCTTTTGGAATATCTAATTTGTTATTAGTGCTATACATTATAGTTTTCATCTCAGAAATCTAGGTTTTGCATACCTGGTAATATTTCTTTGGGTGCAAAGCATTGTGATTTTCTCTTTGATAGGTGTCTTGTCTAGTTTTTTTTCTTCTAACACTATTATCAGTTGTTATAGAAGAATCAATTTACTAAAAACAATTTGATCTTTTCAGGGATGCTGTTAAAGTGTTGTTGGCAATCCTCTAACGATCTGGAAATTTTTGTGTGTGATTTTTCCTTTCCAATGCGGTCTAGCTGCCTTATCTTTCCATAGTTTATCCCTAACTCCCTCAATTTGAAAAGGCCACCGGGTTCCTCCTTCATTCTCCTTCTTTACACCATTACATAAACGCTATCACTAATCAGTAAGCAGAGGCCATCCTAGCACTCACTCAGACTCCGGTAGTCTTCACTGTCTAATATAATGTGAATGCATTCTAGTTTATATGTTGGAACATGATGCTTAATATAGTGGTGCTAGGAGGTGAGGTCAACTGGGGACTATTTGCATCAGGGGAATGTTCTTCAGATGAGAATTAATGCTGTTACCAAGGAGATGTGTTTGTTACTGCAGAAATGGTGTCTTTCTAAAAGAGTGAATGTGGTGGTTTGAAAAAGCATGGCCCCATAGGCTCATATATTTGAGTGTTTAGGGAGTGGAGCTCTTTGAAAGAATCAGTAGATGTGGCCTTTTTGGAGGAAGCATGACACTGAGGGTGGGATTTCAGATTTTGGAAGGCCAAGCCAGGCAGGCCCAGAGACTCTCTCTTTCCTGTTGCCTGAGGCTCTGGATGTAGAATTCTCAGCTTCTTGTCCAGCATCATGACTGCCTGCATGCTGCCAGGATTTCTACCATGCTGATAATGAACTAATCCCTGATGCTATGAGCAAGTCCCAGTTAAATGCTTTCCTCTGTAAGGATTCTGAAGTCACCATGTCTCTATACAGCAACAGAGCAGTGAAAGAGACAGTGAGTTTGATATCTTTTTGTTGTCTCTCCCTCTCTAGCTCATTCTTCTTGTCCTCTTTCTTTGCCCTCCTTTCTCCTGTGAGATGGTCCAGCATTAAGGTCTTCACTTAAAGGCCAGCCTCAGGATACAGGACTGCCTAGGTCCCAGGGATTTGAGAAATAAATTTCTATAATTTGTAAATTACTCCATCCTGTGACTGCCTGTTGAAGCAGCACGAAACAATTAAAGACACTTTTTTTTATTGACTAATGTCCCAGATTCTGGCATTTTATAATTGATAATTTTATTATTTCTGAGTGTTTTCATGACAGAATATAAAATCAGTGTCAGGCATTCTGCAGCTTCCACGATTTAAATAAACAAAACCAAAGCCACCCTCTTTCTAGAATCAACTTTCAGCAGTGTGGACATCAACTGCTCATTCCATTCAAACATCTCACAACAACAACAACAACAACAACAACAACAGAAGCAGCAGCAGCAGCAATAACAACAACCAATCTGTTCTATGAAAAATAAACTTTGGTTTAGGCAGTAATTATGGTTTTAATGAAATAAATATAATTTTAAAATATTTTTATTTTCTAATCTTTACCAAAAACTTTATTTGGTATGTTACTTAGCTTTCTTTTAGAAATATTTATATCATTGTGAAATAATTTTCACATATTTATTTATATTTGTTGATGAAAACCTATTTTCTGTACATTCTAGGCTGATCTGGGACTATACTGTGATGGAAACAAACAGAAATCTGGTGTACGCTGTAGTTTAATAATGAAAAATCAATGTCAGAATTTCATTATTTATGATAATTATATGTTATAACATGCTAATTTCTATAGATATAGATTTATTATTTCATAGGTATACAGAAATTTAGAAAAAAACCAAAGTATTTCATCACAGCAGCCATGGGACCAGCACAATCATTTCTTCTTCCTTTTGAGACCTCCATTATTAATATATTTTTTTTGCTTGATCTGAGTAGTTTACTTACAACATTTTAAGTTTATTGCACACTATAATATGCCTCGGATTTATTCTTACCTTATGATGTCAGAGCTCTTTCACATGGTCAACAGTCTGAGTTTCTGTCATTGAAGCTTTTATTAGTGTAAGATATAAAATCTTAGTGATTGTTCATATAGCCAACGCGGGCAGATTAGAAATTTCAGAAACAGACTAGGGAGATGGCTCAGATGGTAAAATTTGCACTGTGCAAGCATAAGGACCTGGGTTCACTATAGAATACATTAAAAAAAAAAAGGCCATTGGAGTGGTATAAGCTTGTAATCACAGCTCTAGGGAGATAGACATGCAGATCTCTTGGGGATCACTTGTCTTCCAACCCAGTGACATTGCAAACTTGGAGCTTTGAGAGTCTCAGCCTTAAGAGAAAAGTGGGTGGTGCCTCTGGTACCTGTAGACACACACACACACAAACACACACACACACATGCCATGGAGTCATCTAAAAGATTTTGTGAGCTCCCACCGTTGCTCAGAGTAAACCATCCTGCTGCCCCTGTCTCCCTGTTCACCTGCCTCCATAGGACATTGCTCTACTAACCACGCCCACATTTTATATGTTCTGTTTGTCCCAGACCCCAATAAAGTTTCAATCAGTTACACATGCAGCTGATCCACCTTGCTCTTTCAGCTTCTTCAGAAAGGCACAGCTCACAGACTACCCCACTCTCAATCTATTTCTGCCAGCTGCTCAGATTCATACCATCCAGACTCTGGAGACCTCAATTATTAATGTGTGTGAATAAACTATTAATTCAGTATACATCTTCGTTGGTAGTGTCTTTGGATCCCTATTTATGTTTCCCTGTAGAAAGATAATAAATACTATTCTAGGAGCTCAGATGGGAAGGATACAGCTCTTAAAGTGTTTATATTAGAATTCAAGGAACACTGCATATAGTTCAAGGTAGGCTGGCGAATATTATTAAATACCCACTGGAAATACTGTCAGGAGAGAGAACATTTTCATGATCAGATGACAACTGCCCTGGGCCCTGGGAGAAATAGGACGCTAACAAATTCTCTCAACGTATAAAGGTGCTTGAAGCACAGTGGGAGTGAACACAAGCCTGGACTCAAACGTGTGGGCCCATTTCCATTAATTAATAACTACATAGTACTGTTTTCAAACTCTTTGAACCATGTTTTATACATTTGGTGGTTGAGAAGAGAATATTCGCTTTTCTGAATTGAGAAAGTATTGATGATAAACTTAAAATGTTTGGGACAGGGCTTCCTCTATGTTTTGTCTATACTCACTAGCATTTCTTGGTGGGAGCTCTGAGAAAATCCGCATATGGGGGTTCATGAATGATTCATCAATGTGTACAAAGATTTGCATCTGAGGCTCTTCCCCTATGGAGAGTTCCTATTGAGAGTAGCTAACCACTCCCTGGCGTTGTACCCAATACCAGAAGGTTCTATGTTGTAGCAGTGCACCATCTGACCCCAGCTTCTCTGTACATGTGTCTGCCCTTTCTTTATTCCCTACCTATACCTACTCAGGTTTCCAGGACCCAAGCTGCATGGGCTGTGGTAATTTGTGTTTGAAATAATAATTTCAATCTGGCAACTTAATTTCTACGCAATCAACAGGATTGCTTAGTCCCAGAACAGGTAACAGAAAGCAGAGATAGGTATACAGCTATGGATTTGATATAAAAGTGTCTAGGAACAGAAAAAGAGTAGATACATAGGACTTCCATGCTAGTGTCAAAGTACTAACTTGTAGATGCTTTTTACATAGTAATCTTGGTGCAACTGGGAGAAAGGACCTCTACAGAATCTTAGATAGGGAGTATTCAGTATGGACAATTATTAACAATGACAAAAGGATAACACGGACAATAAGGACACTCTGTATCATACACTAGGACTGGGGACGAGTTCCTAAGGATGGACAAATCTGGAAGAGATTCAGACTGCTGTTGCAAGGGCAGGGTTCCTTCTATAAGCTGGGAGAGGACTGGATTATCCACTGTAATGTAGAGTTACTGAGCAAGTGCTTGTCAGCACTTTGGAATCTATGTGGCTGTAGCAGTGATGAGTGGGGTCAAGTGGCCTTCATGACTTAGAGGCCATGTAGGGGTAACTCAGTGCCAGCAAGAGCAAGAAGTCTTGTGATTAGGCCTGCTGCTTGAGAACTTTGTGTTCTCTCTTTTATCATAAGGCTGCGGTTTTACAAATGTATATAGCTCATGTTTGGTCCCTGGCCAATAATGGTGTTCCACAGGATATCCTGACATCCTCATCTGAAGTGTCATCCACATTGTAAAACATGGGGAAACTCTTTCCCTCTACTATGTCCTTCAAGTATCCGCTAAATGAATTTATCACCTTGTTTACAAAGGCATTCAAAAAATGCATTGCTTACCACAGAGTATGCAGATTAGAAAGGACATTTAGAGCAGAAAGGCAGTCAATTGATAACCGGCACACTGCCTTGTGGTGGACAGTGCTGAATAAGACAGGGCACCCCTGACAGGGTTCAATGTCATGATTTAGGAAATGTTTAAGAAGGCTTTAAAGTGAGATGCTAAGCTAATACAAATAATATTGGAATAAGAAGTTTCTTAGTAAGCTATTTCTTAATTCTAGAGAGTCAGTATTCCTGAATCTAAGGTGTTTAAGAAAGTTATTTTTATTGTTTCCTTTAGAAGATTTTCTAAATCATAGTTAAAAAAACGAGACCCAGACATTTCTAACTCTGGAAGAAAAAGTTAATAGTTCTTACCACACTAAATTTCCATGTTGCCCAAAGGGCATAATTCTGATTAGAGTGTGTCCAGGATAGGCCTGCTTTCTTTCTGTGTAAATTGTGCACTTTGTCTCACTCCCACATCATAAATCTAGGATTACATTTTAATCTTCACGACACATCCCATCTCAAAACGTTCAAGTAAAACCGGTACATTAAACCCGCTAAGAGATTTAGTTGTTTAGATGTGTTTTCTGGGGCAGAGCAATGAGGCTTTTAAGCTTTCCAGAGAAAAGTGGCAGTTCAAAGTTTATTACACACCTTACCAAAAGAGAGACGCGGTTCAGACTCAGACTTCAAGTCTGAGCAAAAGCTTTGCAGTTTTTCGGATCTTCCACTTCACGTAAGTGGCAAGAATTGAAGCTGAGAGAAATGCCAGAGGTAGGTCTCACGTGGCTCTAGTTAGACTGGGGATCAAGCAGGGTGAGATGGCTCAAGGAACCTTGCTGTAGGTAGAAAGGAATTTTGAGATATGTGCAGAGTGTTATTTCTCCATCTGTCTAAGATTTTAACTAGGTTTCAAACAATGACCTCTCACTGACACTATGTATGTTAGTAATGACTTGCAGACTTTAGCCATGCTGTATTCTTGCCAGTAAAGTGGCCGATCATTTTATGCTTCTCTGTCCTTAGGAGATTGGTTCAAAAGCCAGATACAGGTTGTTATTTGGTTTTGTTCCAGGTAATGCAGATGTCTGCTACGGAGGCACAACCATAATATATGGAACAAAATGATTCTTTTTGACCACCATGTGCTTCATGTGCATTTGCAGCCTAACACATTGATACAACTGTGTGCCCTCATTGTAGGTTTCACAGTCTTGAATGAAAATTCATAAATCCTCAAATTCTCATAAAGACAGTATTTAGTTTTCTGTGAAAAAGTCTGTTGATGCTTGCTCAGTGTTCTCTTAGCCTTGATTTTATGAGGTCTCACTTGATGATGTGTATCCTACCAGTCACTTCATTCTAGTGGTATTACCGTCAGGATTTCTCCCAGTGCCATACCTCACCCACCCGAGAAAACAGCCACAGATCTTGTATACTTCCAAATAGCATTAGAACCTCCATTTTTGTACTATGTCTGGAAGAAGGAATGATAATAAATGGATTTTCTTTTTAACTTTTCCACTATGAAGCTATGAGCAGCCCCTGCCTATTAGTTCATATCTCGTGTGTGTGTGTGTGCGTGTGTGTGTGTGTGTGTGTGTGTGTGTGTGTGTGTATGTGTGTGCGTGTGTGCTTCTAAAAACTAAAAAAAAGAATATATAGATAACAGAACATATGGATAAAAGTAGACTTCTAACCTCAGGCTTCTGAAATGTGATCTCCACTTCAGTTGTTGCTTCAATGGCTGGATACACTGTGAAAGGCTGTTTCCTGGCAAATGGATCTCCAGTTCACTGACGTGCCTCTCTGCAGTTAATAAAGCATTAAGGACATTAATGCTTTGAACAAAGTGAGCTATCACTACAGTGATTTCTATCATCCTTCACTATATACACATACATTCACACATATATCTTGTATAGATACATATATGATGTACTTCGTTTTATTTCTTATTTGAATAAGACATTGATACCTTGTCACCTTTTCATATCCATGGGAAATTGGTTCCAGAACATCCTGTAGACAGCTAAATCTAAAAGAACTCAAAAGCTCTGTAGCAAACTCTGTAGGATTTATATGCCATCTGTCATACTCTCCCATATATTTTATACCATCTCTAGATTTCCTATAATATCCCATATATATAAATGTTCTGTAAGTAGTTATCTTACTATTTTGTTTAGAGAATAATCACAAGATAAGAATGTGCAGTTTGTGTTATTTCCTATGTAGTTTTTTTTTTTTAATTCAGCAGAGACACAGTGATGTCCCTTTTGTTTACAGACATGGTCTCATTCTGTAGTTCCAACTCCTTGAAATTAACTATGCAGGGCAAGGTGGTTTCAAATCCTCTTTTCTTGTGTGCCAAGTGTTGTGATTATAGGTGTGTGCTATCATGCCTGCCTTTTCAAATAAGTTTGATTCATAATTAGTTAAATTCCTACATGTAGAAACTGTAGACACCAATGAATAATTAAACAGTCTCCTGAGACTCTCACTTGCCTGGAATTTGCCAACACGATATATGTGGCTATATTTAATACATTTATTCTGCCAGTGACCTTTGAGTTGTTCGTGGTTTATTGCTTTTTTCCTATTATTTGAAAACAATATATTATGGAATCTATAAAGTACTAGACTAGGCAATTTAAAGGTTCATCCCCCAAATACAGCAAATATTTAAGGAACTAGAAATACTAATTGCTTTATTTTATTAGCACATATTGTATTACATTCATCATTATTCTGTACCTCATAAATGTGTACAATAATTATGTCAATTATAAAGTTCATAAATATAGAAAGTTTTAAAAATTTCTTTTTAATAATAAAATACAATAATATGAAACATAATTAAACACTTTGGAACTGGAAAAAGCAAATAGAAGCAAAAGTTGCTAAAAGCAGCACAAGAAACAGAGAGTGACTTGCTCACACACTCAGAAATTCCATGGAGACACTAAACTAGAATCCATATGTCATATGCATAAGGACCTGGTGTACACCTCTGCAGGCCCTGTTCTTGCTGCCCCAGTCTCTGTGAGTTTAATGATAACATTGATTTAGAGGGCCTTGTATTCTTGGTGTCCCCCATGCCCTCTGGTGTACACTCTTTCTGCCTTCTATTCCACAGGGTTCACTGAGCCCTGTGGGGAGAGATTTAATAGAGATACCTAGTTTAGTGCTGAATGGTCCAAAGTCTTTCACTCTGAGTAGCATCCTGCTGTGGATCTCTGTATTTGTTCCCATCTGCTATAGAAGGAAGCTTCTTGGATGTTGTCTTTTCTCCAGTGTGTATTTTTGGCCTTACCAAATAATGCATAAATAGATAAAAAAGATGTCTATAGGTCTATAGGTATGTGGATTTATGTCTGAGTCTTCAGTTTGATTCCATTGATCAATGTATCTTTTTTTTTTTTTTTTTTTTTTTTTTTTTTTTTTTTTTGTCAATACCATTCTGTTTTTGTTACTATAGCTCTGTAGTACAACTTTAAGAATGGTGGGACATCCACCAGTTCTTTTATTGCCCATTATTGATTTTGCTTTCCTAGATTTTTGTTTTGTTTTGTTTTTACTTATGAAGTTGAGAACTGTCCTTTCAAGGTCTGTGAAGAATTTTGTGTTAGAATTTTGATGGGGATTGCACTGAATTTGTAGATTGCTTTTGGTAGAATGGCCATTTTAGCTATGTAAAAGTTACCGGTCCATTAGAATGGGGGATATTTCCATCTTTTGATATCTTCTTCAAATTTTTTCAAAGATTTGAAGTTTTTATCATGCAAGTCTTTAGCTTGTAGATTAGAGTTATCCCAAGATATTTTGTAATGTTTGAGGTTATTGTGAGTGGTGTTATTTCCCTAAGTTATTTATGTTTGTCATTTGTATAGAGGAGGGCTACTGATTTTTGTGAGTTTCCAAGTAGAAATCCTAGTGCACACTGTCATATCATCTGCAAATAAAATACTTTGGCTTCTTCTTTTCCATTTTTGTAATCCTTTGATCTCCTTCAGTTTTCTTGTTTCTCTAGCTAACACTTCAAGTACTATATTGAATACACATGGAGAGAGTAGATAACTTTGCTCCTGATTTTAGTGGAATTGCTTTAAGTATCTCTCTACTTAAGTTGATGTTGGCTATTGGGTTGCTGTAAATTGCTTTTATCGTGTTGAGGTATATATGTTATATCCCTAATTTTACCAAGACTTGTCACAAAACACAAAGGGGTTTTGGATTTTGTCAAAAGCCTTTTCTGCATCTAATGAGATGACCATGTGCTTTGTATTTCCAGTTTGTTTATATTGTGATTTACATTTCTAAGTTTATTTGTGTTGAAACATTTCCTGCATCTCTGGGATGAAGCCTTCTTGATTATGGCAGATGATCTGTTTGATGTGTTTTGGGATTTGGTATACAAGTATTTACTGAGAATTTTTGCATTTTTGTTCATAAGAGAAATTGGTCCATAATTCTCTTTCTTTTTGGATCTTCATGTAGTTTGGGTAGCAGAGTAAATATGACCTCATGAAATGAATTGGGCAATGATCTTTCTCTTCCTATTTTTGCAATAATTTGAGGAAAATTGCCATTAACTCTTCTTTGAAAGTCTGGTAGAATTTTGCACTAAAATTATCTTTCTTTAGGTTTTTGTTTTTGTTTTTGGACTGGGAGACTTTTATGACTGCTACTGTTTCATTAGGGGTTATTGGTCTGTTTAAGTTGCTTATCTGATCTTCATTCAACTTTGGTAAGTAGTATATGCATACGACTTATTGCTAGAAAATCATCATTTCTTTCAGAGTTTTCCGTTTATTGAAATACAGTTTTTAAAGTATTTCCTCATGATCCTCTGAATTTTGTGGGTGCCTATTATTATGCCCTCTTTTCATTTCTAATTTTCTTAATTTTGGTATTCTTTGCCACTTTTTAATTAATGGGGACAAAGATCTTATAAATATTCTAAAATAACCAATTCTTTGTTTCATTGATTTTTTCTATTTGTTTATTTGTTCCTATTTTTATAATCTTCAGCTGAAGTTTGATTACTTTATTGCCATCTACTCCTTTTGTGTGGTCCTTTTGGTTCTAGAGCATTCAGGCATGTTGTTTACTGGTATGAGATCTCTCCAATTCTTTTTTTTTTGTACATATACATTAATAATATTACACATATATACAATAGATTACCTATGGCAAGAAGAACCATGACACAATCAAGAATTACATAAATGTTACATCCTTAGTGGTTTGGCTATTTGTATTTGACAGCCTTGAAGAAGACATCTTTCCTATCTTCGTGTGTCTAAATTTCTGAATGTAAATCAACCTCCATCACATACTGTCATTATCAACTTAGAACACCTATCTAGACCTAAAAACATCTTAACCCCTAATCAATTAAGATTTATTGTAAAACTAAGCTACCTGGTCTTCAACTCTCTCAGAGACTTGAGAAGGAGTAAACTTGATTATCTGAGTATGCCGGGAGTGCAGGCTAGTAGCTTTCCAAATGAGAAGATGGCAGACACAGTTTTCTACCTGAATATTCACCCAAACTCTTTATAATGTTTGAGCATCTTCCTCAGCCTTCTGGCCTAATATATTTGACAGACATAAGCAATTAATGCTATAAACTTGTCTCTTCAAACTGCCTTTGTTGTGTAACGTGAGTTTAGATATGTTGTGTATTTATTTTAATTCAATTCTAGAAAGTCTTTAGTTGCTTTCTTAATTTCCATCTTGACCCACTTTTTCATTCAGTAGAGAGTTGTTTAGTTTCCATGAGTTTGTAAGCTTTCTGTTGTTGCTTATATACAGCTTTAATTTGTGGTGGTCAGATGGGATCCAAGATGTCATTTCAACTTTCTTGTATCTGTTTAGACTTGCTTTGTTTCTGAGTATGTAGTGTTTTTGGAGGAAATTCCATGAAGTTCAGAGAAGAACTTGTGTGTGCATTTGGGTAAAATTCTCTGTAATTATCTGTTAAGTCTATTTGATTTATTACTTTAGTTAGCTTCAGCATTTCTCTGTTTAGTGTTTTGTCTTAATAATCTGCCCATTAGTGTGAGTGCAGTATTTAAGTCTCCCACTATCATTGTGTGAGGTTTGATTTGTGATTTAGCCTGTAGTAGTGTCTCTTTTATGAATTTTGGTTCTCTTGTGCTTGGTGCATAATGTGAAGACAAATATATAATTTTCTCTTATTTCTGCTGAGTTTGGTTTGAAGTCTATTTTATTAGATATTAAATTGGTTGGCCATTTTTTTTTTTTTGAGACAGGGTTTCTCTTTGTATCATTGGCTGCTTTTTAGACCAGGCTGGCCTTGAACTTACAGAGATCAACCTGCCTCTGCCTCCTCGAGTGCTGGAATTACAAGTGTGCTCCATAGTGTCTGGCTGTTCAGCTTGCTTCTTAAGTCCATTTGGTTGGAACATCTTTCTCTATCCTTTTACACAAAGGTCATACAATCCTTGACTAAGGTGTGTTCCTTGGATGTAGCAGAAGGATGAATCTTGTTTTTACATGCATTTTGTTAGCCTGTGTCTTCTTATTGGAGAATTGAGACCCTTGAATTGACAGAACGCAATGAGCAATGTTTGTTGATTCCCATTATTTTGCCGTTGTGATGGTGTGTGTGTGTTTCCCATCTTTTGATTTCCTGGACTGGCATTATTATTTCTTGTATTTTCTTGGGTTTGAGTAACCTGTTTTTAGGTTGGAGTTTTCCTATCAGTGCTGCTGTAGGGTTGAACACAGATATAGGTAAATATTGCTTAAATTTGTTTTTATTATAGAATGTCTTATTTTTGCTATAAAAATTTTTCGGGATGTAGTAGTTTGAGCTAGCAATTGTGGTCTCTAAGAGAATATGGAACATCTCCTAAGACCTTCTCACTGTTACAGTCTCTATTGGAAAGTCAGGCATTCTCCTAATATGTCTGCCTTTATATATTACTTGGTCTTTTTCCCTTAGAGCTTTTAATATTCTTTGGTTGTTGTTCTTCTTCTTCTTTACATTTAGTGTACTGAGTGTTATGTGCTGAGAGGATTTTTTTTTCCTGTGCATTTTTTGGTGTTCTGTACGTTTCTTGTATTTAGTTGGCATTTTCATTTTTAGGTTATGGAAATTTTCTTGTTTTATTTTGTTGATGTTTTCTGGACCTTTGAACTTAATTTCTTCTCCTTCCTCAATGTTTATGTTTATAATTGAACAATTTATAGTGTCCCATTTTTGAATGTTTTGCACTAAAACATTTTTAGGTTTAACATATTCTTTTACTGAAGTAGTCATTTATTCTAGTGAATCTTCAATGCCTAAGACTCTGCCTTCCATCTCTTATATTCTGTTGGTGAGGCTTGCCTCCGAGGTTCTGTTTGAGTTCTAGAATTTCTCATTTCTAGTTTTCCCTCAGTTTGGGTTTTCTTTATTGATTCTGTCTCTATCTTCAAATATTCAATTGTTTTATTCATTTATTTTCACTGTTTTAATAATTTTCTATAAGAAGTTTGTTCATTTCCTTTTTAAGGAGCTCTAGTAGGCTATTTTATAATGGATATCTTGTGCTTCAGTTATGTTGAAATGCTGTGGTATGGTTGTTAGCCTCTAGCCAATAGATAACATGTGTTATCTTGGCCGTTATTGTGTTTTTAAGCTGGTGTCTAGGAATCTTGGTTTGGGGAGGTTGTCGTTTTAGGTGCTGATACTGAGTCTTGATTTTGTTGGTTGGGGTTTTTGTGTTTCTATTGCTCTTAGTGCCCCTTAGAAGAGTGTGGTGTCTGTGTGTTGCCAAGTCAGAAATGGGGTCCCAGGTAAAATGTGTTTCTAGATATTGGGAGTTGATACTTAGTAATGGGGATGGACAAGAGAAAGTGTGTTGCTGAGAGGGCCACAGGAACATGGGAAGAAGGGGCATTTCAGGGGGATGTGCTTAGTCCCTTGGGAGTAGACACAGAGTGAGGGGTGGCACAGCAGGGGGGTCTTCTGCAGAGATAGCATGGAGCTTGGGGATTGGATTTAAAGGAGAGGAGGGACGAGTGAAGATCTGCAGAAAGCCTTACCTGTTCCCCAGGCCAGAAAGTTTTGTGGTTTCCCAGAGTGCTTTCTGGAGTTGAGACTGGGATAAAATGAGGGCGTAAGGGAAATTAGGAGGTGAAGACGTGTGTGGCACACTGAAGAGTTAAACAGGGGTGGCGAAGAAAGGCTGCAGCAGGTGCTCTGTGGTAGTGCTGAGGGTGAGATTGGGGGGTTGGGTTTGGGGAAGTTGAGGAAAAGGTAAAGATCTGCAGTTAGTCTACCTGCTTCCTTGGCCTGAGTGCTTCATGGTTTATTTCAGCGATTAATACCACTACTGTGCGTATTCTGCATGTAGGCATTTTGTGCATAATATACACTGAAGAGTATACTTAGGAATGGGATTGCTACGCTTCCACTCACTCCTGACCTACTATTCATTGTCCCCTTTCCCCAAACTAGTCTCATAACATTGCCAATGAACTAGTCTCTAATACAAATGAAAGACTAAATTCTGCCTCATAGATTGGTGCTATTCTGGTAGCCTCTTTTGTCCTCTATCTCTTCTTGTTTCTTAACATTGGCACTGCCTATTCTGGACTTCTCTGGCCTTTCTTTGCAATTTTGCTTCACATACATTAAGAAGATTTTCTTAATTTACATATACTAGGACACTTTAATTTAATTGCTATCAAGTGGCTTGCATCTTTTGGCTAGTGTGTGTGTGTGTGTGTGTGTGTGTGTGTGTGTGTGTGTGTGTGCAAATTACATTTAAAAAACAGAATAGGAATATTGGCAATCACTGTGTCCTGAGTTAAAAATTCAGGCCACAGTTCAGGTTGGCTGGGCAATTGTTTTCTGGTGCACACTCCGGGGTCATTTAAGTTACTCGGCTGATACCCAAGGATATTGTTCATCTTCTTAGATCAAATGCTGGATACCTTGGTAGGAATGCCGAGAGGTTAGCTCAGCCAGTGTCTCTTCCTGAGGAGCATTCCTTGGGATCTCTCCACCAGAGGAAAGCATATGTTCTATGGTGGTTCAGTATTTAAACAGACTCAGCTCCAGTCTCTGTACCTACTTGAAGACTCACAGTGGTAAGAGCCTCTGGTGCTTCTCCTACACTTATTGGTCAAAATTGCTTAATGGGTAATCTGTGCTTTCTCACTGTTATTTTAATTTGCATGCCTTAGTCGTTACTGTGGTTGAGATTCCTTTAAACTGCCTATTCACCAATTACTTTGCTTCTTCAAAGGGCGACTTGTTTTAATGCTCTATTCATTTTTGATTATATATTTCATTTCAAAAATACATGTCTCAGTCATTAATCTTTTACCTGGTACATGTCTTACAAGCACTTCATTTGCACTTTTATTAATTTTTATTTGATATGTGGCAGATATTACATAGTACCAAATGTGTTAGCATAGGCAAATTTGTATAATTCCCATGTTTATAGCTTTTGCATTCCTTGTTTTGATAGGCAGGAATTACCTTAAGATTTGTGGCAGTACAGTCTGCTAATAGCATTACAAAATAAGCATACCTTCCATAATGTACTTTAAAGTAAATAAAAGAGTCGTAAACATGTCACCATATTGAATTCAGCTTAGAATAGCTCTATTATAATAATATACGGACACTAACTTGGAGGATTGATTAGTGCAACAAGAAGAAGTGTTTATATAAGCTGAGCTTTGAAAGAGATATTGTCTTCCCTTCAGATATAATTTAAACCACACAGCCCATGATTTAAATGGCAGCAAAGTTCCCCCCTCACCGTCTTATAGGTCATATGTATCCAGGAAGGAAAACCATTCTCCTCCATTACTAGTCTGTTTACTGTAAGCAGGTCTTTGTTTCAGTGGTTCAGGAGCAGTTTAATCTGTGTGAAGAGATCCACTGAGGGAGTCGGCTCCAGTCTATGCATCCTTCTTCCTCGACCCACAGTAGCTTTGGTTGCTGCTAGCTTTCTCTGTACGGAACTGTATCTGGCCAGCTTGCCTCTTCCTCAAGTTGGATGCAGTAGCTTCCAAATATTGAGCTATAATTTGGCTTGGCATTTCTTTTGCTTCTAGACTGTAGCCCCTACTAGTCATCATTGATCAAGGCTCCAAGTGTAAACTGGTCATGAGCCTATTACACAAGAGTACACAAACAGTGAAGAAAAAAGTCAGTTTAGAGTTATTGACAAATGCAATTAGAAACACAATTAGTTCTCATTTATTTAAGCTAGTCACTTGGATCTGACCTTTGATGACTTTATTTTCAAATATCTCTTTCTGGCCGTGACTTAGAAGTCACTATGTCTAACTTTTCCTTCCCTTAATCACTGTTGGAGGACACAGCATAGTATTCATTCATTCATTCATTCATTCATTCATTCATTCATTCACTAACATGTTCATTGAATTATCTCCATATTGAAATAATAAGGCTGATAGTAAGCTACTGTGAGATGATGGCTCCAATCAAGGTAGCATAGAACCCAGTCTCAACATGGGTCTTATAAAATCAGGTCACTTGGTTAACTCCCAGGAAGTATTAGCATAAATCTTATTTTATTTCATATCTTCAAGTTTATTGATAATACATTGAAGTCATTCAGCGAAGTATCTAAGCTAGTCTAAATGTTTAATAAAATATTATATTTTGAATGTATATATGCTGTGTGTATACTCATACGTGCATCCATGCATGTGTATTCGTGGCTGTGTGTATGTGTGTATGTGTTTGTGTGTGTGTGTTTAATACAGAAGTTGACATGAGGCATCTTATTTATTTCTGTCTTTCTTATAAATTTGGGCAAAGTTTTCTTCTAAGCCTGGAGCTCACATATTTGGCTGTTTTTTGCTGGCCATTTTTATCCTGTGGCCCCTTGTCTCTCCCTCAGAAGTTCTGAGATGACAGGCTGCCAGCATACACACCAGATACTCGTGCAGATTCTTAGGATGATGACTCTGGTCCTCACTCTTGCATAGCAAACACTGAACCATCTCTCCAGCTGCCACAATTGTAAATTTAATGCATTATATTTATTTAAAGCATGTTGATCAATATATGACTATCTAGATATGTGAGACCTCCCAGATATATCAGGGCCATTTTAGATTTCCAGAGAAGAAATATCTAGAATAAAGCTGAAAGCATATTCTAGGGCACCTTGAATTTTATATTATACTTATAATATTTTTATTGGTCTATATCACTACAAATGTACATACTTGAAAATGAGTTTTGTTTATTCCATTATACAACCTAGACAAAAATCTAGAAATCAGAAGAAGAGACTATCTTAGATTTTTGTAAGCTCTATTTTGTGACATGGGTGGATTGTTAGAAAGGGAATAGGCAATCATTTAAACACAAATTACAAATCTAGTTGTTTAAATTTTAATACTGATATACAGTATAATTAATTGTCTAAATTTTAGTGCAGTTATTTGTCCAAACTAATATGAGGTACAATGTGCAATTATATCAACAGGCTACTTATAAAATAATTTAATGGTTCATATTCTTAAAGAACTGTGTCCCTTTATCAAGAAGCCTGACTCTGTGGCAAGTCCAAAAATCTGATAAGCATGCTTTTCCAACTTCGCTACTTCCTCAAGAGAAGTGTACCAATGCCCTTCCTCTCCTTTCTCATGAAACACCTCCTGAAAGCGTCACACACATACTGCCAGCTTTCTGTTATCCTTGTGTTTGGCCTCTATAAGGCAGATCATTTTATTTTAATTGCTTAGTCCTTAGCTGTAATTAGTACTACCAGCTGTGCCCTCTCCTGGGCTGTCTTGACACAGCTAAGCCCATATAAACACTAATTAGAGTTACTGGGAATGATCGAGTTTTCTCCCCTGTAAGGTTTCTGCCATTGCAGTGACCAGTGGTTGCATGTAAATACTGGATTAGACAGAAGTGGAGAGGGACAACAAAGGGGAAGAGAAGAAAGGGGAGGGGAGGGGAGGGAAAGCAAAGGGGCAGGAAGGGAAGGTAGAAGAGGAGAAAGGCTTACTTTACTGTTTTTATAGGAGGGAGCCTTCTGGATTATGAAGGACTGACCTGTACTATTCATATTCACTGCCATCATTTTCTCTCAACACTGCATGAGTATATCCTTACTATGTTTTAATTAATTTTGCTTGGTTGATGACACCACACTTTATTTAAGTGTGTCAGTCTCTTAATATAATGTTGATACTTACTCAAGCAGTCTCTCATAATTCAAGACGATTTGTTTTCTGTTATTGCTTTTGCCATTATCCTTCCTAAATTCATCTTTCATAGTTTTCAGACTTCAAAAAGGTTATCTTGTTCTTATATATGTGTTAACTAATCAATTAAATACAAGCTACTTAATATTTACTTAGCCAATACATCCATCTTTGGTTAATAAGTGACATTTGAAGAGACACTTCTCTGAGTATGCCTCAGAGTAAAAAGTTTTAAAATTCTGTTTCTTTCTCATTGTTGTTAAAAATTCTAGATAATAAAGGAATGCTGAAAGCCTTATGAATAGTCTTCCCCAAAAAGGAGACCCAAATAAGTTATCTAATACCAATGCAACTAAAATTCTATTAACTGAGCAGGCTTTATTAATACATATGTATATATATATATATATATATATATATATATATATATATATATATATACACACACACACATACATATATTCAAAGAATCCATGATTTGAGAGTGAGCAAGCAAGGAGGTTATATGGGAAGGAATATTCTTTAATGATTTTTAAAATGCCACATTGAGATGGGCATGGTGACACACACCTTTAATCCCAGCACTTGGGGAGGCAGAGGCAGATAGATCACTGTAGGCTTGAGGCCAGCCTGGTCTACAAAATGAGTCAGGATAGCCAAGGTTACACAGAGTAACCCTGTCTCCAAACAAACAAACAAACAAACAAACAAACAAAAAAGCTGCTTTGATTCATTTGGACTATATTGGGATTTTTCTTTTGTTGTAATGTACTGTAATTAAAAAATAAATCCCAAGCCCAAACTGGGCACAGTGGCACACACCTGTAATCCCAGCACTCAGGAGGCAGCACTCAGGTGGATCCCTAGGAGCTCAAGGCTAGTCTGGTCTACAAAGCGAGTCCAGGACAACTAAGACTCTACACAGAGAAAGCTTGTCTTGGGAAAAAAAACCAAAATGATAGATAAATAAATCCTGATATGAAATTAAAAAAGAAGACACTCTCTCCCTGAATGTTGCATATTTGGGTGTTCTGTATTACACAGACCTTGATCACTTGCATGACATATCAAGTGCTAAAGTGTTCTAAATACTCCAGCGTCTCTTTACTTCAATGGATCTCACCTTATAACTTTGGAGAAGTATTCTGTTCTACAGTCTGTCCAGGAGCAGGGACATGTTCTGGAAGAATTTCAGTACAATGATCAAAATAGGAAATGATACAAGTCATAAAAAAGAGGCATCCTTGGCTGGTGCCTCAGTTTGAGCGGGACCCCTGGGCCCAAATCTTCCCATCATAATGTTCTACTTGTAGGTATCTAGGACCCTCTGGACAGCAGTTTGCCAAGAAAAGACTTGATACCCTATGAGCATATACAGGGGAAGGAAATCCCCCTCAGGAACAGTCATAGGGGAGGGGAATAAGGGGAAAATGGGAGGGAGGGAAGAATGGGAGGATACGAGGGATGGGATAACCATTGAGATGTAACAAGAATAAATTAATAAAAAAATAGCTCATTTAAAAAAAAAAGAAAAAAAAAGAGGCATCTCTTCTGAAGTTGGGCTTGTTCGTCAACTGTTGTAGTAATGCTACTTAGAGTAATTGTAAGGATTCTTTTCACTGTACTGTATCGTTTATGAAAGAACATATTTAGCTTATTTGGTATCCAGAACAGAATTGTGCCATTGCATTTAATTACCAAACTTCTTTAGCCTTTGTTTTTGTTTTGTTTTGTTTTGTTTTGTTTTAGCCCCAAACAACTTCTTAGTCTATTGTCTTTTGTGAGTGTGACATCCTCGAAGAATACAGGTGAGTGAGTGTGTGTACTTTCTCATAGTAGTTATGAAGGTTTGGAAAGGTACTAAATTCTATTTTATCTTCAGGGAATCCTATACCAATAGCCCTTGATGCTGAACTGTCCTAATATTGGAGATGTTATATTTGTTCATTTGATCAAGGTTATAACCCTCAGGTGTTTTCATAGTAACTTTTCTGTATTTTTCTTTTTATTGAATTAGTGTGAGAGGTTATTAGAAATTATATAAACAGAATGCTTTTACTTACCAGGCAATATCCCACTTCTTTTTCATGGCAGTGGGTATTTTTTTCCTTCTGACTATATTTTATATATTTATCACATGGAATTCAATTGTAAGAAATAAAATTTTCTCCACTAATTTTATACTATTGTTTATTATAATCCATTGTTATTTGTTTGCTGGTTGACCACCTGGAGATTCACGAAGGAAAAGTGCTTTTGTTATCTTTTTATATAACTGTACTCTTCTAGGTATGTTTTGTATTCTGACATACAAAGTTGTGAAACTGTTTATTCATGATAAATAAAAGTTCATGACAGTACTGTCTCTTTCTGTGAATGTGTTTTCTGTTTTAATACTGTAAAATCAATATCATTTGATAAATGGAGCTTTTGGTGTGGTGGTGGATGTCTATAATCTCTGCTGGGGTTATGGCTTGCTTGATTTCTGCAGCATATTCCTGAAAAGGCAAACAACAGTCAGAAAGCAGAATATTAAGAGTTGTGCATGATTTATGAAACTATGGACTATCTTTTCCTTAAGGAAAAATGATTGTCAGTATAGACGTTGGTGCCATAGCAGAAATATTTCATAGGTAACAAATACAAAACTGAACCCCTGAACTTGAAAACCTTATCTATGAAAATGAAGCAAACAATCATAATAATTAATTCTGCTGATACCCTAGTGTGTAAAACTTACTCCGAAAACCTTATGTGAAATAGCAATATATGTGAGTCCTGGTTTGGTCACTTTGTAGGTGACACCTTGAAGATATTATTTGAATCTCTTAACTCTACTATTTAGTGTAAACAGCGTAAGATGAGTAATAGTGCGCAATTTCCAAGCACACAGCAAGCACTTAGTATTAACTCTTATGAGCATCCTTGTTCTTGATGATCAAGCTAAGTGTTCATTTTTTTTTTTTTTACATTTGTACTCTGCTCCACCCCCTAAACTGCAGAACATTCTTCAGTGATTCAACCTTGGCCTGGGAATATGGTTCAATGTTAGAGTCCTGGCCTATTATTCACAAGACCCTTAGTTCAATTCCCCAGTACTACAGAATAAATCAATCAACAAATTTTTTAAAAAGCAATTTGTATGCATAGTTTAACTTTTGTTCTTCCACAAGGGAGTCAAACACTGGCTGAGTTTGTTTGTCACAGACTCAGATGCTCCATACTAGAGATGACTTCCCTGAACAAAACAGACATAGTTTCCATTCCCAGAGAGCTCACCATGTGGCAATAAATGCAAATAATTCATCTGGTCTTCCTTTGTTGGATTTTATATTTTAAAGGAAGTTAAAACAACACATATGAAAGATTGCATAAAAGCCATAAATATCCAATAATTATTAAAACAATCCTCATGATAATATCTTACTGTGAAGAAAAGGCATCATGTTAGGCTCTGGTAGCTCTGTTGGAGTCTTCTTTATCTCTTCCATTTCCTCTCTGAATGCTGGAATGACTAGACTAAGTTTTACAATTAAGTATGATTGATCTTTTTGTTAGTGTTATAAGCTGTTTATGCTTCCTTAAATAATAATTTGTAGCTTTGCTTAGTCTCGCATACTACTTAAACAAACTAAAACCCCATGTATTCATGTATAACTTGCTTTATGTTTATGCATACATACTAGCTCCCCTCTTTACACATTATGACTGCAAGAGTTTATTATTGCTTCTTTCTGATTGCTGTAGTTGCTGCAGAGAATGTCGTACTACTATTAGCAACGCCACTCTGAACTTTTGTTTTTTGTTTTGTTTTCTTTTTTGAGACAGGGTTTCTCTGTGTAGCCTTGGCTGTCCTGGACTCCCTTTGTAGACCAGGCTGGCCTCGAACTCACAGTGATCTGCCTGCCTCTGCCTCCTGAGTGCTGGGATTAAAGGCATGCGCCACCACACCCGGCCGACCACTCTGAACTTTTGATGCATAAATTTGGACATATTCTTATTTTCCTACTTTTGGCTATGCCTAGAAGTAGAATGGGTGGACCATGTTTAAACTTGAAGCTGAACTCTGGTCCTCAGAAAGTATTACACGGTTTTAACTACTCAACCACCTCTACAGATCCTTCAAATTGGACTTATGTTTTATGCTAGGCCTACTCTATGCTCACCTCTCTCTTTTTTTTCTAATATGACTAGAGAAACTGCCTACTTTTGTCCATAGCCAACATTCACATAAACATGTTACCACCTTGTACATTTCCCAAGGATATTTTTTAATGTTCTATATTGCTCAGGACACAAGAAGCCATTTTTGTTTTCTTAAAATAAGTTTATTTATGTATTCACTTTACATCTCAAATGTAGATCCTGCCTCCTTTCCTTTCAATCCCACTCTGCTACCCTCTTCCCACTTTTTCTCTCCTCTTTTTCTCAAAAAAGGGGATTGTCCACCCTCTCATCCCCAATCAAGTCACTTCAGGACAAGTCACCTCAGACAATGAAAGCCAGGCAAGGCAGACTCAGTAGGAGGAGTGATCCAAAAGCAGGCAACAGAGTTTGTGTCAGAGACAGCCCCTGCGCCACTTGCTGGAGGACCCACATTAAGACCAAGTTGCCCATAGGTTACACATATGTAGGGGACTTAGGTCAGTTGGCTGAGTTGGTCTTCTTGTGGAGTTCTTATCTCCTCCAGGTTCTCTTATTTGCCCCCCCCCCCACTTCAACAAGACCCTCAAAGCTCCACCTAATATTTGGCTTTGAGTCTCAGCATCTGTTTTGATCTCAGTGGACAGTTAAGGGAGGCTCCTGTCTACAACCATAGCAGAGTATCATTAACAATGTCCGGAGTTGGCTCTCTTCCATTTCTACTGTGCCTTGCTTTCCTTTAGTACTGGGTTTCAATTCTAGAAGAAGCACAGAGGGACAAAGAAGGAAAATGGCAGAATAGAGGGAACAAGGGACATAAGAATAGGACTGTCTTTGTTTTTAAAGGGCTCCTGATAATGCTCACTAGCAAAATGAGATGATATTTTGTAAAGTTTTCAGTTTGGGCAATCAACACACCAAACTGTAGCCTTAATCATTCTACTATAATAACTCCGAATATCTTTTGACTTTTTACCCTCCCCTAGTTAGGTCTGAGAGCTCCTGCCAGAGAAGACAAAACTCCATATTACAGTTGTCTCAGGTGCCTTACAGTTTTAAGGATCTGCAATTCGGTGATGCCTTTGTCACTTAGGTTTTGCTTCAGAAAAGAATGGTTCCTAATGTAAATTTTTCATAATTTTTGGCAATATTTTGAGATAGTCTTTGCATTCTTAGAAAATATAACAGATTCTCATGGTTTAGGGTGTAGGCTTCTTTTTTTTTTTTTTTTTTTTTTTTTTTTTTTTTTTTAATTTATTCTTGTTACATCTCAATGTTTATCCCATCCCTTGTATCCTCCCATTCCTCCCCCCACCCCATTTTCCCATTATTCCCCTCCCCTATGACTGTTCCTGAGGGGGATTACGTCCCCCTATATATTCTCATAGGGTATCAAGTCTCTTCTTGGCTACTTGCTGTCCTTCCTCTGAGTGCCCCCAGGTCTCCCCCTCCAGGGGACATGGTCAAATGTGAGGCACCAGAGTATGTGAGAAAGTCGTATCACACTCTCCACTCAACTGTGGAGAATATTCTGACGATTGGCTAGATCTGGGAAGGGGTTTAAAGTTTACCTCCTGTATTGTCCTTGACTGGTGCCTTAGTTTGAGCGGGACCCCTGGGCCCAAATCTGCCTATCATATTGTTCTACTTGTAGATTTCTAGGACCCTCTGGATCCTTTTATTTTGCTGTTCTCCCATGCGTCTCTCATTTAGAGTCCCAATAGGATGCCTTCCCCTCTGTCCCAGCTTCCTGGTAAGTGAAGGCTTTCGTGGGACTAACCCCTTGGGCTAGTATGCAGATATAAGTGAGTATATACCATTTGATTCTTTCTGCTTCTGGGTTAACTCACTCATTATGATCATTTCTAGCTCAATCCATTTATCCACAAATTTCGGGAATTCCTTGTTTTTAATAGCTGAGTAGTATTCCATAGTGTATATGTACCACAGTTTCTTTATCCACTCTTCTACTGAGGGACACTTAGGCTGTTTCCATGTTCTGGCTATTATGAATAAGGCTGCTATGAACATGGTTGAGCAAATTTTCTTGTTGTGTGCTGGAGCATCTTCTGGGTATATTCCAAGGAGTGAAATAGCTGGGTCTTGAGGAAGCCCTATTCCCATTTTTCTGAGATAGCACCAGATAGATTTCCAAAGTGGCTGTACTAGTTTGCATTCCCACCAGCAATGAAGGAGTGTTCCTCTCTCCCCACATCCTCGCCAGCATGTGGTGTCGCTTGAATTTTTGATCTTAGCCATTCTGATGGGTGTAAGATGGAATCTCAGAGTTGTTTTGATTTGCATTTCCCTGATGACTAAGGAGGTTGAGCATTTCTTTAAGTGTTTCTCAGCCATTTGATACTCCTCTGTTGAGAATTCTCTGTTTAGTTCCAAGCCCCATTTCTCAATTGGGTTATTCGGTTTGGTGGTGTTTAATTTCTTGAGTTCTTTATATATTTTGGATATTAGACCTTTGTCAGATGTAGGGTTGGTGAAGATCTTTTCCCAGTCTGTAGGCTGTCGCTTTGTTCTCTTGACAGTGTCTCCTGCCTTACAGAAGCTTCTCAGCCTCATGAGGTCCCATTTATTAATGGTTGACATTAAGGCCTGGGCCGTTGGTGTTCTGTTCAGGAAGTTGTCTCCTGTGCCAATATGTTCCAGGCTCTTTCCCACTTTTTCTTCTAAGTGAGTTAGTGTCTCTGGTTTTATGTTGAGGTCTTTAATCCACTTGGATTTGAGTTTTGTGCAAGGTGACAAATATGGGTCCAGTTTCATTTTTTTACACATAGACCTCCAGTTAGACCAGCACCATTTGTTGAAGATGCTATCCTTTTTCCATTGAATGGATTTGGCTTCTTTGTCAAAAATCAAGTGACCATATGTGTGTGGATTCATATCTGGGTCTTCGATTCGATTCCACTGATCAACCAGCCTGTTGCTGTGCCAGTACCATGCTGTTTTAAGTACTATTGCTTTATAGTACAGTTTGAGATCAGGTATGGAGATTCCTCCGGAGCATCTTTTATTGTACAAGATTGTTTTAGCTATTCTGGGTTTTTTGTTTTTCCATATGAAGTTCAGAATTGAACTTTCAATGTCTTTAAAAAATTGTGTAGTTATTTTGATAGGGATTGCATTGAATCTGTAGATTGCTTTTGGTAGGATGGCCATTTTTACTATGTTAATTCTCCCGATCCATGAGCAAGGAAGATCACGCCATCTTCTCAGGTCATCTTCAATCTCTTTCTTCAGAGTTTTGAAATTTTTTTTATACAAGTCCTTCACTTGCTTAGTTAGGGTAACTCCTAGATATTTTATATTGCTTGTGGCTAATGTGAAGGGTGTGGTTTTCCTAATTTCTTCCTCTGTAAGCTTGTCATTTGTGTATAGGAAGGCTACAGACTTTTTTGAGTTAATTTTGTATCCAGCCAATTTGCTGAAGGTGTTTATCAGCTTTAGGAGTTCTCTGGTGGAGTTTTGAGGGTCACTTATGTACACTATCATATCATCTGCAAAGAGGGATAATTTGACTTCCTCCTTTCCCATTTGGATACCCTTGATCTCCTTTTGTTGTCTTATTGCTCTGGCTAGAACTTCGAGTACTATATTGAAGAGATATGGAGAGAGTGGGCAGCCTTGCCTTGTTCCCGATTTGAGAGGAATTTCCTTGAGTATCTCACCATTTACTTTGATTTTGGCTATTGGCTTGCTGTATATAGCCTTTATTATGTTGAGGAAAGTGCCTTGTATCCCCGATCTCTCTAAAACTTTAAACATGAATGGGTGTTGAATTTTATCAAATGCTTTCTCTGCATCCAAGGAGATAATCATGTGGTTTTTTATTTTCAGTTTGTTTATATGATGGATTACATTGATGGATTTCCGTATATTAAACCATCCCTGCATGCCTGGAATGAAGCCTACTTGGTCATGATGAATGATATCTTTGATGTGCTCCTGTATTCGTTTTGCAAGTATTTTATTTAGTATTTTTGCATCTATGTTCATAAGAGAAATTGGTCTGAAATTCTCTTTCTTTGTTGAGTCTTTGTGAGGTTTAGGTATCAATGAGACTATGGCCTCATAGAATGAATTTGGTAATTTTCCATCCATTTCTATCTTTTGGAGTAGCTTGAAGAGTATCGGTATTAGCTCGCCCTTAAAGGTCTGGTAGAATTCTGCACTGAAACCATCTGGCCCTGGGCTTTTTTTGGTTGGGAGACCATCGATGATTGCTTCTATTTCTGTAGGGGAAATGGGACTATTTAACTTGTTTATCTGTTCTTCACTCAACTTTGGCAAGTGAACTTGATCAAGAAAATCGTCCATTTCCCTTAGATTTTCAAATTTTGTGGCGTATATGCCTTCAAAGTAGGATCTTATGATTCTTTGAATTTCTTCAGTGTCTGTTGTTATGTCTCCCTTTTCATTTCTGATTTTGTTCATTTCAATACTGTCTCTCTGCCTTTTAGTTAGTTTGGCTAATGGTCTGTCTATCTTGTTGATTTTCTCAAAGAACCAGCTTTTGGTTTTGTTGATTCTTTGGACTGTTTTCTTAGTTTCTAATTTGTTAATTTCAGCCCTGAGTTTGATAATTTCCAGGCGTCTACTCCTCTTGGGTGTTTCTGCTTCTTTTTTTTCTAGGGCTTCCAGTTGTGTTGTTAAGATGCTTATGTGCGATGTTTCCAATTTCTTTTTAAAGGCACTTAGTGCTATGAATTTTCCTCTTAGCACTGCTTTCAATGTATCCCACAAATTTGGGTATGTTGTTTCTTCATTTTCATTGAATTTCAGAAACTCCTTGATTTCTTTCTTTATTTCTTCCCTGACCCAGGTGTCATTTAGCAGAGAGTTGTTTAGTTTCCACAAACGTGTAGGCTTTTTGTTATTTCTGTTGTTGTTGAATTGCAGCCTAAGAGCATGGTGATCTGATAGGATACAAGGTATTATTTCAATCCTCTTGTATCTGTTGAGGCTTGCTTTGTGACCTACGATGTGATCAATTTTGGAGAAGGTTCCATGGGGTGCAGAGAAGAAGGTGTATTCTTTCTTGTTTGGGTGAAAGGTTCTATAGCTATCTGTTAGATCCATTTGACCCATGGCATTGGTTAATGATGTTATTTCTCGGCTTAGTTTCTGTTTCAATGACTTATCCTTCAGTGAGAGTGGGGTGTTGAAGTCTCCCACTATTATGGTGTGGGGATCGATGTGTGGTTTAAGCTTTTTTAGGAGATCTTTTACATATGTGGGTGCCCTTGTATTGGGAGCATAGATGTTCAGAATTGTGATGTCATCTTGGTTGACTTTACCTTTGATGAGTATGAAGTGTCCTTCCTCATCCCTTTTGATTAATTTTGGTTGAAAGTCTATTTTGTTCGATACTAAAATTGCTACACCTGCTTGCTTCTTGTGACCATTTGCTTGGAATATTTTTTTCCACCCTTTTACCCTGAGGTAATGCCTTTCATTATGGGTGAGATGTGTTTCTTGGATGCAGAAGAATGTTGGGTCTTGTTTATGTACCCATTCGGTTAGTCTGTGTCTTTTTATTGGAGAATTGAGGCCATTGATGTTGAGAGATATTAATGACCAGTGACTGTTAAGAGTCTTAATTTTGATGTTGTTTCCAGTCGAGCGTTTGTGTAGTTGTGTTTTTGCCATGGGATAGTTATCTATTTCCTGGGTAGTTTTGGTTGTAGCTTGACCCTTTGGGATGGAGTTTTCCTTCTAGTACCTTCTGTAAAGCTGGGTTTGTGGATAGGTACTGTTTGAATTTGTTTTTGTCATGGAATATTTTGTTTTCTCCATCAATGGTTATTGATAATTTTGCTGGGTAAAGTAGTCTGGCCTGGCATCTGTGTTCTCTTAGGGTTTGCAGGATCTCTGTCCAGGCCCTTCTGGCTTTTATGGTCTCTGCTGAGAAGTCAGGTGTAATTCTGATAGGTTTACCATTAAATGTTATTTGGCCCTTTTCCCTTGCAGCTTTTAATATTTTTTCTTTGTTCTGCATGTTTTGTGTTTTGATTATTATGTGGCGGGCAGTTTTTCTTTTCTGGTCAATTCTATTTGGTGTTCTGTAGGCCTCTTGTATGTTTATAGGCATCTCTTTCTTAGATTGGGGAAATTTTCTTCTATGATTTTGTTGAGAATAGTTTCTGGGCCCTGGAGTCTGATGTCTTCTCTTTCTTCAATGCCTATTATCCGCAAATTTCTTCTTTTCATGGTGTCCTTAATTTCTTGGATGTTTTGTGTCAGGAGTTTTCCAGATTTGGCATTTTCTTTAATGGTTGATTCAATATCTGTGATTGTATCTTCTAGCCCTGAGATTCGTTCTTCCATCTCTTGGATTCTGTTAGAAAAGCTCACCTCTGTGTTGCTCGCCTTCTTCTCTGAGGTCTCACGTTCTCGTTTTTCTTCTGTCTGTGTGTTTATCATTGAATCCATTTTCATTTTCAGATCTTGAACTGATTTTTTGATTTCTTTCATCTGATTTTTTGTATATTCCTGAGTTTCTTCCATTGCCTCTTTATAGGTCTTCAGAGCTTGAACCGTTTTACTTATTTCTTTCATCTGGTTGTTTGCATTTTCCTGCAATTTTTCCAGTTCCACTCTATGTGCTTCTTTTATGTCTCTCACCTGTTTGTCTGCGTCTTCCTGCATTTGATTACGAATTTTATTTGTTTCCTCCATTATCATCCTCATTACTAAGGATTTGAGGTCATTTTCTTGTATTTCCATTGTATTTGAGTTCTCTGGGTTGTTTTCTTTGGGATAGCTGGAAACTGGAGACGCCATGTTGTTTTGGGTTTTTTTGCGTATGCTTTTTCGTTGTCCTTTAGACATCTTGCCGTCTTTGTTTTTGTTGGGTAGCTTCCAGAGTTGAATGGAGGGTGTCTGATGATAGATTCACTTGTTTTCTTACGATTTCCCTAGGCTGCGAGCTCAAAGCTTCATTGGTGTGGATGTTAGGAGGTTAGCCCTGTTGTTCTGGTCTCTCACAGCCAGTGATCCTCAGTCCCTCTCTGCTGTGGATTCTGCAATTGTTCTGGGTCTCTGAATGAGCGTTGGGTCAGGCCAAGGTATCCACAGCCTTCTGTGTTCCCTGCCAAGTCCAGCCAGGAGCACTGGGACCGAACCACGGGCAGAACTCAGCTAGATTCTCAGGGCCAGAACCGTCTGCCAAGCTCAGCTAGGGATTTTGGGCCCAAAATGCACACAGGGCCCAGCCAGAATTTTTGGGCTGGGACTACGCACCAAGCTCCACTAGGGCCTTTTGGCCCAAAGTGCGTGCTGTGGTCAGTTATTGACTCAGGGCCCGAACTGACCACCAATCTCAGCCAGGAATTCTGGATTCAAACTGTACACTGTGTCCAACCAGAGTCTTAGAGCTGGTGGAACCGAGAGCTCTGTCCAGCCTGTGCCACAGCAGGAGAACTGCGGCTGCTCTGAGTTAGCGCCAGTGGTGGAACAAGTGCTCCGCCCGCACTGTGTCCCCGCAGGGGAGCTGCCGCTGAGCTGAGGTGGTGCCTAGGATGGAACCGAGCACGTCACCAAGCCTGCGCCACAGCAGGAGAACTGCGGCTGCTCTGAGTTAGCGCCAGTGGTGGAACAAGTGCTCCGCCCGGACTGTGTCCCCGCAGGGGAGCTGCCGCTGAGCTGAGGTGGTGCCTAGGATGGAACCGAGCACGTCACCAAGCCTGCGCCACAGCAGGAGAACTGCGGCTGCTCTGAGTTAGCGCCAGTGGTGGGACAAGTGCTCCGCCCGCACTGTGTCCCCGCAGGGGAGCTGCCGCTGAGCTGAGGTGGTGCCTAGGATGGAACCGAGCACGTCACCAAGCCTGCGCCACAGCAGGAGAACTGCGGCTGCTCTGAGTTAGCGCCAGTGGTGGGACAAGTGCTCCGCCCAGACTGTGTCACCGCAGGGGAGCTGCTGCTGAAGTGAGGTAGTGCCTAGTGTGGAGCAGCGTGCTCAACTAAGCCTGCGCCACAGCAGGGGAGCTATGGCCACGCTGAGTTAGTGCCTCAGGCAGAATTGTTTGCTGGGCCGGGCCAATACCCGGGACTCTGGGGCCGAACTGTCCGCCGAGTCCAATCTGGGTCCAAAGGCTCCACGCGACCCAAATCCTGCCCCGAGTCCCCTCTCCCGCAGCAATTCCCACCAGCCACCACACCAATCGCCTCCACCGGAAGGCTATGAGCTGCAAACCTCAGCCGCCGCTGCTGGTGCCGCTGGTGCTGCCGCCTCTACCGCTGCCGCTCCGATCAGAGAAAAAACACGCTCCTCCCGTGTACAGGGGCACGCAGGTCCTCCGCCCCCAGGTCCCTCCGAACCGTGGAGCACTCCCGCTGCCGTGATGTTCGGACCTCGGTGTTCCTGGCTCAGAAATCTGTGCAATTCCCTGAATTGTTCACTGGAGCCTCCAAACGCGGTCCACACTGCTCGCCGCCATCTTGGATCCTTCGGGTGTAGGCTTCTTGACTACAGAGGGCATTAATTCCTCTTATTGCAGTATGCTCCGGCATTAATTCCTCTTATTGCAGTATGCTCCGGGTATACCGAATGCCTGCCCCTTACAAACCAACATCCAGTGTGGAACTCTTCTACTAGTATACCACTGAGTTCAGGTGGGTTAGTCTAAAGACAGTACAGATAGCAAGTTATAATAGAATCCATATCCTTATAGGCAGCAAGTTTCCATACTAGATGATAAAAACTGATGAATTTTCTAAGAAAGACTGTATACAAAAATTCAGAAAACAGAAGATTGATAAAAGACACTTGAAGAATTAAAGTATTATAAATAGAGTGTCATCAGTTTCCTGGGATAACAGTGAAGATTGACTATACATATATGTCAAAATCTGGATTGATTTTTGCCATTAGAATGTAATTTATTTACTAGAGGTTGAACTTTATTATTCAATAATACTGAAGGTGTTCTTTAAACTTTAAGTCAGACGATTTGTGGCTTGATTTAGGACATTTCACTGTGCACATAAGGTAGATAATTCTCTGCATTTGGGAGTGAGTGTATATTTAAGTGTGCGAGTGCCACACTCTAGCAGTTAGTACACACAGGAAGGTTTCATGTCAAAGATTCTGGTAGGAATTAATTTAAAAAGGAAAAAAGAAAACACCTGGAAGAAACTTTCCTTATATGATGGGACAACAATGTAATTTAATCATGTCTCTGAATGTATTAAATTCCTGCTATTAAATGTCATATTCAACAATTATGACAAGGAAAATGACTTAGAAGAGGCTCAAAAATAAAGAGCTGTTATTATTTTATATGTAGAGGTAGGAATGGATATTTGGTTCTTGTGTTAAAAGCTCTACCACAGCTCTTTGTTGCTCAGTATGGTCATAAGTCTTCATGCTTGTAGTTTCAATGGACACCAGTAGATGGCAGATTTATTTTCTTTATTGTTTGGATGTCTATCTCATAGTTCTCTTCCAAGAAACATAGAATGAAACTAAAATGCCCTATATTTTCCTCCCCTTCAATTCTTTGTTGACAAACTACAGCTTTCTTTAATTTATAAAGTTTACTCCTAGTAGTTCTTTTTTTAATTTAAGATTTTTTTTATTAATTTATTCATAATACATCTCAATTGTTATCCCATCCCTTGTATCCTCCCATTCCTCCCTCCCTCCTGCTTTCACCCTACTCCCCTCCCCTATGTCTGTGACTGAGGGGGACCTCCTCCCCTTAATACCCCTTGGGAGGTTGAAATATATAAGGTGACTGGCTGTATGACCACTCTAGGTTGACGTTATATCTATTTGAAGTGGAAATTTTTTGCTGTTACAGGTAGAAACTTGTATTATAATTTCCAGGCAAGAAAGAAAATGAATGAAATTCAATAGAAAAGTTAACACCAGCAATTGAGAAACATTGGATGAATTGTTCAAATGGGGACGGGGTAAGCCATGATGGAGTTAGGCAGATTAACAAAAACTTGGGACTATTAAGTACTGAGGCTCAAATGTGATCCAAGATTGTGTCAAGATTTTATCCATGCATACAGTATTAGTGTCTAATAGCTGCTGTAACAAACACCACCATTTATCATTGTCTGACTGTCCTAGAGGTCAAAAGTTCAAGGTGCCTGGAAGACTGTGTTCCCTTTTGGTGGCCACCTTCTGTTTCCCTGCCCTTGCCAGATTCTCAAGCCTTCTGAGCTTCTGCACAAGATAATGAACTTCTATCTTCGAAGTCAGCAATGATATTGGTTTGTTCATACTGCAGCATCGTTATGAGTTTGTGCCTCTTGCCTTCCTTCACTTTTGAGAATATTTTCATTACACTGTGTACATTGGATAAAATGATACATTTATCATCTAGGCCTGCAGATTTGGCACCACATCTACCTTAAAGAATCACTTCATTTCCACTCTGTGTGTGAGCAAACATATCTGCTTGTTTGGCAGCTTAGTTCATGCTGTAATTTCTCACCTTATAGCGCGTAAGCATATTTCTAATTCCCATCCCAGCTGGGGAGAGGATCTTCTCTTAAAGTAGTAAAAATAAAATAGGACCAAATGAACATCCAGTCCTGTGACTGCTTCTACAGCTTATAACCCGCTGGCTAATGCTTGTCAATGTGATAACAGCTAGAAAAGAAGGATGGGTGTGGCCCATTCTCCGTGTTGTGGACTTAGTTGACTTATGCATCTTTATCCATAGTTTGATAACACCTTGGAATCCTGTTATGTTAAGGTTTTTTTTATTTAAACAGCCACATTAGAATTGGAGTAAAAAGAAAAAATAAAAGTGTTGCTAACAATTCACTTGATATTGTTTACTATGCTTGCTTTACTCTTTGCTATAGATATTAATAAATATTTATTATGCTTTAATGTTCAAATTAGTCAAGTAAGAGACATTTTACTCTATTTTGATACTATGTAGCATTCACCTTGAATTTACAAGTATAGCCTTGTTTACTGTGACATTCCAAAGGTCTTAATATTTTTCCAATTTTTAAAATTCTATCATATTTTACATCACCAGTGAAGTTTCCCCTACTTCTCCTGACCCAGTCTCTAAAGCTGCCTTCCCTCTCTCCAAGATTCACTCCTTCCTCCACTCAGAAAAGAGCAGGACTCCTCAATTGCATAAAAAGCTAAAATAAGACTAGGTACATATCATCACATCCAACCCAATAGGAGACAAAGGATTCCATAAGCAGGCAAAAGAGTCAGAGACAGCCTTGCTCCCACTGTTAAGAGTCCCATAAGAACAGTAAGCTACTCAACCGTAACATATATGCAGAGGACCAAGGTCAGACATCTACAGGATCCCTCATCTCTGTGAGCTCCCATGAGTGCCAGTCATACGATTCTGTGGACCATATTCTTTTTTACATAACTTATTCATCTTACATCCTGATTATTATCCTCTCTCTTGTATCTTCTCATTCTTACCCTCCTTCATTCTTTTGTTCTAATCCCTATTCTCCTAGACCTCAGATGGGCAGGGGCTCTTATCCCTACCATCTGACCACAGCCTCTCAGATCTCATCTGTATAGCCTGCATCCCCTTCCTATGTATGCCCACAGGGCCTACCCACCAAGGGGAAGTGTTCAAATGATAGGCACAAGAGTTGATATCAGAGGACGTTCTCATTCCTGCCACACAACCCTAACCTTGGAGAATAAGCTGACCATTGGCTATGTCTGAACAGGGGGTTTAGGTTCTCTTTCTGCATTGTTCTTGGTTGGTGAGTGAGTTCTCCCTGCTGGGTTCCTGAATCATCTGGGTCCTTACATCCATGCACTTTTCCACACCACTCTCAGTACTACACTCAGAGTCCAGCAGAGAGTTACACCATCTGACCTGATGTCCCGCTTGGTGAAGTCTCTCAGAGGACATCTATGTTGGGCTAATACGCACTTATAAGGGAGTATATACTGTGTATGTCTTTCTGGGTTGAACTTACTTCACTTCAGGATGATCTTTTCTAGTTTAATACATTTACCTGAAAATTCTCAAGATTACCTTGTTTTTAATAGCTGAGTAGTATTCCATTGTGTAAATGTACCACAGTTTCTTTATCCATTCTTATTTTGAGGGACATCTAGGTTGTTTCTAGAGTTTGGCTATTATGAATAAAGCTGCTATGAACATAGTTAACCAAATGTCCTTATTGTATGGTTGAGCATCTTCCAAGTATATGCCTAGGAGTGATAGAGCTATTCCCAATTTTCTGAGAAAATGCCAGAGTGGTTTCCAAAGTGGTTGTAGAAGTTTACAATCCTACCATCAATGGAGGAGTGTTCCTCTTTCTTCATACCCTTGCCAGCATGTGCTGTCACTTGAATTTTTTTATCTTAGCCATTCTGGTAGGTGTAAGAGAGAATCTCAGTGTTGTTTTGATTTGCATATTCCTGATAACTAAGGACTTTGAGTATTTCTTTAAGTGTTTCTTGGCAATTCAGTGTTCCTCTGTTGAGAATTCTCTGTTTAGCTCTGTACCTCATTTTTTAATTGGATAATTTGTCTTGGTGTTGTCTAATTTCCTGAGTTCTTTATATAGTTTTGAATACTAGCCTTTTGTAAGATGTAGGGTTCACGAAGATCTTTTCCCAGTCTGCATCTGTCATTTTGTTCTGTTGACTGTGTCTTTTACTTCACAGAAGATTTTCAGTTTCATGAAGTTCCATTTATTAATTGTTGATCTTAGAGCCTGAGCTATTGGTGTTTTGTTCAAGAAGTTATCTCCTGTGCTCATGATTTCAAATCTCTTCTCTATTTATTTTTCTAATAGATTTAATGCATCTGGTTTTACATTGAGGTTTTTAATCCACTTGGACTTGAGTTCTGTGAAAAATTTGTATTTTTCCACATGTAGACATCCAGTTAGACCAGCGTCATTTGTTGAAGATGCTATCTTTTTTTCCATTGTATGGTTTTGGCTTCTTTCTCAAAAATCAAATATCCATAAGTCTGTGGTTTTATATCTGGGTCTTCAATTTGATTCCATTGACAAATCAGCCTATTTCTATGCCAGTACCAAGTCATTTTCATTACTGTTGCTCTATTGTAGAGCTCGAGATCAGGCATGGAGATTCCTTTGGAAGATGTTTTATTGTACAAAATTTCTTGAGCTACTATGTCTTTCTTGTATTTCCATATGAACTGAGAATTGATCTTTCAAGTACTGCAAAGAATTGTACAGGTATTTTGATAGGGTTTGCAGTGATTCTGTAGATTGCTTTTGGTAAGATGGCTATTTTTATTATGTTTAATCCTCTGATCCACGAGCATGGGAGATCTTTCCATCTTCTGATATCTTCTTCAATTTCACTTCAGAGACTTGAAGTTTTTTAAATTAGAAGCCTTCACTTGTTTGGTTAGAATTACACCAAGATACTTTATATTATTTGAAGCTGTTGTGAAGGGTGCAGTTTCCCTAATTTCTTTCATAGCCTGTTTGTCATTTTTTAATACAGGAGGGCTGCTGATTTTGTTTGAATTAATCTTGTATCTGGCCACTTTACTGAAGGGTTTTTATCAGATGTCAGAGTTCTCTTGTGGAATTTTGGGGATCATTTATGTGTACTATCATATTATCTGTGAATAGTGATACTTTTTGACTTCTTCCTTTCTGACATGAATCCCCTTAATCTTCTTTTGTTGTCTTATTGCTTTATGTAGAACTTCAAGTACTATATTGAAGAGATATGGAGAGAGTGGGTAGCCTTGTCTAGTCTCTCGATTTGATTTGATGTTGGCTATTGGTTTTGTGTATAAAGCCTATATTATGTCTAGGTATATGCCTTGTATCCCTGATCTCTCCAAGACTTTAAACATGAATGCCTTTTAGATTTTTGTCACATGATTTTTCATCATCTAAAGAGGTGCTTTTCATTCAGTTTGTTTATATGGTGGATTGCATTGATGGATTTCCATTTATTGAACTATCCTTACATGCCTGGGATGAAGCTACTTGGTCATGGTGAATCATATCTTGGATGTGTTCTTGAATTTGGTTTGTGAGTATTTTATTAAGTATTTTTGCATTAAAGTTCATAAGAGAAATTGGTCTGAAACTCTTTTCCTTTGTTGGGTCTTTGTGTGGTGTAGGTATCAACATGACTGTGGCCTTATTGAATGAGTTTGGTAATATTCCATTTTAATTTTGTGGAATAGTTTGAAGAGTATTGGGATTAGCTCTTTTTTGAAAGTCTGGCAGAATTCTGTGATGAAACCATCTGACCCTGGGGTTTTTTTAGTAGAGAGAATTTTGATGACTGTTTCTATTTCCATAGGAGAATTAGGACTATTTAATTAGCTTACCTGATCTTGGTTCAACTTTGGTAGTTGGGATCTATCCAGAAAATTGTACATTTCATTTATATTTTCAAATTTTTGGTGTATAGGCTTTTGAAGTAATATCTAATGTTTCTGTGGATTTCCTCAGTGTCTATCATTATGCCTTCCTTTTCATTTCTGATTTTGTTGATTTGGGTAGTATCTCTATACCTTTTAGTTAGTTTGGCTAAGTGTTTGTCTGTCTTGTTGATTTTCTCAAAGAACCAGGTCTTGTTTTCATTGACTCTTTGAGTTTTCTCTTTGTTTCTAATCTATTTATTTATTTATTTATTTATTTTTGTTTCTAATGTATTGATTTCAGCCCTGAGTTTGATTATTTCCAGCAATATACTCCTCTTGAATGTGTCTGCTTCTTTTCTTTTTAGGGCCATCAGATGTGCTGTTAAATTGCTTGTATGAGATATTTTCAATCTGTTTATGAAGGCACTTAGCTCTATGAACTTTCCTCTTAGCACTGCTTTCATTGTGTCCCATAAGTTTGGGTATGTTGTACCTCCATTTTCATTGAATTTTAATGAGTCCCTATTTTATTTCTTTATTTCTTTCCTGACCCCATTGTCATTGAGTAGAGAGTTGTTTTGTTTTCATGTTGTGTAGGCCTTTTTTATTTCTGTTGTTGTTGAGGTTTAGCTTTAGTCCATGGTGGTCTGATAGGATACAAGGTATTATTTCAATCTTCTCGTATCTGTTGAGGCTTGCTTTGTGGTCTGCTATCTGGTCAGTTTTGTAGAAGGTTCTGTGGGGTGCTGAGAAGTACTGGTACCCTTCCCTGGTATGAGGGAAAGTCTTGAAGAAGGGTGGATGTGAGAGGGAAAAAGAAAAATAGAGAGGGAAGGGAAGAGAGGGAGGAATTACTCAGGTACATTTTGGGAGGAATTTTATACTTGACTGACTGTCAGTCAAGGTGCTTCTTTATTTGTAGAGAGCTCAGTAGGCAGAGATAGATGCATGTTATTCTACAACATAGATCGTATAATTTTTGTGCTCAAACATGTGTTTTAACTTTCAGTTGGTCATAAGTTTAGTCATCACTGATAAACTGTGGCAGAACAGAATTTTCTTTTACAACCATTTTTCCTTATCAACTACATGACCCAACTTTTAACCCTACTGAAGTTTCAAGGGCATATTTTGTCAAAACATGACAGTCTGTTCTCAGGCTGGTAACTCTTTCAGTTTCAAGGGCACTATATAGAAGAAAATCTCCAATCTAGTCTGGGCAGCTTGTTATGTCCCAAGAGCGTATTATCAGCTTTTAATAGTCAGAATGCAAATTGTCACTAGACCTAAGAAAAATGTTCAGGCAAAAGTTGCTGCAGTTATTATTCAATTTCTGCCATAATGCAATGTTTCTATTTTATATATTTATAGAATTTATATATCTAATCTTGATTTTCTTTGTTTCTGGTCATATGATACCACCGTGGCCCCATATGAGTTAGCTTCTTCCAAGAAAAGGAGGTCTTAATATTTTATTCTTTCATCATTTATCCACACTATTCTTTGTTATCATTATAAGGAAGAGGCTTTTAATTTGATCTGCTGCCAACTTCTCTAGCTTACCATCTGATTTTGTTTACCTTTGTAAGTTTAGTTTGTTTTGATTACCTTATTCCTGAGTAAGGAACATGCAGGGGTAGATGTGCTAAAGAATATCTTTGAATCACAGCCTCCAGGGCATAAGCAAGACAGCCAAGTGATACCAGATAATGATATCTCCCTAAAAGTGGGAGTGGTAGTATGGTCAGGACATTCCTGAGAAATATTAGAAACAGTACTCTGGGGAGAAGGCACAAATGATTCGAAATAAAAATTTCATCAATCCAATATCCCCAAGTTGTGCAAATAATAAAAGTTCCCCAAGCATGTAACACTTTGAGCACAAGGCCAAAGAAAGGGGGACCATACCACAGTGATTGCATCACTAAACTCAGTTTTTCTGGAGCTGTGATGAACAGCTGTCCCCATTAGATGTGACTGAGACAAAGAATATATAATCTTTTGTGTTGGGGGGGTGGTTTTTTAGATATCTGTTAGGTCCATTTGATTTGTGACATCTGTTAGTGTCATTATTTCTCTGTTTAGCTTCTGTTTTTTTGACCTATCCTTTGATGAGAAGGGGATGTTGAAGTCTTCCACCATTAATGTGTGGAGATCACTGTATGCTTTAAGATTTATTAATGTTTATTTTAAAAATGTGTGTGCCCTGTATTTGGGTCACAGATATTCAGAATTGTGATGTTATCTAAGTTGGGTTTTCCTTTGATGAGTATGAAGTATCCTTTCTCTTCTCCTATAATTAATTTTGGTTGATATATTATTTTCTTAGATATTAGAATGGCTACTCCAGTTTGCTTCTTGTGTCCATTTGCTTAGAGGACCTTCTTCCAGGCCTTTACTCTCAGGTAATGAGTATCTTTGTGGCTGATGCAGAGGAATGTTGGATCCTGTTTATGCGTCCATTCTGTTAGTCTGTGTCTTTTTATTGGTGAACTGATACCATTGATGTTGAGAGAGATTAATGACCAGTGACTGTTATGTCCTTTTATTTTGATGTTGGTTATAATAGTGTGTTTATGTGTTTGTCTATGAAGTTACCTATTTTCTGTATTTTTCTGGGTCTTGTTAGCCTCTTTGGGTTGGAGATTTCCTTCTAGTATCTTCTATAGGCCTGGATTTGTGGATATGTACTGTTTAAACTTGTTTTTGTTGTCTACTATCTTGCTTTCCCTATTTATGGTTATTGAAAGTTTTGCTTCATATAGTAGTCTGGATTAGCATCTGTGGTCCCTTAGGGTTTGCACAACATTTGCCTAAGCTCTTCTGGCTTTTATGGTCTCTGATGAAAAGTCAGGTGTGATTATGATAGGTTTTTCCAGTCTATGTTTCTTGGCATATTTCTTTTGCCACTCTTAATATTTTTTTCTTTGTTCTATGCATTTAATGTTTTGATTATTATGTCGTGAGAGGATTTTCTTTTCTGGTCTATTCTATTTGGTGTTTTGTAGGCCTTTTGTATGTGCATATGCATCTCTTTCTTTAAATTGGAGAAATTCTCCTCTATCATTTTATTGAAAATGTTTTCTGGGCTTTGGAGCCAGACACCTTATGTTTCCTTGATTCCTATTATTCTTATATTTTGTCTTCTCATGGTGTCCTTGATTTCTTGGATGTTTTGTGTCAGGAATATATTAGATTTTACATATTCTTTGATGGTTGTATAAAATCCTTCCATTATATCATCTACACCTGAGATTCTTCCTCCATCTCTTTTATTCTGTTGGAGATGCTTACTTCTGCAATTTCTGTTTTCTATTCTAAGTTCTCTGTCCAGGCCATCCTCAGTTTGTGCTTTTATTATTGTTCCCATTTTTAATCTTCAGATCTTGGACCATTTTATTGATTTCCATTACCTGATTGTCTGCATTTTCCTGAATTTCTTGCAGTCGTTTATTCATTTCCTCACCATAGGACTCTTCTTGTATTTCATTATGGATTGTATTCATTTCCTCCATTATCATCTTCATAAAGAAAGATTTAAGCTCATTTTTTTGTGTGTGTGTTTCAGTTGTGTTAAGGTGTCCAGGGCTGGTTTCATTGAGATAAGTGGGTTATGAAGATGCTGTATCATTTTGGCTTTTGTTGTTTGTGTTTTTGCTGGCCTTTATCAATCCAACTGTTTTTGGTGTTGGGTGTTAGTTTCTGGTGTCCTTCAGTGGCCTTTGAGTATATCTCATAGGTAAGTTGCTATATGTGGAGACCCTCTCACTTGTGAGAGCTGTTCTGGTGAATCAGGTGTGTGACCTGAGGTCAGACCTGGGAACTTTACGTGGACCAGGCATGTGCTCTGAGATCAGATACACCAGTGCTCCACACTGTGGTGCCCCATTCATCAGGGAAACCCAGACAGTGGTGTTCAGTGGCTCACAGTTCAGTCTAAATTATAGTGTACAGGTGCTACACACTACTGACAGGCATGTGGCTAGACCTTGGAGACCGTGGCCATGTCTGCAAGGACAAGTGAGCCTTTCATGGATTAGCTAGGTGACCTTAAGTCAGATCCGCCTGTGTTCCAGATCATGGGGACTCCTCTGGGCCAGAAGACCTAGACACTGGTTTTTTGTGGCTCACAGTTGAGTCTGATATACAGAGCGCAGGTCTGGACCATGTTCTTATGGTGTTCCTTGACAACTCTGGTTCCTGCAACCCCCCTGCCTCCTCAGGACTCCTTTAGCTGCACCTAGTATTTGGTCATGGGACTGTATATCTGCTACCATCTATAGGCAGTACAAACTGTAGGTAAAAAGTTTTATGGATATGTTCATGTCTGAATCCTTTCACTTGAGGTCTTGTCTGGTTACACAAGATGGCCAGTTCAGGATCCATGTCCCCTATGTCTGAGAGTCTTTGCCTGGCTTATTCTTGTAGATTCCATGGAATTTCCATTGCACAAGGTTTCCACTTCACCCATGAAATGCCACCCGCCAATTCCAAAAGTTTCTCCCAGTATTTTCTCCTGTTACAAAACTTATCCACCCCCAGTCAACCAGGGAAATCTACTGTATTTCCTCTTCCCAGGGAGATTATTGTGTCCTTTCTTCAGCCCTCCTTGCTATTATTTAGGCACTATGGGTCTGTGGATTGTAGCAAGATTTTCTTTTAATTTACTACTAATATCTTTTTGTGTGTCTTTCTGCATCTGGGTTACCATACACAGACTGTTTGTTTGTTTGTCCTAGTCCTGTACATTGGCCTGTAATTTCATGATGTCATTATTTTTAACAGCTGAGTAATATTCCATTGTGTAAATGTACCACATTTTCTTTATCCATTATTCAATTAAGATACATCTAGGTTGCTTCTAGCTTCTGACTATTATGAATAAAGGTTCTATTAAAAATGTTTAGCAAGTGTCTTTGTTCTAGGATAGAGTATCCTTTGGGTATAACTGCAGGAGTGGTATAGCTGGGTCCCAATTTTCTGAAAAATTGCCATATTGATTTCCAAAGTTGATGTAAAAGTCTGCACTTTCATCAGCAGTGGAGGAGTGGCCCACATTCTCTCCAGCAAATGCTGTCACTGTTTTTTTATCTTAGTCATTTTTACAGGTGTAAGATGGAATCTCAATGTAGTTTTTCATTTTCCTGTTGACTAAGGAAATTGAACATCTCTTTAAGTGTTTATCAGCCATTTGAGATTCCTCTGTTGACAATTCTATATTTAAATGTGTACCTAATTTTTAAATTGATTATTTGGTTTGCTGATGTCTGGTTTCATGAATATTTTATAAACATTTCATATTAGCTTTCTGTCAGATGTGGAGTTAGTGAAGATCTTTTCTCATCTTGTGGGCTGCTTCTTTGTCCTATTGATGACATTTGCCTTACAGAATCTTTTCAGTTTGAGTGACTCCCATTTATTAATTGTTAATCTTAGTGCCTTCACTACTGGTGTCTTGTTCAGGAAGTTGTCTCCTGTGCCACTGTGTTCAATGCTATTCTCCATTTTCTTGTCTATCAGGTCCAGTGTTTTATGTTGAGGTCTTTAATATACTTAGACTTGTGTGTGCAGGGTGATAGATATGGGTCTATGTGTATTTTTCTACATGCAGATGTACAGTCAGAACAGCATGGATTGTTGAAGATGCTGTCTTTTTTCCTTTGTATATTTCTGGCTTCTTTATAAAAACATCATGTGTCCATAGGTATGGGGGTTTATGTCTGAGTCTTCAATTATATTCCATTGATCAATGTATCAGTGTATCTTTATAAGCATGTCCTTTAGGTTAGAAAAATTTTTCCCATGAATTTCTTAAATATATCTTTTGAGTTTTGAGCTGGGATCCTTCTACTATTTATATTATTATTAGGTTTGGTCTTTTTATGCTTTCCAAGATTGTCTGTATGTTTTGTGTTAGGAATTTTTTAGATTTTACATTTTCTTTGACCAATGAATCTATTTCTTCTGTTACATTGATAATGCCTGAGATTCTTTTTTTTATCTTCTTTATTTTGTTGGTTTGTTTGCATTTGTAGTTCTTATTTGTGTATCTGTATCTCCATTTCCAGAATTCCTTCAGGTTTTTAAAAATTGCTTATTTCCATGTTCAGGTCTTGAACAGTTTTCTTCAGCTGTTCATTTGTTTTTTCTTGGCATTCTTTAAAGTATTTATTGATTGCCTTCATTTTTTGGTTTGCCTTTCCTCAATTTCTTTAAGGGAGTGTTTCATTTTCTCCTTAATGACTTCTATCATCTTCATAAAGCTGGACTTGATGTCATTTTATTGTCCTTTGCCTCTATTGGAACATTCAGGTATTACTATCTTGGGATAGCTGTGCTCTGGTGGTGCCATACTGCCATGGCTATTGTGGATTATGTTCTTATACTGCTGTATAGGCATTTGGGTTTGGGATGATTATATGATTTATGAGTTTGACTTTGTTGGATGGGTGTTTTGTTCCTTAATTTCTGTTTCTTCTTTGGTCTTCTGGTTTGGGGGCTCTGGATTTCTGGCATCTCATTTCAGATCTCATAGGAAGTCTTTGTCCAAGTTGGGTGCTGGACTTTTGGTGACTAGCTTGTACTTTGGTAGAGCAGGGGTGTCTCTGCCTGAATCACATGGTGGAATCTGGTGATGAGGTGGATAATGGGGATTAGATATCCTGGCTGAGTGTAAGCAGTCTGCTTGTGGGTTGCCTATCTGTGGTTCCAGTGGTCAGGGTAGTCTCTGGCCCAACAAGGAGCCTCTGCTTGAGTTTGCCTATCTTTTTTTCTGGCATACTTGGCTTGTACCCATTTTTCAAACTGTCATGGCTTGCTTCTGAGCAGCAGAAGTCCACCTGAGTTGGGGCTGGGGAGAGGTGAGGTGAGACATGTGTTGTGGGGCTTTGAGAACACTGGGTAGGTGTGTCACTCACCTTTTATTCTGAGTAGTATGACCTGCATCAGAACCCTGGAAGTCCCTGGTTAAGAAATGTTATCAAATATTTTGCAAATTATTAGACATCTTGGTGAATGCTGGATACTGGCTCATATTTTTGTTATTGAGTGGTTCCTAAGCTTACCTCCACATTAGAATTATCTAGGGAGTTTTGAAAAATACTAGACACCAACCCTACCCCAAATCAATTAAGTCAAAATCCTTAGAGATTAGGGCTATATTATGACTATTTTAAAGCTTCCATGATACTTTGAATAAGCACCCAGAGTTAAAATCTCTGCTGTATAGTTGGTCTGTTTTTCTATGCTAGTCATGCTGGTCTTTCATTTCTTCTACTCTGAGCTTGACCAAAAGATTAGCGTTTCCAAGTAAGATTGAGTTAATTGGAAGCTTCTGTTTTTATTGAAGCTGCCAGCTTGTGTTTCCTGTGAAAAACCCAATGGGCTTGTTCTTGACAGCAACTGTTTTGCCTGTTTCTTTGAATTCACAGATAAATAAAGGCTCAGACATATTCAAGTAAATAACAGCAAGACTTTCTCCACAGGCAGAAGGCAGCTTTAAGTTACTTGAGTGTTTATATTTATCGATGGTAATACTTTTAAACAATGAGGAGTTGAGTTACAATTACCATAAAACACGACAAAATTTGCCATTTTAGAATTGCAAGTATGTGTGCTTCCCAAAATCACTTGTGCTTAGAATGGACTTTTTTTTTTTTTTTTTTTTTTTTTTTTTTTTTTTTTTTTTTAAGAAAAATGTTTACTGAAGAATAATTTACATAAGAAAAATGGCAAATGGGGCACCACATTTGATTAGTGTTTTACAAGCTAAACACACCCATGGACTAAACATCTGAGCCAAGAAACATTTTTTCCAACCTTCTCACTTACATCATGTATTGATAGAATGGACTTTGTAACAGATTATTAATACATGTAATGTTGGGAGTCATGTTAAGGGCACCATGAGGTATCACAAAATTAAATGTTTCTCGTATCATAAATTTGTCAAATGGCATTTTATTGCCAAACTTTATGTCTTGAAAATATCTGGTAGATACTGTACAGAAAGGATTTAATATCTTATAGATGATTTTGAATAAGTATAACATCATGTTAAGGACTTAGGGGAAGAAAGTTGTTAATTTATTTCACATGTCAGCAGAAAACACTTTAATTTTGCTTTTATTTGTCTGTAGATTTTGTGTGTCCATTTTGGTAGACTTATGGATTTTGTAGCTATTTTTAAAAATAGATTTTGAATACATAATTGTATACAATGGCATGTATTTACAGACCTTTCTATGTTAGGACTTACAGAATTTTCTTCTAATAGAGGATGCCTCTCTACTTTTATAGCAATGTGAAAGAGTAAGCTGCATGCATTTGCAAAACTTGCCCATGCTTGAGCTCATCATGGGACTCACTGTGACAACTCAAACTAGATGGAATGTGTCATTGCATCTGAAAAAAAACACCCAACTAGAGTCTGAATAACCAGTTAACCAAATGGTTAATAAATCAAAATGACAGAAAAAAATCTCATTCATTGAATATCAATTGAATTTCCTTTCACCTCAGACTCTCCCAGAAAGTGAGGTTAAAGGCATACTTCTAGATGAAGGTATCAGTCTCTAACATCCCTTGTAATGAAGATTCAGTGAGTATCTCCAAGCCTTCACACTGATGCTGGAGGAAATTTGGTTGGAAAATTCAAATAAAGAAAGAGTGGGAGTAGGAGGCTGGATGCTTCTTTCCCTGAAACAAAAGTTAGTACAGTAGCTAAGCATCAGGGTGAATATTGAAAAAGTACTAGTAAATTCTGAAGGATAGGTTGGTTCATGAGATATGTTGAATATGTTATTTCTGAGTTTATAAACATTTGGGTATAGCACCCATTTTGATTCATTTTTAACCATTAAAGTTAGACTTTTGTTCTCTGGGCAGAATCTAGAAGAGTCAGTGTTTACTTTTCAGAAAAATGGTTCTTAGTTTCTTGGTTTAAAAAATAGTTTATCTTAAACTTGGCAAGCTGCTGGCAAAAGATTTTACATACATTTTAAGGGAAAAGAGAAATATCTAGAGTTCTGAGTTTTCTAAAGGAAGAGCTCTAACAAAGATGAGGCCAAGTCTCAAAAGTCAGAGAGAAATCTGTCTAAAGTTTAGCCAACCTTAAGGGAACTTGAGGTTGTACTCCTTACTGCATTGACCCGGACATTTCAAGAGGAGCTGACCTCAATAGAGAGTGATCCAGCTAGGAAGTGAGTCTGCGAAATTTTGTGCAAGGAAGCAGAGCCCTAGGGCAGTGCTGAGAGGAAGGGCTTTCCTTCAACCAAATGTGTACAGTGATTGCTGAAGTAGAAAAGAGCAGAGTCTCTGTAGGCCAAGGAAGAGCAGGATTCTGTTAAAGATCAATAGAAAGCCCTGGAGATGCTGACAGCAGGAAACCTTGCCCTACTATCATGTTTCTGAAAATTGCTGGAAAATCTACTTCACCATTAGGGCAGTGTGGCAGCTGTGGGGGAAAATCCAGGAAAATCCCTTGGTCTAGTAGAAGATAGCAACTTCTTCTTATGAGTTCACCATGTTAGCATCTCATGGAACATTTTGAAATGGAGAATAGTCTACAGGAGACCATGGAGTTGGCTTTGATTTCAATAACATAGTTTTAAGAATTGGTTCTAACAAGGTACATGAAATTTCTTCTGTGTTTGTAGTATCCTTCCGACTGATGCGTGCTTAAATGAAAAATAATACACTTCTCTCTATAGAAAGAGCAGTAGAAATAAATAGACACTTCCATTTTAATCTTGTTACTTTTCATTGATTCTTTCATGTATGTGATCTTGGGGAAGCTATTTATATGTTCTTTCCTTTAACTCTGTTTTTCTCATGACCAGTTACAAAATCTGTATATGATTGGTATAGTGATTGAATATATTAAAAATATAACCCCTGTAAGACTTTACCTTCCTATGAATATGATACATGTGGTGGCTATTCTCTGCAGTCCATGTGACTACATCTGGAATTAACTAAAAATCAAGTGGCTGGAGATCTCTGTGAGAGTTTTTCTTAATTAAATCATTTGAAGTGGTAAGACTCAATTTTCATCCTGATATTTTGAAGTGGGTAGATCTACCATTCATCTGGGCCAAACTTTCTGGTGCTAGCCTACATAAAGTATATAGAAGAAAACCTTTTGCTCTTTGCCTGCTTGTCTTTCCTCTTGGTGGCACATCCATTGCCTCACTGGAATTAAAGCTTCTTCTTTGTGATTCCAGAATATACTGAAAACAAAGAGTGTGTTTATTTGTTGTTGTGTTTTGTTTTGTTGTTGTTGCTATTGTTAGGTATTGGGTGACAAGTAACATAAAATGAGCTATTGAACTTGGGTAATTTTTCTGAAATCTTTCCAGCCAGATCCACTCCAGCCACACTTTTGTCACATATTCCTAAGACTCTGAAGTCAAATGTTTATCACTTACCCATTAACCTGTTCATTCGGTGTTCAATTTCTCATTGAATGACACTTGTTACCTTAGTGTAGAGAAAGGTGGCTATCATTTGTCTCTTTTATCTCTGTTATTTTGGTTGTTTATATTTCTCTTCTTCTTATCTTATGAAGCTATTTATAACATATAAGATCCCACAACATAGATTTTTGTTCCTATTACTAGTTTGCTATACAAATGTATATTACTTATTTTATTCCACTTTACCATTCTATGATAAGATTTTTTGTGTGTTTCTTTTCTCCTCCAATTTACCTTTCTATGTCCTGTCACATAAACGTTTATTTTTATAAATCTACAATTTATAACCAAAGAATGAATGTATGTTTATTCATGTATGTACATGGTCATGTGACTGTACATGTGAACAATTAATGTGGAGTTAAGCTGAAATATAAACATGTCAGCTTGAAAGAAAATATTGAAAAATTAAATTGAAATAAAAAATGAAATAAGATTAGGTAACTTTTCCTTTTGACTGATTCTTGTCTATGAGTCTCCAGGTCTTGTTGGAAGGATGCATGTGTGATTTATTGTCATTACCAATGTGCTCTGTCATTCTATGTTGTGTTACACCATGCATGCTAGTTGCTAGTGATTGGATTAAATTCATATTAACAGTGATGGCAGAAAGCCTTCATTTGATTGAAGCCTACCTTATTATCTCATCAAATAATTCACTGAATAAATTACATGCTATACACTTTACCTGGAAATTATGTCCTATACATCATTTAGGAAGAATATAGGTATATATTTATCATCCTACTCAAAACATGATTCAAAGCTTTGTCAGTGTTGTGTTTACCATCATTATGACTTACCAAATCTTTTAGCTGTTTAAAAGGTACCAGTACTTCTCTTTCTCCAGCTGTCACTCTTGTTTTCAATTTTTCAGTATTCCAGGTTTGCTATTGCTTTACACATAGTCTGATGTACCTTTCTAGGTAAATTTAAAGATTTGTTTAGATTAAAACCTATGTACAACATTCCAGAGCACTTAATGTCACATGCCATGACCTATTCTACCCCAACTTGGGAGATAGAAGCAAATGGTAGCATGCCAAAAGAAGATATCCTATTATAAAAGTTAAAAAACATGAATTATGAGAAGAAATAGGAAGAAAATAAGAAGAAATTACAAGAAGCTGTTGCACACCTGGCCATTCAGGGTATTTGTGACATTTTAACATAAATAGTTCTTTGAGGCCAGTTATCAAACTAACCAAGCTTGATTTTCTTTCAATTGCCATCAAGGAACAGAAAAATATCAGAGTGATAATAATGTATTCTTGTTAGCTACATTCAGTACAGAAACAGCCATTTTTGTTAGGAATATAAGCATATAATAGGAGAAGATGTAACCACTATTAAAATCTCTTCCTGTTCCAGTTGTATTTATATTTTTATATGTTATAATCTCATGACACCAGATGTATTTAACTGCTTTTTATAGATTCCAGTTAAATATATTGTGCTATCCTAAGTGCTAAGTAGTCATGGACTTATCATGATGACTCTCGGGTGAACTGAGGCACTTCAGTAAGCATAATAATATACCAGACATGCTATACCATGTTGTATTGGGATTCAGATATCAAGAGCAGGGCATAAAAAATCTTAGGAGGCATCAGAATGCAATCAACCAAATGTTGCCCTCTAATTGGAAGATAACTTCTCAAAGTGAGGGCTTCTTTGGGAATCATATCACATATTTCTATAGTCAGAAGTTATAATAAAGTAAATATTTACATATACATATGATACATGTACAGATTAAAATGTATATACACATAGGTTTGTGCAAATATGGCTTTTTTCCTTTTATTGATGCAATTACTTATACTTCTACACCAATATATTTATATAGATATGTGACATATTCTTTTACTCATTCTTTTATCTCTTTACTTCTGCTAACTTTTCTACACTTTTTCCCTAGAGACTTACTTAGACTGTTTCTAAGGGAAAGAGTAGACATTCACAGAGCATAGGAAAGTTAGGCACAAAAGGTTGAGTCTTAAGGATCTAAATGTACTTGGGTCATAAACCACTTACTTGGAAGATAGTTTTGCAAAGAAGTGAAACCATCATGTTTGATCCTAACTTGGTGGAGGAATGAGTGGATTGATTCTCAGACTCCCTGGTCCCCCAATTTGCCCCACGCCAGTCCACAAAAATCCCAGGTGCCACAAGGGGCACAGACAGCTGTAGGCATTTTGCCCAGCTGCAGCAGCAGGCTCTGAAACCAGAGACACACAGCCACCACTGCATGATCTGAGAATGCAGACGCTGCTTAGAGTGAAGGAACACAGCAGACATCTGAGCAGGGCTGGGCAGAAGCCAAATGGCTGTGCCCAGAGGACTATTCTGGCAAAACTGGTCACAACTGACCCAGCCTATGCAGGCTCCACAGCCTAGCAGGGATTCTCATGCTCTTGGGAGAGGCTGGGCAGGTCAGAGGAGATACAGCAAAAATCTAGCCAACCAACAACAATCAGAAGGCAATAGCTGCTCTTTCCCTGGCAGGTGGAACCTTAGCCCCACTACTTGGTTGGAGCAGGAAGCAACCTAAACAACTTCTAGAAGCCAGCAGGGGTTCAGGCATGCTAGGGTGATCTGAGCCTAGGAACAAAAGTAACAAGGCCTGATGGCAAGGTATTCAAAGCCCACCCAAAGTTAGGAAAATGGGTTCTACATACACTACCTCAAACCAATACTGGAGCTGCAGAGCACCAGCATCTACCCTGGCTAACCTAGTGTGGAGACCAGGGTGTGGAGCAAGGTCTTCAGGAGCCAAAATAAGAACACCTACCTGTCTTAGGGAAGAGTTCCCTGACAACCACAGGCAAAGGCCCACAAACTATAATCACTCACAAACAAACTGCTCTCAACAACTAGTAAAGGACTCCAGAAGCTACCTTCCAACATCACACACAGCAAGATGGCTAAAGGCCAGCATAGAAGCATGAACAACAAAAACCAAAACAATATGGCATCTCCAGATCATAGCTATCCCAAAGAAAGCAACCCGGAGAACTCAAGCACAATTGAAATACAAGAAAATGATCTCAAATCTTTAGTAATGAAGATGATAATGGAGGAAACAAATAAAATCCATAAACAAATGCAGGAAGATGCAGCCAAAGAGAGAAGACATAAAAGAAGCCTATAGAGAGGCACTGGAAGGAATTCAGGAAGATACAAACAATCATATGAAGGAAATCAACAAAACAGTTCATCATCTGAAGATGAAAATGGAAACAATGATAAAGACACAGAAGAAAAATGGGAAAGAGAAGGCTGAGAGAAGAAAGCAAACAACATAGAGGTGAGCTTCTCTAACAGAACCCAAGAGATATATGAAAGAATTTTGGCAGTAAAAGATACAATTATAAGTCTTGAAAGAACCAAAAAAGAAAATGCTAAATCTGAAAATTTCCTGACATAAAACATCCAAGAAATCAAGAACACCATGAAAAGCTGAAACCTGAGGATAAGAGGCATCAAAGAAAGTGAAGATGCATGACTCCAAGGCCCAGAAAATATTTTCAAAAAAATCATAGACGAAAATTACCCCAATTTAAAGAAGGAGATGTTTATAAACATACAAGAGGCCTACAGAACACCAATAGAATAGACCAGAAAGAAAAACTTCCCATCACATAATAAAACAAAATATACAGAACAAAGAAAAAATATTTAAAGCAGCAAGAGAAAAGGGCCAAGTAACATATAATGACAAACCTATCAGAATTACACTAGACTTCTCAACAGGGACCATAAAAGCCAGAAGGGCCTGGACAGAGGTCCTGAAAACCTTAAGAGGACACAGATGCCATTACAGACTACTATAGCCAGCGAAACTACCTATAAACATTGATGGAGAAAACAAGATATTCCATGACAAAAACAAATTCAAAAAGTACCTATCCACAAATCCGCCATTACAGAAATTACTAGAGGGAAAATTCCACCACAAAGGTACAAGCTACAACCAAAACTACACAGGAAATAGATAACTGCACCTCCATAAACACACAACCACACAAACTCTCTACTGTAACCAAGATCAAAATTAAGGGACTTAATAGTCACTTGTCATTAATATCTCTCAACATCAATGGTCTCAATTCTCCAATAAAAGGGCACAGACTAACTGAATGGATGCATAAACAAGATCCAACATTCTTCTGCATTCAAGAAGCACATCTGAGCCACAAGGATAGACATTACTTCAGGGTGAAAGACTGGAAAAAACATTCCAAGCAAACATTCACAAGAAGCAAGGTGGTGTAGCCATTTTAATATCCAATAAAATAGACTTTCAACCAAAATTAATAAAAAAGAGTGAGGAATGACATTTTATACTCATCAAAGGTAAAATCAACCAAGATGACATCACAATTATGAACATCTATGCTCCAAATACAAGGGCATCCACATTTGTAAAAGAACTATTAACAAAGCTTAAACCAAACAGCAATCCCCACACATTAATAGTGGGATACTTTAACACCCTACTTTTACTGAAGACTAGGTCATTGAAACAGAAACTAATCCTAGAAATAACATCATTAACCAATGCCATGAATCAAATGGATCTAACAGATATCTACAGAACTTTTCAACCAAACACAAAGGATTATACCTTCTTCTCAGCACCCCATGGTACCTTCTCCAAAATTGATAACTTAGTAGGTCACAAAGCAAGCCTCAACAGATACAAGAAGAATGAACTAATACCTTGTATCCTATCAGATCACCATGGTCTAAGGGTGGACTTCAATAACGAGAAATAACAAAAAGCACATGAAAACTAAACAACTCTCTACTTAATGACACCAGAGTCAGGGAAGAAATAAAGAAAGAAATTAAGGACTTCCTAAAATTCAATGAAAATCAAGGAACAACATACCAAAATTTGTGGAACACATTGAAAGCAGTGCTAAGAGGAAAATTTATAGCACTAAGTGTCTTTATAAAGAAATTGGAAATATCCCACATAAGCAACTTAATGACACATTTGGAAGCCCTAGGAAAAAAAGAAGCAGAAGCATCCAAGAGGAATAGACATCTGGAAATAATCAAGCTCAGGGCTGAAAGCAATAAATTAGAAACCAAGAGAACAATTCAAAGCATCAACAAAACCAGGAGCTTGTTCTTTGAGAAAATCAATTAAGTTTGGCAAACTGTTAGCCAAACTAACTAAAATGCAGAGAGATACTATCCAATTCAGCAAAATCAGAATTGAAAAGGGAGACATAACTACAGACACTGAAGAAATACAAAGAATCGTAAGATCCTACTTTAAAGGCCTATATGACACAAAATTTCAAAATTTAAAGGAAATGGACAGTTTTCTTGATAAATTCCTTTTGCCAAAATTGAATCAAGAACAGATAAACAAACTAAAGAGTCTCATTTTCCCTACAGAAATAGAAGAAATCATTGATAATGTCCCAACCAAAAAAAAGCCCAGGGCCAGATGGTTTCTGTGCAGAACTCTACTAGACCTTTAAAGAAGAGCTAACACTGATAATCTTCAAGCTATTCCAAAAGATAAAAATGGATAGAACATTACCAAATTCATTCTATGAGGCCATAGTCACATTGATACCTAAACCTCACAAAGATCCAAATAAGAAAGAGAATTTCAGACCAATTACTCTTATGAACATTGATGTAAAAATACTCAGTAAAATACTTGCAAAATGAATACAAGAACACATCATATATATCATTCACCCTGACCAGGGAGGCTTCATTCCAGGCTTACAGGGATGGTTTAATATATGAAAATTCATCAATATAATCCACCATATAAACAAACTGAAAATAAAAACCACATGATCATCTCCTTAGATGCAGAGAAAGCATTTGATAGAATCCAACACCCATTCATGTTTAGAGTTTTGGAGAGATCATTGAAAAAAGGCACATATCTCAACATAATAAAGACTGTATACAGCAAGCCAATAGCCAAAATCAAATTAAATGGTGAGATACTTAAGGAAATTCCTCTAAAATTGGGAACAAGGCAAGGCTGCCCACTCTCTCCGTATCTCTTCAATATAGTACTGGAAGTTCTAGCCAGAGCAATAAGACAACAAAAGGAGATCAAGGGTATCCAAATGGGAAAGGAGGAAGTCAAATTATCCCTCTTTGCAGATGATATGATAGTGTACATAAGTGACCCTCAAAACTCCACCAGAGAACTCCTAAAGCTGATAAACACCTTCATCAAGTTGGCTGGATACAAAATTAACTCAAAAAGGTTAGTAGCCTTCCTATATACAAATGACAAGCATACAGCAGAAGAAATTAGGAAAACCACACCCTTCACATTAGCCACAAGCAATATAAAATATTTAGGAGTTACTCTAACCAAGCAAGTGAAGGACTTGTTTTAAAAAGTTTCAAAACTCTGAAGAAAGAGATTGAAGATGACATGAGAAGATAGAATGATCTTCCTTGTTTGTGGATTGGGAGAATTAACATAGTAAATATGGCCATCTTACCAAAAGGAATTTACAGATTCAATGCAATCCCTATCAAAATACCTACATAATTTTTTAAAAGACATTGAAAGTTCAATTCTGAACTTCATATGGAAAAACAAAAACACCAGAATAGCTAAAACAATCTTGTACATAAAAGATCTTCCAGAGGAATCTCCACACCCAATCTCAAGCTGTACCATAAAGCAACAGTACTTAAAACAGCATGGAACTGGCAGAGCAATAGGATGGTTGATCAATGGAATCAAATCGAAGACCTTGAAATGAAGTTACACACATTTGGTCACTTGATTTTTGACAAAGAAGCCAGATCTATCCAATAGAAAAAAGATAGCATCTTCAACAAATGGTGCTGGTCTAATTGGATGTCTACATGTAGAAAATTGCAATTAGATCTGTATTAATCACCATTCACAAAACTCAAGTCCAAGTGGATTAAAGACCTCAATATAAAACAAGAGACACTAAATTGGTTAGATGAAAAAATGGGGAAGAGCCTGGAACACATTTGCACAGGAGACAACTTCCTGAACAGAACACCAAAAGCCCAGGCCTTAAGGTCAACAATCAATAATTGGGACCTCAAGAGGCTGAGAAACTTCTGTTAGGCAGAAGATACTGTCAACAGAGCAAAGCGACAGCCTACAGACTGGGAAAATATCCTCACTAACTCTACATCTGACAAAGGTCTAATATACAAAATATGTAAAGAAATCAAGGAATTAAACACCACCAAACCGAATAACCCAATTAAGAAATGGGGCTCAGAACTAAACAGTGAATTTTCAACAGAGGACTATCAAATGGCTGAGAAACACTTAAAGAAATGCTCAATATCTTTAGGCATCAGAAAAATGCAAATCAAAATGACTCTGAGATTACATCTTATACTCATCAAAATGGTTAAAAAAATATTCAAGTGACCCCACATGCTGGCGAGGATGTGGAGAAAGAAAAACATATCTTCATTGCTGGTGGGAATGCAAACTTGTGCAACTGCTTTGGAAATCTATTTTGAGCTATCTCAGAAAAATGGGAATAGGCCTTACTCAAGACTCAGCTATTCCACTCCTTGCAATATACCCAGAAGATTCTCACCACACAACAAGGGCATATGCTCAACCATGTTCTTAGTAGCCTTATTCATAATAGCCTGAACATGGAAATAGCCTAAGTGTCCCTCAGTAGAAGAATGGATAAAGAAACTGGTATATACATTTACACTATGGAATACTACTCAGCCATTAAAAGCAAGGAAATCCTGAAATTCGTGGACAAATGAATGGAACTAGAAACGATCATACTGAGTGAGTTAAGTCAGAAGTAGAAAGATTCACATGGTATGTACTCACTTATAATTGGACACTAGCCAAAGAGGCATGTCCACGAAAGTCTTCACTTACCAGGAGATTGGGATAGATGTGAGAACATCCTAATGGGACTCTAGGTGAGATAAATATGGGAGGATCAAGAAATAGAAGGATCCAGATGGTCCTAGAAACCTACAAGTAGAACATTATGATGGGTGGATCTGGGTCCAGGGGTCCAGCTCAAACTTCTGCACCAACCAAGGACAATACATGCAGGAAACTTTGAACCCCTCCTCAGATCTAGCCAATGAACAGGACATTCTCCACAGTTGAGGGGAGAGCAGGGACTGACTCTGACATGAACTCTGGTTCCCCATATTTGACCACTTCCCTTGATAGCCTGTGATCATATAGTAGGGGAGGAAGTCCTCCTCGGTCACAGACATAGGGGAGGGGAATAGGGTGAAAGCAGAGGGAGGAATGGGAGGATACAAAGAATGGGCAAATAATTGATGTGTAATCTGAATAAATTAATTTAAAAAACAAAAACAAACAAACAAACAAACCAAAAAACTCAGCCTCCTTATGGAGATGGCTTCAAATGGGGCAAACCAGGCACTGGGCAAATAGTCTTCTTTTCTGACACAGACAGAATTCTGCCTAAAAATGGGCAAGCTTGGATGTAGACAGAGTCAATGGCCAAACTCTGCCAAGACAGGGTAATCAAGTCCTCAATAGTTCCTGCCTCAAAAATATATCTGTCAGATGTACTAGGCCAGAAGGCTGTAGATGATGTTCCAATGCTATAGAGAGTTTGGGTGACTGTTCAGTCAGCAAACTGTCTCTGCCTTTTTTCATTTTGGAAGCTGCTCAACCGCACTTCTGGTTTACTCAGGTAATTAAGTTTTATTCCTTCTGAAGTCTCTGATGGGGTTGAACAACAGATAGTTTAGTTTTACAATTATGTTTACTTGTTTACAGGTTAAGATGTTTTTAGGTCTAGGTAGATGTTTTAAGTTGGTAGAAATGAGATATGATAGATATTTATTTACATTCAGAATTTTAGACTCACCAAGATAAGAAAAATGTTTTCTTCAAGGCTGCCAAATGTAAATAGCCTAATCACTATGAATGTAACATTTACATAATTATTGATTGTTTCCTGGTTCTCCCTGCTGTATGTAGTTTACTTTATTTATGTGTGATAATATAAATGTATATGTAAAATATAAAAAATTTTACAAAGAAAGTAACTTATGGTTAAAACGTATTTTGAATAAAAATTTGAGAAATTTTATGCAAGAAATCAAGGACAACCAACTCTTCCTAAATGATCTCTTCCTCGGGAAATAGAGAGTTTCTGCCCACGGGAAGTAGCTTATCAACAGAGCACTCACTACCATTGACTGAGACCTAGCTTTAGTCTCTAGTCCCCTACACACACACACACACACACACACACACACACACACACACACACACACACACACTCACGAAAAAATAGCACAGTTTATTGAGTCAAGTTTTAAGGAAACCCTGCTTGATAGCCAGGTAAAAGGATGGGCATGTCAGTCTAACTGGAGGGCAGAATATAAATCTGAAAGAACACAATTTTTAAAAAGAGCAGGGTGGGAAATTGATTTTTTGGGTGACAAGAACAAAAGGAAGAGCAGACACAAGACTGTTGTTATAGCACATTAAGGAAATAAATGGAGCTTAAGCTATGTGGAGAACAATAGGAACGGATAAGGAGGCCATTCCTCCTCTCTGTTCCTAACATATTTCCCAAAGTTCAGAGAAAAATAACATTATAAGTAAAAATGGCAGGATTTAGGTTCTAATTTATTTTAAGGATGAGAAAAATGAGGCAAAAAGACTCATGAATTTCTACATAAAGTCAGATAAGATGATGATGCCTAGAAATAAACAAAATCCCTGGTTGGGGATATGCCACTTGGTATTTGTCTTAGTTAGAATTTTATTGCTGTGAAGAGACATCATGACAACTCTTATAAAGGAAATAAAATTAGGGTGGCTCACAGTTCAGAGGTTTGGACCATTATCATCATGGCAGGAAGCATGGTGGCACACAGGCAGACTTGGTATAGAGACTAAGCTGAGAGTTCTGTATTTGGATAAGCAGACCAGAGAAACTCTGGGCCTGGCTGGGCCTTCTGAAACTCCAAAGCCTACCCCTGGTGACATACTTCCTCAGACAAGGCCACACCTACTCCAACAAGGATATTCTTTCCAATAGTGTCAGTCTCTATGGAGGTCATTTTCATTCAAATTACCACATCATTGTAAGAGTGTTTATTCATCTTTAGATCTATTGAATGTTGGATGCATGCAGGACAATTGAGAGACACCTAAACTACAGAATAGGAGAAAGCTATGCATTGAAGATTAAAGGACGCATAATAGGTAATTAAGTCTTTGTTGGTCCTTAATATGTAGAAGCAGCCAAAACACTCCAAGATGATCAGAGAACTTCACTTGCAGTGAGCTTAAAAGAAATCTACACAAAAGAAGCCAAGAGGAGAAATGGCCACAAAACAGTAAAAAGCGTACAATGAATTTTTGTTGAGCACCAAGGAATTTCAGTAAAATCATCAATGGTAAATGATAGGACTCAAACATGGAAGGTTAAAAAACATTGTCATTTTTGTTTTTCGTAACAATAAAGAAGTTCAATGGTGACTTATGCCAGGTATATACCATTGGTCACTTTTTTCATAAGATCTGTATGATAGTGCCAGGTTGAAGAAAGGGTGAATGTGTCACACAATGAAAGGAAATTGTTTGAGGTGATGGTAATATACCAGCATAGATGATGGCATCTGCTTCATCCCTCATAATAAACCAAGGTCTGGAAGTCTGCCTTGTAGGTTCCTGATGATAGAGCTGAAACCAGAAGGCAGAAACCTGGGCATGATAGTCAATGTCTGTGGTACCAGCACAAAGGATACTTAAGAAGGACAGCATTGTGAGTTTAATGCCTGTCCAGGCTACACAGTAAGACCTTGTTTTGAAAACAAACCAATCAACAAATAGGGAAACAGAACTCTTTGGTACAGGATATAAGTAAATTAAAGTTCAAAGATCAATTTGTACAATTTGCATATGCACATGGATAAGTGGAGACAAAAAGGTAGAGTTGAAGAGTTTGAACCCATCAACAACAAACAGCACATGATAGACTGGAGTGTTATCTAAGACATGACGCTGAACAGTTCATTATAAAAGAGTTTTCTTGAATAAGTGGCCCCCAATAATTGCTTAGCCAAAAAAACTGGCAAAATTGGAAGGCAACCTAGTCCTCCATTTAATGGAAGTTTGTCATACTTTCATGATATAAAGGGAATTAGTTGAAAGAAAACTGAATGATCAATAGATCCTACTGATCTATTGGAATACATGGAGGAAGCATATGACAGTGTGGTCAAATACAATGATTAAGTAAGGATTAAGTGTGTTCACAAAGTACAAACTTAGACAAGATAATTTGGGGCACATGTTAGTACTTTCAAAATATATTTGGGGACTTAGAGGAAGACTATTGATTCAGATCCTGGCCATTGCCCTTCTATGACATCAGGGACGGGGTTACAATTGAGAGGAATTTCTTACTGTTGTTGAATAATGAGTTTAAAGATAGTTAAATGTCTTTGAATTGCAGTTGGCGGAAGGTACTGATGGGCAAGGATAGATAACCAGACGTCAGTAAGAAACTCTGAGTGCTTAGATAGAGGTTGAAGGCCATGGATTTGTGTATTAATAAGTGTTCTCTGGAGTAACAGAACTTAAAGAATAAATCTTTTTCTCTCTTTATAGAAGAGACATTTATTAGAATGACTGACAGGGTATGGTCTAGCTTCCGCAATAATATCTGGCTATGAACAGAAAGTGCAAGAATCCAGAAGTTGCACAGTCCATGAGGCTCATGCCTCAGCTTGTCTTCAGTAAAGGATGAAATCCTCTGGAAGAAGCAGCTTTCATGCCTGTGAGGGAAAGGACTTGCTAGCAATGTTAGAGGAAGCTGGTAAAGCACACAAGCTTCCTCCTTCTATGCCCTTATGTAGGCTTTCAGCAGAAGATATGGCCTAGATTAAAGGTGTCTGCTCCTACTTTAAGATCTGGATTAAAGGCCTCTTTTCCCAGCTCAGTTATCTAGATTAAGTTTGTGTCTTCCTACCTCACTGATCCAGATTAGAAACAAATTTTTTTACTTCAAATTAAGAAAAAAAAAAAAAGAAAGAAAGAAAGAAAGAAAGAAAGAAAGAAAAAAAAACCTAACCAAACAAACACAAACAAAGCAAGCAAGGAAACAAGCAAAAACAGAAAACAAAACAAAACCAGGAGTTCTGAGCTGGCTGGCTCAAGCTCCTCTTCCAGTTGACTTGGGGCTGGAGAGATGGCTCAGTGGTTAAGAGCACTGTCTGCTCTTCCAGAGGTCCTGAGTTCAATTCCCAGCAACCACAGGGTGGCTTATAACCATCTTTCGTGAGATCTGGTGTCCTCTTCTGGTGTGCAAGTGTACATGCAGGCAGAGCACTGTATAGGTAATAAATAAATCTTTAAAAAATAAACAAAAACAAAAACAAACACTCACAGCTGTGCCCTCCATCACAGTATACAATGTCATAAGCATTTCTTACTGGATAATTCCTCTCAGCTTTACTAATATCATTTAAGGAGTTATCCCTTATCATTACACTATTGTCTTAGTATTTCTATGGCAGTGATAAAACACTATGACCAAAAGGTAACTTGGTGAAGGAAAAAATGTTTATTTGTCTCACACTTATACACCACAGTTATCAAAGCACATTAGTTCATGGTAGGACTTCTAACAGGGCATGAACCTGGAGGCAGGAGCTAACTCAGAGGCTATGGAGAAATGCTGCTTACTTGCTTGATCCACATGGCTTGCCCAGTCTGCTTTCTTATAAAACTCAGGGCCATTATCCCAGGGGTGTCACCACCCACAATGATCTAGACCCTCCCATATCAATCATTAATTAAGAAAATGCAACATAGAGATCAGTTCTATGGGGGATATTTTCTCAGTTAATAGTCCTTCTTCTCAAATGACACTGGCTTGTATCAGGTTTACAAAAAACTGGGCAGCACACACCAGCATTTAGATTGAAGACATAATAAAAATACTTCAGTATTCAGGGCTCATGACATATTTTAAAATGCTGAAGCATTGCATCTAAATTTACTATGAATAAAGCTCAAAGTAGAAACATAATAGTAGAAAATAAGAAGTAATATAGGCTAGAAATCTCAATCAGCTAAAACTGATAGGATTAACTTAATCTGGTAGATTAAGCAGTGAAAAATTCAGTAGGATTGCAGTCATGATTGAAATTCAATATTTCAAAAATGGAACTGCTTTAGAGAGTAGCAAACATAGATGACTGAACAGAAGAGATCTGGAGTGAGATCCTTAGAGTTAAGGTCAACCAATAATTAGATATGTGTATATTTTTAAAAGGTATGAAATCATGTAGATTAATGACATATATAGAAATAATGGGCCAATTGCACTGGGTATATGCAATGAATCATATATATCTTCTCTGAACGTCAAGTGGTAAATGGGAATTTATAAACATGTGACAAGAAGGACTGGAGTCACTCAACGAAGTTCCAGCAATTTGAGGTTCAAATATGTGTATAAGAGCAAAGATCATCCAGCTAAAATTTGAGCACAGGTTGGGGTGGGGCTCCTGAAATCCCAAGGAACTCTTGGCCACTGATAGCTATTTATGAGAGGCAGATTCAGTGTTCTTGGGATGCAGGCTCTGATAGGATGCCTATGCTGCAGTGGGCAATGCTATACCCATGTACGTACTGGTGGCACCAAGTGAACTCCATGAATTAAAAAAAAAAAAAAAAAAAAAGAGCATATAGAGGTGAGAGCAGAAAGTGGTGAAGGAGGACATAGAGTAGGACAGGAGAGAGTGGAATTAATGAAAACACAATGTACAAAAATCTCAAGAAAGACAAAGAGCAATCATAGAAAACAAGTTAGGAAAAGGAGGGAAATACATTTCACTTTTTGATATGGGCATCCGTGGAAGGTAAGACAATGGTTACATTTTCCTGGCGATCCTTCCAGCTGAGGCTGTGTTTTCAGGGAGAGTCTGATTTTTAGTTAAAGGTGATAGGAGAGGACTATGGTTCGGCATATGCAGAGCATTGGGTAGACAGAACTGGGAAGTGGGGGATGAGAATGAAAACGTAGCCCCTCAGTGTAGGTAATGTACTTTGGAAGGTTTTCAAAGTTAAAGAAAACAAAGAATTGGTCAATATTTAATTCATTACTTTTTCTATGGTGCTGGGGTTTGAACCACAGCCCTCTGCATGCTAAGCACGTGGTCACACCCCTATCCCAATTACTGCATTAGTTAACTTCTTGTTTTAAATATATCTCAAGCAATGGTTTCAAGTGTTGAGGATAGCAGGCTGAGGAAGCCTGACAAAAGGCTGCTGACAGCAATGTTTTGACTGTAGATGCTGGGGGTGAGGGTGGAGCAGACCTTGGGTTGTGGAAGAGTATCTGTGGGCCTTGAAGCTAATATACCAAACATCTGGTGGCCAGAGAAGCAGTGAGGAAAGTACAGGAATCATAAAGGTGAACTGAGAGCGTTTGCACTTCGGGGTCTGTATCCACACTCTGCAAACAGCGTTGTTGCATCATTAAAGCTGCATCTCTCTTCACCTTAGTCATTTAATGCTCAAGTCACAAGGAAAGAGGATTCTGTACAGAGGCCATGCGAAGGGATTAACTGAGTTACCATTTTTCTTCTTTTTTTAAAAAAAGAATCCATTATGGGTTTTTCATTTTGTTTCCTTACTTTCACTTTTGTTTTGGCTTTTGTGCATATCTCAAACATCTCAGGTGGAACAAATTCACTTAGCACACTGCATTTCACTGTCTCATTCAAGTGGAGAACTGACTTGCCCTGACATTTTTCATGGGCATGGTGAGAATTGGTGGAGTGATTGGGGCCAGGTTTACCCAGCTGGCAACCTGCATGGAGAACAGCTTTTCTATTAAAGCTAATTCACCCATGAAGGACCTTTGAATGTGTTCCTTCCTCTAGGTGGGTACTCTGATGACTCATTCTGTTCAGACATCAGGAAGAAAAAAAAAAAAAGAAAGAAAGGCATAAGTTATTTTTTCATTCAAAGCAAGCAAAGGGTTGATAAGGAACTGCCTTACAGTTAGAGCATATATTGGATTCTAATTCTCGTTTTGTTTTGGGAACAGACTCTGTATCTTTCTAATTCTTCTAGATGGTTGTGCTTGAACTTCTAAGCCATCTAAAGAGGTTTTACAAACTCCAGCATCTACAACTTTACAGATGTCTTGATTTACTGTACCTTGTATGAAGTCTCAAAGTATACTTTGAAATATACCTGAGCATCACTGCTTTATAACAGAGGCTTAGACTTTCCTATGGGATTGAGGTGGCAAGACCAGGTCTACTTTATTCAGTTCCCAATTCCAAAGTGATACTTTGATCTAAGCATGTTGTTAGGCACAGGTACTTACCTACCTGATAGAAATGTTTGGGAGTATATTGCCCACAAAGGTGTGGAAAGTTAAATAGGAAATGTTTGACTTTGCGAAGATACAGAACTCAGGCCACTACTTCCTCTCACCCCGAGCTCTTCTGATCTTCATAGGATTAGGTACTAATGTTTCAGTGCTTGCCTTCAGGTGAACACAGCAGGTTTTATGATCAGTTCTCTGCATCACAAAATCACTCCAAACATTTTACTCATTTTTAATTTATTTTTTGATTCCTTTTAATTTTTATAATTTATTTATCTATTACACATACACACACATATATGTTCGTATTGAGACAAGTTCTTGTTCTATTGTAGTCCCCAAGCTGGCTTTTCATTTGCTATGTAGCAGAAACTAGACTTGAACACTTGAACTTGATCCCCTATCTGTACCTTCTGAGTAGTGGGAATGCAAGTGTATTGAACCATTCCTGAATAGTCCAAATAGTTTAAACAAACATTAGTCTCTAATAATTTTTCCACACAGAAACTGCATTTATACAGTCCAGAGACTTACTGATGACAGGTCTGTCTATAATGGCAGCATCCAATCATGCAAGGACTAGTACAATATTGAGAAGGTTTATCCTGGATGAGGAGAAAGAACAAAAGTTGGAGAATAAAGATAAAACACAATTAAAAAAATGTGAGAATGATGGTAGAAATGAAGTTTCTGCATTTCAGCTAGTACTAGATAGTTGAAGTAGAAAGGGCAAGAGAGCCACTGACAGGACATCAGTAAAAGGTCAGGGTACATTACAGTGAACAAAGCATCTGTAAAATCCCTTGTGCTCATGCAGACAGCAGAGGTATTTCTTCAGCACCTTTAATAAATTTCTTGGATTCATGAGGCAACAGAAATGGTTTAGGGTCTTTGCATGGAGCTGCATTTTCTTCTCCACAAAATTGTCACATACAGATTATGGGTGTTTCTCAATAAGTCTGTGTTTTTCATGTTTTTTTCTGGCAGAGTCTACTTCATCCAGTAGTGCTTTAAAACTTGGGTTTGTTTTGAGGAACTGCATTTGCTTAACTAGACAGAAGGACAAATGTCTGTACTTCAGCATACAATCATGATCAATGTCTCAGGCATGTTACCAGTTGGACTGACTGAATTGATTCTGGGCCAAGTATTGGAAGGGGGAAAAACACGTTCTGCACTAGGATTGGATGCTTGACCTGTATCTCTCTATAAAAAAATTCTACCAACATCTGGAGCCACCAGCCACCAAAAGGAAAATATATCCGGTAAGTTTAACTCCTAAGTCCAGCTATCCTCTGACTAAGACAAACTGTTCTCCCTCTCTCTGTCTCTGTCTCTCTGTCTGTTCCTCTCTCTCTCTCTCTCTCTCTCTCTCTCTCTCTCTCTCTCTCTCTCTCATCAGTCAGTCAATTTGAATTGGGCTTTCTATTACCTTCAAACAAAAGGAGGCATGATTAAAATTTCCTGAAGCAGAAAGCTATTTACTCACTGAAAATTAGGTTTCCTTATGGCTCAAATGTAGTGTATGAAAAACTAATTCTTTAGAAACATGCTGATAATAATCACTTGTTCAAAGAGTCGATACAAGCCAAAGTATTTGAAATTATTGTGAGAGGTGTGCCACAATATAGCTTGAAATGTATAAGCAACAGGGAAGAAAATGGTCGGGTGGAGAAAGGATGGAGTAAGTAGGAGGAGTAGGGGAGGGGGAGAGAAGAAAGGAGAGAGGATGGAAGTGAGACTCATATAGTTTAGAAACTTCCTTATTGGAAAAGGCGAAGCATACATATGGAAAAATGTGTCGCAGCTGTTTGTCTACCAAATCAATGTCTGAAAGCAAAGGGATATTTGTTTTAGTCTTGCCTTTTAGATTTAAAGATGGAAAAAAGAACGGGCGGACTAGATAATTAATGTATTTATTTAGTGATTGGATGTATTAGTTATGTCTTTGATGCTATTACAAAATACACAAGGAAGGGTTTATTGTGTCTCTCAGTTCAAGAGTAAATTTTCTATGGAAGGGAAGTCATGGCATCATGAGCTTAAATCAGCTGTTTATGTTTACAACCAGGAAGCAGAGAACAAGGCTTACTTTCCTCTATTATTCAGATAAGGGCTTCCCCTAGTGGAATGACAACACTCATACTTAGGGTGGGTCTTCCCATCTCAATTAACCCAATTGTTTCCATGTCAGTTCTAAGTCCTATCATGTTGACGACCAAAAGTAATCTCCACAATGGCTAAAACTAGCAGGTAGATGTGAAAGTTGAAAGTGTCTTGCAGGTATTGAAGTGCAGCAAACCGTTAAAAGTTGTTTTGAAGCATCATGGACAGCTTATCACTAGATTAAGCTAAGAGTTATTTTAACTTTTTCCAAAGTATGAAGCAAATTACACATATTCAGGAAGAGTTAAAATTCTGAAGTGAGTCCCAATGGGAAAGGTGCTTACACAAACTCAAGACAACACAGTGGGGCGGGAAGATAGACGGGTAGATGATAATGAAAATGGTACAGCTAAATTTAGGCAATCCATTCCCTTCCTATTTGAGCTGTCATGAAATTAATCTTACAGCAGAAATTGTGGGCAGAGCCCACATCATGCTTGTTTCTGGGACTCAGACATGTCTGTACATGCCAGGGGAACTGGTAAGATACTTAAAAGATGTTTACTGAGATGCAATACTTATGGAATTGATCTTAGATCCTGTCTCAGTGAACTTGTTTGAGGAGAAGAGATTCTGAGTCAATCTTGGTGCGGCCATTGAGTCTATTTTTCATTTTCTGGTTGGATGTGTTAGAACAGTACAAATATATGAATAAAAAGAAAATAAATTATAGAAAAGGTTTCAATGCAAGAATAGGATGCAAACACCAAAACTTTTAATATCTCACTAAAGAAACAACATGCAAGCGTGAGGCGTTCTCACTCCATCAGAGGTTGTGGAGCACTAGGAAATTCTAGGGGTGTAAGCAGTACAACTGAGCCAGTGACGGTGTACAGAAACAGGACATGACCAGAGACAATGTGACATGACAGAGAGTATAGTACACAGCAGTATTTAGTCAAATTGGTTACTTTACTTACTGGTGGGATGGTCTCTACCCCAAAGAGTGGTGGTGTGTAGTAAGCATGGCTGGACTTAGCAGCGTATGAAACAGTGTCTCCCCAGGCATCATGTGGAGAAGATCATTGATGCAAGGCAGAGTTATTCCCGGTGGATGATCTGAAACACAGGAAAACAATAAGGCTTAAGTTACCGAAGTCATTCCTGTTCTTTACTTAGGAGCAGAAATGCATGCAGACATTGCCAAACAGGCATTCAGAAACTTAATTTATACTGTTTGTAACTTGAGCTCTTACTGCAAAGTGAATTAAAAAATTATTTCTTTTATTTTTTGAGATAAAAATCTAATTATACCATTTCCTTCTTTTCTTTCATCACTCCAAATGCTCCCATATACCTCTTCTTGCCTCTTTCAATTTCATGGCCTATTTTCATTAATTATTGCTACATATGCAAATAACATATATATTACATCTAAGAGTACTTAAAGGTAAAGCACGCCCCACCATTAAAATCTGCTGCTGACTTAAGAAATAGAGAAAGGCTGTCAGCACTGCTGTGTTACTCTTCAACAAAAAAGAAGGCTGTTTGTCCCCTTCCACTTTTCTGGAGCTGTGAGTTCATATAATGCCATTTTGACATTGTTAGAGACAAGTCTATTAAATACGAATTATGGTTACTTTGTCTCTTATGTTAGTCCATGTAGTGTAATAGCTTCAGTTGACCCAAATAGCAGAAAGTACATTGTATTCTAACTGTCTTAAATTAAAATAGATTGAATGGTTTTCTTGTATGTATCTTCGTTGAAGTTATTGCTCCATGTTTAAATAATATAAATAGCAGAAGTGACAGGACTGGATGCTCCTGACACACATTACTGGATTTATTACAAACTGTTTTGTAATTGGTTATTCATATTTATGTAACTGAAACTGCGTAATGTTTTTTTAATGTTTCAAAATCAAGATGGTTTAAAAACAAAACTTGGAGGAATATAATCAATATATCAACCAAGGTAAGAAAGGGTAATGTTCTATCCAGTTAAATAAGAATGTATCACCATTTTGCAGAGTGTTCCAGCAACATACATCAAAACCAGTAAAATGTGCATACCCTTTGACCCAGTAATTCCCTTGCTAGGATTTATGATAAGGAGAAAAATTAAGGATATAATAAAAATCTAGATTAAATTCTATCCTTGAGAAATTTTGTATATAAAGTGTGAATAACTTTAAAAATCCGTTAATAAGGTCTTGAATCACAAAACATTTTATATCAATTTAGTGACAGATTTGCCAAGTTTTAAATGTAATTAATTATACCTTTTATTTTATTTGTTATTTTTCCTTTTATTGGAAATAAATTCTTTTCTCATACAATAGATCCTGATTACAATTTCCCCGTCTACTTTCTCCAGTTCCTCCTCACTTCCCTTCTGTATCCACTCCCTTTCTGTTTCTCTTTAGAAACTACCAGGCTTTAAGAGATAAAATATGACAAGATAAAATATAATAAGACAAAACCCATCACATCAAGACCCAAAAGGGGGAAAAGAACTCCAAGAGCAGGCACAAGAACCAGAGACACACCCATTTACACACTCAGGAGTCCCAAAAGAATTAATAAGCTGAAAGCTGTAATATTTTTGCTGAGGACCTAGTGCAGACGGCCATTGGCCCTATGCTTATAGCTTCAAGCTCTGTGAGCTCATACCAGGTCTGTTCCATTGACTCAGTTGGCTTTACTCCCTGGTATCTTCGATCCCCTCTGTCTCTTAGGTTCTTTCTGCTCCTTCTTCATTGGTGTTCCCTAAATTCTGAGGTGAGGGATTTAGAGTTATACTTTTTAAAAGTAACATATTTTATTTATTCTTTGAAAATTTTATACATACATACAATGTATTTTATTTATACCCATATCCCATTATTTTCCTTTATTTCCAATTTTATGACTAGGTGAATATTTTAAAAAAACAGATATTTAAAAATTTTAAATAAAAATGCCAAAAATGGAAGATCAGGCAGATATGCATGATGCAATAGTTTATTTTAACTCAAATACCACTGTAGAGTCACGAAGTGCACATGTGTGCTCTGCATCTGGAATTTTTTCTCTTCATGTGTAGGCATTATTTTAAGTCTTATATGAAGCATGTCTTCGTGTGTCTTTAATGTTTCAACCATTTGTGCTTATTAACAATGCCATGGTTCAGTCTTGTTCATTGACATAAAATTTGTAAGTAGTTTCAATATCACTTACATTTTTTGTTGTCATTTTGTTTTTTATAATCCATAATTTTTCTTATATCTATTTATTTTTACTACAATTTGCATATTATTTACCCTACGAACATTTTAATATGAAGAGTGTGTTATGATTTATAGTTTGGAGGCTATTTCTTCTTGGTGCACTTTTTAACCTGTTCTGTTCTCTGGAATTTTTCTAATTGTTGGATCCAAAAGTCTTTTCAAATCAATTTCTAATTCCTGAACAAGCCTATAGGACATAATGTGCTTATGGGTAATAGTATCAATTTTACATTTAATGATCTTAAAGCTGTTGGTAACTGGTCTACTAATTACTCGGAGTTACGAATTGTTCACATCTCACTGATTTTTTTCTAGAAGTTGTTATTCAAATACTATAATGTAAAATCTTATCTGCTATGTGGTTTCTAAGCAAGCCTATAAAACATCTTATCTACTGTGTGGTTGCTAAGCAATCCTACTGCCATAGGAAATAAAGGCTTATTTTTCTTTCTTACCATTTCTCAAGAGAACCATACACTCTAGCTTTTTCATTAATTTTTGTTCTATGTGTCAAAGAAATCAACATCTGTTCTCATGTCAGTGTTTCTCCTGTCTCTATTGTTATATGAGTTCTTTATAGATTGTACCAAAGATATTTCACTAAAAAATAATCTAACAATATTTTTGCATGACGTAAAATGTTGTGACCTGTAGAATCTGAAGTCAATTTTGCTCAATAAAAATTCTTGGTTTATATTTTATTTCCTTGATTCTTTTAAACATAGACAATATTTTTTAAAGTTGGGTGATGATGCAGTGCTCTTTTCTGTCATAGATTCATTGTTCCTAACTTCCCAATGATTTTGTTTTCCTTCTCTCCCCCCCCCCTATTTAATGTTGAGCTTCTGTTATGAGTTCATTTTCTGATTTTTTCTACTTATTTTGAATTCTATTCTGAATTCTCAACCATTCTACAACTTTTTAATGTTTCTGATGTTCATTTATGTTTCAAGTTTTCCTAAGGCAAACTGTTTATATCACAATCTCTTACCATAAGAATGTATTAATGAATACTTTACAAATGAGGGCTTATGGCTAGGGGTGAGTTTATGTTGTCAGCATTATCATACAAGAACTTTAATATCTCAGTATTTAGAGAACAGGAAACTAATGACCTCGTGGAAACTGTATGAGCTCTGGGCAATACTGTGAATACCATGATAAGTCCACATGTGCAAAGCTTGACAAAAGCACTGCATAACATGAACTAATATATATTTCTAAGACAATACATCACATATTATACAACTTTAAATACGTTTGCAATTAAAAACATTCCCCAAGTTTATTAATTACAGACCTGTCATCTACAACTGTGAAATTTTATATGTTCAAATTGACCAAAATGAAAGTTATTTGCTTTTTGTCTTTGGTTAAAGGGGTGTGAGGATACTTATTTTGTTTTCATGAATTTCTTTACAGTTTTTATCACTATTATTATTTTCTGTAGTTTCTTTATGGGCAAAAATATGTCGGACAGTGAACATGGTTGCTAAGACATGGAACACAGTAACAAAGTTAGTGCCATGAGTCTATGACACGTGAGTATCTATGTTGAACACAGTATGTTTGAATATGTACTTTTGTTATTAAAGTTGTCTTGGTTCACATAGGAACGTTATTAAGTCATGTTGGTTTTGCTTACTTGTTTTTTTTTTCTGTAGACTCACCCAAGTGCATGTTATTCACACCTTTTTTTTTTAAGCATAATCGCCATTTCAGACTGTTTTTTAAAAATAGTCTATGTCACTACTTGCATTTTTCCAGATTCTGTAGTTATTTATTATTGATTAAAGTTGAATCTTTTGAAGCTATTTGAAAATAACTTTTGACAGGAGTTGATTATCTAAACAAATTTTTTTTTTATTTTCTATAGGGAAAATTATAGTTCTACAATGGTCTTGGAGTACATGCAGTACTATACTCAATTTTAATTGCTTTAATTCCCTAGTACATTATTACCTGAAATGTAGGACAGTAATTTTAGTGCATTAATTTATTCTTGTATATTTTGGCTTAATTATTCTACCTTAAAATATATTTATCAGATATTTAACTTACTAAAGATGAAACAAAACAATGATAATGTTAAAAATCATCAAAAGTACTGCTTACTTAATTATTGGAAACAAATGAGAACAGCTTTTAAACTCCAATATCAGGCCACATACCATGTATTATACTAAAAGTTATTTCTCATAGACAAAGTAACACAGGCTGTATATATAGAAAATATGAGAAAATCTTCCATGTCCACTTAATAGAAGATGAAAACCATTGGGTGTGGTAGCAAGTTTGTTATTTCACAACAGAGGAAGTAAGAGAAATTTTTATGAACCAATAATAATTCACATGGAAAAATTATAGAAAGGGACAGTGACATAGCAATTGAGTGGCAGTGATAATGAGATAAAAAATAGCTATTGGACTCATAATAGTGCTACCCTTTAGCTATATACAGAATCCGTGGAAGGACACAATACAGAGCCTGACACAATTGATTGCTATTTTTTATTTAATATGATAAGATGTTTCACCAATCCATATATATCTAATGATAAGTTTTCTTGGGACATCTGTTTAACATGAAAGCAGGACTTGTATCTTTTTTTTTGTTTTGTTTTGTTTTGTTTTGTTTTTTGTTTTGTTTTAGAGTACTTCTTGTTTTATTTACTTGTTTATCCTTACTCACTTGAGTAGAAGATATCCCCATGGTATATATGTCATCTAGACTGTACTGGAAAATTATTGCAGGACTTGTATCTTTCCAATTGATTTACAATTCTTCTTTACCTTGCCAAACTTGAACTCATGAGGTGAGTCTTTACTTCTCAGAAGAAAAGTAGAAATTTGTCATACCTCATGCACACTCATTTATTTCTTTTTTATCTCTAACTTTTCATCAACACTAGTAAAAACTCTTGTAACATAGAAATCCTCAATGACCTATAACAAATTGACTACTGTCTTCCTCAGTTTTTGTCTGGCAGCGCCCTTTAAGATCCTCACTATCCAAAACCCAACTCTACATTGATTGCAATCAACTATATATGCACATAACAATCAAAATAAAATAAAACAGATCAAATACTACACAAAATTCATCCATAAGAAGACATTCCACTTCTAGAATAAACATTATGAAATTGCATGAATATATGCATGTATAAATTCACAAGATATTAAAATTCAATTTAACTCTCATAATTTAAAAATAAAATTATCCTGTTGTTTTCTTTTCCTAATACATTTGACAGTTTCATGTGTTACCTTTGGGTCTATGACTCATTTTTTTTTTTGCTTAATTTTAAATGTCAATTAAAGTTTGTATGTGTTCCCCTTGTTTCGCAGCTCAATTAAGGTTGCACCATCATATAGATTTTACCATGAGAACACAAAACCTACTCTCAGTATTTTCAAAATAAAACATTTTCTATTTAACTATACTCCAGTTTTTCTTAATTTTCTGTTATGTATAAGATATATTTATAGATGACATTTGATTTAGTGACACCTTTCAGATACAGTATCTGGCTTTGCAAAGATCCATGATGAGGGCCTGACAAGCTAATGTTTCATTATAATTAAGGTTGTCTGCTCTGAAATGTATTATCAAGAGAACAACAACAAAACAAAAGGTGGAATAAATATTTTTGAAGATATATCAGATAAAGGATTTTTATCCAATATATATAAAACTTTTAAGATTCAACAATAAGGGATGAGCAACAAAATAAAGAATAGGCCAAAGTACTTATCTTTATCTCACTAAAATGATATGTAAATTGTAAGTATATGAAAAGATGTTCCATATCATGTCATCAGGGATATGCAAGGAGATACAACCACAGACCTACTGGAACATACAAAATTCACAACATTGATAGTACCAGTTGCTGAAAAGGCTATGGAGTTATAGGAATTGCAATTTGTTGTTGAAAGTTGTAAACTACATTTGCTCAGAAAGAAACTGAAAACGTATATCCATATTAAAACCTGTTTATAAACATTTATAACAGCCTTGTTTAGTACTGATCAGATATGGAGGTAACCAAGATGCCTTTCAATGAGTAATGGACTCATAAATAAGGTGTGTAGACAGTGGAATAATGTACAACACTAAAAAGTAAACAATCAGGCTATGACAGAAATGAAGTGGCCTTATGCATGTTATGCAATGAAGGAAGTCAATCTGAATAGTGTATGTTCTGTCAGACTTCACCAGTGAGAAAGCATGGGAATGGTAAACCAATAGACGCAGTAAGTGACCAGTTATTACCATGCTTTTTGGAGAGATATCAGTGAGGAAACAGTGCAAAGAGGACTCTTGGGGTGGTGAAACTGGCATGTACTGAACTAAAATAATGAATACACGCCATTATACTCTTGTCCAAAATGTATTTGTGATGACTGGTATTAAAGTGAAGGTGCCACAAATTTGAATATCTTTCGTAGGGACACTCAACTGAAAAATGGTTTCAATTGTCTTAATTAATGAGGGATAACTTATCACAAATACGGATACCTTCGAATAGCAGTCCAGATAAAAGGGGTCAGGGCAAAAGGGGGATTAGTCATCTTTTGCTTGTTCTCAAGTTAATTTATTCAGTTCCTACTGCTGCTGACTCCTTTGATGCTACTGGCAAGCAGTATTCCCAGGCTTCCATCGCTGACTGAGTACCAGCATCTCTCTAGGAATCCTCCATGTTTTCAGAACTAGATTGGGGATGTTGAAACACCCAGCCCTGTGGACTGAGCTAGTACTGGGTTCTTGTTCTCTCCAGTGTTAGAGAGCCATGGTGAGACTACTCTGAATGCCAAGACACCAAACTTCAACAGCTGAGCACCTATAAAACCCTCAGTCTCTTAGATATGATTAAGCTGTTTGTACTAATTCAGTAAAAATGGATGAAGTAAATTACACACACACAAACTCTCTCTCTCTCTCTCTCTCTCTCTCTCTCTCTCTCTTTCTCTCTCTCTCTTTCTCTCTCCTGTCTTATCCATTCTGTTTCTGTAGAAGATGCTAGCAGAGTGTATTGCTAAGCGTAAACCCTGATAGGCTTTGGGAAGTAACTGATATAGCAATGATGTAAACTCAATTATCATACTCTGTGTTGAAAAATGTGAGTTATGTAAGGGGCGCTTTCTGTGAGCAGGCAGCAAGGAGTATCCAGAAGATCTCAACACTCCCAGCTTTGTGGTGAATTTACAACCAGTCTAAAACTTAAATCTATTTAATATGTATATTAAGTGAACCCTTAAGTTTAAACCTATGTTGGTGAACTAGATTCTTTTAAGTCACTGTGAATTTCCCCAGAAGTATTTTGGAGCATGCACTTCAGTACTTTTATAATGAAGCAAGAGATTTACATATTCTGGCATTATCAGATATCATCCTTAAAGTTCCTTAGAGGAGAAGGGGAGGCAGCCATGGGGAAGATGTGTGTGAGGGTGAGACTTGGAGGAAAGGAGGGAGGTGGCTTTGATCAGGCTGTTATGTGATTAAATAAATACACTAACGTGAAACAAAACAACACCCCCAGAAGTACCCTATGTTCCACCAGTTATAATAGGACCCTGTGAAGTGTCAGAGCATGGATAGAGCTTTGTTCCTAATTTTCTCACTCAGTTGTGTTGAGCTTCAAATTACACTACATTTATTCCTCTTTTTTTCATATGTATTTACTTGCTTTTATTTTACTTTATTTTATCTGTGAGATTATACTGTAATTGACACTTCTCCCATCCCTTTCTTACCTACCAGCCCTGCCAGATAGCCTTCCCCACTCTCCTAACTCACGGTCTTTTTTCACTAACAGTTATTTCATACATATAAAATATGTATATGCATATATAGTTTAAGGTAACTATTCAGTCAGTATAATATTACTTGCATCTGTGTCTTCAAAGCTGTTTGTTTTTCACTGGAAAACTATTTGTCATGTTTTAAGACTAAAAGAAGGAAAGCATGTGCAGTACTGGAGACCTAGCTAGCGACTCAGTGCTAGTGAAGTCATGGTTATTGGAGGAAAATATATGATTACTAGTTTACTAAACCACTATAATCCATAAAAACTCTCTATAAACATTCATTTCTATATCCACAAATATGTGAAGTCTTCACCCCTCATCAAGAAACCTTCTTACAACAGATAGAGGCCCTTAAAGAAAACCACAACCAACCAAAATGCAGAGCTGTGGAGGGCAGTTCCACATACCTTCGGCTCTGGAAACATTGCAAAAGAGAGAGATCACAAAATTGGAACAGCCAGAGCATCAGAAGGATCATGACCTCTTGTACTACATCTTCAATTTTAGAGTATATATTAAACATAGGTTTACTTGAGAACACAGATGTGAGTTCTACTGTTACTGACTAATGGAGTGACACTTATTTTGTGGATAATAACATTGTGATGCTGTTGTCTTTATTCGTAAATATTGTATGATATAATAATGTTCACCTCACTCGTTTTCTCTGTATCTGTGTTCTACTTCTCATGTCTAGCTAGCATATGTTGTCATGAGAAGTACTGGTGTAGACATTAAGGCTCATCTCAATTTGTTTTCTTCCTCTCTTTCTCTCTCTCTCTCTTTTAATTCTTTAGTATTGGATCATCAAGCTTTGATATCATGACTGTTCTGTAATACTATTACTTAAGAGATCTGAGATATTTTAAAATTCAAGTTTGATGGCTATTCCTGGCAATTTGGTTAAAGAATCTTAAAAATTCAAATACAATTATTTTTTATGAAAGTATCAATCTGTTACTTGTTGTTGAGTAGAAGTTGCTGTGTGAGTGCCACACTGATGCCTTAAATCCACTGTGCACTGGCTAAATTGCCTCCCTATACTGTGATTGCCATCTCTCTGCTCTGCAGGCTCCTTCATTCCTACCCAGTATCTGCCTGCAAGCTGCTATTTTTTTTTTTTTTTTGCATGATACCAGGGGACAAAGAAACTTTGAGCAGGTTCAAGCAATTATACAAACCTTGCTACCATTTGGGTTCTTGTGACTGTGTAATCTAAATATACTGGAAAAGTCTGTGGCAAACAGAGATGCTAAGGGGCTTTTGGCAATAACTAATATGATCCCAATAGTCTCACAAGAAGTTGTTCACCTTCTGTGAGTGGCAAAATCTTCACTATAGTATGGATGAATATTCAAACAGTTCAGAGACGGAAATGTATGATTGTTGTGAACTAAGTAATTACTTGCATGTTGGGCTAATATCCATTTTTAAGTGAGTATATACCATGTGTGTCTTTCTGGGTTTCAGTTATCTCACTCAGGTGATCATTTCTAGTTCCATCCAGTTGCCTGAAAATTTCAAGATTTCCTTGTCTTTAATAGATGAGCAGTTGACTTTTCCTTATCATTTTTTTTTTTTTTTTTGCTGCTGCTGCTGCTATAAGACTCACAATAGAAAAAATATAAAACAATAGAAGTTTATTTTGTTCACAATACAGTCTAAGATGTTCAAGAGAATGTTATTTTGTACAATTGACATGTAACGATAGTTTCTTGTTCAATCAGAATGTAGAGGGAATTGCCCTGAGATGCAGTAAGCCTTCTGGTTCAGGTTTCTTTTCTTTTAAAGTTCCTAATTTTGTCCTCAATGTTTGGCATGCACATCTTTGTCTTATCTAAATGATTCCCTAAAGGCCCAGCTCCTGCTATCATTAACATATGAATCAAAGTTATGTTTTCAGGACTCCAGTTTTGGGGAAACATATTCAATCCACAACAGATGTCAAAATTGATTTACATTTTTTCCTACATAAATGGTTTTGTTTGTTTGTTTGCTTGGTTGGTTAGTGGGGTTTTGTTGCTGTTTGTTTGGCTTCTGTTTTTGTTCTTTTCCATGATGGGCTTTCTCTGGTTTATAGCCTGGCTGCCTTAGAACCCCTTCTGTAGACCGGGCTTGCCTTGAACTCACAGAGATCAGACTGCTTCTGCCTCCCAAGTGCTGGGATTAAAGGTGTTTGCCACCACCACCTGGCTCCTACATAAATGTTACTATAAAATTTTTACTAAAAAAAAATCTTAATTAGGTTGAATATCATTTTGGAAAGGTATTTGCTGTTTGGACTGAAGCTATCATCCTTACACCTCTACAGACTGCCATTATTGACATGGTATCTTTCTAAATACTATCTATGATTACAGGCAAACCAAAATTTTGACAGTCAGTCACCACCATAAAATTTATTAAGCTGATCAGGTTATTGTGGTATAAGATGAGAGATAATGCTGTGAGTTAGAGATGCTAGCCTAAAAGATTCATTAATGTTTTAGAATAAGGATTGACCAGTGTGTTGTCAGAAGTCACCAGCTTCAACATTTTTGTGTTTGATTGCCCTTATACAAAAAGACATGGTCAGATTTTACACAATTAATCATTGACCATATTGCTCTCAATTTGGTTTCTTTATCTTCTGTATCAGCGCTTACAAGAGGTATTGGGGGATTATATTTAATCATTAGTAGAAATGCTATTTTAGATACACAGTGAGGGTAAGAAAAACTTTCTAAAATATAAGGAGCTCACTGAGACAACATTTACTGTCTGTCTACTAAGTTATCCTCCTCTAAAGGACCTACAGAAAAGTATTGGAGAGATTAGTAATTCCATAGGACGTGCTGCTTAGATTGTATGACTTCTTGTATTTTTTTTTTTGCCACTGTGGAAGATAGAACACAGAGGGTTATTTTGATTTTCTTACATTTCTTCTGATTAGCCCTATGTCCTGATATGTGATCCTTTTTAGAGCATTTCCCATAGACTTCTGAGAAGGATGTAAATTCTGAGTTGAGTTTATTATTGCATAGATGTTTGTTGAGTCCTTTTGGTCTACAGTGTCACATGGCTCCACTCTTCCTCATTCATTTTTCACTCAGATGCCCTGTCTTTGGATGAGAGTGGTCATGTACTATTACTGTTAGGATTAATCTGTCATTTTAAATCTAGTTGTGTTTGTTCTCGGAAATCGAGTGTGCCTGTGTTTAAAGTGTATAAGTTTAAAATGGTAGTGCTTTTTTGGTGTGCTGATTACTGTACCATGTGGAGTAATTGTTTTTCTTCTAACATGTGTTAGTTTGAAGCCTGTCTTTTCATGTACCAGTGCTGACTCCTGTCAGATTCCTTATTCCATTTGTTTTCAATAACTTTATCTTCTCACCTTAAAGTAGTGTCTATCTTTGATAATGAGGTATATTTCTTATACACATTAAAAAGATGAATCTGGGTTTAAAGTACAATCTGCTGGTATATGCCTACGGAATGGGAGTTTATTGAATGATATAATTAAGAAATGTGTATAAATTCCTGTTATTTTTTGAATTTTTAATGTGTGATATTTTCTGATCCTCCTAACAAACTGTCCTACTAACATTTTTTCCCTCTAGACTTTTGGACATGCCTATTTTTCACCTCAATCAGAAATCTTAAGTATTCTTTACAGAATTTCAGGCCTGGCTTAGTGGTCCTAAGCTCATTAACCTCAATGTTATCATGAAAAGGTTCTTTCTTCTTTAATTATGGCATGTATGTTGTCAGGATAATGTTGATTTGCATCTGTACTTTCAGGACTTGGAGTACATTGCTACAGGCCCTGGCTTTAAAAAAAATTCCATAGAGAAATGTGCTGTTATTCTGATGGGCTTTGTAGAAATGTGCTGTTATTCTGATGGGCTTTGTATGTGATTTGTTCTTTTAACGTTTTTTAATATCCTAGTCCTGTGGATTTATTGTTTTAACCACATCATGATGTGGGGCTATTTCTTTTATGTTCTTGTTTATTTATTATCCATATACTTATTTCATTGACACTTGTACCTGTATGAATATCTTTCCACCTAGATTTGGGTATTTTCTTCTATTATTTTATTGAAAGTAAAATGTTTTACTGAAAATGCTTTTGGCATGGAGTTATTATACTTATATATGCACGATTTAACTTTTTGGTTTTTATTAGTGTTGCGTGAGATGTGCTTATTTTTTTTTTCTGCAACTTTAGGATGAAAATATAACTTTTTGTTAATATTCTAGTTGATTCAAAATACAAACATGTTTTAATGTACCATTTGTCTTGACTTCTTGAAAACGTATGTTTTGCCAAAATTAATATTTTAAAGCTTTCAGACATTTTCTAATTATAAAATTTCAAGCTTAGTCTCTAATTTTCATTCTATACTGAGTTATTGATTTCTGAAATCAAGACAACATTCTCTTATCAGATTTTGGCACAATCTCTATATTATTTGGAACATCTTGGGAAAAACAGGGTATCTGTCACTTCAAAGTTTTTTGAAGTAAGAGAGGAAAAATAGATGCAAGAAAGAAAAATACTACATGGTATCTCAAGTGTATAGATCAAAGTTTTTGATTATTATATCTGTATATTAATGTGTGAATGAGTATAAATATAGGTCATGAAACTGAAAAGGGGATCATGAAAATGAAAACAAGTTTAAGAGAAAGGTATGGGAAATGAATAGGAAACATAGGATACGAAAGTAGAACATAAGAGAGGAATCAATGAGAAAGAGAGGCACAGGGAGTTGAGGGGAGGAGAAATAGATGAGATCAACCAAAACAAAGTCTGTTTAAGATGCCATAAAGAAACAAGTTACTTTGTGTGCTGATTTAATAAACACAATAGACATCTAAAGTAAATGTAGCAAGGGAGCTGGGTGGGAGATGGGGTGGTGAGGATAATGGCAGTGGGAATCAGGTGGGGGTGAAGAGGGGATGAGGGTGATAAGAAGAACTGGGAGAAAGAAAATTTATTCTGGGGAAGAGCATTACTGGAACAGGGGAGGCTCCTGGGCATGTATAAGGGAGTGGGTGACCATAGCTTGGACTCCAAGCAATGTATGTTAAGGAGCATAAAGTCAGCACCTGCTGTAGCCAGGTGGGACTCCAAGTAGAGCAGGGAGGACACCAACTCACACATACAACCTTCCCTGCAAATATGTCTTGTCTACAAGAAGCGTATGGATAAAGATGGACTAGAGATTGAGAGAATGGCAAACCAGTGACTGGCCCAACTTGAGTGCCACTCAATGGGTGAGGGCAGACCACTGTCACTACTAATGACACTCTGCTAGACTTGCAGACAGGAGTCTAGCATAACTGTTTTCTGAGAAGTTTCATCTTGCAGCTGATGGAGACAGATGCAGAGACCCAAGGCCAAGCAATGCAGTGAGCCCAGGAAGGCATGCTGTGGAAGAGTGGGAGGAAGGATAGAGTAAGCTAGAGGGATCAAGAACATGACAAAAACACTGAAGGTACCAGATAACTGTCCCTTGCTGGAGAGTGACTGTAGGAGCACAGAGGAAGGGGATGTAGGCTATTTTGATGAGAGCTGATAGGCTATGGTTGAAAGGTGGGAGAGGAGGAACCCACCTGTCAGAGGTCTAGGGGAGGGTAGTAGGGTAGAATATGGAGGGAGATTGGGAACAGGAAGATAAGAATGAGGGGATTACAATTATTTATTTATACTGTTCATATATATATATATATATATATATATATATATATATATATATATAAAATAAAATAAATGCGAAGGACTGGGGGAAAAACAAAGATTTCCAGAGTAATATAACCTGGGTCCACAAGGGCTCACAAAGCTGTAACACTAATCAAAGAGCTTGCATGGACAGAACTAACCCCCCTATACATATGCAGCAGATGTGTAGCTTGGTCATCATGTCAGTTCCCTAAGTAGGGGCTGTCTCTGAATCTGCTACCTCTCTAGCTGGACTGTCTTGTCACTCCCAGGTGGGAGAGGATGTGCTTAGTTCTCTAGTGACTTGAGGTACCACAGCGGGATTGGTACCAATCGGGGACCTCCCCCTCTCTAGGAGGAAGGAAAGGGACAGTGGTACTGAGAGGAAGGAGGGGGAGGGCTGGGATCATGATGTAAAGTGATTAAATAAATAAATAAATTGAGGAAAACATTTAAAGAACAACCTAAAATCTAAAAAACACAAATACAAAGCATCAGAAATCAAAACATACTTTGCATTTATTCTTGAAGTAAATAAAATTCCACATTGAACTATATATTTTATCTGATATCAAACCTACAAGATTATAGTTCAAGGTGATCAAGTATTAAAGTGAAACACTGTGCTCGCCTTTCCCTTCTTTACTGTGTTATCCTCTGCTTCTACAGCATTAGTCTTGTTCAAATTTTATGAGTTGTATTTGACTTTTAAAACAGCATTACCTAATGTTTATTTTATGTTTCATTAGTTTTTGTTATTTTCGTTGTCTTCTACCTTTCTTTTCCTTGAGGGCTTTCTCATCATTTTTTTTTTAGCCATTCAAGAGAATAACTCATTTATTTTTAATATTGTTTCTACCACTAGAATATATTGATTTGCCTTAACTAGTTGTTTTTCTTGAATCTTTAAGTTATCTTATGTGTTGATTTTACTGTTGTTGTTATAATTGTTTCTTCTGACACACTTCAGTGTGTGAGCATAAGTGCCTGTGTATATTTGATTTCCCCAATTCACGTTTTGGTTTTCCAATAATTTTTGAATAAATCTGTAATTTTATTCCATTGAGATTAAAGAAAATGTATATAACAGCTCTCAATTCTTTATTCATTGTTCTTTTTTATTTGATATTTTTTTTATTATAGTAGAATTTGTTTTTAAATTTTCTTTTTTGGGTATGTTGGTGCGTTTGCAGTATAATTTGTCGTGCACTGATGACTCAAACACGTTATGATATGAAGACACACTGTCCAATCTGTCTAAATCAGAGCTTAAGTTCAGAATAGGAGACTTTCATACAACATTAATTACCTAGTATACTATAATGCTTAACACATTTTGCCTAATCAAATTCCTTTTAAAATATCTCAAATATCAAAATACCCATTTGCCGAAATACTAAGTAACTGTTGCATGGTTATGGCTTCAGTGGATGGAGAAACAGATGCTCATGTCAGAATTGTTTAGAAGTAATAGACTAACACATTCATATCATCTAGCACTCTAAAGTACTGTCTCCTAAAAGGATCTACTAACTATTATATCAATTTGTTCCTCTGACTCTGAGATCAACATAATTCTTTTCTAATTTGTACAAAATTAAAGAATATGGAATGCAAATATAACCTAGAAAAAAAAAAAAAAAACAAGGTTGCTGCCTGGTTGCTAAACACTTGTTGCTAATATGTAGATAAGCACATAAGAATAGCTCTCAATGATGACATGCCCAAGTTGGAGAAAATATGGAATAGAATATTAGGAGACATTAAGGTGTATTTTAAAATTATCATTTTAGGTCTAAATATATAGATAAAAGTCCATGGGAATAGTTTACAGATTCTTAAAAAAAAAAAAAAAAAAAAAAAAAAACTGCTCACATGATAATTTTGCTGTCTATGATAAAATATAGATAATAATATGGCTCAGTAAAACATTACAATAAAAATTCTAAAATGTGTGCTATGCTTTTGTGTTGTAGTGATTTTATGTATTTTAAAACAGGAATACCTTTAAAATATAGCTTTCATTGTACAGCATAAGAAATAGGTGAAATTGGGTTTGATCTCTATTTGTCTCTCTGTCGTATTCCTCTGTGCTCTGTTGAAAATATAGCCACCTTTCCCTAGGCTTATGTCTGTATTTTAAAGACAGTACATACAACACAAAATAAAAAGAATCCTCGTCTATAGGTCAACACTATACAAAAGGAAACCCATTAAAATAAACTTTCTATAAAGTCTTCAAGTCTTCTACCTTTTTAATCATTCAGATGTCCATGTACTGTTGAGGAATTAGTATCTCATTCTTGACCCAGGTAGTAGTCAAAGAGTGAAAATGCTGCCTCTGGCCAATTTCTATCTGCCCAATGTAATTTATACTGTGATTCCTTCAGTGGAAAACATGCTGCTGCTTCTGGGTACTGTGATGAGTCTATAAGTCAAGTTTGAGCTATAACAACTTGAATTCTATCATGTGAACATCTATGATCTCTGCCCCAAAAGCTGGTGTGTACAACTAAGCCAGGAAATCCACATTTCCCCTTGGGTACTCCCTTATGGTTAATCTGTTGGCTGTATTGGTAATTTGATTACACTGGGAACAATATGTCAATTGCAGGAATTTCTTTTTACATTTGATATATCTGTTTTGATTCCATCAAACCTCATCATGAACACTTCAATTAGCTAATATGAACTATCAAAAACATATACCTATTTAAGACAATCATTTGAGTATCTGACCAGAAATGACCTATTTGGCCATTTCACATAAATAGAGAAAACAACCTAAAATTCAACACCTCAAATCTGTACAAAACCCACCCTAAGATACCAGTACTATTAGTCAAGACAGAGGCATATGTAGGTTCAGTTTTCTTAACCATTATCTTTCATTATGAACTTATTATCTGAGTGTACGTCCCTTATAACATGACTAACCGAAACAATAGGAAAAGAGGATTAAAGAATAACAAAACTGTAAGGATATCAGTTCCGAGGAACGATTCTCCTGGTGTAATCAGTAGAATTTCTTCTGCTGGAACCTGGAGTAACCACCTCAAAGTAGAGCAATGAACAGCCAAAACTATCCCAAGTCTTCAAAAGCCCCGCCTCCAGTTTTGGGCTCATTTATATATCTCCTCCCAGAGTCTGTTCATGGATCTTTTCAGCTGGCAACAATCAAGTCCCCACACGAGGTGGCTTGTCTTCTAGTGGATTAACCTCACCTGTTCTCACAAGACCGTTCCCCGTCCTACACACTGGGGATCACAACAAAAACAGGTTTATCTCTCCTTCAGGCATATGTTAGCCTTTCTTAACTCTATCTACATACAACCTAATGCCTATTCCTTACTAGAATTAATGTACACAGGAAAAAGGCTAAATCTGAGTTGCTTGGTGCTATGTAGATTTCTGGGTTAACTGTTCTAAAAACAACTAATAGACAGACTTCATAGTCAGATACTGTTATATTAAATCCTGGCTCTGAGATCTATCAATCAAGTAAATTAGCACTTCCTACCCATTGGCTGATCTCTGAAATAGATATGTATCTATGCATGAAGTTCTAGTAATAAAGTAAATAACACACAGTAAGCATGTGGTTCAATATATCTTGGACATTATATAGAAAAATAATGAAAGTACCCATGATGTTATTATTTAAACTATTGAAGAAAATCAGAATTGGCACTGATTCTTTTGTAAGTGAAAGCATAATATATTAATGGTATGATCTTTTGGCCTTTTATTTTACCTTTTTATAATAATGGGTATGAAACCCAGGGTCTCATATATGGTGGACAAATATTCCATCAGTTACATGCTCAGCTATTGTATTTTAAAATAGGATTGTTTTATGATGTGTATGTATACTGTTTTGCATGTGTGTGATGTATGTATGCATGCACGTAAACATGTATGTTTGTGTGCCTATGGGCTCACATGTGTAAGGTGATGTGTATGCACATGTGTATGTCTGTGTTTTGAGGCCACAGGTGGATGTCTGTGTCTACTTTGATTGCTATCAATTTTATATATTGAGGCTGTGTTAATATCTTGAACACAGACTTCATTGATTTGGCTACTCTAACTGAACAATTTGTTCTGGGAGTCCCTTGTCTCCACCTCCCAGTCCCTGGGATTATTTGTAGTCTACAATCCCCACACATCTTTACATGGGTGTTGTGGATTTGAACTCTGGTCCTTAAGCTTGTGTAGCAGATGCTTTACCCACTGATCCATGTCTCCAGCCTGTATTCTTGATCTTCTGCCTCTGTCTCTGCTTCTTGAGGGCTGAGAATATAGGGAATATAGGGTTTGATCAGAAGTCTTGGTAAGAACACCCTACCCTTTCAGTCACTGGAAGGAAAGGTGTACATGACATAACATGGAAAACTAGTTATGTGTTCCTTGTAAGCACTTGATCTTTAGCTGGCATTTCATCTTAAATATTATACTGTCTCATTAGTAAATAAAACACTCATGTTTTGGCTGCCAGTAAAAAACAATGTGAACACAGTATTTACTAAGATACTAAAGTAAAATACGTTAACTATGTACAGATAGTAATTATTTAAGCCAGAAATTATCTTAGAATTCTAAGTCACACTAGAATGAAAGATGATTTACAAGTCATTATTCAACCACAGTTGGATCAAATTGTGTTCAATTCTACATCAAATGTCTGACTGATATTAAATGAACTTCCCTGTGATTACAATGAGTTAGAGACACTTTCAAGAAATAAATGAAAAAAGGAGCTAGATAGTTAACTTGTAAAAAATTTTACAATGCCTGTTATGTACTAATTAGACATAGTCAGAGTCCTACCTAACTGATCAAATTTTATGTGTTTGTTCACATTCAAAATTGATACTTAAGTAAAACCTTTAAAATGGTTTGTAGGTATATGTATAAATTCTGAATACTTAAAAATACATGTAGGAATATTTATTTGTAGTGGAATTGTTTCTCACTTAATATATGGATAACATTTTCTAAAAACACATTGATTGTAAAATCTGTCTAAGCATATGAAATTTTAAAAAATGACTACAAATCTTACTCCGAGGAATTAGACTAGTAATATATAAAATCTATGATAAGATGAGTCATGAGCTAACATTTTATAACCACAGAACACTCAAGGAACCAAGTAGCATAAGGTAGACCTATCACTTCTTCCGAGATTCTTTTACATTGTTGGAAAGGAACACTCTCACTAAAATGAAGATTTAAAAGGAAAGATGATTCAAGTGTACAAATGTTGAAAACACTTGCCAAATATTGAAGGTATTATTGACAGTTCAGGATAGAAGAAGTCATAGACAAATTATAATGAAGATGACCAAAGCAAGAAAAAAATGTCATTTTTCTCATGAACTTGGGACAGGTGCCAAAATGAAAACTGGAGATTAGTTATGAGATGAAAATGTCCAATTAACTCTGATTTTTATTTAAGCATAGCTATTTCACTCACAAGTGTAGAAACATAGAGGTTGAAATAGGTAATTTACACTCAGAAAACATTTCTAAATGAATCAATAAATAACTTAGAAGAACTAATAAAGCCCCTGTAAATTCTTCTGCACTATGGTACTCAGGAGCCAACTACACTAACATTGATTTGGAAGGTGTTAACACTCAAGAAATGGTTCAAATCAACAGACATTGTCATCCTCTTTTTCTTTTGTCTCAAATCTGAACTATCAGGGTTCACCTAACACTTTGCAAATGAGAAACAGAAACATAAACCAAGACAAAAGATGTTGGAAGAAGCAGAAAACCGAAAATCCTTCTAGCTGGTGTTCTCATGAGGACTTGTAAATGGTTCTCTGTTGAGACAAAAAAACAAAACAAAACAAAAGAAAAACACAGCCACATTTTTAATCATTTGATAGGATTTCTGATCAAGAGATGTTCAGACAGGTGAGAAACCATCACACTGCTAACAAAACAATCCTCCATTGACACTTGCTGAAGTTTGGTAAGCTACGCTATACTCAGGATCACAGTTGCATGTTCAGAGAGCAGTGCAAAGGTTAGGAGAGAGATCTGAATGAGCAGTATTCATCTCTTTGCTACCCCATTTGCCCGTATATGAGAAAGTTCATGGCACCCCAGCTCTGAGCTGTCCCTTCTGCTATGCCTTTCCTGCCATGAAGGACTGTATCTCAAACCATGGCCCAATATAATTTTTTCCTTCTTCCAATTGTTTCACTTGCAAGGAATTTGGCCATATTATTATGAAAAGGCATGGATACATGCCCATAGAGGAGTAACCACTGAATCTGATAAGGCAGAAAATCTATTAACATTAAATCAAATAATCTAAAGAAAGATTTCAGGAGTTCAGATAGTATCACAGATTAAATTCAGATGATAAAAATATCAGTTTTTGAACCATGATTCATAATATAAAATAAATAAATGGAATAACTTAACCAAAGTTGAAAAAGCAGTGATGGAAAATAAGCAAGGATAGGAATTATACAGAGTTTGGGGAGAACAAACCAAACCAAACACAAAAAACCCTAATGAATGTGACCTTTAAAGAAATTATGTTCTCAGAACAAAAGAACCAGACACTGAGGTCTGATCATACATGACAGGATTCGTTCCTCTCAGCATGCTGGACACTGACATCCTGCATCCTTTATGTTCCAGCACCAAATGCTTTACTTGGTTCCTCATCAGAACAGGGCAGCTCCCAGGACAGCTTTGAAGAAAGCTTCTGATCCCAATTGGTCCATCATTTCAGACTGTCACGCACAGGACTTTAATTAAGCCTAGAATTTCTCAACATTTAGAAACTGGACCACGAATGCTATTCCTAGCTTGTTTAACCATTTTCTACAATATTATTTGGGTCCTTACAAATGTATTACCCACCCCAAATCAGCTGGAAGGAACCTTAAGACAATGATGCTCCATTTCACTTAATGGAGTGTTGGGTAGGGTTTTGGTTGTTTTCTTGGGCTATAGATGTTTATTTTCATTGGAGTTGATTATACATTATTAATGGTCTTATTCAGAGAGAAAACGAGGTTGGATTCAGAGATGTCTCTCTTTTCCTTTATATTTCATTCTTCAATTTGGAGATAGGGGTTGAAAAGAAAGAAGGAGAATATAGAAATATATAGGGATGAAAGGACAAAATTCTCTGGTATAGAATATTGTATATTGATGCAAAAATAAGTTTAATGTTAATAGATTGGTATATAGTTCAAATTTAAGATTATTCTTCACACATTATATATACATATATATATATATATATTTCTACTCTAATATGAAGTATTACATCCATATAACTAAATTATAATACAAGGATTACTTCCAATACTTTGAAAGTACTATTGTAGGTTGCTTAGGATAATTAAGTAATATAAGTTGTTAGTTAATCAAATCATGGTCATATCAATTACTAGTCTATTTTTATCACAATAATATACATTCTCGGTTTAAAAGATAAATATGATTCCATAGATAGATAAGGTATGATATTTATATAAGGTCTTCAAAAACCTCAGAGACCTACAGAATATATCATTTAAAGACATTTTTATTACTTAAAAACTTCTTTGACATTAAGACAGGTTAACTCCTGGCAACACCCAGCCTACTTCAAAGAGCCTCCTTATGAAGATGGGTTCAAGTGTGGCAAACCAGCCACTAGGCAAAACATCCTCATTTTTGGCCACAGACTGAATTGTGCCTTAAAATGGGCAAGATTAGATGCCTGCAGAGTCAATGGCCAACTTTTGCAAAGACAAGATAAGCAAGTCCTCAATTGTTCCTGTCTCACAAATATGTCTGTCAGATATATTGGACCTGAAGGCTGGAGATGGTGCTCTAAGTTATAGAGAGTTTTTGGTGACTGCTCAGGTAGCAAACTGTTTCTGTCATTTTTTCATTTTGGAAACTGCTAACCTGCACTTCCTGTCTACTCAGGTAATTAATTTTATTCCTTCTCAAGTCTCTGATGGGGTTGAAGACCAGATAGTTTAGTTTTACAATTAAGCTTAGTTGTTCAGAGTTAAGATGTTTTTAGGTCTAGCTAGATGTTTTAAGTTGATAAAGATGAGATATGATAGATACTGATTTACATTCAGGATTTTAGGCACAGATAGGATTTCTTTTCAAGGCTGTCAAATACTAATAGCCAAAACACTAAGAGTGTAACATTTATAATTCCTGATTGTTTTGTGGTTCTTCTTGCTGTAGGTAGTTTATTGTATGTATGTGTAATAACATAAATGTATATGGAAAAATAGAAAAAATTATATGGCCTGGAAGAAAGGAAGGAACAAAAGAATGAGGGAAAGAGGGATTAGAAAAACTAGTAAATGATAATATCTCTGTATTGATGGAAAGCAAAAAAAAAAAAAAATTGGTATTCACTAAGAATAGTGTGAATACAGAAACAAATAAAAAACTAACAAAACGAGAATCTTAACCAGTAACATCTTGGCATATTGTGGTAATCCTTAAATGTTATGATAGGGGAAGAAGGAAGGAAGGAGGAAGGAAAGACAGAGGGAAGGGAGAAAAGGATAAGCAGAGGGAAAGGTTCAAGGGAAGAGAGGAATAAGGGATGGGAAAGAAGGAGAGAAAGATAGAGAGAGAAAGACATGGGAGAAACAAGCCACCTTTCACATGGAAGGAAAATAGATTACTGATTTCTCACTTGTCTCATGCAAGCCAAAGAAGAATGCAATGACAACATTAAAAATGATTGATGCTTTACTTAATTGTTAAAATAAAAAGACAGTAAAATGTCATTATGAATATTAAACTTTATACTATAAATTATACTAATTTTTACAAATCATTCTTCTCAGATGTGTACATTATAAAGACAAAGATGACGTACCCAGAAGAACATACAATATTTTGCTTATCTGAGATGTGATTTGTAAGTAATAATGCAAAATTTGAAAGTATATATTTGGGAAAAAGATATTCAGATGCTGTACAAAAAAAAGAGGCAACTTTACTGTGTGAGTTGGATATGAGATGGCTGTTAAGTGGAGGGAAATCAGAATCTTGTCTTTTGGCCTCTTATTTTCCTTCCAGTATCTTCTATTTGTTTCTTTCTTTCTTTTTTTTTTTTTTTTTTTTTCATTGAAAGACTCAGCCAGGCTGAACTCTTGTGTTTATTTAACAACTACATTTTAAAATTAATTTATTTACATTACATCTCAATGGTTATCCCCTCCCTTGTATCCTCCCATTCCTCCCTCCCTCCCGTTTTCCCCTTACTCCCCTCCCCTATGACTGTGACTGAGAGGGACCTCCTCCCCCTATATATGCTCATAGGGTATCAAGTCTCTTCTTGGTAAGAGTATGTGGCCTTCTGCTTCATTATAAGACTATGTTACAGAGCCCTTCTTCTGAAGAAGAACTTCACTTTGGAAAAAACCTTTTGATCTTAGTCTTCCAGGATTTGTTTTAACAGCATGATATATCTGAGTTTAGGAAAAATCCCAATCCAATAATCTTTTCTGTTTCTTAATGTTAGATGTCTGAAGCTATTTGTTATTTTTAGAAATTATTCTCTCCTAGATTTTCCCTTATGGCAGTTATCCCCAGAAAATTTATTATTTTGTCTTTACTAAAGATAGTATTATAGTCATCAAAATAGTTGAAGAAAAGTATAATGATACCTCAAACAAAATAACTCAATGCTCTTCATAGAGCAAAACTGATATTTAATATTGTTTCACTTAAGACACATGGTCTCACATTTTATTAACCTTTGAATTTAAGTTTACCTATGTCCCAGACTGGGATTGAACTCAGAATTGTCCTTCCACATCTTGATGGAGATTACCAGCATGCATCACTAAACCAGACTAAAGTAGTATAAAGGTCAAATTTTATAAGTTATTTATGAAAATGTCATGTATTCAAGTCATTTTGCTTATACTTTGTTAGCTGAAAAAAGAACAAAGCCATTCTTTGAGTGCAGCACCAACATAGTGTTGGAGTAATTTATTTGCTTAATTTGATACATGATCAAAACATTTTTTCACTGGGGGCTGTGAAGATTTAAATTCATCTCAGTTTTGTCAGAAAGAAGAGTATTCTGAAAACAAAGCTGATCTTCCTTTTTTCAAAAAAAAAAAATCTTTGCATGTTTGCTACGTGTCCCTTACCCTGTGCCCTCACAAGGATCATTAACTTCAATTAAATGGGGTTGGGTGAAAGGACTCATGACTTGAGACTAGACTGGGCAAGCCATGTAGTTGAGCTTATTAAGTGGTATCCCCAGGCAAATGCCATTTGCTATACTCCTTGTGCAACCGACCATTCACATTGTGTGACCCAGGGCAAGACTGAAAAATCTGCCTAGGTTCAAATTGATTTTTTTAAAAAAAAACTTGATGGTTATAATAACACTGAAGCTTTTGGAGTCATAGATAAAACATTCCTAACATTTTAAGAAATTTATTTTCACTAATGTAGGAATTTATGTGAAATGATAAATGAAATGTGATTTTACTACATCGTAAGAACAATATTCCACTCAATTTTCTTATTTGTCAAATGTTGCAATTACCTTTTTAAAATAAAATGAATTTCAACCTTTTGGTTCTTCTCATTCCACCCAAACTACCCAAACGACCCAAGTAATTTATAGACAGAAAGATTGCTCTGAGGAATACGTGTCTAATGGTTTCCTGTCTTGCCTGTTTAGTACAGGCTTTATGTTACACACAATGGAAGTCATTTAGTCTTCATAGTTTATTTAGTCATTGAAACTACTTGTTTCAATAAGCATGCAATTCCCAGGGTAAAAAAGACATAAACTATGGCTCAATATGTTAAACTATAACCCACATTTTTTCAATTCATAACTAGTAATCTTGTTATTATTTACAACTTGGTATAGTTTCAAAGCCACATGTCTTATATAGTTTCCACTTAGTATCCATTTGCTTATTTTCCTTAGTAATGTAACTTCTGTATTTATGTGGATACAAAGACACCTAGCTGAAGTTCAAATTTTAGGTAGTCAGGATATGGTGTGTAAGACACCAACAAAAGTTTCACCTGAAACTTGAGTACAGCTGAGCAGTGGACATCATCTGCTTTGACATATGCTCTTATAGCTAGCTAGAATATGAACATTAAGGCGGCCACTTAACAAAATGTACCTGTGATATAATAATATGGTGAACATTGTAGAGTTTTTTGGATGTTATAGAATCCTATGATTTGGATTTTGTATGAGGGAGAATAGATCTTTATTTGATTTTATCTGTCACTTATTATTTCAATTATTTATAATTAACTCAACCAAGACCATAGGCCAGACTTATTTCATTTCTTTGAACTACCATTTTAAAAGAATTAGCTTTCTTACAAATATTTTATAGAAGCGATAGTTTATTTTATTTCATGTTTGTCTACTGTAGGCTGCAAATTTAGCAGCTAGCATTTTTATACATTGTTATAACCAAATTCCCTTCCAACAGAACAATAATACATGCAATGTTTGGAACTTAATTACACTCAGGATTCATCTCATCTCTTGTTTGTTGCATAATGAAGATAGAAATCATTATTGTTGATATATGACCTGCCTAAATTTTATAGGCCTTAATTTATTTCAGAATGCTTAACTGATTCTAATTCTGCTATGCTAGGATGCAAAGACCTGAGCAATAAAAGTTTCAAGAATTGTAAGGGAAAATTATACAGGCTATTGAAATGATGTGATTTGGAACAAAGCCAGGGCAGAAGCATTAACAGCTGTGCAAAATCTCAAAACAACAGGAGCACACACTCAAAGGAGGAAGATCTTCCTTTGAAATGCACCCTGCAAAGTACTGTCAGACAATCTGCGTCTTTGAAGATTGGTATAGACAAACTTTGTGGTCTATCTATCTTCACAGAAACCATTAAAATTTCTCAGAGAGAGATATGCATTATTGGCAACATGACTTGAGAATCAGTATGTTAGAAAAAATATTAGTTTGGAATCAAATTCACTTGGTTTTGAAAGTCAGCTACCCTAATGATAAACTATTTAAAACTTATCTACCCAGAAAGGAAGATGACAATAAGCCCTTAGATTTGTTGTGAGGATTATGTGATTTAGAGGATTTGTAACTTGAACATACGAACTGTATTCAAGAGCTACTAGTGGCTAAACAAACTAGTTTCCTAATGAAAGACTCTATTTCTCTAAAGTATACAAAGATAGTTGCTTTGATTTGGGCCACCTAAAAAACCAGAAATGTAAGTAGGGATTTGAATACAATTGATTTAAAAGATGGTGCCACTAAGTAGTGTGAGAAGTGAGACATAAAACGGAAAAAATGTTCATTCTGCTAATGAATAGAAAGCCACTGGTAGACACTGAAATGTGTCCTCTCTAGGGATATGAGCTGTGCTTCTGGCAGGTCTCAGTCAGAAACCACAAAGGTTGAGATGCTGTGCGCTTGCTCCCTTCTGTAACAGACTGCTACTTGCTCTTGGAGACACAAACTCTTCTATGGTTTTGGTTGCAGTAAATAGACCTTACAGATTTTTTTAAGACTGGAGGATGCTGTGATGCACACATGTAGACGAGCAACCTTCAGATCATAAGGCAATGGGAGTGTTTCAAGAGTAAATACAGTTGCATGTAAAGTTTGGTGCATCTGTTGAATATGATGAAGAGACTTCGAGGTCTGTAGTGAATGTGTGTGTGTGTGTGTGTGTGTGTGTGTGTGTGTGTGTGTGTGTGTGTGTGTACATGAGGGTGTTGGCGGGCTGAGGTATTTGGTGCTATTGACAATTGCAAAGATGAAACATGATATACAGAAAAGGAATAGGCTAACAGCAATTATCAGATTTTTCTGAATTTGATGCATTATATTAGCAGGGTATATTAACATTGGCATTTTTATTATGTTTCATTTTCATCTTTCTGTGTGATAAATAAGTATCTTTTTAGGAGAACTGGATGCTCAGATATTTTCATGAATTACTTTTTCAAATTTAAAGTCATCATGAAACTAGTTTCTTCAATGTTGCAATAATAAATTTTAAAAAATGCTCTGGTTTTTGAAACTACAATACCCCATAGGCTCATCTTTGAAATTGCTGGTTACCAGGGAGTTCTGCTCTCTCTGGAAGGCTTTACTAAAAGTTGGGTCTTCTTTGGCAGAAGCTGGCCACTAAGGCTAGGCCTTTGAAAATTAAGGCCTTTCCCAATCCCTTGGATCTTATTATATTTTGTGACTGCTGGTCTACCTTGATGTGAATAGCCTCTACTACATGCCTGTTACCATGAATTAAGCTTACTATAGCATGTTCTTTTCATCATAGATTTAAATCCTATGACACCATGCACCAAAACTCAGTATTTTCTCTTTATATTGTTTCCGTCAGGAATTTTTCTCATCATGATTCCAAAGTAACTAACACAGAGCTAGTAGTTATATTCCTATAAAGAGCATTAAAAAGATCCATGTACCTAAAGTGCCATAGCTTCAAAAATTCTATTTACCCAAGGAGAACATGGGGACTATTGTTACCACCTTTAGAAATCGGGTCTGAGAAGACAGGAAGAAATTACTACTGATGAAAACATCAGCACAAACCTGTCAACGTATGCAGTTTCACCCTGGTTATTGGTATTAATTATTCATTTATAATTTGTGTTTTAGTACCTATATTCTACTAGTTTTAAGAATAATTTAATTTACTAAATAGGAAAACCCCTAAAAAATAAACAAATAAATAGAACAATTCTAGTATATCACTTGAAATGTTAAAAAAAAATCACTAAAAAGAGAAAATGAGCATTTCTTTAAGTGTTTCTCAGCCATTTGATACTCCTCTGTTGAGAATTCTCTGTTTAGTTCCAAGCCCCATTTCTCAATTGGGTTATTCGATTTTCTCACGTACTCTGGTGCCTCACATTTGACCATGTCCCCTGGAGGGGGAGACCTGGCGGCACTCAGAGGAAGGACAGCAGGTAGCCAAGAAGAGACTTGATACCCTATGAGAATATACAGGGGGACGTAATCCCCCTCAGGAACAGTCATAGGGGAGGGGAATAATGGGAAAATGGGGGTGGGGGGGAGGAATGGGAGGATACAAGGGATGGGATAAACATTGAGATGTAACAAGAATAAATTAATAAAAATAAAAAAAAAGAGAAAATGAGGAATAAATACCCTAGAATAGCTAAATTAAAAGGATATAATTGATATGGATCTCTCTATAATAAAATCCATTATAAAATATTGGCTTGTAGATCACCCAGTAATGATCTTTCCATTTTCGTCTCCTTATGATTTCTTGATGAGTACACATTTAAACTGAATGACAGGTCAAACTATCCAACAAACTGGAGTACGTTTTTTAAATAGGCAAAGATTCTACTAGACTAGTTTTAAAAAATAGATAATATGGCTTGTGTTTGATTCTTGTGTTTTAGATATGTTTTAACATCTGCCAAATAACTGAAACTCATTTTGAGAAATGACAGAAACATAAAGAATAGTTTTCGAAGGAGCAGCCAATAAGCAGGTATATTGCCTGTCTGGAGTTTCAGTTTAACACACCAAGTGACAATACGGTGCTACACACTTGTTTCTTTTCAAATTCCAGATAGAGGGATCCGTACGAGAGGCTCCTTTTGCAACACACTGTTGAGTGTCTGCATAATATTACACTGGCAGGGATATGAAAAATTAAAGGCTCTCAGAGATGAGTAATCAGGAAGAAACTGAGAGTGGAATCCAGGTCAAAAACTGCTTTGTTCACCTCACATTCCTCTTCAGCCTTTCACACACACACACACACACACACATTTGTCCCTGCCTCCAGCACACATGCAACATTGGTCCATTTTCAGCCCTTCACACACATAGTTGTTTCCGCCTTAACAACACCCAGCATTAGCATCGTCTGACCCACTCCTCCCACGCTCAGCCTTTTCTCCAGATTTCAAGCTTCCCTCTCAATGTTTGCCTGCATTATTATAACTGCTTTCTGCTTAGACGCTCAGCTTCTTCTCTTCTTTCCTAGAGGCTATTCCCAATGACAGCAACTAGAATATTGTTCTTGCATGTGAGAGGATTGAGTGTTTCCTCTGATAAAACCCCCAGTGGCAACTCACTTTGCTTCTGTGAGAGCCAGAGTCCTTCAGCTGTGCTGCATGGCTCCTTTGATCCAGAGTCTCTGGCAGTCTCTCCTGAGGTCGTTCTTTGGCAGTAACCTCCAGGTACATTGGCTGCTCTGCCTGGAACAGCCTTGCCCTCAAGTCTTTGTACAGCTTTTGCAGTGTAAGCAGTTTCCTTCTCTCTTAAAGTTCTTTTCATACTTTACCTCTACAATGTCCTGAGCAAAGTTTGAAACTTTTTAATATGATTTCCTCCCATCTTGATTATTATAATTATTTTTCATTCATTTGTCCACAGCACTATGTGAGCACTTAGTATCACTGTGCTACATTATAACATCATTTATTGTCCCCACAGCTATACATAAAAGGACACGAGAAAAAAACCAACATGTACTTGACATGTGGCATTTGATATGTTCTCACAAATTCAAACTTAACATGTGGCATTTGGTATGTTCTCACAAATTGAAACACCTGTAACACAATGGTTACAATCAAGAAAGTGAAAGTGACATCTATTGTGATTGTGTCTGTACCCTTGTCATTTTCACTGCAACCACACCTGCTCACACATGGCTAGATAGCTATTGTTTATCATAATTAATAACTTTGAAATTTATAGATTAGGACCACTTAATCTTATTTTGTGTATGTGAATCTTTTTTATTCAATGTATGTAAATGTTTCGCCTGTACACGGGGCCAAGTGAGACAGAAAGATGGCCTTAGACCCCCTGGAGCAGGGGTTACAGAAGGTTCTGAGTGGTACTCAGGTGCTGGGAGTCAAATCCAGCTCATCTGAAAGAGCATCCATTGCTCTTAACGACTGAACCCTCTCTCCAGCCTCATTTTGTGGAATTTTATATCAAAGGAAACACAGAGTGTGATATTTAAGAAGGAGAAGAGTTTGTTCATATCTGAGATTCTTCATGAAGTTGTGCCATCAAGTTTATTTTTTGGTGGGTATCTTTATCAACAGTGGTTCACTCTCAGATCTTGAGAGTCAAACAAGGGTTATGTCATTCATTAATCAATACCTTTATGGAAGTCACTTAAACTACTCTAACAAAACCTTTGAAAGGAAGCAAGTGGCTGATACTGTTTTGTTGTTGTTTTTTGTTTTGGGGTTTTTTTTGTTTTTGTTTGTTTGTTTTTTAGTTGTATGCTTTTTTGTGGTGAGCCTTGTCAATCCTAGTTACTTCAACTTTTTGAATCTGTACATACATACATACATACATACATACATACACACATACACATACATACATACATACGTACATACACATACATACATACATACATATGTACATACATACATACGTACATACATACGTACATACATACATACATACGTACATACACATACATACACACATACATACATACATACACTATACACAGAAGACACATACATACATACGTACATACACATACATACATACAGTACGTACATACACATACATACATACATACATACACACACATACATACATACGTACGTACATACATACATACATACGTACATACACATACATACACACATACATACATACATACACACATATACATACATACGTACATACACATACATACATACATACATACATACACATACATACATACATACATACGTACATACACATACATACATACATACGTACATACACATACATACATACATACATACGTACGTACGTACATACACACACATACACATACATACATACATACATACGTACATACACATACATACATACATACATACATACATACACATACATACATACATACATACGTACGTACGTACGTACATACACATACACATACATACATACATACATACGTACATACGTACATACATACATACGTACATACACACACATACATACATATATGCATACTATTTATATTATAATATCATTTCTTGAGGCTTTATCAAACAAGCTTGGTGTTATTTGTCCTCCTTGTACTTTTGTATTGACTTTCCTTTCCCCTCCTTGCTGGAGGCCCGCTGAGTTATTCTGTTTGCCACTTTAAATTGTGCATATCCTCCTATTCAGCTCCTAAGCGACACCCCTTCACTTATGACCCATTTATACTTTTCTGCTTCCTATGGTTGCATTCCGCCACACACTTAGGGCACACTGCTTAAGTTACTCAAGTTTGATACCACTTGAAAGACTTTTTCTTCCACTTTAGTTTTTAAGTTGCAGAAAACATTATGCCAGCTGCTCAGAATGGGAAGCAACTAACAGTCTGACCCATCGGCAACATCTCTGAGCCATGACAGTTACGAGCAGGGCAAGATATGCATAAAAGCTCAAGAAGTGACATTCAAATGTCACTGACAACCAAGAACTGTCTACTTGGACATAACGGCCTCCACTCATCGGGAGGGAAATCATGTCTGGTACTGGAAATATAGGCAGCTTTCAAGGCCTACTATAGTCATGGCCTTAGAAAACAATCTACTAGCGTCATTTTGCTAGACATACATAATTACTGCATTCTAAATCTTATCCTTATTACCACGGACAAGGGTGCCTCTCTTTAAAGCAAGTAGAGACTATCACAGAAAACCATGCCTGAACACAGTACAGAAATCAATAGATCTTGAGGATCTGAACCTTGACATATCAACATACATACCATCACCATGGCTTCTGCATGTAGGGATCAGGTAACATGGCAGAAGTGGCAGGGGTAGAAAGACTGTAACAACCAGAATACCAGGAAGTCAGCTGTGAAACAGTCTCTCCTAGAAGTGACTGCAAAATAAGACTACAGTAATGGTAATGTTAAAGTGGACATGTTGAAGTGGAAAGCAGAAAATTTGTGGGGTTGTACCCTTAGGCAACGAACTACAGGCAACTGTTGACTGCTAGAAGAAGGGGAATTAATCTCTTCAAAGGATGAGCCCTATTATTGATTTCCCAATGCAGAATGATCAGTCCTGAAACCATACACACACAAATAACAAAACAGACTCAACTCATAAATATTTGTGTACACACATATATACAACTGTGTAACAAATATAATCATAGAAAAAGAGACTATCAACTTGAGAATAGGTTGCATGAGGGCATGTGAAGAATGAGAGGGGCTGAAAGGAGGAAAGAGAGAGAGAAGGGATGTAATTTATTAAAGTGACAGCACATGCTGGCAAGGATGCAGAGAAAGGGAGACACTCCTCCATTGTTGGTGGGAGTACAAATTTGTACAACCACTTTGGAAATCAATCTAATAAATTATAATAAATTAAAAATTAAACAGAGACAATGCAATAAATAGTATGTATAAGGTACAATTAATGAAATAAATATTATTCTTAGAAAAGAAACTTCTTAAAAGCAGCACAAATATGAATGCATAATGAATAACAAAATTATTTTTTAATCATGAGCAGTAGTCTTTCATTGAATGGATATACCACTGATTGTATATTTACTTATATTTTGACAGGAATTTGTGGTCTCTGCCTATACATAGAATTACTTTGAACATTTTTGTACAAGACTCTGTTTGAACATATGCTTTCATCTATCTTGGGAAAATACCTAAAAGTATGGTAGTTGGAGCAGATGGTAGTGCTATGTTTAACTTCTTATGAAACTGCCAATTTTTCAAAACAGTTTTTACCACTTTGCATTGCAGCCAATATTACTTGCAGGTTATTTGCTATACCCCTACAGACACTTGGTATGGCCAATAATTTCAACTTTTGACTTCTCATATATGCTTCTTACCATGAGTGTATTTTTTCTAGACACATGTCTGTTTAATGCTCTGTCTGTTCAACAATTTTCTTTAACAAATAAACAGATGTCCAGCTTTAATCCATGGCAATTTGAAAAAAAATATAAGATGTTATTTCAATTTTTTGTATCAGTTGAGGCTTACTTTTTGACTGACTAGATGGTCAATTTTTGGAGTAGGTTCTGTGAGTGATAGTGAAAAATCCTGTTGGTATCTGTTAGTTCTACTTGATTCATGACATCTATTAGTTTCATTATTTCTCTATTTAGTTTCTGTCTTGATGACCTGTCCATTGGTAAGAGTGGGGTGTTGAAGTCTCCCACTATTAGTGTGTGGAGTTCGATGTGTGATTTAAGCTTTATTTAAGACCCATCCTAAGGGAGAGAACCAATCCCTGACACTATTAATGTTACTCTGCTAGGCTTATAAACAAGAACCTAGCATAACTCCTCGGAGAGGCATCACCCAGCAGCCATTGGAAACAAATGTAGAGACCCACAGCCAAACATTAGACAGAGCTCAGCCAGTTACATAAAAACATTGGGGGGTTGATTGATAGAGCTAAATGGGTCAAGGACCCCATAAGAAGACCTACAGAGTCAACCTCCCTGGGCCAATGGGGGCTCACTTAGTCTGAACCACCAAGCAAAGTATGTGTATAGACTGGTCCTAGGACCCCTGCACATATGTGGTTTCCCCAACAACAGGCATCTGACTCTGATGCCTCCCTTTGGATCCTATTCTTCTAACATGTCTGCCTTTTTCTGGCCTTAGTCAGAGAGTATGTGTTTGGTTCTGCAGCTATTTAATGTGCCACATTGTTTTGGTACCCATGGGGGACCTCACTCTTCTCTGAGGAGGAGAGTGGAGAATAGGAGAGGGGAGTGGGAGGAGGGGCGACTGGAAGGAGAGGAGAGGGGCTGCAATCAGGATGTGACAATAACACATAAATAAATGTTAAAAATAACTGAATGGGTTTCTTTCATAAGCTTTGAGGGAAATTTATTTATTTTTAAATTAATATATGAGTGTGTATATGTGTGTGTGCACATTTGTGTGTGTGTGTTTGTGTTTTGTCTGTACCTATATCTATGAACCTCTTGTTTGTCTAGTGCACATGAAGACCAGAAGAGGGCATCAGTTCATTTGAAACTGGAGTTAAAGACAGTAGTAAGTTTTCAAAGAGATGTGGAGAATCAAATTCCTGTATTCTGGAAGCACAGCTGGTTTTTAACCCCTGTACCATCTGTGTCATCTCTCCAATGCCTTGAGGCAAAAGCTACATTAGGGTGGGAAATGTTTGGACTCACAATTTGAGTATATAAGCCATTATGAAGGAGAAGGTGTTTTGGCAAGTGCAATATAGCTATGGTGGCAAGAGCTTGAGGCAGCAGTCACACTGTGTCCACATTCAGAAAGCGAAGGGAGATGGATGTTGGTGCTCAGCTACTTTCTCCTTTTTCTTCTGTTTGGGATCCCTGTTCATAGGATGCTGCTTCTGACATTTAGAATATGTTTTCCTTCCCCAGGTAAGCTTCTCAAGAAAAACCCCAAAGACACTTGTATGATGTATTTCCTTGGTGATATTAATAGTCAGGTTGACAGTGAGGCTTGCCCATCATAGCCATGTGTGTATAGTGTGTAAAAACTTAAGTGATTTTAATACATCAGTCTGGTTTTTCTTTGCCTTAGTGATTTTGGTAGCTTCAGTGTTGATTCTACCAGATTTTCTACAATGATGATTATATCTTCTATCAATGACGCCACTATTACTTCTGCCTTTTAGCATTGCTCTCTTAATTAATCTCGCTCCTTTTTCTAAGAGCACTGCCTGGACCCCCCAGTGACATAATAAAAGAAGTCAGAAGTGTAGACCTGCATGCCTTTTATGTGTTCTCACACCAGGACATTCTTTCATGCTTAGTGTTAGGCTAGATAGAGGGTTTTCATCAAGCATGTGGACGCTTGTGCTTTAATTTCAATAATGTTTTCTTCATTCCTCACTGTTTGTCTCTTAGCATCACTGTATGTTACTCTCATTGTTCTAAATGCTGGCCCTTCAGCCAGCCAACTTCCTGTTGCTTATATATTCCTAGTTGAGAATTAGCTTCTATAGAGTAAGTGTTATGGGATAAAGCACTTCCCAGATTCTGGGCCACATTATTTTATTTCTCCTTTAGTTGACATTCCCACAATGTAAGGTTATATTTCACCAATCTGCAGAGGGCTGTTTGGACTAACATAGCAACACAATATTAAATATTACACAGGTTTAATTTCATTCAAGTAACAACTTTGGAGGTACATATAAATATTCAGTAATAAATATTTAGCACGTACTGGCTTCTCTTGATGTGTTCATGAATGAGTGAACGACTAAGCAAAATTTATTTCTCTGTGCACATGGAAAAACTGAGTTCAAGATTTTTTTGAGGCACTACATCACCATACATGCTAGAACTGTATACACCAATATGAGCAAATGGTGCCCAATGAGAGCCTAAGAATTCCTACGTTGACGAACATACGTACACATCAATAATTGGGGGTGCTTATCAGCTTTGCAGGTGTGCTGTTGCTGTTATACTTATTTCCTAATAATGTCAACTGGGAGAATTTTCTCTATTGATATTGTTATTCTTAGAGTGTTAGAAAATAGATAAAACTGTAGCCATCTAGCATTTTCTGGCAAATACATTTAGAAGCTGGAGTCCTGTATCTCTTCTCTTGAGAAGTTCTTTGCAGGTGTTTGAATCTGAATAGTCGGCTGATGAAATGAGCTTCCTGTTTAAACTACACAGCCTTCAAGGAGGTGGTTGTTCTCTTAAAGTAGGGCTAAAAAGAAAATTATGTACCTGCTACTCAGCACACAGGAGATGTGTGCACTCCAATATCCAGTCAATGTAATATGTGCCTTTGGCAAGTTGGTGTTGAATATTTGCATAGCAGATTTTAGCCAGTAACTGCAAGGACCACCACAAAGGCTCCTTAACTTGAAGCTCCCCACTGTCCCGCCTATCTCTCTGTATTCATCTCCTCTCCTGGTTGTCTCTTCTTTGCAGTAACTGAAAATTCACTTAGTGAACAAAGCTAAAATTGATTTTTTTTGGTACCCTCTCTGCTTTATTAAATTGATATCCAAATGCTATTGGTATTTCTGAAGTATTTCCAGGATATCTTTGCTATCATTGGCATTGAGAATTAAAATTATTTCCTGAGACTTGCACTGGTTTATGCTGATCTACCCAAATAATTCAAACAGAAATCTTTAGGAAATCAAATCTATCAGGAAGTTCTAAGGCATTATTAAGTGCCTTATTTCAAGTGCCAATTTCAATTAAGCAAGTAAGTCACTGTTTATGTAAGTGACAATTCCAATATTGTGATGACATTTTCTAGCTTTTTTTTTCTGCTTGCCTCCATTTCTACTCTATGAGCATCACTGTGACCACTTTAAACACAAATCTTCCCATCTTTATATACTGACTGGAATTGTAGCTATTATCCTATAGCATCTATAAACTCCCAGCACCCTTTAAGAATAATTAGAATGGCTGAGAAACACTTAAAGAAATGTTCAACATATTTAGTCATAGAGAAATGCAAATCAAAACAACTCTGAGATTCCATTTTACATCCACCAGAATGGCTAAGATAAAAAACTCAAGTGACAGCATATGCTGGAGAGGATGTTGAGAAAGAAAGGGGAATATTCGTTCATTGCTGGTGGGAGTGCAAACTTGTACAACCACTTTGGAAATCAATCTGGCACTTTCTCAGAACTCTGGGATAAGGACTTCCTCAAGACCCAGATATTCCACTCCTTCTAATATACCCAAAAGATGCTCCACCACACAACAAGGACATATGCTCAACCATATTCACAGTAATCTTATTCATAATAGCAAGAACCTGGGAACAACCTAGATGGCCCTCAGTTGAAGAGTGGATAAAGAAACTGTGGTACATTTGCACTGTGGAATACTACTCAGCTAGTAAAACCAAGGAAATCTGGAAATCTGTGGACAAATGGATGGAACTAGAAATGATCATACTGAGTGAGGTAACTCAGATCCAGAAAGAGATGCATGGTATATACTCACTTATATTTGGACACCAGCACAACAGAGATGTCCCCTGAAAGTCTTCACTTAGCAATAGATTGGGATAGATATTGGGGCTTCTTACTGGGACTCCAGATGAGAAAGGTAAGGGAAAATGGGGAAATAGAAGGATCCAGAGGGTCCTAGAAACATACAAAAAACCCATTAACATTGGTGGATCTAGACTCAGGGGTTCTGCTCAAACTACTATACCAACCAAGGACAATGCATGCAGTAAACCTAGAATCCCTATCCAGATCTAGACAATGGACAACACATTTTTCACAGTTGTGTGGAGAGCAGAGACTGACTCTGGCATAAAGTCTGATGCCCCCTATATGACCACTTCCCCTTGTTGGGGAGACTTGCTGACACTCAGAGGAAGAGTAAGCAGACTACCAGGATGAGACCTGATAGGCTGTGATCATATAATGAGGGAGGGGGGTCACCTTCTGTCACAGACCTAAAGGAAGGGAATAGGATGAGGGAGGGAGGAAGGGGGAATGAGAAGATGTGAGTGAGGGGATAAGAACTGAGATGTAATCTGAAAGAATTACTTTAAAAAAGAATAATTAGAATGACTTGTTGTTTGTGGATCTCTTAATACTAATCTCCTTCAGCTCAACTGTTTCTTAAGATTGATATTTCATACAACGAATAAGTCTGTGTGTAGGAATCCTAAGTTTAGGTTATCTAATTTGTGAGAAGCTAATCTGTCCTGTACTCAAATTCTCCTACCCTAAAAAAAAAAAAAAAAAAAAAAAAAAAAAAAAAAAGGAACCAGTTAGGATATTTAGAACTTTGTTATTCAATGTGCAGCAAACCTGTATTGCTTAGTTACTTGAGATAAAGCAGGAGTCACAGGCTCTACCCTACATATTATACATCAGAGCATAGTAATTAATACTCAATAGTTAGACATGTGTTATAAAGGTAAAAGCTCTCATTCCAAATATCAATATTCTAAATATTACACTGAAGTGTTTTCATTCATTAAGGCAGTAATGACAGGAACTTTTCATGATCTAAACTAGTTCATATATTTTGTGCCATTTTTCACTTTAGACATCATTCATTTTTGAAAATACATTTATCACTATGTTTATGGGCCTCAGAATTGAATTCCTTGTTACTTTCATTTTTATTTATAGAACTGATTTTTTGAACAAAATAAATGCTACAAAAGATTAAATAGATATGTAAAAGTCAGAAGAAACATTTTTGGTCATGTACATTAGATGGTTACTTTAACAAGTATGAAGTAATTATGACTTTAGTCATTTAGTCTGGATAATAAGAACTAGAGCATGCATTCTGAAATATAATAAAACAATAAGTCTTAAATTATCCCAAAGGCCTCAGGGACTTCAAAATAATAACTTTGTTAGACTTCCTTTTAGAGCAAGGATAATGCTTAGCATAGCAAATAACAATTGGGAAACAAGTATTTATTAAATGAAATGATAGTATATATCCAGAAAGGAAATTGAACAAGAAATACAAATTTTCATTTATCCTGATAATTAATGACATAATTTTGGATCAAAGATGACTAACTATGCTTTGGGATTATATCTACTGATAATGAATGTAAATGTTCATGAAATCTGCTACATCAGTAGCTCTCAAGCTGTGAGTTGCAATACTCTGCAGTTTGAATAACTCTTTTACAGTGGTTGCACATCAGATATCCTGCATATTAGATATTTACATTACAATTCATAACAGCAGCAAGTTACAGTTAGGAAGTAGTGATGAAAATAAGTTATGGCTGTGAGTTATTACAACATGAGGAACTGTATCAAAAGGTTACAGCATTAGGCAGGTTGAGAACCACCAGTCTAAAACTTCGGATGTCTCTATACAGAGTTCTTTCCTGTATGGACACCAACTTTCATGGGCAGGGATCTTATTGGCTTGAGCATTGACATGCCATCAAATACAGGACTCTTATAACCTGTGATCTTGTGTGTCTGTGAGCACCACTCTGATTGCTGTTTACAATAATACATTGCTAATATTGGGTGATTTTCCTTGTTATCTACAATGCTTGCCTTGATTATATACTCTTGCATTTTCCCATTGCACAGGATTTAGGAGTTTAGTAGTTAGGAGGTGTTTTTTTTTTTTTTTTTTTTTTCTTATTTAATGGTGTAAAGAGTGTAAAAGTACCAGGATGATATACCAAAGTGGGAGCTGGGAACAATGACAAAAGGATAAGTGAGAATTTGAGGAGTAAGCATACCATATCTTATGTAGACAGCAGGCCATAGAGGAGGCCATGTATGATGAAAGGACCTGAAAGTCAAACCGAGGTCTTCAAGTCTACCAGCAAGTACCCTTACCAGCTAAGCCATCTTGTCAATTCAAGATCCAGATATTTGAGGGCTGGCTAGGAAATCTGTTTTCCTATTCATTATAAAATAACTTCAGAAATATGAAACTATCACCACCATCTGCTCTTAATGTTCCACTAGCCAAGTCTTAGAGAAGATATGGAGGTAGCATATAAAGAGAAACAAACTAGTGACCATGAAAGAAAAAAGAACTCCTTGTGATTTTTATAAATCAAGAAAATCTCACAAACAAGATGGTAAACCATGTGTGCAGTCAAATATGTACCCAGACTTGCTTACAACATATGTTAGACTTATTTCTGACCACATCTTTATTCTTATCAGGCTTTAAACATGTACCCTGTATCTGAGGCATAACTTTAAGGTCTAACTTAAAAAAGAATATTTGAACACTTTTAACATTCAATATCCTCAAAAAATTTATTTTTAAGATTCTTGATCTAGAGAAGCATGTGTCTACTCTTGGGCATATACAGTTGATATTTTCATAAGCATGTGTACATCTCTCCATGTCTGTAAATTTTTATGGAAATACTGTCTTTATTTTAATTGTATATATGATATGTGTGTGTATATGCCTATATGTGTGCCTGCATGTGAAAAACTTTGAAGCAAGAGAGAGAGAGAGAGAGAGAGAGAGAGAGAGAGAGAGAGAGAGAGAGAGAGAGAGAGAGAGAGAGAGAGAATGCCAAAAATTCTGTACATTATTTTTCTGCAGCAAGGCCATTGTCTATACCCGGAGATCAGCAGTTTGGCTAAACTAACTAATCAACATGCTCCTGGGATCTACCTCTCTCCCTATATCTAGTTTTGAGATTACAGATATATAGGACAAGATCCATTTTCTTTATGTAGGTGTTGGGGATAAGGGCAATGTTCTCACACTTGCATGGAAATCACTTTGCTGACTGACTGAGCCATCTCTGGAGTCTCTAAACATTCTGATTAATAAACTTCAAATTTGCTTCCAAAATCTGCTAATATTGAAGCTGATTGTTTCTCTAGTATTATTTTCTACTCAAAGACACAATTGTTATTTATATCATAATATACTTTGCAAATGAGCTGTGCAGGTACAAAATGCAGTATGAGTTTGAATTGTTGTCGTTGTTGGAGTTTAACTTTATAGTTAAGGCAGTGTAATAAACCACCAGAATCTATGCCAATAGGGAAGTAGAGAGTTTTCTGGAAACACTCATCAATGAAAATATGATCCAGGGACCCTATGAAGCATGGGTTCTTAGATTACTGGAAGAAAAGCAGATTATGGTTTATGAAGAAATGATTATAAGCTCAATTTAAATGGTCCACACACGAAGATTCCATGAGAGATGAGAATATCAGTATTAATAGGAAGAATTTAAAGTGATGATGGGATCAGCTCCACAGTTGAGTGGAGAGTGAGATATGACTTTCTCACCTACTCTGGTGCCTCACATTTGACCATATCCCCTGGAGGGGGAGACCTGGTGGCACTCAGAGGAAGGACAGCAGGTAGCCAAGAAGAGACTTGATACCCTATGAGAATATACAGGGGGAGTTAATCCCCCTCAGGAACAGTCATAGGGGAGGGGAATAAAGGGAAAATGGGGGGGGGGAAGAATGGGAGGATACAAGGGATGGGATAAACATTGAGATGTAACAAGGATAAATTAATAAAAAAAATAAAAAATTAAAAAAAAATAAATAAAGTGATGATGGGGTGTGGTAAAGATGGAGTTGTGTGTGTAAGTACATGCACAGAGCATCATTGCTCAATCAGATCACCACATCCTCTTGACTTTCCACCACTGGACCAGACTGTTGTTTCGGTTGATCAGCAAATAAAATAGTTCATTAACACATAGGGGACATTTTTCATGAAAATACATTTAAAACATGTTAGTGTTTGAGTTACTTTCCCCCCTTTTTGTAACAGCATGCCCACTAAAACAATGTGACAGAGGACATATTTATTTTGCTTTACACTTTGAGGTGATATGCCCCATCATGGGGAAGAAGGTACCTGGGCACAATGTATCAGGACTCAGGAAGTAGAGGGAAGTGAATTCTGCTGCCCAGGCCACTCATTTTTAATTTAATCTTGGACCCCAGCTCATGGGATCATGACCCGATATGCAAAGTGGTTCTTCTCAACTAAATTTTTCTGTAAACACCATTATAGATACATTGAGATTGTGTTTCCATGGTGATTCTAAATCTAGGCAAATTGACAAGGAGGACTAACAATCTCAACTAGGAATATATAAGATAAAGCAATGACAGAAATGTGACAATAGGCTAATTCAGGACTAATTCTTATGTCTCAATGAAACACTCTCAAGGCACAAGTTTGAGAATGTGACTAGAATAGTGAGCAAACTCACCAGAAATTAAAATTTAACAAACTAAATCTTAGTACATTTACTTTTGGTAAGATTTTCATTTAATACAAGGAATCTCAAACAGAGATGATTTATTGCCTCACATAAAATTCTTTACTATTGGGGGACATTGTGACTAGCCTAGGAATTGTGATAATGAATGCCATAATGTATGAAGAGAGCATCAATTCTCATAGGTTACCCCTCCCACTAGCCTCTATAGATTCATTATGGCATATGTGCTCATTCTCCCTGTCCCCACAAAATAAATAAAATTAATTAAATATTTTTAAAGAGTCCTGGTGAGGATAACCTGAAGAGGACACCAAATTGTCTAGCATGGATGATGAAAGATCTTCATTCAATGGTAGAGTGAAGAAACTATCTCATTACTCCAGACATCAAACCATGGGAATGAACACTACAACATACAGTTGTCTCTGTCCTCTTTCTTTCTTACACACACACACACACACACACACACACACACACACACACACACACACACGCACACACAAACCACTTATATTTTAACTATGGTACATTAACCTTTGGGCTATTGTCAAAATATCAAGGACCATTTTCTTTTGTATGGAGCTGTAACTGACTGCTAATATACCACAGAAATGGAGGGTGTTCCCAGCTCACACATTGGCACAACATCCTGCCTGGTTATTGATCTTGTTTATAAGGGGCTTTGCAATGTATAAACTTATTTCTGCTATGTTCATCCAGATATAAGAAATCTCTAGATCCAGTCGATCCATGTCTAAGAGATTTAGTGACATGGCCAATGTCTCTAACTGTAGTTGGAATTTCTTGTAGAATATATTATTAACAACATCAATATCAGTTTTCCAGGTTTGGTCTAGTACTTTAAATGATAACTTATAAAGTTCTTTCACATGAAAATTTTATCACACCATAACAATTTTCATCATCACTCTCAAATTAGATCTCCAAACACGTGGTACCACAATGCCACATGAGTTTCAAGTTAAACATCTATGATCTCATTTTAATTTTTCATCAAAAAGTTTCTAAGCCTCAGATATGTGGCAACAGAAATGGAAAAAATGTATTGCATTTCTTAGAAAAACTCCCAGTAAATTTGGTATTTATAAACAGAAAAGAATAACTTGCTGCAAATCTCACTGTTATGCAGGACAGATTTTCAAGGGTAATGCAAACATGATTTTACCAGAGATTAGAAGAAAATCCTCTTTTAGCAATTCAAATCTCATAAATTATATTCCTACTTATGCTTACTATCTCTTCAGGAAATAGGAAGCTTATTTTAATTTTGTCATTAAGTTAGTTGGAAGAAAGACCTGAATTTGCTTACCCCATTTATAAAGCTAGTCAGAAACAAACCTAGACTATAATCCTCAGACATCCCAAAATAATATGCTATCATTTTTAACCTCAGTGAAATGGGTAAACTAATGACAAATCATCATATATACTCATTAATGTATGATTACAGGAAAGAATAACACAGTGTTCATATTAATATTACTTTTAGTAGGATGTATTTATGAGTAGATTTATTTTAAGACATAGGGATGAAGACATTGCTTAAGGACTTATGCAAACATAAATATTGTCAAAATACAATAAATTCAAATCATTATATCATCAGGTCTTTTAAAACAGTAGGGTTCACTTGACTTCTGAATCACATGCTCTTTCTAACCAAAAAGGACAAGAGCATGAAAACTGAGAAGCATCAATACTCGCCTCTGTGTCCTGGACCTGCTGTGCAGCCCTCTCCCACTACAGCTAGTAGCTTGAGTCATTCTTATCATCAAGTCTTCCCATCATGGTTCATTATACTGTGGACTTATGATTTAAAACAGAACATTACTTGTTTAAGCCGCTTTGCCAAATATTTTGTCACAGTATTGAAAAAATGTAAGAAATAGATGTTCTTACTATCTGAAAACATGAAAAAATTGTCACTAGAATACATCATTAAAACTATTCAGAAACTCTGTTCCAGTGTTATATGATCCACATCATACTATTTTATTTTATTAATTTATTCATATTACATCTCAATGGTTATCTCATCCCTCTAATCCTCCCATTCCTCACTCCCTGCCATTTTCCCCTTACTCCCCTCCCGTATGACTGTGACTGAGGGGGACTTCCTCCCCCTTTATATGCTCATTGGGTAGCTATCACATCATACTTAAATGCTACAAGGAACTAAAAATAGCTAAGTTAACCATGTTTTCAGAGTAAACATGCTTGTATTACATACTTGCTCCTGTGACAAAGTACTTCGTAAAATCAATGTAAGGAAGGAGTGGTTGGTGTGGCCGTACAGTTTCAGGGACGCAGTCCATTATTACAAGGAGTGAATGGTGACAAAAGCATGAGGTGGCTGGTTACCCTGCATCCAGAGTCAGGAAATACAGGGATGACTGGTGGTGTTCAGCTTCTTTTCTCCTCTTTATCCCACTCAGGATGCCAGCCCATTTAGGTTGAATCTTCCTAATCTAGTTTTTTTTTTCATCTAGAAAATGACTCACAGCCATGCCCAGAGACTTGTTTCCTGCCAAGTTGACAACTAAGACCAAACATTGCAGTAGCAACTTCTAGTTCTACTCTTTTCATTTGACTTTCTTGAATAATTGTGATGAGAATTGAATTTATATAAAAAAAAATACTAATCCACAATTGGGTAGCATTTATTGTATTTCTTGTTGGATATTCAAAGATAAGGAATAAATTACCTTTTTCTGGAAAGGAATAACACTCTAACAGGTGGTGCAAAGCAAACATATGTCCCAGAAAAGATGAGTAAAGGGAAGAATTTATGGACAGGAGGGAAGATAAGAGGCAGTCAAAGCAAGGAAGAGTGAGAACAATGTACTCAAAGTTTTGCTCAATAAGGCAATGTTGTTCTTCTGTGAAGTTTTTTTCTTATGTAATAAACAAATACATAAATGTGAATGGTCTGTTTAATGATTTTATCTAGAAAAATGATTGGAAAAATCTTGATTTAAGAACTAAGATTGGTTCATCAGGAAGCTTTTCAGCTCCACCCACAGGTGAGCCAGGGATTATAGTTTTTTGATTTCCCCTAATGATAACTTTTCACCAGAGTAAACTACTGGTCTAAAAATGCCTATTTTTCATACTTTATTATAAATAATAACCAAAATTATGCATTTTGAGGAGGGAGCTAAATTTGCTAAATTAAGAAAAATCACTAAAAATCAAAATATTTCTAAAAGATTAATTTTATCAGTATGGGGATTCATTCTTTAATCAAACACACTTCTTTTTTGATTGACCACATAGGAACTGAATTCAAACTTTGGAGGAAAATTGAACTATATCTGTCTTGGGTGTCATATAGTCCTCAAAATGGTCTTCCCCTGGGAATCTGTCCAGTCCTTCTGTCCAATATTAGCTTATTGATATTTAATCAAGGGATGAATCTTTAGGAAAGGCTACCTTGTCCCTCATTCCAACCATCCACTCATCAAGCCAGACTCCTTCTTTGTCTTTTGACTCAGTTTTATATTTTTTTTCTTAGTTATTATTTTGTATGGTAGAATAAAATAACCCAGGTAGGTTTTATCTTTTGACTAGTTTTCTTGTGTAGAAACTTAGACTAATGAGTAAGAGGTAAGTGATGATTCATTAGAAATAGTCAAAGACTGATGTAGTCTGATATTGAACACTGGATGATGCTTTCGGGGGGGGGGGCGGGCATGAGAATATGATGATTTGAGGAGGACCCCAGGACCCAGATCTGCCTGTCATAAAGTTCTTCTTGTAGGTTTCTAGGACCCTGTGGGTCCTACTATTTCCCTATTCTTCCATGCTACTCTCGCCTAAAGTCTCAATAGGATGTCCTCTCCTCTGACCCACTTTCTTGGAAAGCAAATTTTTTCATGGTACATATCCCTTGGACTAGTGTTTTGATATAAGTGAGTATATACCATTTGTCTCTTTTTGCTTCTGGGTGAACTCACTCATTATGATAATTTCTAGATCAATCCATTTGCCCACAAATTTCGGGAATTCCTTGTTTTTAATAGCTGAGTAGTACTCCATAGTGTAAATGTACCACAGTTTCTTAGTCCATTCTTCTACTGAGGGACACTTAGGCTGTTTCCATGTTTTGGCTATTAGGTATAAAGCAGCTATGAACATGGTTGAGCATATGTCCTTGTTGTGTGGTAGGGCATTTTCTGGGTATATTCCAAGGAGTGGGATAGCTGGGTCTTGAGGAAGCCCTATTCCCATTTTTCTGAGAAAGCGCCAGATAAATTTCCAAAGTGGTTGTACTAGTTGGCATTCCCACTAGCAATGAAGGAGTGTTCCTCTCTCTCCACATCCTCGCCAAGGAGAATATAGGCATTAAACTTCGAACCCCTACCAAGACCTAGCCGACGAACATGATATTCTCCACCGTTGAGTGGAGAGTGAGTTCTGACTCTCACACGAACTCTGGTGCCCCTTCTCTGACCAGGTCCCCTGGACGGGGAGGCCTGGCAGCACTCAGAGGAAGGATACCAAGTTATCAAGAAGAGACTCGATATTCTAAGACCATATATAGGGAGAGGAGGTCTCCCTCAATCACAGACATACGGGAGGGGAGAAGGGGGGAAGTGGGAGGGAGGGAAGAATGGGAGGAAACAGGGGAAGGGCTAACAATCGAGATGTAATATGAATAAATTAATAAAAAATGTAAAAAAAATGAAAAAAGAAGAGCAAAAAAAAGAGAATATAATGATTAAGTCATATTTTTATACATATCACAGTTTTAAATTTAAATTTTAGGGTTTTTTCCTGTTAGAATGGTGGAATTTAATTTATTGTATGTCATAGGGGACAAAAGTAATCTTATTCTTTAGTTAGCTTTTTAGAAAATAATTTTAAATAATTATGTAACTGTTTATATAAGATCAGAGGGAAGAGGTTCTGCATCACTTAATTATGTTTAATTCAGAAAGCAAAATGATGTAAATGAATTACACACACACACACACACACACACACACACACACACACACAATGCATAGGGTTTAATGGGAATCTATCTGGAATAAGCAGTTCACAAGCAATGAGAGTGGAAGAGAGAGGACATGTCACTGGTGGACCAAATCTCGGACAGCTCCTGACAGGCCTTGAAATTTGTCCAGTTTGCATTCTCATTTTACACTCTAAAGTCACAAGATGGGACAGGCAAGCAAGCGAGAGTTTCCAAACGTGTAGTTGGCAGTCAGTAGGTTGTTAAAGGCAATGGCCCACTGTTTTAGTTATTTCCTCAGGTCATTCTGTTTCAAATAGCAAGTGGAGCTCGGCAAGTAGGCAGTACAAACAGTGTTTTACATGAGTTACTAAATATATTAATAAATCTGTGTCTGATAATTGGTCTTTATTTTCACTGCATTCTACTTCAGGCAATACATGAAATTCTTCTTTTTTCTTTTAGAAAATATTGGATTTCACTAATGCTTTTGATGGATTTGGTGACATTAGCCTCTAAATTGATCAGATCAAATGACTAAATGAGCCACCTCTGGTGAGTTGAAGGAATGAAAAGCTACAACCACTCAGAGGAAGGACAGCAGGCTACCGAGAAGAGACTTGATACCCTATGAGCACATACAGGGGGAGGAGGTCACCCTTAGTCACAGTCATAGGGGAGGGGAAGAAGGGGAAAATGGGAGGGAGGGAGGAATGGGAAGATACAAGGGATAGGATAACCATTGAGATGTAATAAGAATAAATTAATAAAATAAAATAAAGTAAAGTAAAAGCTGCAATCTAGAATTTCAATAGAAGAAGTTTTGCCTGGATCTCTGACCTAGAATTTATCAACTGTTCACAAATATTGCTACATCATCCCATCTACAGTCTCTACTTTTCACTGTGCTCTAGGTATAATTAGATGGGAATTAGAACATGCCTTTTATAGTGCTGTATTATTTAATGATCAAATCATTCTTTTTCTGGCATTAGTAGCATCAGTAATAATATTTTAATGGCTTTGATATTCCCTCCTTATATTAAGCTAGCTAATCCTGCTATCCCCACTTCTATAACCTGCTCTTCATTTGTTCATATCTGAAGTTTCTTGCTATCTCAAGGAATAGGCTGTTGGTAGATTCTCTCTTCATACTTTAAAACTTGCCCTCCCAATATTATTGTGGGATAGTTAAACTGTATTTTAAAATATTTATTTTGTTATTTTTATTGGTGTCTAGTCATTTTAATAATGATTGGCCTCATGAAGATAACATCTTTCAAATATATTATATACTTCAGCCATATTAAAGTAAATAACAGTATATGTATGATAAAAATAAAGAACTTCAAGATGGAAAAAGGAAACGTGAACAGGTTAATATACTTTAAACAACTTGAAAATAGGACTAAAATTTTACTCCCTCAAGTGTTTCTAATTTAGTCACTTTTTCATTGTTATTTTAACCAAACAACACTCCCTTTTCAAAGTGAATACACACATATATGTGTGTATTTCACATGTATATATTTATGAAAAAGGTAGTATTTGAGGGGAAGTAAAGGAGAAAACCTGAGGGAGGGGTTTCAAGAAGGGAAGGGAAGAGAAGGATGAAGATGTGACTAAAAGTAATATATTAAAAAATAAGAAAATTTATCTATGCCATTTCCAAAGAAACCCAAGTGTCTATCAAGTGAAGACTGAGCAAATATAATCTGATACATGTATACAATAGAATAAATTGCAGCATTCAAAACCACTTGTGTGGTTTGTGCCCTAGTAGTGGAGGTGATTTTGAAGTTAAATCAGGCAAGCATTGCGAATCAACCTGCTGCATGATCTCACTGCTATTTGGAGTCTAACAAGTTAGCCTAATGGAAGACAGGAGTAGAATGGTGGTTTACATGGATTAAAAGATTATGTAGGATATGAATAAATTCATAAAATCAAATTTTTTTAAAAAGTTAAAAAAAAGATTATGTGGGAAAAAGGACTTGCTAACAATTTATCAATATGTACTTCAGGCTGGCTGTAAACTCATTTCTAACCCAGCTAGCCTAAAAATAATCACTATTTTCCTGCCTCATTAACCTCCAAAGTTAGTAAGTCAGAAGTGGTCTACAAAATCTAGTTCTACGGAAGAAGGTCTGGTGTGCTATTGAAGAGAATTGTAGGTGGCTAGGACAGTGATGGCAAATATCCTAAAAACAAGAAAAAATGATTGTGAATGTTTTTACAATAGAAAACAATGAATGATGGAGCATATGTTCATATTTATCTAATTTGAACTCTGTTCACTGTAGATAATTCCACAAGATACAATAGTATGGTTTTGCCAGTTTCCTATATTTAATTTAATTAAATGTAAAAGATGCTAATGCCATATCTCAAATGTTCTTTGCTGATTACAGTTCATGCATTTGTGTGGAATTCATTTCTGGTTTTGATGAATATGAATGGCTTATGTAATCATAAATTATGTAGAAATTATGGCTTGAATGCAACCTCTAACACTGTGTCATAAAGTATACTGTACATTGCATTGATTTTGTCCTTTTATTACCAAGCCTGTGTTAAGTCAACTGCCATGTCATAAGGATGACCATCACAGTCTATTTTGGCATTTGTAACAAAATACCAAAGAATGAGAGATTCGCACCCAACAGATTTATTGCTGTTTGGCATCTAGGATGTCTGAGATCATGTTCCTGACAGATTTAGCTTTTTCTTCACAGCCATCTGCCATATCACTGTTACTCACATGTCAGAAAGGAAGGCATCTCTCTTCTCTCTGAAATGACATTTAAATGGGTGCATTGTCTGTTATGAGGATTCTGCCATCATAGTATAATTGTGTCAAAGATGCTGCCTATGAATTATATCATTGTGGAAGTGTATTAGCCAAAGTTTCTTACAGGAGCAGAACCAAGTGTATTATATATATATATATATATATATATATATATGTATATGTATATACACATACATACACTCACTAGTTGTGTATAGTTCATTATTGGTGGCACCATGTTTCAATACATCCACAGAAACACACACACACACACACACACACACACACACACACACACACAGAGAGAGAGAGAGAGAGAGAGAGAGAGAGAGAGAGAGAGAGAGAGAGAGAGAGAGAGAGAGAGGAGATAGATTGTCCTACATTCTGAAGATGTGAGTAGTCTTTCAATGGCAATAGCTTTCTTCTCTTTGGAAAGGGTGACAGTCTTTGATGGACTATTCATATCACAGTTAATCTCCCTCTCTCAGTGGTTATGACTTGCCTGTAGTTCCATATTGGTGGCTCCATGCTTCACACTGAGCAGAATGAAAAGGGAAAAGGAAAAAGAACTTTACTTATTTCTTATGTCCCCTCCCATATACCCAGCAATTCAGGTAAATGATGTAGGAATGCAGAAGACGCAGTTACCCATAAAACAGAGAATCAAACAATTATCATTAAGAGGCATGTCATGCTGAGAAAATGCAGAAAAATCTTCCTAGCACTTACTCAAATAGACCTGGGTAGAAAATCTAAGTTTCCTACAAATTCCACAACCTGCGAACAGAGATCCACCAAGACTCTATTAACAGCTCAGCTGGCTTCAGTACAAATGTGAGGTGAGCCTGAAAGTTAAAGATTAATGGGCCAGAATACAGAAAACTCAGGAATAAATCCCACATAAACTCACAGCAGAGCCACTTTTGTACAATACGTTAGGTAAGGGAGTATAAGTTATAATTAATAAATATTATGCATTGATTTCCCAAGTATTTAGTATCTCACCTGGATTTTATCTGTAGTTCTACTGCACTGAAGCATTAGTGATATGTTCTCATGAAATTCTTTTTATGAATCTATATTTATACTATCAGGACTTTAATCACTTATTTTTCTTTTACAAATTTATATATCCTAGATTGCTTTTTTTTAAGATGACAGTGAAGAGATTTTTGTGTGTTACTGAAGACATTGCAAATTTACAAATAATATTTTCATCATTATTTTGTGATGGAAAAAGTATTCCCCCCAACACACATTTTTCATATGCCAATTTGGTTGTATTTATTGAAGAAACAGCCATTCTTAAAACTTGTGAATTTAGGTTCAAGCTTACCCTTTAGTAGTTCAAACTGTCACCTATTATTTCAAGTCAGTAGTATTAAAAGTCACCCAGTGTCTGCAGGTACATTTCATAGGACAGTGGCTAAGGCAAGGAGAATGCCATTTCAGGTGGTATTATAGTACCCACTGCACTCTCCCGTGTTCCCTTTCTTCAAGGACTACCCAAATTAGACACAATTTTACCTCGGCTTTTGAAAGATTGCTCGAGGAGGGAAAAAAATAGAGCACAGGGGTGGGCTAAGAAAGGGGAAAGCTCTCTGAGTTATTCTCCAGGTAATTCAGAGCTTCTTTAAGTCCAGTGGCAGCTTACAAGGTTGGTACTGAGCCCAAAGCCTCTGCCTTTGCATGGTATACTTTCTCTTGCTTTAAATTGTTTTCCTATAACACATTCTTCTTTGCAGAAATTGACCATAGTATTTAATCTTTGCCTCCACTTCATCTGCCTACACCCTGTTCTCATTTATTCTTGGTTTACTAAGATGTCTATTACATTAAGAACAATTACTACAGAAACACAATATACCTTTGTAAAACTCCACAAGCCACTTACTTTTGGAAGGGTCTGTCCTGCCTCAAACAAATAGAACTTTCTTGTCTCTCACCCTTGAGTAACCACGTTTTAATCTAGGCTCCATGACAGTAGCTTTCCTTGCCAATGAGTCAGGACTTTGCTTTACGCTCACATTCTTGGCACATCTCACATTCTCTTTCAGGGTTACTTCTTTTATTTCCTTTTGCTCCAGTGAGTGCAATGATGATCTTGGCACTCTGCAGCTGTAGTGAGTGCAATGATGATCTTGGTACTTTGCAGCTGCAGTGAGTGCAATGATGATCTTGGCACTCTGCAGCTGTAGTGAGTGCAGTGATGATCTTGGCACTCTGCAGCTGTAGTGAGTGCAGTGATGATCTTGGTACTTTGCAGCTGTAGTGAGTGCAATGATGATCTTGGCACTCTGCAGCTGTAGTGAGTGCAGTGATGATCTTGGCACTCTGCAGCTGTAGTGAGTGCAGTGATGATCTTGGTACTGTGCAGCTGCAGTGAGTGCAATGATGATCTTGGCACTCTGCAGCTGTAGTGAGTGCAATGATGATCTTGGCACTCTGCAGCTGTAGTGAGTGCAATGATGATCTTGGTACTCTGCAGCTGTAGTGAATGCAATGATGATCTTGGTACTCTGCAGCTGTAGTGAGTGCAGTGATGATCTTGGTACTGTGCAGCTGTAGTGAGTGCAATGATGATCTTGGTACTGTGCAGCTCCAGTGAGTGCAATGATGATCTTGGCACTCTGCAGCTGTAGTGAGTGCAATGATGATCTTGGTACTCTGCAGCTGTAGTGAGTGCAGTGATGATCTTGGTACTCTGCAGCTGTAGTGAGTGCAATGATGATCTTGGTACTCTGCAGCTGTAGTGAGTGCAGTGATGATCTTGGCACTCTGCAGCTGTAGTGAGTGCAGTGATGATCTTGGTACTCTGCAGCTGTGAATCACTTTTATAGTCAACTTGGCAGTCGGGAGCAAGGAGGGTTTAACAACATGGGGAAGGGAGAGAGGGAGAAGGAGGAATTTCTTTGACACATTTGAAATTTTATTTTAGAACAGAAGTTGAGGCAAATGAGATGGCTCTGCAAATAAAGTTACCTGCTGCCAAGCCTCAAACCCTGAGTTCAGTCCCTGGAAACCATATGTAAAGAGAAGAAAACTAATTCCCCTAAACTTTGTTCTTGACCCATCACTAACTATGCACACACACACACACACACACACACACACACACACACACACACACACACACACAAAACACGTGTATGTGCACATATACACATACACACACACGCACTCAGGCACATCTTATAATTTTAGGCTTTTTTATTCAACTTATTATGTATTTTAAGCATCTCATATTTAACAAGCATATAGTATAGTGCTTTTAAGGATTTTTTTCAATCCACTCATTCCCATTGTTTCTTTTTGCTATGGTTTACAAGTACACCCTTGTATGCTTAAGAAGGAAGTTCTGTCTACTTTCTTTCTTCTTTGACAATACCCATTCCTCTCTCTTGCAGCTTTTTATCTTTTAAAATTAATTTTCTCACGCTTATCCTGTATTCAATTCATTAATTAACATTTCTGAATTTATCTCTAAACTATGATCAGAGATAATTATCTGTTTGGACAGTCTACGGCACTGAAGCTAGCCTTGGACTCACGTGTAGATGAGGCTTGTCTCGATTTCCTAATTTACCTATTCTCTGTATCAACCTCACACATGATGGGATTGTGGTCATGGTACACCCTGTTCCATTCATGTTCTGAATTTTACCCACTTTGTTTCAGCTCTGCTCTTATGCTGTGGATGTGGCATATCATATCTTGTACAGATGAGCACAGAAGCTTTGTAATGGGTATCTCTTCTCACCTTTAAAACCAAACACCATCTAAGAACCAGATAATCATTTGTAGAATAACTAAGTTATTCTGATAACTTTCCACTTTCTTTAAAATGTTAAAAATTTCGTACACTAGTTTGCAAAACTTCTGCCTTTTCTTCTGTTAGTTCATTTCATAACATTATATCCTGCACTCAATATATTTCGAGACTAATTATCTTGCTTATATGTTCGTATTGTTTCTAATCTCTATTAGATTTTTATTCTCTATACTCAGAACATTCCTTTCCTGGTTTTAAATGGTAATACATACTGATATTAAATTGCTCAGTAACGTAATAACTATTGAATAACTTTGTTTTCACTGTTTGAAGTACTTACTACTGAATATTTGTTCATTATTTTGTTTATGTAATCTTTTGCTTATATTTCAACAGGAAACACAACAGCATTGAGAGAACAATGTTTGGTATGAACTAAGTCATATGTGTTTCTTAAATAAATCAAAGTGTCATAAGTGGGAACTTTCTGTGATTTAGGTGACTAAGGGGGCCAAGTAAACTTTCACAGACACGAGAACAAGTCATGGAGGCTTTGCTTGACAAAGTTCCAAACATCTCTAGCTGATCACCACTGCCCTCAAATATTATGTATGGTCCAGCTGCAATTTTGCCTGAAACCTACTTTGAAATATACTTTTTATCCTAAAACTACCTTTTTCTCGATTTCTAGGCACTAATGAACTTAACACTGGAATTTTTCCCATATAGAATGTTGAAAGAAGGCATCTGGCCAAAGGCTTGAAACAATGAAAGAGTTTTAGATCTGACTATTGTGCAAAGGCAAGCAGAAACTGTTTGAAAAGAAAATTAGGATTTTGACATAACAGTATCTGTTTAGTTATCATTAGCTATAGAAAAGTAAAACTTGTTCTTAAAATAAATCAAAAGTATTTCAGAATCTTCTTTGAAAGCAAAACAAGGTGGGTTTCAGCTCATGCTTCACAGTACAATAAAGGACCCCTTGACAGTTAGCCTAGTCTTTTTTTTTTTACATTTTTTATTAATTTATTCATATTACATCTCGATTGTTAGCCCTTCCCCTGTTTCCTCCCATTCTTCCCTCCCTCCCACTTCCCCCCTTCTCCCGTCCCCTATTTCTGTGATTGAGGAAGACCTCCTCCCCCTATATATGCTCTTAGAATATCGAGTCTCTTCTTGGTAACTTGGTATCCTTCCTCTGAGTGCCGCCAGGCCTCCCCGTCCAGGGGACATGGTCAGAAAAGGGGGCACCATGGTTTGTGTGAGAGTCAGATCTCATTCTCCACTCAACGGTGGAGAATATCATGTTTGTCGGCTAGGTCTTGGTAGGGGTTCAAAGTTTAATGCCTATATTCTCCTTGGCTGGTGCCTTAGTTTGAGGAGGACCCCAGGACCCAGATCTGTCTGTCATAAAGTTCTTCTTGTAGGTTTCCAGGACCCTGTGGGTCCTACTATTTCCCTATTCTTCCATGCTACTCTCGCCTAGAGTCTCAATCAGATGTCCTCTCCTCTGACCCACTTTCTTGGAAAGTAAAGTTTTTCATGGTATGTATCCCTTGGACTAGTGTTTTGATATAAGTGAGTATATACCATTTGTCTCTTTTTGCTTCTGGGTGAACTCACTCATTATGATAATTTCTAGATCAATCCATTTGTCCACAAATTTCGGGAATTCCTTGTTTTTAATAGCTGAGTAGTACTCCATAGTGTAAATGTACCACAGTTTCTTAGTCCATTCTTCTACTGAGGGACACTTAGGCTGTTTCCATGTTCTGGCTATTATGTATAAAGCAGCTATGAACATGGTTGAGCATATGTCCTTGTTGTGTGGTAGGGCATTTTCTGGGTATATTCCAAGGAGTGGGATAGCTGGATCTTGAGGAACCCCTATTCCCATTTTTCTGAGAAAGCGCCAGATAGCTTTCCAAAGTGGTTGTACTAGTTTGCATTCCCACCAGCAATGAAGGACTGTTCCTCTCTCTCCACATCCTTGCCAACATGTGGTGTCATTTGAGTTTTTGATCCTAGCCATTCTGATGGGTGTAAGATGGAATCTCAGTGTCATTTTGATTTGCATCTCTCTGATGACTAACGAGGGCGAGCATTTCTTTAAGTGTTTCTCGGCCATTTGATCTTCCTCTGTTGAGAATTCTTTGTTAAGTTCCAAGCCCCATTTCGCAATTGAGTTGTTTGGTTTTGTGGTGTTTAATTTCTTGAGTTCTTTATATATTTTGGATATTAAACCTTTGTCAGATGAAGGGTTGGTGAAGATCTTTTCCCAATCTGTAGGCTGTGGCTTAGTTCTACTGACAGTGTCTCCTGCCTTACAGAAGCTTCTCAGCCTCATGAGGTCCAATTTATTAATTGTTGACATTAAGGCCTGGGCTGTTGGTGTACTGTTCAGGAAGTTGTTTCCTGTGCCTATGTGTCCCAGGCTCTTCCCCACTTTTTCCTCTAACTGAATTAATGTCTCCGGTTTTAAGTTGAGGCCTTTAATCCACTTGGACTTGAGTACTGGCAAAGCAATAGGCCGGTGGATCAATGGAATCGAATTGAAGACCCAGAGATGAATCTACACACATTTGCTCACTTGATTTTTGACAAAGAAGCCAAATCTATTCAATGGAAAAACTATAGCATCTTCAACAAATGGTGCTGGTCTAACTGGATGTCTACATGTAGAAAAATGCAGTTAGACCCTTATTTGTCACCATGCACAAAACTCAAGTTAGCCTAGTCTTGGCTAAACATGGATAGCACACCTGTTGTTTTGGCATGGGGAGTAAGTCCAGTTTTTTCTATATTAAGGATATTTAGTTTCAAGCTATGTTGCTGTGACAATCATGTAAACACATTGGCTTTAGCCTGGGGAAATTTATGATTGAACTTTCCCAAGTATTGCTTAAGAAATAATAATCAGGTCCTTCTGACTATTATTTGGATATTGACTGATTTTTGTATGCTTTATTGTAGGTTATACAGAAATATTTTTTTGTTGTTGTTGTTAGATTGTTTTCTTGCTCTGATGATTTTTAAATGCCCCATTGATTGTGAAATATGAGAAAACCATAATGTAATCTGTAATGAAAAAATTTAATTTCACTTTAAATAAGTACTGCGGTTGTCCCAAGGAGATATATAGAAGATAGAAGAAAAATAAAGTTCTCCTGGGCTAGCAGACCTTTCAGTTTTTGCACCACAATTACTGTCTGGACCTCAATATTTCTTTTCTTCTCCATTCCTCAATTTCTTCTCAACTGACTAGCAGTTCACCAACAGATGGTCTCTCTGAACACCTGTTCCCTGCCTGCTCAATTCTCCCTACCATGGAACCATCAAAACTCTGTCTTCTCTGATCCCGAAGCTGGTCTATGGGAGTAAACTGCTGGTAACAACCAATACACATCATTTTTTTCAGGATTCCTGTGGAGTGTCTCTTTCCTCAGAAATTCCTCAGCTTCTAAGAATGAAGGCAGCTCACTTCGTCAGTATTCTAAGCTCATCTTATTTCCACTAAAATGTGTCAACACTCATCACATTTCAGGAATTGGAAATGTTAAAGGTTAATGTAAAAATATAATCTGCTGAAGCAATTTTATTTAATGGCATATACTGCTTATTAAAAATCACTTAATTTTTATATGTCGAAATATAATTTTATCTGTCAAAGTAAAAGCATAGCAAACATACAATGAGAAAGTCATATAGTACTTATAGTGATTTGAATGAGAACGGCCCTGAGCCTCACGTGTTTGAATGTTTGTTCTCAGGTCTGTAGAACTGTTTTGGCAGGTTAGGAGGAATGGCTTTGTTGGAAGAATTGTGTTACAGTAGGTGGGCTTTGAGGATTCAGTTGCTCAGGCCCTTCAGTGCCTTTCCCTTTGCCTCCAACTTGTCAACTAGGATGCAGTTTTTCTGTTACTATGCCTGCATGTGCCTGTGTGTCCACAGCTGTGCTCTGTGACATGACGTGACGGACATGACCTAGTCCTATGATAGAACCAGGGGACTCAACTTAAATGTTTTGTTTTAAAAGTTGCCTTAGTCATGATGTTTTGTCATGGCAAGAGAAAAGTAAATAAGATATGACCTCTATTATCTATTCATTTGTATTTTTTATTTATTAAATATTTTTGTCCATTTGATGATATGATTTGTTAGTCTCTTGCTTACTTTGTGAAATTAGTAATATGCAAACTTAAGTTTCTTATATAAATTCAAATAAATAGAAAATTAGTGATATTAAAAAACAGCACCCATTTGCAACTATACATGATAGAAAGTAGAATATAACTACTATGTTAGAAAGTAGATTATTACTTTTAGGAATATAAGTTTCAAGGACATTGTATATACCAGGAGGCTAGAGCTTTGTAACTGGTCGAAAAGAGGCACATTTAAACACAAGAATCAGATGATGATATCAGGTAATTGAAACAAAGGAAAATAATCATTTCCTCCTTAACATATGCTATGTGTATTTTCTCTATTTCAGATCTTTTAAAGTAGAGTGCTAGTTTTGAAAAAATGAAATCAAATTCTATGCAGTAACTTTTACTGTGCACTGACTATCCCTTTAGTATGTGATTTATTCAGGCAGATACACTGTATGTTGAAATTGTAATTACATAAGAAACCCAGTGATAGCTTCCTTGAGCATACAGTGATTTACAAAACGTTTTGATTCTGTTCTTTCTAAATGCAAAGTCTTACCATAGAAAACATTTTAAGTCAAAATTGTAATTAGAAAACAGTAAAACAGCCAAATCTTTGAAAAATTGCATGACTTAAACAGAAAATAATGCTGTGGGCTAATAATAAGTGATAAATCATAAAATAATGATCACCAGGGTGTTTTACTGCTTTAAATCTACTTTTTTAGTGCTTTGAATGACTATTTTTTTTAAAGAGGAAATACTTCCAAATAATCTGTTATATCTTCAAAAATTGTTCAGTAATGCAATATTTCTAAATATTTGAGTTTTAAATAGCATATTTTGACTAATAAATGTCCTATAAGGTCAAGAATATTTAAATATAGTTTAAAATAAAATAGAATTACATTGCTTCCTACTTTCCTCTCTCAGCCCTTCCCATCACCCTTAAATTAATAGGTTCTTTTTTTCTATGATTATTATTCTTACACAACACAACACACACACACACACAAATATGGAAATATAACCTGTTGAATCTGCTTTTGTTATTTGCGTGCATATCGTTTTAGATTTGACTACTTGTGTGGAGTAACCGATTTGAGGTTTTATGCCTGGGAGACACCAATTCCCCCTTGTAAAATGAACTTTTATTTTCTTGTTTTAGTTGTTATCTTAGAGGATTTTTTGTCTCTGTTTGCTAACTTATGCCTTGTCCTGGAAGCTTCTAGTCTCCATATAATCTAACCTAGGCCTAGAATGTTTTCAGCCTCTGAGACTTGGAACTTAATAAGCTCACCCTTACTTGTTCTTACTGGCTAGTTCAACTCAGCTGTTCTGGCTCAAACCCCTCTTCCAGATAATATATTCAATCTGGCTTCTCTCTGGCCTCTGAATTGCTCTCTGCTTGGTATCAAACTAACTGTAGCAATCTGCTCTCATCTTCTGGCTCCTTCTACTTCCAGGTGGTAAAACTGACTTCTAACGCCCCACCCACATCTCTCTCTCGTTGCCCTTTATGTAGCTTCCCTTTCCTCTCTCTTACGAGTGTTTTACTTATCCTAATCCACCAAAGCTTTCTCTGATTCTTCACCTCTTCTGCCACTCAAATAGGCATCACTTTCAAACATGGGTGCTTTCTTCTACAAACTATCTTTACCTTCATTGTTTGGGATTAAAGGTGTGTACCCCCAAACCTGGACCTAAGCTTTCTTTACCTGAAATTTTCTCTATAGCAGGCTAGCCTTGAACTCAGATCTGCTGACCTCTTGCCTCTTAGATTAAAGGTGTGTTTATATTCCACCATGATCACATAGACCTAGAACGTCTTTGAATATGATCTTGCCAGAGCAGCCATGTTCTGAATTAAAATTCCTCTACACTCCCTCTCTCAGCAGTCATTAGTTGCCTGTGGTTCTTTGTTGAGGGGTATGACCCACTGAGACTTTCCTCTTTCGAAATGCTCACTTCCTGTGCTTTAATAGGTTTATTATATTCTTTGTTTGTTTGGTCTAATTCTCTACTTTATTATTAGCTCTGGCATTCTATCTTTTACCTGTTTTTTTCTGCTTATGAGGCTTTCTCCTAGAGTTTTCTAATTAAGTTACTGAGCTTTTAAATTCAAACTATTTCAGCTTGAGTTCTCTTCAATGCTGTTATCTCTTTACTGAATTAAGAGTTCAAATTCTAAGTTATCCTCATCATTTTGTTCAATTATATATCTCATTTTCTTGGGCATCACTCAGAAGTTTATTGTTATTCTTTTAAGTTCAGTGAGTTATATGGTGATAAAGTGGTCAACCTGAAATCATGTACATGCAAGCAAGGCTAAAATTGTATTTGTATAGTTCTGTTTATATATTTGTATGACAACAATCATCAAAAGAAAGCCATGAATTTGAGAAAGATTAATGGGGAACTTGGGAAGGGATAGATAGGGAGGACATGGAAGGGATGGATAGAGGAAAGGAAATGGGAAAATGTAATTATAATTTAACTAAAATTTCAAAATATTATGACATTTAAAGTAATAAAGAAATAACCTCAAAATAGCAACTTCAAAAACCCATAACTCTTTGTCATGTTTTTATAATGTTATTACTGTCTATATTTTTTCAATTTGTAAAAATTCTCACTAATACTCAACAGATTGTATAACAAATTACTTAAGAGTACTTAGCCATGTTTATGTGCATAAAGTACATTCTGGGGAAGTAACTTATAAGCATATTATTTATGTCACTTAGAGTACACACAAAGACTAAAATCCAAGTTTTTAAGTACTATGAGTTACATACATTAAAGCTGAGATTATGTGATGAAGTGCACTTCAATGCCAAGAGCCACCCTGTTAAGAGAGCTCACTAGGCATGTGCGCTGTCTAGGAGGTGACCTGGTATTTGCAAGGTCTTGTACCATGATGCACTCCCAAACTGCTTCCAGCCTCTGACATGCTGTCAGGAGCCACTGATTTGGGGAAGTCTGGTAGGCTTGAGAGATCTCTGGAGGTGATCCAGTATTTGCAAGATCTGTATCATGATGTACCTCAGAATTGCTTCTAACCTCTGGCTATGTTGTCAATTGTGCTTTGTTGGATCTCTCTAAAATCTGGCATTAGAGCCAGGTATGGTGGCGCATGCCTTTAATCCTAGCACCCAGGGAGGCAGAGGCAGGCAGATCACTGTGAGTCTAAGGCCAGCTGGGTCTATAAAGTGAGTGCAGGACAGCCAGGACTACATTCCCGGCCAGCCCAGTCTGCAAAGCTAGTCCAGGACAGCCAAGATTACACAGAGAAACTTTGTATAATAAGAGAATAACCAAAAAGTAAATACAACTGGCATTAGTGTGAACTGTTATTTTCTGGGCACTGACCAGCTCTGATTGAGCAAACTTCCTATAGGATTTTGTTGAAGATTCACTATTTGTTATTCAGATGAATTAATCCCTGATTATATAATTTCTGATTTGATTGAAATAGTTTTAAAAGTTAAAGTTAGTTTATGGCTGCAACAAATACCTAGGTGGACCTCCAGATGCCTCACTAAGGATAGCCTTGTAACAGATTTATGGCTTCTGATAAGCCCCCACTCCAGCTTGCACCACAAATCCTGGTATTTCACCATAAATATAGGAAAGTTTGTTTAAATTTCACATGAACCTAAGTGGAGTGAAGTTACCTAGAGATGTATGAAATTACTCTGTTTCATAGAATGAAAGACAGATAAACTTATTGTCCTGAGTTCAATGGGAACTAAGAGATAGCTGGAAAATATATAGTCAGGTCAGTCCTAATTGATAAGTCGTATACTCTTGTAAGTTTCAGACCCTATTAACCTTAGGCTCTGTCACCCTTCATCATTCTGAACTCACCATGAACTTATGTAATGGATACATAGATAAGAAATGCTTAGCTTTAAAACATGTAACTTGTTATATTTTAGAATTCATTTTTTTGTGTGTGATTAATTGTACTCTTTTGACTGAGGTAATTCCCTTTACTCAGAAGTATAAGTATGGTCATCTACAATAAATGGTGCTGAAATTGGGAAGCTTAACTTCAGTTGAAGTTAAGATGCCTGACTCCATCCACTTTTTCTCTTGAACCTTTTCTCTTGAATGTATGTGTGTGAGTGGTTTAGCTCTCTCTTACTTCTTATTTCTTTGTAGATTGGCAAATAAGTTAGCACACTCAGGGCCATCAGCCTTTTACAGTTAATAAGCCTAGGTTTACATTGGCTTATTGGAGATCTCTGCAAAGAGGCCTAGCTACAGATCAAAGAGCCTCCTTTTATCACCCCTGTGTTGTTGCTAGCCTGCAGCCACTTTTACAACCTTAGCCTTAGGAAAGTTGTGATCAGTTTAAATTCTCCTCCTTGGCCTCAGTACAGCCAGTCCCTAGAGAAAAACCTTGTGTTCTTTTTCGCCTTTCCTGCTTTCTCTTTCAGTCCTGATAGGTTGCCTGAGCCATCAGCTCTGGCCACCCAAGAGATGAAGCAAACTGGAAAGGCAACTTCATCCAGCACCAGAGACCCTACCCTGGACCTCTTGTGAGCAGCAGTCGGGCATTAACAGTTTAAGACGTTAATGAATGCCTGGTGATTTATAAAAACAAAATAAATGAAATAAAATTAAATTTGATAATAGAGTAATATAAATAAACAAACAAACAAATATGGAAAACAAATGCTGTAGTAACATATAAAAACAAGATCTTTTCGCTTACATATTGCCACTTGGCTTGGAGGATTTAGTGAATTCAGGAAAGCAATATATTTGAGAAAAACATTTTGTTCTTGTTGCTCTGAAAGCCTGGCAAAGCAGTTTGAATTTATTTATTTTATTTTTTAAATAATTTTTTAATTATTATAATTTATTCACATTGCATCTCAGCCGTTATCCCCACTGTCTTATCTTCCCATTTCTACCTTTCCTTCCTCTTCTGCTCTATTCCTCTCACCAAGACCTCTGACAGCGGGTCACTTCTCCCCCAATATCTGTCCTCAGCCTATCATGTCTCATCATGATAGCCTGAATCCCCTTCTTCTGTGTGTCCAGAAGCCCCACCCCTACCCTCATTCCTCAACCCCTGACATCACAACTCCCTACACCCTCACCCTCTCCAAGGGGCAGCAATCAAATCTCTGGGATGAGAATTCCTGTCAGAGGCAGTCTCCATTCTTCTCCCCCATGCCATCATGGAGAATGAGCTGTCAGCTACATCTGAGCAGGGGTCTATGTTCTCTGCTTGCAATGTCTTTGGTTGGTGCATAGGTTTGTGCAGACACCTTCCCTCTACCCCTTTCTATATCCACGGGCTTAATGGTCTCCTGTGGAGCTCTTGGCCCCTCTGGGTCCTTCCATCCCCCAACTTTTCCATGCAACTCTCATCCTTTCGCCCAAAGTATAGCTGACTTTCTTAGTATCTGTCCTGATCCCCTGCTGGGTGGAATCTCCTAAGTTGGGCTAATATCCACTTATAAGTGAGTATATATACCGTACATGTCTTTCTGGGTCTGAGTTATCTCATTAGGGTGATTGTTTCCTGTTCCATCAATTTGCCTGAAAATTTCATGATTTCCTTGTTTTTAATAGCTGAGTAGTATTCCATTGTGTAAATATATCACAGTTTCTTTATCCATTCCTCAATTGAGAGACATATAGGTTGTTTCCAGATTATGGCTATTATGAATAAAGCTACAATGAACATAACTGAACAAATTTCCTTCTTGTATGGTGGAACATCTTTTGAGAATATGCCCAGGAGTAGTATAAATGGGTCTGGAGGTAGCACTATTCCCACTTTTCTGAGCACTATGCACAAAACTAAAGTCCATGTAGGTTAAAGACCTCAACATTAAATCAAGTGCACTAACTCTATTAGAATAAGAAATGGAAAAGAGCCCTGAACTCATTGACTCAAAAGGCAACTTCCTGAACAGAACACCAATAGCTCAGGCTCTAAGATCAACAACTAATAAATGGGACCTCATGGAACTGGAATGCTTCTGTAAGACAAAGGACACTGTCAACAACAACAACAAAAAAACAACATCCTACAGACTGGGAAAATATCTTTACCAACCCTACATCTGACAAAGGACTAATATTCAAAATATATAAAGAACTCAAGGAATTAAACACCACCAAACCAAATATCCCAATTAAAAAAATGGAAAATAGAACTAAACAGAGAATTCTCAGCAGAGAAATATTGAATGGCTGAGAAACACATTCTTAGTCATCAGGGAAAAGCAAATAAAAACAACTCTGAGATTCCACTTTACACCTGTTAGAATGGGGAAGATAAAAAACTCAAGTGGTAGCACATGCTGGCAAGGATGTGGAGAAAGGGGAACACTTTTCTGTTGCTGATGGGAGTGCAAACTTCTACAACTAGTTTGGAGGCAAACATTTTTTAAACTCAGATTTTCTGAGTGACAAGATCTGCTATGTCTGATGTGTTTTGTACTTCTCTAGGACAGAAACAGGGCCAAGGGTTTCCTCTACCGAACCATGGTAAGCACTGCAGTGGAGGAAGGATGGATTAATGATGCCCTATCATTTATACCTAAACAGTCATTTCAGACACTGAAATAAATGAAAAAATGGTGAGAGGACACACTGTATATAAGGAAGAATTATAACTGACAGTGACTGTTGAGGGAACATGTTAAGTGGTTGAATAAAAATTCACAAGAATCTAAATAAACATTGAAAAATGTATTGAGCAGAACCCTCATGTTTCTTCTAACAAAAATTACAATTTGGAGACAGTTATGGCAGTTTAAAAAGCACTCCATAATGTTATATAGTTACCTGTTCAAAATCAAATAGACATCGCCTACCAAAAAAGTTTATAATGCTGCTTTTTGATAGATTTTACACTCTAACCATGATACTACATATTGTTTCTACAACTCCAAAATATGTAAACTTAAAACAATAGTTAATAATATATTACAACGGATAGAGAAATAATCATAAATTACATTTTCTTACTGTGTAAGAGTGTGTGTGTGTGTGTGTGTGCGCACGTGTGTGCATGCATGGGTGTGTATATGTATGTTTGTGTGTAATGCATGCAGTTGTGTATCTGTATGAAGGGCCCAACGCAGAATGTGTGGGCATCTTTTGTCACTATCTGCCTTGTTATCATGAGATAGGATCTCTCACTGAACTGGAAGCAAATGTTCTCTTAGCTTGCAAACTGAACTCTTTGTATCCACCTGTCTCTGACCTATAACACAGGGTTTACAGACATGTGCAGCCATGCCTGACTTTTCAGGCAGATGCTGAGAGTTCAAGCTTAGGTCCTCATGCTTGAAGAGCAAACACTTACTCACTGATCCACTACCTCCTGTGTGCATGTATGCATTAAAATCTTATGGAAAAAATCTCTTGAGATTCACATTCATAATAAACCTGTACACATTTGTGTGGATACAAAGGTACATATTGTATGTTTGAGAACCATCTTTCATCTGATTCATCAGTGTAGAAATAATTGATTTTTAACATTAAGATGATAAGCTAAGCCAAGATATAACAATATAAGAATTAATATAAACAGTCAATACTTTCTTGATTCAGCCATGTTGTACATCATCTTCCTGTAATATGGTGGCGGGCCAATCTTTTCTTTCACAAGCCAAATGCTCTATGTAAGGAATTCTCAACTCATGATCATTTATGTCACTGATCTTGCAGAAATTCTCCCGGCTGTAATGTCTATGACCTACTTGTTGCTCAAAAGGCTTTTGCTATTTCTGGTGGAACAGAAGTCATGCCGAGACATATTGGAACCATTCTGGTAAGTTTTGTTCTGGCTGTAGTGGCTTATCAATAACTGCTAAGGGAAGTGTCTTTATTTACCTAAGGCTTTGAGCAGATGTCACAGTCAAAATGAAATAGTTCCCATAAGGTTAGACTGAGCTTAATTTCCATATCTAAATTCTACATCTTCCTATTCACACATATTAAAATTGTCAGTGACCTTAGATGTGAGAGTACTTTGTAAATGAAATTGGTAGAAATTAATCACAATGAGCCTCAGAAATAAGCTTTATATATTTACACACACACACACATGCGTGCATGCGCGCGCACACACACACACGCACACCACAAATAAGGATAATTAGGAATTCTAAGATTTCTCAGTGTACAGCTAAATTACATAATTTTGATCTTTCATTAAAATGCCTAGAATGTGTCTTCCTCCTTTAAAGCAGTGTAGGCACTACAGACAGCCAGTTAATTGTATCAGTCTTAATTTCTAAAAAAAAAAAACATGAATATTGATTGACATGCTTCAGAATTTACTCTCTATACTGAAGAAAATTTAGATGAAATACGTGAAAAGGTAGCTAATATTTACAGCCTTCTAAAAGAAAGTGTGGGTGTAGTTGAAGGTCAGAGAGCATCCTAACTCTGTGATAATGTTTTATGTTTTGTGATTCTGATGTTTAGACCCTTGTTGCTCCCACATGCACTTGTCACTTTTAAGGGTGGTGATCAGAGGTGAAATGCCTCATTATGTCTTCTCAGACTATCATATGAATATTATTTGGTTGTTCAATTTAATAATTCCTTGCAAGGTACTTGTTGTCTGTCACTTGTTGTGCCCCACTTTGAGATATATTAATGCAAATGTAATGTTGCATTCTGAACACTAATACCTGCAGTAGACAGGTGAAAAACATCATTTGTTATCAACAGAGTAATGGTAAAAAGATATCTTAGATTTTAAGGCTGATGGAGAAGAAGAGAACTTCATGTTATCTGCAAGTCAGAAAGCATATGAAATATTTAGATATAACAATTTTTCAACAAAATTAATAGATTTTGTACTATTGAGAAATGTAAATGAACTTCAGCCTAAATAGCTTGGAATTGTCTTTCATTATGCTTTTAACTACATCTGCAAAGTCTCTTTGCTATCCCAGCTAACGTATTCCCAGGCACAGTAAGTTGTGGGTATCCTTGGAGGAGCATTATTCTGCTTACTACACAGAGTATTTGGGATGCTAAGTTTCAGAGCATGAAATGCTGTCCCTAGAAAGGCAACACTGTGTGTGGTCAAGTAGATACCACTCATTCCCAAAGTTACTGTCTTTTCTATGGCCAAATGAGCTGTGTAAAATATGGAAAGACTTTAACAAGTGGGTTTTATTTCAAAGCCTGAAATAAGATTTTTGAGAATTTTGTTTTTCTGGGTACTCTAGTTGGTAAATCTTTTTGGTCTCGTGGTATAGATCTCTAGTAAGCATGATGGAAAATAATATGATAATCTAGTATATTTAAGCAAAGGGGAATTTTATTGAAGTAATTTTTAGTGATATCAAAAAGATAGCTCTGGGAAGAATTGAAATTGGAGCATGTGGTTGGCAATAATAAACAGTAAATAAGTTCTTTGTACATTCTTCAGACCCAGACACTGGATATGTTTTCTGTTTTGTCATCTTACAGTAACTCGTTGATTCATTCAAAATCGCCTTCACATGGTACTGATGTTTGTGCATTTGAAGTAAATTATCTCTAACCTTTCATGCTTTTGTCAGCTTGCTGCTGGCATTTATCAGATGCAGCAGTCAACAACTGCATTCCATTTGTAGTCTACGGTTCTCTATGTCAAGAACTGGGCATGATGTAAGAGAATTATCTGCCTAAGTTCTTAAATCTTGATTTTTACCTTAGATTAAAACCTTAAGTTGACACCTGAAAGTTCTAGCGGAAGAATCTATGTCTATGTTTATTTTGGTTGTTGCCAGAATTCAGTTCCTTGCAGCTGTAGGACTCAAGGCCCTACTTCCTTGCTGGCTGTCAATTGATGCAGCTCATAACTATTAAGGACTACTCAGATTTCCTGTCACACGGACATTCCAACTTTTAACATGTAGTTACACTTGGAAACATCCTGGACTAATTCCTCTCATGCTTTCAATATCTCTATTCATTCTTTTACACAAAGTCTAGGATGAATGGTCTCACTTTCTTTACTCCTTTGGGGCCTTGATCTTCTCTGCCATCTCCCTTCATAGCAACAAAATGATTAGTAACTAAGAAAATATATGTGTATTTGTTGTTGGAGAACTTTTTTGAATTTTACCTGCCATCTTCTTTGCTTGACTTTGTTTAATCTATGCATTTAGAAGATAAACTTATCTAAGTGGTTCACCTTCTGGAAGATCAAAGTTAGAGCACCTAAATTAGCAGTGCCTACCAGACTGAGTAAAGGTGAGACTGTTGTACATTAAGACTTCAATGATGGGAGACCTGGTGGCACTCAGAGGAAGGACAGCAGGTTACCAAGAAGAGACTTGATACCCTATGAGCATATACAGGGGGAGGTAATCCCCCTCAGGAACAGTCATAGGGGAGGGGAATAATGGAAAAATGGGAGGAAGGGAAGAATGGGAGGATACAAGAGATGGGATAAACATTGAGATGTAACAAGAATAAATTAATAAAAAAAATTTTTAAAAAAAGATAGTTTATCATTGTACAGATAAAGTAAAGATTTTATGGACAAATGACAAAATGAATGTCTCCACAAGATCCATAGACATGGAGACCTTTGATGTCTATTAAGAGGGCATGGAAAGTGTAGTTATCAAAAACAGGAAAGAAAAGAGAAACCATTCAGTTCCTTAATAAAGCCTGTAATAGCATTCATGTTGTTTCTCTCTGGTTAGAGATGTGTGAGACATAGACTAGGCAGAGAAATAAATGCCCACCTAAAGTGCAGAAAGCTCATGGCAATTTGGTGTTCCTGTTGAAATGTAGAGCAAGTGATCTTCACTGGTATAAATTCAGTAATGGTCTATTGGACTAAGCGGAACTTTTAAAAGTACAGGCTGTGAAAAATATGTTCAGCCAGTATTACTGAAGTGTTCCCTGGAGAAAGGAGCATTCATGTTAATTAAAAAAAAAATCAATGTGCACTGATACAAATTTAAACTATTTTAATTCAGAACGTCCCTGAAAATTAAAGTGGGTGCTTCCCACTTGATCCTTGTGCCCCTTGAACAATCATAAAGCATACTTCGGAGTGTTCTTCAGGCTGCCCTGGTTAAGGAGACTCAGCATTAAGGCTCCGTAAAGCCAGTGAAGATAGTGGGACTAACAACCTCTGAGACCTGACATTTCACAGAATTATTGCCATATTATTTCTAATTCTACACCAATTTCTGACTCAAAATACTACATGGTTTGTTCTTTCCCATTGGCTAAATAATCAGTCATTTGGAAAGAAGAGTATTAGAATTAAGTTTATTGAAGCAAAACAGTCATAAGAGCCTTTGAGGAATCAAATAATGGAAGGTTATCATCTCTCCCTTTTATGTTGATGGAAACACATACAGGCAAAGCAGTGAATGGATATTTAATCTTGTTTTAATTTACCATAATTCAGTCAACTTCCATATCACATAATAAATCTTTCTGATTTTGTTTAATGATATAAAATTAATACAAAAGTGAAGGTAAGGGTTGGTATAAAACAGCTGTTATTGTCTTCTAATACAGCTTTGGTGTTTGTATCCACATTACTAAAATATATTTTCTAGGAATTGTTCGCATACTCACACATATACACACATATATACATAAATATATGTTATTTAACAATTACATCAATTCTAAAATATAAAACACTTGCAAGTTTTCTTTTTATTTAAATGATCACCAACCCTACATCTGACAAAGGTCTAATATCCAAAATATATAAAAACTCAGGAAATTAAACTCCACCAAACCAAATAATGCAAGTGAGCAATGGGGCTCAGAATTAAACAGAGAATTCTCAACAGAGAAACATAAAATGGCTAAGAAACAAAGAAATGCTCAACACCCTTAGTCATCAGAGAAATGCAAATCAAAACAACTCTGAGATTACATCTTACACCCATCTGAATGGCTAAGATAAAAAACTCAAATGACAGTACATGCTGACGAGGATGTGGAGAAAGGGGAACACTCCTTCATTGCTGGTGGGAGTGCAAACTTGTACAATCACTTTGGAAATCCATGTGGCACTTTCTCAGAAAACTGGGAATAGGGCTACCTCAAGAACCAGCTATTCCTCTCCTTAGAATATACCCAGAAGATGCTTCACCATGCAACAAGGACGTATACTCAACCATGTTCATAGCAGCCTTATTTGTAATAGCCAGAACCTGGAAACAATCTAAATGTCCCTCAGTAGAAGAATCGATAAACATTGTTTCCTTAAAAACAAGGAAGTCCTGAAATTTGCAGACAAATGGATGGAATTAGAAATGATCATACTGAGTAAGTTAACCCAGAAGCAGAAAAGGTAAGTCTACACTCAGTGGTCTGACCTGAATGAACATCTAAATCATTAGTAGCCTAACACTCCCTGAAAAAAGTGAGTCTGATACAACCACAAGTTTGGCTCCAGGGGGCCCAGACAGGGACCTAGCTTGAGACAACCACCAGTCCAGTGCCATGCAAGTGTTGGGGAACAAACCGTGCTCAAGAAGATTCCTGCCCAGCACTATCATGCATAGGTAGGACATAGTCCTCCTGAGACTACTATCGAGAAAACCTCAGACACTCAAGAGACCTAGGTTATAACTAGGTGGAGCAAATAAGGGGTGGAGAAATAGAAGAGAAGGAGAAATAGAAGGATGTGGGCACAATAAAACTAGAACTGAAGACTAGAGGGTAGTAGGGAACAGCCTGATGTGAGTAGCTGGTAGTGCCACTGGGATTATGGTGTTGCCAGTAGGGGCCATATGTGGGTCTATGGCCCTCTAGCAGGTCTATAACCACCAAAGGTCTGGTGGACATCCTTGATCTGGGCTGCCACCTGGAGACACACCAATGTCTGAGAGCTATGCAGAACTGGCTTCACCCTTCACCTGAGCATATTGGGAGACCTGGCCCTGGGAACATGAGAATGGGATAGCTGACTCTAATGCCAGCCAGCTACAGTATGCAGGAGAGTAGGAGCCACAGATTGCAGGAGCTGAGGGTGAGCCACCCCTGAGGATATGAGCCTGGGAGAGCTATCCCTACCACTCAGTCCTCAGTACAGTGGTGTGAACAAGGAAGAGATACCCTCTTCCTCACTTGCTCCTTACCACCTGCAGCAGGCAGAAGAGCTGGCCTTGGGGTCATGAGAGCAGGAGAGCATCCCTGTCCCTCACCTGCAGCAGCACCTGGAAGAGCTGGCCCTGAACCTCATCTGGATAAGACAGTAGAACTGGCACTGGATGTGGGAGTTTCAGGTGAGCTGGCCCCAAAGGTGTGAGTGCAGGACAGCTGGCCCTGCCTCTTGTCTGTTGTAAGGTGGCATTGGGGATGAAGGATAGACAGAGGTCCTTCTCCTCCCCTTTGTCCCTCTCCATCTATGGCAGGTGGGAAAACTGATCCTAGGGTCATAAAATGAGAGAACTGGTCATGCCTTTCACTGGCCACAACACTCAGGAAAGGGCCCTAAGGCTCACCTGGGTAGCAGGGTACAGCTGGTCCTGGTTGCAGTGGTTGCTGGTGAGAGAGAGCTCAAAGCCAGCTCAGAATACCAGCCCTTTGAATGGGCCCACACCAACATCTGCCCTTTTGATGAACTCCTGGAGTACATGAAGGCGTCAGTTCTACAGATTCAAAACAGGATCTTCGTACCATGGTGCAACAGCAGGATATTTGAGAGGAATCCCAGTGAAGTTCCAGTGTTGACAGAGTAGCAGAAGCCAGAGGCCTTACACCAGACTAAACAGTTATGTAGTGAGCATTTGTAAGCAAAGAGCATAGACAAAAGGCTACACAGTAGGACACATTGACATAGTTGAGTTTCCACGATAAGATTTTTCTCTGTCACAGGGAAGTCTGCAAGCATGGAGGAAGAGTATGAGGGGAGGAAAATGAGGAGAATTGTGGCAGTATGTGGTACAAAATTCACAAAGAATCAATAAAAGTTTCTTTTTAATGAAGTGGTATTTCTTTCAGCTTATACCTCTTCAAGATTTTAGCTTCAACTGGGAAATTAAGATGCTATATATAAATAGATGTTGTCTCTTCTGCCTGAGTCTCAGTATGAAATGGGCATCAGAGTGATCCCAACAAAGGTCCTGAACTTTGGACCTGATGTCAAGTAACGTATGGCTTTCAATTACCATAGGGAGATAGGATATATTTCGTATGTGGGAGATATATAAATAATTATAACAAATAGAAGAAAAATTACAAGATTTTTCGCTGGATCTAGCTTTTCCCTCTTTGTCAGATTATTGTAATCTGTATCTTTCTATCTTTGGGCAATTGACTTCACTAACCAATGAAATATTGGCAGTCATGACAAAACTATATCCTGGAACCTGTTTGTGTTCTTGCACTGGCTCTCTTTGCTCCTACTGTTGCCACAAAAAGAAAACGGCTCTTCCTTACTAGCTTGTTCCAGAAGGATGGGAGGCACAGGGAACAGACTGGGACCCCACTTAGGAGTAGGTTAAAACAGTTAAGAATAATGGATCCAGAAAAATGGTATGGCTCATGGAATTGTTAGCAAGAAATAAATTCCTAATGTTGCATGTCAGCGTTTGGGACAACTTGTTACATGATATTCTTGTGAGCATAGCCAACAGAAATTGCAACCAGTATAATTTCTTACTATTAAACTATTTGATCATTTTTGACATATAAATCAAATGAGAAAGTATACAATAATTTGTGGTAGTTATCATATAGGCTACTAAAATTTAAAAGCCAAATAGGAAATGTAGCTATGAGAAGAACATGAAGCCAGATAGAATACATGTTTTGTCATATTTCAAAAGATTTAAAAGAAAATATATACATAGTTTCACTATACTTATTTTGAGCGAAAGAAAAAGAAATAAAGAGTATTTTTAACCTTTAACATACATAGGGAGAATTTGAAAGAAATCAGGATTGACAATATATGTAGAAATATACCAAACTTGCTTTTAGCAAAAGCATTGTGGTGTATTTGTATGGTATTATTAATATTTCCCAAAATTTTTATATATTTCTCAAGAAATTATAATTTTGTCAGTTAGGATAATTTCATAAATACCAGGCATATTGGCGTCTATTTGGAGCACAGAGTTGTGGCTCACTTCTTTAGTTGGACCAGGTACAGTGAAGAAAAATGGAAAAGAATGTTTTCTAATTGAGTCTTTCTGCTTCTGGGTTAAGTCACTCATTATGATCATTTCTAGCTCAATCCATTTATCCACAAATTTCGGGAATTCCTAGTTTTTAAGGTGGCACTCAGAGGAAGGACAGCAGATTACCAAAACGAGACTTGATACCCTATGAGCATATACAGGGGGAGGTAATCCCCCTCAGGAACAGTCATAGGGGAGGGGAATAATGGGAAAATGGGAGGGAGGGAAAAATGGGAGGATACAAGGGATGGGATAACCATTGAGATGTAACAAGAATAAATTAATAAAAAAAGAATGTTTTCTAATGTTTTAAATTCACTGCCATTGGAGGCATAAACATAGTATTTAGTTCCCATTTATTATGAATGTTGTAGAACTACTTTTGCATCACCAGATGTAGGTGTTTTTAAGGCCTTTCAAAAACCCAATTCATATGAAAGACTTGCTAACAAAGTCCAAGGTTTGGAAATTTAACTCATTCAATAGTGTGGCACTAAGAAACCTACAGCTCTGTTATATAATATATGAAGGCTTTTATTTTTGAATATTTCTAATGAGACAAAATGAAGTTTCAAAAGCTACTTGAAAATATGCCTAGTATTTTGTAATTCAGCATCAAGTGGGCTATTAAGGAGAATATATGAGATACGGGATACAATGTAGCATTTCTATTCTGTTTCCAATAGCTCACCGGTTAATGGAGAAAGAGAATTATGAATAATCAGCAGTGAATAGCTGCTTTCTGAGGAATCATCCTTATCCTTTCCCCATTTTGAATTATGAGGTCTGAGCGTTCACATTTGCATCTAAGCTGCAGGATAGAAATTGGACATTCTTTTGTATAAACTTGTATCGCTGACTTGCAATATGCCTTGTGAGTTATATTATGATGTTCAGATCTTACCCTTGTTTGCTCTATTTGACCTGCAGCCATTTTCTCTGTTTGCTTTAAGTGTTTGAATCTATTTTTCTTCCTCTTTCTCCTTTCCTCCCTCCTTTCCATTTTTTTCTTCCTTTCTTCTTTCCTACTATTCGAGCCCAAGGTTCTACACATTCTAGACAAACACTCTACTATTGAGCTATATTAATCTCTCAATTATTTTTTAATGTTGAATAATGCACTCTGAAATGGATGCTATAGCATATAATGCATATCCACACTTCAAAACATTCATTCTTCTATCTTTAATGGTCTCACCAATTGACAGTTAAGTGTTCTTACCGTTGGATAGAGGAGTCTGCCTCTTTGAAGTCTTTGCTTCCTTTCTGTGTCGACTATATCTGAATTTTGATCATTAGATGGTAATAATGACTGACCACTCTTTCAAATTTTTGAATTCTAAATGCTGCCCCCCGCCCGGACTGGCTCATAGAAATTTATGTCTTTGTTGCAAGCATATTCTAGTTTGAGTTCTTACACCTACAACTTGTGTTTTTCTTTGCTCTTCACTAGGTGTTATTCTCACATGAATGCCCCACTTAATTAGCTGGATATAGATGTCTCAGTATCTTTGTCTGAGGGGATGTGAGCTATGACATATGGCAAATAAAGCTGATTTCCAATTTTGATTCAGCATCAGCGGACTCCTGGTAACATTGGATAGAAATGATGTCACCTGGAGATTGGAATTCTAAGGAACGTGTTGAATCTGTTACTACCATTGAAGTGTTATGAGACAGCACTGGAAGAAACTACCTCATCCTGTAGTATCCTAGGTGTTTGAGTAGTTCAGAAAAAGCAGAGATTAAAGAATTTAATATCTTTAATTGGAAGCACTAAAGGATTAAAGAAAACATTAATGGGACTCTCATCTCCTGTGGCTGGAGGGCAGAGACAGCTTCAGCTTGGTCAAAAGACTTAATCAAAAGAGAACAGAGCTTCACAGAAAGATGGAAAGTGAATAATTCTAAATTCAGCAGTTGCACTATGCTAAGCCCTGGTTGGAGAGTAATGGGAAATTGAGAGCTTGAAGAGACAGAGCACGGTGAATATCTACGCAAGACATTAAACTCTGAATTATTCTAAGTAGTGGGTGACTAAAATACATGTCTTAATCCTTACAAAAGACTCACAACCTCATGTGTATGTCAATAAATGTTTTTTATTTATTTTTAATTTTTATTAATTTATTCTTGTTACATTTCAATGCTTATCCCATCCCTTGTATCCTCCCATTCTTCCCTCCCTCCCATTTTCCCCTTATTCCCCTCCCCTATGACTGTTTCTGAGGGGGATTTCCTCCCCCTGTATATGCTCATAGGATATCAAGTCTCTTCTTGGTAACCTGCTATCCTTCCTCTAGGGGACATGGTCAAATATGAGGCACCAGAGTTCATGTGAAAGTCATACCCCACTCTCCACTCAACTGTGGAGAATGTTCTCGGTCCATTGGCTAGATCTGGGTAGGGGTTTAAAGTTTACCACCTGTATTGTCCTTGGCTGGTGCCTTAGTTTGAGCTGGACCCCTGTGCCCAAATCTGCCTATCATAATGTTCTACTTGTAGGTTTCTAGGGCCCTCTGGATCCTTCTGCCTTGCTATTCTCCCATGCTTTCTTTGCCACTGGAGCCCATGGGTCTCATTTTATGATCTATTTCCATGTCTTCACCTAGCCACAATATTAGTACATCAACAAGATATGCCTAAGAATGGACTAGACCTGCCAGAAAGAAGGAGGGACATTTAGTTCTGTAATGTAATAGTACTCACAGAAGCTTGTAGACTTATTTATCCATGGGATGAAACCCTATGTGTATTCATAGATGGACAGATGATGGACGTAGAACCATCAGCTGATAGAGTTTGGCATAACCATATTGCCGTAGGTACCTGTTAAAATCTGCCAGAACCTCTAATGAGGGCTTGAAAACAAGAGGGCCTACATTCTGTAAGGCAGAAATGAAAGTTCATCCCTAGCATATGGTACAGGAAGGAAAATGAAAGTACACGTGTTTAAATAACTATATTTTGAAAGGCAGAAAGTTAATTACACTCTGTACGGCAGAAAAAAGGACATTTCACTTGTCAAGTCACAAAGGGCTGCATGACTTATGAGCACACCAGTATCTTTGAAAAGTTTGGATGATTGTATTTCACAAGAAGAGGTGGTATATAATGCACATACTGAACCCAACTCCATGATGGTTTTGCAAAAGTTTGGAAACTTCTGTAATTCATCTTAGTTGAAATTGACAGGCATGCTAGGTTTTCCTTCCCTACCAGAAGAGTCCCAGACTCTACAAATTCCCATGTGCTTGTGAAGAGTGAGGCTTATCAATATGGTATCCTGAGGTTGTAACTAATATTAGGACCTCCTGTTATAACATATAATCCTATACCACATAGTTAATTTTGATTGGAAAATTTGAAAGATTTCAATATTTACTCTTTTTAGTGTTTGCATGTGATCTATGTGTGTGAGTATAGTCATGTACATGGCCTGCACAGTACCTGTGTGGAGGTCAGAGATCATCTTTTGGGATTATTACTTTTCTTTCACTATAGGCCCTAGGGATCAAAAGAAAGACTAGATGCTTATGTTGTAGACAAGGGATTTATCCAACAGCTTTAGATCGACAGATCCTGTGCTGTCTTAGGATGGCAACCTAATCTGTCAATCCTACAGAATTTTTCTTGTTTGTTGTTTCACCCAAGTTCTCATGCCCAGGTGCTCTTCCTGTGAGATTTCCTTTATATCCTTCTAACTACAAGCTGTCTTATCATGCTCTTTTTTTTGAGGGGGGGGGGAGCAACTCTAAGACAAGAGGTTTTATTAACTTTTTCATTCCATTGTCAGGCTGGTTTTAATTCCTTAGCTTGTTCCTCAAGAGAATAATCTATTGATATTTACTTTTCCTTAAATATATTTTTGAAGCTATGATATAATTACACCATTTTCCTTTTTCTTTCTTCCCACTTATCCCTTGCATGAACTCTGCCTGCTCTTTCTAAGGTTCATAGACTCTTTTCCTTTATTGTAGTCACACAGAGACACACATACCTATCTAAATATATAAATACAGCCTGCTTAGTTCATATAACATTACACACACTATGTATATATGTATATATACATATATGTGTGTATATATGTATATACACATATATGTGTATATGTGTGTGTATGTACACACATATATGTATATATATATGTATGTATATATATTCTCAGAGCTGACCATTTAATTTTATATAACCAATTGGGGACTGTCTGGGTTAGGGTTACTATTAATGTTATGAAGCAACATGACAAAGAGCAACTGAGGAAGAAAAAGGTTTATTTGGATTACATATCCTCAACCACAGCCCACTGAGAAAAGCTAAGGTAGACATTCAAACTAGGTAAGAACTTGAAGGTAGGAGCTGATGCAGATAGCACGCAAGAGTGCTGTTTGCTAGCGTACTCCTCATTATTTGCTTAGCCTGCTTTCTTATAGAACTCAGGGCCACCAGCCCAGGGTGTTCTCACTCTTAATAGATTGAACCTTCCCACATCAATCACTAATTTAAAAATGACCTGTGGGCTTTTATAGGAATTTCTGATTTAAGTTTCTTCATATGAATTTCTGAATTGAGGTTCTTCCTTCACAAATGGTTCTAACTTGTGTCAAGTTGACAAAAATCTATTCACCACAGTGCTTTTTCCCTGGTGAATACCATTTCTCCACTCTTCGCACTTGCATTCTTATGTTTCATATATAATGTCACTTCACGAAGCAGCATCCCCTTTTTTACCTAAAAGTCACAGTGACACACTGTAGTTATTTTTTAAACTTTTACAAGCAAAGTGCAGCTCAGCATGAGTATGAAGTCAGATAAGTTTAAGATAGAATATAAAGATCTTATAAGATAAGCCCATGTTTAATATTCATTGGTAAACTTTTGTTGTAATTCTAACCAGTGTTACTATTATGGAATTATCTGTTTTATTCGATGTAAATCCCTTGTTTTGTGTACCTCATGGAAGATTGTCTCAGAAAGCTATTTGCTAGACAATGAAAGAAAATTTTACTTAGAATGCAAGTATTAAACTATGGATAAAGAACAATATATATATATATATATATATATATATATATATATATATATATATATATATATATATATATATAAAATATTTACACACTTAAAGAAAAGTCTTTATGCAGCAATATCTACACTTATTTGAAATAAAATTAATATTGATGTTCTCAAATACTCAAATAACAAAACCAAGATGCAGTGGGAAGAATTGATTGTTAGTGAGCCACAGACTGTATCACAGTACCTATATATAAACACTGATGTGTGGAGGCATCCACTTACATAAATATAGCATTTATATTCAGTTTCCCAACTTAATCAAAGTTGAACAATATTCAGAGCTCATCCTAACAAAATGTATTATGCCTACTGAAAAAAAATAAATGAAGGGTCTTGCTGAACCACTTACACTATGAAAATGCAGAGTGCATCATTTTCAGAAAATGGTTTCACAGCATTAGTGTGTCAAGCCACTGACTCTCTTTTTAATTCTTCACCTACCCACAAGCCCAGTGAGGGGGCACTGGAGTCAATTTCACATACAAAGAATGCCATCCTATGTATGCAAGGCTCTCAATGCTGACTTTTACTCATTACTCTTATCCACTCAATTGTCGACACTCTTCTCCTCACTGGAATCTTTGATACTCAACCATTCCTCCCAGGTATGCACTAGTTCACTCTTTGTTTTATATACAAAATGTCTCGTCTTCTGACTGCTATTTGTATTCATCTTCATCAGGTATTTTTATTCCTTTGTTTTAATTTTTATTGATTTCCCTCATGGTAACACTTCTCCTAGCTCAAGTCGTTATCATTGTAAAAATGAGACTTTTTTTATATGATGAGTTCATTCATACAAATTATTATCTTATTTTTTATTCTACCTTTGTAGTGGGAGAAAGTAAAAATTTAAATTTCTGATAATTAGTGGCAGAACTAATAAAAGGTTTAATAAACAGAATTTATGAGTCTATCAATAACAATCTATTCAGTTAATAATGGCACATGGATATAACATTCTCTGCCACAGAATTAGCATTTCAGAAAACAGTAGCATGTACCATGGATAATGTAGCAATAATAAAATAAGGAAAAAGTCAGAATGGAAGAGAAACTTTTCCTTATCCAGATCTTCATATCATCCTCATCCATTTGTGTATATAACTTGGAAAGATATAAACATGATACCATTTTTTTTCAAAACACTGTTTCTCTGTTTAGTCCTGGCTGACCTGGAACTCACTCTTTAGCCCAGGCTGGCCTCAACCTCAGAGATCTGCCCTCCTCTGCCACCCAAGTGCTTGGATTAAGGCATGCACCACCATTGCCTGGCAAAACATGTCATCAGTTTAATGATATATTTAAATATTGTACCTACTCTAATTCAGTGTTCTTACTTAGTTTGTTAACATATATGGCATCTTGACAGACTAGGTAGAAGCATTACCAATACAAGGTGAAATATTAATACAACTTTTTTATTTCATACCTAGAATAGAGAGGTGAAAAAAATTCACAGAGGTCAAAAACTACTAAAAGAATAAGTTTGGAAAATTTACTAATTTCTGGCATCAGCATCTGCCCTGAGAGCATCTGTCAAAGGTTTGAAGCTTTTAGATTTTAATAGGTCTTTTGAGAGGTAGACTTGGCAATACCCAAAGTTGGCACAACATGGGGAGTCAGAAAAGGTTGCCTATATAAAGCTGTTATTCCAAGAGATAATGAATTTGGTGAAAAGGGGAGCTAGAAAAAGTAGCCTTTATACAGAATTGTCACAACATGGAAACTTCCCCATCACAACCTTTGCTCTGGAAGGAAGTAGAACAATGACTCTAGGGGAATTACTTTATGAAAATTGATGAGTAACTTTTTGTCTAGTGTTTACATTGTCTATGTGACACCAAGACATTTGACATGCCCCATGTTAGTTTTGTTCCAGGCATTTTATGGAAGTAAATATAAAGGGTTTCTGCAAAGCATACTTTAAATATAAGCCTCAGAGGATTCCTCTAAATAAGTTTCTGAAAAAAATTTATAAGTTGCTTTTAGCTTGTACTTGGGGCTACAATGAAATAATTGGTATTGGAATTACTTTTAAGCCCCAAACTACCATAAAGCTGACAATGAATGAACATGTGAGTTTTTCATTTTGTGAAATGAAATCTGAACAAGATGCCATCTGATTTAGTTGCTTTATGAAGGTGGTATCATATATAACAAATGTGTACAATGTTGAGTGAACAAGTGAGGTTTTATACTTGAGTGAACATGTGAATTTTTCATTTTGTAAAATGAAACCTGAAATAGATGTCATCTGATTTTAGTTGCTTTATGACAGTGGTATCATATATAACAAATGAGTAAAATGCATGAAATAATAAGATATTGAACAATCTTTTACCCTATTTGATCAGAGCTTCATTATAAATAATTGATAAATAAATATAAATAATATATACAAAAATACTAGGTAATATTTATCAAATTAATGAATAAATATAATAATTGTGGTTTCCGGGGAACAATGATCAGAGCTGTGGAAACTGACATTCACATGTCTCACTGACTGAGAATTTAAATAAAACACTACTTAATAATCCAGAAACTGGTTGTTTTTAGGTATTGTCTGTCCATCTCTACGTGCCTGAGATCACACTCATTCATATATCATGGGGATTGGAAGTTGAGAAATACCTGGAATCTTTCAGATGTTTTTATCTCTGAAGCAATACTTGTAGCTACACATGACATTTGTTTTCTCAAAACTAGTCACACAATTCTTAATTTCAGGGAAGACTAGGAAGTATGGCAGTAGAAATTGAATAGTTGTTTAGCATGACTCCATCTTTCTCATTTTTTAATTTAATAAAACTTAACAGAATTAAAAACAAATGAATGAAGAAAAGATGATTGAATCATACTTACCATGGCCTAGTGCCCGATATTTGATGTTACCATCCCATGTGACTGGTATAGTTAGGTAGCAATTAGAAGTTACTGTTTGTTTCCTCAAAGTTAGAGACTAGGTTATTCAGTCTTACTTTTTCTTAGTTTCTACATTTTAATCCCTTTCAACTGTACAAGTGTATAATGATACTGACATTTTTCATCAATAGTTAACTGTCTTTAAAGACCTGCTCTGCATGAATCATCTGCTTTAATGATGTTCACTTTCATCCTTCTTCATTCAAAGTCCATTATGAAATGCAATAACACAGAAGCCAAACAGCATAAGGGCTTCTTTGATGACTGCATTCATAAGAGAAAATTGACTCTATCATTTTATCCTTCAGGTTTCAGATCAGTTTAAAAGGAGACTTTGAAACTTGGCTTCTTTTTTTTTTTTTTTTTTTTTTTTTTTTTTTTTTTTTTTTTATTAATTAATTTATTCTTGTTACATCTCAATGTTTATCCCATCCCTTGTATCCTCCCATTCCTCCCCCCCCCCATTTTCCCATTATTCCCCTCCCCTATGACTGTTCCTGAGGGGGATTACGTCCCCCTATATATTCTCATAGGGTATCAAGTCTCTTCTGGAGGGGGAGACCTGGTGGCACTCAGAGGAAGGACAGCAAGAAACTTGGCTTCTTAAAGTCCTTAGACATAAACCAATTTGAATTTCTAGACAGAAAGTACCTGAAACATTTCTTCTTTTAATAATTAATTTTTTAATAGTGAAATCAAGAGTATTTCTTAAGGAGAAATAAAAGAGGTGTTACAAGAAGGGCAGAGAGCAGTCACGAATTTCATGTGACATAAAATAAAACTGATATTAATTGAGCTGTTAAACTCAGAGTGAAAAGGAAACTAAAATTTCCCTTTTTGCAACTGTACAACCTAGCTATGAGAAAGCTGAATTCAGTTTATTTACAAATCTAGACTCTCTGAATCTTTGCAATTCCCTGAGGCTGATAGTAGTCATTTTCAAGATTTCAAAAGCTGAAGCATATTATTATTATCCCATAAAAATCATATAAACTGACTAAATGAAATTAGCTGCTTTCAAACATAGTTACTGCCACAATTTGGAAATGGTTCGTCCTCCAGGGTCTCACTGTTGGAAACCAGGTCTCTAGCATTCATGTGTAGTATTCATGTGTAGAGCTATGTGGGACTTAAAAAAAGCCTTTGGCCGTTGATAGTGCATCTGTGGCAAGAAGTAATATAATTATCACAAGCCATCAGTTTCTGTATGAATTCCCGTATGTTCTCACACATGTGCTGCTGCCACAGCAACAACATCTGTCATGAGGTCCTCACGAGAGACAAGTTAACACCATCATAGGAGATTTGCTTTCCATAACTGTAAGCGAAATAAAGCATTTTCCTCTGAAAAGTACCCAGAGTCCCTTGTAATAATTACCTTGGGAAATTAATTTTCAATGTCTTGATTATTTTAATCTATTAGATAGGAACCATGCAACCACACAACAGTTTTTTAAAGCAACAAGATGGCATATATAAAATGTGTAATATATTCTGAGTGCTGACCTCATCACAGTCTTTGACTTGGAAATTTAAAATTGTAACTGATGATGATGAACTGTATTATTATTGGGATTAAAATTTCTTGTATCCAATTTTGATAGAAACTTTTATTAATAGTTATGAAAAATGATATTCCTGTTTTGGCAAATGATTTTTAGAAAACATATTAATTTAAAAAAAGCAAATATGAATTTATAACAATTTTCTAACTAAAAGTGAAACTGTGAATGATAATAAAAGGAAGAACACATTTTATTATATAAACGTAACTTCCCATTAAGGGAAGCTAAAGAAAAACAAAGAACGATTATGAAAGTAGAACTATGGATATAAAAGCTAGGGTCGACCGGGTTTTTCCTGCATTTCAGTAGCATAGTTAATATTTTTCATATTTTATACAGCATTATTAAATGAGTTTAATTTATAGTGTGCCATTTTGATTTGTTTTTAGATATCTGTAGGCTTATTAATATAGGTATATATTTTGCTAACACATTTAAAATGAATATTTTCTGTAGGGACAGAGTGATGCAAAGCTAGTAATAAGCACTGGTTTGTGGAAGATTTATATCATAAGCTCACTATTTACATTGCTGTAGTCAATAAATTGCAATATGTTCTCATACGTATAAAACAATATAAGCATAAGTGCACCCGGCTCACACTTGCAGAATCTGGTGGAGAATGAGCTGTCCTTTAGCTTACCACATCCTAGAGGCCAGGGAAAGCAAAGGGAAAGAGGTCTGTGGGGGAAAAATGTCTTACTTCTTTAGTTCACAGAGGCTGTAAGGTCTATTCATAGACATAGAGGTAGTTTAACTTTCCAGAATGTGGAACAAAACAAAAGTTCACTAAAAGGGTCAAGAAACCTGTAAGAAGGAGGGGGAGGGCTTTACGATATGTGAAAGAATATGGGATGAGAGATTTAAGATACATTATATACATGTATGAATTATCAAAAAACAAATTTAAGTTTTAAAAATCCAAGGAAAGGAACCCCAAATGTTTATGTTTTAGTATCTTAGAACTATCGAACTAGGAGAGTCAAAAATAGAAATTTATTGTATTACTATTCTGGAGATTAGAATTACACACTGTAAATTGCTGGCTGGATCATGATGCTTCCACAGTTCCTAGATAAAGATATACCTGAGACCTTTCTGTGAGTTCTTGGACTTGTAGGCTTTCCTTTGCTAATGGGATGCCTATGTCTTTTCATACCACCTATCCTGTGCGTGTCTGTTTCATTGTTTGACTTAAAAATGATATCTAAAAAATGGTATCTTTTCCTATTGCATTACTAGTACAGTGTAAACTACCATTGTAAACTCACACTAATATGTCTGATTACATGCATACTGCTCAATTTACACATAAATTTGTTGTTAGAATACAAACAAACATTAACTTTGAGGGGAGACTCAATCTATGGTAGTATGTTTATATGAGAGCTATAAAAATGATAAGTGTTAATTTAAAGTATCTGTCAATTTTATAAAACACATCTCTCTCTCTCTCTCTCTCTCTCTCTCTCTCTCTCTCTCTCTCTCTCTCTCTCTCTCTCTCTCTCTCTCTCTCTCTCTCTCTCTCTGTCTTAGCTATTATGTGAGAAAACTTATCTGAAGTTAGTTTCTTACAGATTGAGCTCATAAATTTGATAGCTCTTAGCCAGAATCACACTATACTAATTTTCCTGTCAGAGGCCTGTTTGTGTATGCATAAGACACAAACAGGAACCTCACTGGGGAATTACATAGCATTGTTAAACTGAAGGCAGCAAATTCTACGCTACCAGCTGTGATGGTGTGAAATCAAACACTTCTGCAGCCTCCTCATGTTCTACCTACATCGTACCATATGGTACATCTGACATGTCACAAGGCATGATCAGAAAGAAGCATTAGTTAAAGGATACTTGAGAATGTCAGGTAACCAAATGTCATTGTTTTTCTTGTACTACCAAGTACACTGTTGTCCTCTCATACGCCAGAAGCCTGGGCATGGCCTGTAATGTTAGTCATCTCTTAGACTTTTGAGTTGTCATTCCTTTTAGTAACATCTGCTGAGAATGTAGACATCCTTTTTTCTAGTGCTCACTCATCTATGATATTTTTCAAAGGCAAGAAAAGACACCTCCAGTATTACCCTTGTGACAGTATTTTATTGATAAGCCTGTTAAGAAATTGCCTAAAACTTCATTCTTTTTGTCAGGAAATAAAGACAATAAAAATATATTTACCGAGCTTAGACATTTTGAATAAATAAATTATCCTTTTGATGCAATGGCCTCTTTTATTTTTTTTTTAACATGTTGTTGTTGTTTTGTTTAGCAGGATGTCCCTGACTCCTCTGGCATTTTTGCTTGGTGTGATGCAAAGCTTACTTACAGGCTGTGGTTGTTCTTCATGTGTGAAAGAATATATTTGCCAGGTCTGTAGACTTAGAGAGCCCAATTTCTTCTTACCCAATGGTGACAACTGATCCTTCACTGCCTGCATTTACAATTCCTTCGCCACTAGGCAAAATGGACTTAACCTCATGGATTCCCTTAATACACATGTATTTTCTTGTATTCTATTAAATATAAAATTCAAAATACAAACAAGAAACTATGTAAGTGAGCATGAAATATTGATGTATTAAAGAGTGCAATTTAGCATGTTAGTTGCCAGTCAGACTTCATGAGAAGAGGACACTATCAGAGAAGTGTACAGATACATCTGAATTAGTATTCTAGTCACTAGATTAGATTGTGGATGTTCTTAAGTGTCAATGTATTATTAAGGAAATGAATAATTTAGATAAATAAATAAGAAAATCAAATTCTAAGATAACATATTGTGAAGCTAGATTTAATGAAGGTCTATATACTTAAGTTCAATAAAAAATGATTTGACCCAATATATGTGGCGACCATCTAAAACATGAAAGAAAATAGATAATCATTTGAATAGTGCAATTATAGAACATTTTCAAATTAAGGTATATGAGAGAGTGATCTTAGAAAGAAACCATTAGTATTCTCAAGTATGATGATTAATGACATATTAGGAAGACAAGGGAGAAAGATTGTATGAGCCAAAGTATCAGGGAATTTACTGTGATATTCTGTCTCCTAGTAATGCCAGCAGCTATACTCATAATGTCTCACCAGCATGAACTACTAAATATGAGCTGAAAAAAGAAAATAGCAATAGGCAGGGATACAGTTAAAGAAAGATAACAGGGATGGCTAGCAAAAAGGTAAAGCTGGACCCTTCATGACTCCTGACAATAATCACTCTTAACTTATCCCACATCCCACAGGTGCACCTGCTAAACTCTGTTCTCATCTTAATAGCAAAGTTTAGAGATTTCCCAAACAATTCTTATAGGATTTGTATATACTGAGGTGTTGCTGTTAATCTATCTTTATATTTACTTACTGACACGTTATTGGACATGGCAAGCCAAAAGATAGCATAGAGGATTTTCTTGGTCTAAATATGATTCTCACTTGCTCTCCTGCATAGAAAAAAAATCTAGGTTTCTATTGGCAAACTTCTTTCTCTGCTGGTCAGCCAAACAAGGGCTCTGTACAACTTGACACTATGGAACACTGCTCAGATATTAAAAACAAGGAATTCCCGAAATTTGCGGACAAATAGATGGAACTAGAATGATCATACTGAGTGAGTTAACCCAAAAGCAGAAAGACTCACATGGTATATACTCATGTATAAGTGGCACTAGCCCAAGAGGTATATCCCATGAAAGTCTTCACTTACCAGGAGATTGGGGTAGATGTGAGGATATCCCACTGGGACTCTAGGTAAGACAAATCTAGGAGATGGGGAAATAGAAGGACACAGAGGGTCCTGAAAACCTACACTAAGAACATTGTGTGGGTGGATCAGAGCCCAGGGGTGTCTGCTCAAACTATTGCACTAACCAAGAACAATACGAGCAGTAAACATCGAACCCCTACTCTGATCTAGGTAATGGTCATGACATTCTTCACTGTTATGTGGAGAGCAGGGACTGACTCCAACAGGAACTCTGGTGCCCCATATTTGACCACCTCCTCTGGGTGGGGAGGCCTGGTGGCACTAAAATTGGAATAAGCAGGCTAACAAGATGAGACTTGATAGCCTATGGCCATATAGAGGGGTAGGAGGTCCCCCTTGGTCATATACCTAGGGGAACAGAATAGAGTGAAGGTGGGAGGGAGGGAGGAACAGGATGATACAAGTGATGGGATAACAATTGAATTGTAGTCTGAATAAATTAATAAAAAACATATGATTTTCAACTTTTCAGAATCATCATTCTATGTTCTTACAAGGGAATTTTGCATAGATGAAAGTCAAAGGGAGTCAAAGTTTTTGTGCATGTATTGGTGCTTTCCTCCATCCACTAGAGGAGTTCTGTCTGGTTGGTGGGTGGCTTCTGTAGTCTCCATGACCTCCACTACTAGGAGTCTGCCTACAGGATGTGCTGGGACAAAGATAGAGCAGAGATTGAGCTTGGCCCAACCTGAGAGCCACCCCATGGGAGAGAGCCAACCCCTAACATTATTTATGACACTCTGCTATGTTTGCCCACAGGAGTCTAGTATGGCAGTCCTCTGGGAGACTCCACCCAGCAATGGATCAAAACAGCAGATGAGACTCACATCCAAACATTGGGCTAAGCACCATGAGCCTTATGGAAATGTGGAGGAAAGGATAGAAAACCTGCATGGGGCAGATGCTCCACAAGAGGACCAAAAGTGCCAACCAAACTGAGCCTGGATTTTGAAGCACCAACCAAGGACCAGGCCTGGACTGGACCCAGGCTCCCAACACATATATACCCAATGGGCAGCTTGGTCTCCATATGGCTACCTTAGAAAGGGAAGTGAAGACTGCCTCTGATATGGCCTTTGTTGCATGCTTTAAGATGACTTCCACCTGGTGAGTCTGCCTCTGGGTGTGTTTGGGAGGGTTAGTGTGGAGGGGGCTCCCATTTTATGAGAAGCCGAGAAGGGGGTAATGGGAGGAGTGAAGGAGAGAGGTGAGGGATTAGAAGGAGAGGAGGAAGGAGGGGGTGTAAAGTGAATAAATAACTAAATAAAAAATTTAAACCCCTTCCCAGATCTAGCCAATGGTCAGAATATTCTCCACAGTTGAGTGGAGAGTGTGATAGGACTTTCTCACGTGTTCTGGTGCCTCACATTTGACCATGTCCCCTGGAGGGGGAGACCTGGTGGCACTCAGAGGAAGGACAGCAAGTAGCCAAGAAGAGACTTGATACCCTATGAGAATATATAGGGGGACGTAATCCCCCCAGGAACAGTCATAGGGGAGGGGAATAATGGGAAAATGGGGGGGGGGGGAGGAATGGGAGGATACAAGGGATGGGATAAACATTGAGATGTAACAAGAATAAATTAATAAAAAAAAAAAAAAGAAAAAAAAAAAAAACAAAAAAAAAAAAAAAAAAAAAAAAATTTAAAAATTTTTAAAAAGTCAAAGTCACAATGTCATCAGTGTTAATTATAATAACATTTAATAATGAATTTTGCTAGTATTTCTCTTCTCATTCCTCTTACCACAAGAAAATTGGTATTTTCAATATTAAGTTTTATTTTCTAAGATGTATTAGGTTAATATATATATTGTGTCAGGTTTCCAGCAATAAATAAAACATAAAGGAAAAATTTCAGAACAAATATTAATACAAGCTCCTTAAGATTTTATGTTTAGTACTGTTGTATAGTAGGCCCATTTCATTTCATTGCTTTATCAAAATAGCAGATCATAGAGAAGATTGTGGTGAAAGCAGTGTGATGCAGAGACTCATAACTAGTAAAATGTTTTCTGAGTACTCTTCTCTAAAGAAGACCTCTTTATCACATACTCCAAATCTCATAGAACATTATAATAAAGGTACGGAAAGAATCTAAGAGCTGAGGGTAGAAAAGAATGTCTTTAAGAGGTAGGGCTTGTGGTTGGAGGTCCTTGGGTCATTATGGAAATGTCTTGAAAAGGGTTTACATCTACACATGGCATGGATATTGCACTAATAAGTTCACAGAAGCTATAGTTACCTGCACATACCATGTACAAAATTTCACCTACCAACATTCCATAATGGATATAAGGGTGTCTCATGACCCTTCACATCTAGCTAAGGATCTATTTGTAGTTCACTGTTGTTGGAGAATAGATAAATGGTTCTTCATTGTAGGGGCCAGTGGCCTGTGCCCTGTATCCATGCTCATGAAGGAAATCCCAATTAAATTCAGTTGATTATTTTAAAAGACATGAAAGTAGGAAATGACATGTTGAGAAGAAGAAAGTGTTCATAGGAATAGGAGAGTGACAATAGAGGACAATAAGTAGTGATAAAGATGAAAACAGTAATACATCTATAAAATAATCAAGAACAAATAAAGCTTTCAAATATATCCAAAAGCAGTCTAAGAGTATAAATAAAAGAGAATAAAAGAGATCTACTTAACATTATAGTTTGGCAGGATCAAAATATATAGTCCCAGCTTTGCTCTTGTGAAGATATCATTTTAGACAGCAAGAGAGTGTGAAGAATAAATATTTAATCTCTCAAAACAAGAAGCCTGGCAATATTGGGATCTCACAAACCATTTTCCAAGACATTCCTCTAATGACTTGAGGTCCTCCAACCACAGGTCCCACCTCTTAAAGAGATTATCATCTCTCATTGTATTATTAAGGATCATGGCTCTAACACGAAACTTTGTTGAGCAATCTACATTCAACCCAGGCATGTAAAGTTAAAAGAGAATTATAGATAACCCAAAGGCTAACAAAAAATAGAAAAACACAATAATTTCTAAGCTTAAATAAAATAAACTGAGCTTCAATCAATTACTGAACTCAGAGAGAAGAATAGCTGTGAGCAGGTAGAGGGCCAACCAATATGATATCTCAAGAGATAGGAAGACAGGAAAAAGAGAGGTAAGACAGAGAGGGTAGGGAGAGAGAAGAGAAGAGAAGAGAAGAGAAGAGAAGAGAGAGAGAGAGAGAGAGAGAGAGAGAGAGAGAGAGACAGACAGACAGACAGACAGAAAGACAGAAAGACAGAAAGACAGACAGAGACTGAGACAGAAACAGAAACAGAGAGACAGAGACTGAGACATAGACACAGAAACTAAGATCATATTTTTTTCCTGTTAATTTTGACCTCTTGTTGGAGTTTCTCACTGGATGTACTCAATTCTGAATGTTAGATCCAAGCAGATAAAGTCTATATAAGTCAGATCCAAGGAGCAAAGGAATGTGGACAGTGATTGAACATTCTCTTTTGGAGAAAATGAGAAAAAGAAGCATCACATAATTGGAATGAGCAATGGCATTAAATCAATATGAATGATCCAAATGAAAATATCATACACATAAATAAACTCTATTCATAATTTTACAAAATGAATTAAAAATAGAAAATGATTAAAATGAATATATACGAATGTAGGCAACAAAGCTCAGAGAACAAACAATGATATGGGATAATAGGATGAATTATTCTAGATGAGTTTCTCCAAAGACTAGAAAACGAACATTCAACTAAAAGAATATTGTACGTGGTTGCTTTCATTCAATGTAGAAAGATTTGTTGTGGAGTTTAGAAGAAATTGGGGAAATAAATATCTTTGCAACTGAAGTCCGTTTATTGATATCTTAAACTGTTTCCTTAGACCATTACAGAAAATTCTGTTTGATTTCTTATTTATAAAATAAGATATGCCAGTATTTAATGTTAAAGCAAAGATACAGCAAGCTTTATAGACACTCCTGAGAATTAAGGAGTGGATATTCACTGTGGTGAAAAATTTGTATTGGTCTACGTTCAACAGTAGAAAAAGAACACAGGAGAGGGAAGAGAAAGAAGAAAGAGGAGGGGGGAGAGAAGAGAAGAAAAGAAAGGGAGAGAGGGGGAGGGAGTGAGAGGGAGGGAGTGGGGAAGGATGGAGGGGCAGAGAAAGAGAGAGAGAATTACAAAGTTATTTTGAATGTAGCCAATGGAGGAAGAAAATCTTACCGGAAATTCCACTAAAGGAATCCTTGCTAGTTACTTTTTGATGAATGATGAATATAAGCACACCATTAATTAATTGCTAAGGAACAAGGGAGGACCCTCACTCTATGCTAAATTTAGGACACTGTGCTCCCACCCTGCTTTAAACTTAACCCACAGTAATGCACTACAAGTAGTTAATTACATTGGCAGGTTTCATTTGCCTTGATCTTGTCATTAAAAACAGCTTCAAAATCCAGGATAATAAATAAATATGTAATCAAGGAGCCCAGTGTTCACTTTTATGAAGAAGGATAAAAACAAAAGATTTGAAAGATTGTGTTTTTTTATACTCGGTATTTGGGGTGGGAATCACAGAATGAGAGAGAATAAGACACATAGTGGCAGCTAATGAAAGGGTTGACCAGACCAAGTCAGGTGGAAGGAAAAGGTCAGATGAGTTTATATTAAACCACCGACTATTCAGTAAGACTGTTTAAATCATATTTTCCTTTGCAGTTTTTCTTCACTAATGTGTTATGGAAATCACTTAAATATGTTTTCAAGTTCAATTTTCTTCCTTGCATCCCTTTAGTAGAAGTTGTTTCCTTCCCTCTCTAGGAGCACAGTTATTCTGGATTAAGAAGCTACTCTCTCCCCAAAGTACTTATTTTATATATTTAAACTAGTTTATGAAGTACGTGCTCTTATTTATTATCCTAGCAGTGTTTTCTCCATTGATTTTCAAAAGAGAAGTTATATGCTAGTCATTTCATTACTTTTCTTCCTTTTGGCATTAAGCCTTAAGAAGTGTTTTTGCATTAATCTGGAAGGGAGGCTTCACACTTCATTTAGTAACTACACATTAAAAATAAATTTTCATTTTCTACTGCAGAATGTAGACCAACACAAATCTTCCATTAGAGTGAGAATCTTCTCCTTAATTCCCGGGAGCATCTATAAAGCTTTCTATATCCTTGCTTTAATAATAAATATGTAGGCATTTTATTTTAGAAATAAGAGCAGCTTTCTTCTTATTTTCTGTTTATTATACAAACCTAAGAGACTTATCTTCTTGTTTATTTATTATAATCTTTCTGCTCACCCAATTCCAAGTATAGGCAGATGCTGTAAAACTGTTCCTCTAGTTTATTTGGCATATATGTGATCATATATACGTATATAGGTAGATAAATTTTTATTGCCTATTGTCTCATTATGTATAATATCTTTAAAATGAAATGATAAATTGATGAAAAAGTGCTTATACTTAAGAAGCTTTAATCCTTAAGTTGTTAATATACAATTATTTTTAAAAAGAAATCAGTTTATAGCTTTTATTTTACCTAATATCATTCCTATTTACTACATTTAATTATATACCAGACAATGACATTTTGGTGACTGTAATATGTTTTGTGGTCTTTTAAAATAGATTAAACTGACAACACTAGTACTTTGAGTAGTAACCAACAGTATGAGTCAGAATACATTACCTATGATAGAGACACTTTGCCCTCAAGTGGCCTTGTATACTCTGGCAGGATGTTCCTATGCTTTGTTGGGGGAAGCTCCCTTTCAGAAAAAATAGATTTCTGTTTTGGCAAAGGCTACTGTGAAAAAAAAAGGCTGTCAGTTTTTCTATTGATTTTGCTTCATTAAAAAAAAAAAATCCTGGACAGTGATGCTGGATCAGACCTGACAGGATTCATTCCTCTCAGCAAGCTGAATGCTGACATCCTGCACCCTCCAGGTTCCAGCTTCAGGCACCTCAGTTGCTATTACCCATCAAAACAGGACAGGTTACAGGACAGCATTATAGAAATCCTAATTAGTCCAGCAGTTCAGACTGTCCCACACAGGACTCCTATTAAGTCTGCAGTTTCATAACTTTTAAAAAATGGACTGCAAATGCTATCCCTGACTTACTTAACCATTCCCCAATTTTTTTTGGGGGGGGGAACCTGCAAAGGAATTATTTGCCCTAAATCAGCCTGAAGAAACCTTAAGAGAATGATGTCCCATTTCCTCTAAGGGGTGTTGGATAAGTTTCTGTTTACTCTCTTGGTCTACAAATGCTTATTTTCATTGGAAGTTGGTGATAAGTATTATAGGTCTTTTACGGAGAGGAAACTAGGCTTGACTCAGGAATGTATCTCTTTTCCTTTATCTTTCTTTTGTAGGTAAGGAGATAGGAGCTGAAAAGAAAGAAAGGGGGAAATAGAAATATAGAGGAATGATAGAACAAAAGGTAGATTATTGAATATACTCTTCATCTCAAGGTCTTAATAGTTATTCACAAATAAAGTTTTTTTTAATTCAATGGTATTGAATTTCTATACTGATGCAAATCATGGTCATGTCAAAAACTAGTATAATTTTATCACAAGCATATATATTATAGATATAATACATAGATATAATTTTATAGATATATGAGGTAAAATAGTTAAATAAAGTCTTCTAAAACCTCAGAGATCTACAGATTATGGCATTTAAAGATGTTTTTATTATTCTAAAGATTCTTTGACAACAAGACAAGTTAACTCCTGGCTGCTTCACAGAAGAAGATGAGCATCAAAGAACCTCCTTATGGAGTTGTCATCAAATGTGGCAAAGAAGCCACTGGGCAAAATGTCCTAATTTCTGCCAGAGATAGAATTCTGCCTAAAAATTGGCAAGGTTAGATGCAAGCAGAGTTGACAGATGCAAGACAGTGTAAGCAAGTCCTCAATAGTTCCTGCTTCACAAATATGTCTGTCAGATATATTGAGCCAGAAGGCTGAAGATGATGCTCCAACACTGTAAAGAGTGTTAGGTGACTGTTCAGGTAGTAAACTGTCTCAGTCATTTTTTTCATTTTGGAAGCTGCTAACCCACACTCTGGGTTCACTCAGGTATTTAAGTTTTATCCCTTCTCAAGTCTCTGATGGGTTTGAAGACCAGATAGTTTAGTCTTTCAATTAAGCTTAGTAGCTTAGGGGTTTAGATGTTTTTAGATCCAGATATATGTTTTAAGTTAATAGAAATGAGATATGATAGATATTAATCTCCATTCAGAAATTTAGAGCCAACAGGATAAAAAAGATGTTTACTTCAAGTTTGCCAAATACAAATGGCCAAATAACTATGAATGTAACATTTATATACTTTCTGATTGTCTGATGGTTCTTCTTGCTATATACAGTTTATTTTACTCATGTGTAATAATATAAATGTATCTGTTAAAAAGAAACATAATAATAAAAAATAATTAAAGTTATAATAAACCCTTCCTTCTTTCCTGCTCCCTCCCACTATTTTCTCTTTGATCCTCCTCTTTCTCTTTAATTCTCTTTTTTTTTTCCTTCTCTTACTCATTTTCTCTTGTTATTTCTTTTCACTTGGGGATGCTGGGCGTCAAATCAAGGGCTTACCATACACTAGACAAATGCTCTGTCATTGAACTCTAATCTCGCCCTCTTCCAACAATTAAACCTCTTGATGAAATTTTCATCATTCCTTACAGTTCCATAAAATACTATGGGAGTTGCCAAGGGAGGGAAGCAATTGCAGAGTTCTAACTATCTGCATATCCTAGAAACGTGGCAATTACCAGCATGGCAAAATATGCATAGAGGTGTGAATAGCGACACTGACGTCTGCGGCAACCATGTGCAGTCTAATTGGACTTAAAGTCCACTCAACAGGAGCATTATAATGCCTGGTTTGGGAAAAGTGCCAACTTTCTGGGGCTGCTGAGGTTATGGATCTTAGAATTCACAACTGCCACTCTACTAAACCAGTATAATTGCTTAGTACATTCTAACTCTTTATCTTTATATGCACAGAATACTGTGGCAACTATCCCTCATATAAGACACCTCTCCTTACAGGAAATAGAGACTGTCATAGAAAACCACAACTAGACACTACAAAAGAGACCAACAGATAGTTGGGTCACCTGGAATTAATGGCTATTTCTACATCAAAAGTCCTCCATCAGGGACAATACTTAAGAGAGGAATGAAAGTTTTTAAGAGCCATGTTGCCAGGAAATCTGCTCTAACACAGTTCTTCATATATATATATATATATATATATATATATATATATATATATATATATATCCAATATATATATCCAATAATAAAAAAGAGGCTATCAGCTCAGGTGACAGTGAGAGCATGGGAGAGACTAGAGGGTGTATATATTAGAGGGACTACAGGGGGAAAAGAGAGGGAGCTGAGTGATATAATTCTATTTCTATTAAAACATATTCGTTATATTTTAGTAATTATTCATTTTACATTCTGATCTAGCCCCTTCCCTTCTCTCTTCCTGGTTCTACCCTCCTCTCCTGTTTCCCCTATCCTGCCTCCCCTACTCCTCAGAGAGAGGAGCCTTCTCCTACCCACACATCTCAGCACATCAAGTCACATGAGAATTGAGGACATCTTCTTCTCCCATTTTCTTTTCCAGGCCATGCATGCCTGGACCTTGACCTCCAAGCATATGTAATTGAAGAGCAGCTCCATACTCATTTGGGTCTCCATTTAGGGAATGGGGGTGGATTCTGACATAGACTCTGTTGCCTGGGTTTAGGTGACTTTTTCCCTGGTGTGTGTAGTCCTTGGTTGGAGCCTCATTCTCCACAAGACTTTAATCCCAGCACTTGGCAGGCATAAGTAGGAATATCTCTGAGAACAAGTTCCAGGACAGCCAGGACTAAGTAGAAAAACCCCCTCTCAAAAAACAAATAAAACAAAGCAAAAAAGATTGTATGGTGATAAGCCAGTTCCAGGATCCTAAAAGCTTCTTGTCTTTTAGCATGGGAAGTCTTATGTGCTGAATAAATCTTTGGTACTGAGCAAGTGGCATTTAATTTGTCTTCTTAATTAACCACTAAATTTTTTCCAGACTAAAATATTCTCTACCATTGAGAAACTTACAGTATTGAAGAAACTATAGTCAAATGACCAATGTACATTGTTCTAAAAATATCAGAATAGAGAAATATCATGTTGCTCAATTTTTAAAAACCAGAGAACATATGACTAAGAGCAAAACACTTATAAGATTGATCAGAAGCCAAATATATGTTATTTTTAGAAGGCTTTTTTCCTGTTCTCCTATAATGGGCACTATGGGATTCATGATATAGAGGCCAGGCCCTAAGGTCAATCTTTCATGGTCTTTTCTGAATGGATCTCTGCTTATGTTAAGATAAAGCTTAAATCATGTTATAGCTGCACCACAAAATTTCATTGTTTAATGTTGATACATCCAAACATTCTAAGCATATGAAGTACAAGCATCTGAAGGAGCTATTGATTGATAATTGTCTATTGTTGTATATATAAGGCCATTCATCAACTATCAATCTTTTCTCACTCTTGAATTGGCTACATTTCTAGAAATGAAAAGAGATCACCAAAGAAATGGTTCTTCAAATGCCCTTGCAAGGCCATTAGATTACTGAATAATGTTATTGTTGCCAACAGATAGTCCTACTATTAACACAAATTTAATATCCAAAACTTTATTAATACTATTGCTCTGATTAAAAATCCTATATAATTAAACTTCTCTTTTGGTAAAATTAGAAATAATTTGGAGGTTGGAGAGATGGCTCTGAGTTAAGAATCTTTTTTGCTTTATTACATTTCCAGTCACTCACATCAAGAGCATCACATTACTGCCTGGAACTCCAGGTACAGGGGATCTAATGCCCCCCTCTGGCCTCCATCTGCATACAGACATATGTGCCCCCTCTGGTGCCCCCATGCCACAAATACAAATATAAAATCATAGAAAGAAATAATCTAACTGGCATTGATGAGATGATAATCCAAATGTGATGAGCTGAGTTGGGTCAGTGTAAACATGCAAGGCGAAATGATATTAGAAATTGATCTCTGACCTTAACTAAAGTGCCATAGCATGCCTAGGGACACATACATCATTCACACACAATAATAATACATTGATTAATTAATACATTTTTCTTGGATTAGAATTTTGTTTATTAATGAAGTAAAAATTCATTATTTAGACAAAAATAAGTACCAGCATGAATGTTAGATATGGTATTCAATGAAAATTATGGGCATTGTAATGATTTCAATGCAGTTTCATCTCATAAAACAGAAAAAAGAAGTGAAAAATCCTTTACTGACCAGTACCTTGGAAGCATCCCACACAATGGGCACACAAATTTAGATATTTTCATAGTTACAGTTCCAATTCAAACCATTCTGAGACAAAATGAAAAGTAAAACAAACAGTCTCGTATATCATCAGATGGTGTAGACACACCCTTAATTTTCACGTATTCCAATATTTTTGTGAGACACATCCTACCTTAATTTATAACAGTTCTTGTGTTTTATGTGAATTAAGCCTTCCTGTGTGTGTGTTCTTTGCTTTCCAAATTTCTGTCAGATGTATTCACCATTTTTAGATAACACTTAACATTCACTTTTTCATGCAGGCAATTTTTTTGTGTGTGTATGTAGATATAGCATGCTGCTTCTGATGACAGCTATGTAGGGAGTGCCATTTGTTGTGGTGAGCACTGAAATTAATAATCTGGATATATCTCAGGACTACAAGTATACACTGTGCTTGGCATCTGCTTAGGAGGAAATGGTTAATGTAGCATTGGTAGCCTTCTCCATGTGGACTTAAGATTCAACCTTAGTGGCCTGTACACCCACTTGTATGGACTTCATGAAATTTTCAGAAATTCATGCCCTTGTTAATACATTTTCTATTATATTCACATTAGCAGTTCTGCTGTGTTTTCCTGGCTCTTATTTTCATTTTAATTTATATTGTTCTGACATATCATGTAGACAAGCATCTGTTATTTTAATTCTTAATTCAACTGACCTTTTGGGTGAAAAGTCCGTTAAAACAATCAGCCTATCTTTTCTAAACAAATCGTGTCTTACTTGTTGGTTGTTAAGAAAATTCATGTATTTTGGAAACTAGAAATTTGTCAAGTATGCATAGTGAATGCCCTTCAGTCTATGAATTTTTATCTATTTTAAGGTGATTTTTAAATTTATTTTTCTTTATTTACATATATATTGATATTATTACACACATATATAAGAAACTACCTACAACAAGAAGAACCACAAAACAATCAGAAATTATATAAATGTTACATTCATTATGTTTTGGCTATTTGTATTTGGCAACCTTGAAGAAAACATCTTTTCATCTTGGTGCATTAAAACTCTGAATGTAAATCTAAATCTATCATATCTCATCTTTATCAATTTAAACATCTATCTAGATCTAAAGTCATATTAGACCCTAAACAACTAAGATTAATTGTAAAACTAAACTATCTGGTCTTCATCTTCATCAGAGACTTGAGAAGGAATAACATTAATTATCTGAGTAGACAGGTAGTACAGGTAAGCAGCTTCCCAAATGAGAAAATGGCGGGGACAGTTTGCTTTCTAAACAGTCACCCAAAATTGTCTATAATGTTGGATCATCATCTTCAGCCTTCTTGTCCAATATATCTGGAAGACATATTTGTGAGGCAGGAACTATTGAAGACTTGCTTAACCTGCCTTGGCAGAGTTTGGCTACTGACTCTGCCTGCATCCAAGCTTGCCCATATTTAGGCAGAATTACATCTGTGGCAGAAATGAGAACATTTTGTCAAGTGGCTTTTTTTGCCAAATTTGAAGTCAGGCTTCTTGTTGGACACAGAATACCTTGGACTTGTTATTAGATGCCTTCTTTATATGGCATGAATGAAGATTTACCGATGTCTTTGTTCTGCTCATACAAAGAGAAGAGAGCCAGCCTTAATTGTTCAGTGCATCCCGGAAAAAATAAAATAAATAAAATAAGAAGGGAATTTAGTTCCTTCATGATCCTCTGAATGGCTCTCGGCAGAAGGCCTAGATACAAAAACAGATGACTTGCAGAGGTTTAGGCATGGGCTCCAGGTCTGGCTATGCAACTGTCTGCATTTTGACAAGTTACATTTCTCTTATTAACATTTCTCTATAGACTGAGGGAAGATGTCAGGGGAGGAGGACATCCTTTTCTGAGGACTAGGAAGGGGAGGGGGATGAGGTATGGAGGGGGATCAGGAGGCAATGAGGGAGGGGGCTACAATCAGGATGTGAGGAATTCAAAAGGAAGAACAAGCAGGTAACTTATATAGCTAATCTTACTACATGGGAAGAGCTCTGAGACTGGCTGAGACATGAATGTCTATGCATAGACAAGGCTTCTTGTTGGTTACAGAACCCTTGTATTTATTGTTAGAGGCCATTCTTCATATGGCTTGAGTGAAGATTTACAGATATTTTTCTTCTTTTATACAATAAGAGAGAACCAGCCATAATTGTTCTGTGCATCACACAACCTCATATATTTATAATTTTAGGACTGTTTAATGCTTGTGAGAAGTTATATGTTCAGAACAAATGAACTGGACACTGACACTGAATCAGACCTGACAGGACACACTCCTTACAGCATGATAAACACTGACATACTGTATCCTTCATGTTCTAGCACCAAGTGCTTCAGTTGTTGTTCCTCTTCAGAATTGGACAGCTCCCAGGAGAGCTTCAAAGAAAGCTTCTGATCCCAATTGGTCCAGCATTTCAGATTGTCCCACACAGGAGTTTAATTAAGCCTGGAATTTCTCATTTAGAAATTGGACCACAAATGATATTCCTAGATTGTTTAACCATTTTCCCCAACTTTATTTGGGTCCCTACATGGATATTATTCATCCCAAATCAGGCAGAAGAAACCTTAAGAGAATGATGCCCTCATTCCCTTAAGGTGGGGTTGGGTAGGTTTTTGGTTCTTTCTTGGGCTATAGGCATTTATTTTTATTGGGAGTTGCTTATATATAAGTTATGAATGGTCTTATTCAGAGAGAAACAAGGTTGGACCCAGAGATGTCTCTCTTTTTCCTTATCTTTCTTTCTTTGGTTTGGAGATAGGGACTGAAAAGACATTGATTAATTTATAAAAGAAGTAGAGAGTTCTGATGCTGAGTAGGTGCATTGGTTAGGGGGCCTTTCTATAGCAAATACATTAACTATTGTCAAATAAGCTGAACATGGTTCCACCACCTCAATAATAATTACCATAGTTATGTCAAAAGAAGATGTACTTTTGAAGTCTATAATATTTTAAAAATAACTACGTATAACTTTAGCATTGTCTACATTTCACACACACATATGCTAGTAATTACAAAACTAATTTTCTATAAAATATGTTATTACATATAGTTCTAATTATGTATTCTTAAAATTGTTTTTTCTAGGATTTATGTCTATAGATGGAATTTAGCTTTCTACATAGTTCATTTCTCAACTGCTATTTAATTTTTTCTTTTTCTTTTTTCCTTTTCTTTTCTTTTTCCTTTTTTTTTTTTTTTTTTTTTTTTGGTTTGGTTTTTCGAGACAGAGTTTCTCTGTGTAGCCTTGACTGTCCTGGACTCACTTTGTAGGCCAAGTTGGCCTCTAATTCACAGCGATCCACCTGCCTCTGCCTCCCAAGTGCTGGGATTAAAGGCATGCGCCACCACTGCCAGGCTTAATGAAAGTTTCTATTGTATATGAATTTGAAGTTTGGTTTTCCTACACTTTCTGTCCAGTGTCCTTTATTTGCCAATGAAACACTAATGCTATGTGTACAGTTGAAATTGCATATCTTTAATTCATTCTAATATGCCTTATCACAAATCTATTTCAACATTCCAAATCTAATATGCCTTATCACAAATCTATTCCAACATTCCAAATCTATCTCTACTCTGATTACTTATACTTTTACAGTGATATGCTATATTCTTCTCCTAATTGTAAATTTACTTACATTTACTTATTAATTTCAGTTGTCTGAATTACATTTATGATTATATATTTTACATAGAAATATTTTCATTTGTCTGGGGATTTATCATTTAGGGCAAAAAGAGAAAGATAATATTAATTTTTATTATGCAGGAATGTGCTTTTCTATGTAGTTATTTAATATTTTATTTACAACCCTTAGAAAATATTTTTAATTTGCTATTTTAGGCAAACTTGCAAAAAAAACCCACATTCTTACTCAGCTTCTTGGTTGTTCAATGTACATTTTAAATGTTGGTTTCAATTTGATTTTTGCTTATAGTGTTTCACTTTTGCTTAGCATATAAAAGTTATTGATATTTATAACATTTTCAGTGTTGAACACTGTCGGCATCATTATATTGTTATGATTTCTTACTAAAAGGGACACAATAGACCCTCCCAGGTCTCAAGGTAAAGACTAATAAAAACATAGCAAATAGAAAATGTGTCTTTATCTTACTGTTTATTCAGTGTTTGAAAAGACAGAAGTAGCAGAGTGTATATAATTCAACATGAATATCAATGGTAACACTGAATAAATTTTTCTTGATTTGACTTTAATGGAATGAAATGGTTTTTGCCATCAAGCTTGACGTTAGCTGTTACTTCAAGATGCAGGCAGAGTAGAAGACCAAACTCTGCCAAGACAGGGTAAGCAAGTCCTCAATAGTTCCTGCCTCACAAATATGTCTGTCAGATATATTGGGACAGAAGGCTGAAGATGATGCTCCAACGTTATAGAGAATGTCAGGTGACTGTTCAGACAGTAAACTGTCTCAGTCATTTTTTTTTTTTTTCATTTTGGAAGCTGTTAACTTGCACTCAGGGTTCACTTAGGAATTTAAGTTTTATCCCTTCTCAAGTCTCTGATGGGTTTGAAGACCAGATAGTTTAGTCTTTCAATTAAGCTTAGTAGCTTAGGTGTTGAGATGTTTTTAGATCCAGATATATGTTTTAAGTTATTAGAGATGAGATATGATAGATATTAATCGCCGTTCAGAAATTTAAACTCAACAAGGTAAGAAAGATGTTTACTTCAAGTTTGCCAAATACAAATGGCCAAATAACTATGCAGGTAATATTTATATAATTCCTTATTGTCTCATGGTCCCTCCTGCTGTATGTAGTTTATTTTATTCATGTGTAGTAATATAAATATATGTTAAAACATGATTGAAATTTCAAAAAAAAGAAACACCGCAACCCATTTGCCAGAGGTACAAAATTATGCTATTGTATTTTCAAGTTCATGTGAATATTTAATCATTTCCAAGTGAAAATATGAGCAAAAACTCAAGAACTTTTATTTCTACCTACCACTCACCTATTTTTCACTCTAAACTCATGATTGTCCTTTGAAATTCTCTCTCCTTTCTGAATAGCTTTAGAGAAGCTTCTAATTATGTCTGTCCTCATGTTTATAGGTATATAAAGAAAAGAAGTAGTAAAATTTATGTAAGGAGAAATTGTAAGAATGAGATTTGGGAGTTCAAAGTATTTGGAGTCAGCAATTGTGCATCAAAAGAGAAGGCGCGTACACCATCAGGAGCTAATGAAAGAGTTTGAAGAAGAAGGAAGACCGACATCATGCCTAGGGAATTTATTAATCCGCTAATCCTTCCAGGATTCTGAGTGGGATAACACAAGGAAGCAACCCTGTTATCCATATTTTCAACAATTACAGATGGAAACCTTTATTATCGTAAGTAAAATATTGAGTACTTGTTTCATGGCTGTGATCAAATCCTCTAGAAAAGCAGCTCAAGGGAGAGACGTTTTATTTTGATTCCTGTTCAAGTGTGTGGAACTCAAGGGACTAAGAATTTACGGTGATGAGCATATTGCAATCTCCATCAATAAGCTGAAGGTGATGGAGTATGGAAGGAAGGGGTGGTAAGAAACTCCAGAAGGAGACCCAGGGGGTCCTGCACAAATTGATGCACTGACCAAGGTCATCAAAAGCAGAGAACCTGGGCCCCCTGTTCAGATGCAGCTCATTCTCCAAATGGAGAAGGGGAATGGACAGCAGGGACAGCCTCTGACATGAACTCTGGCGCCTCCGGTTTGATCGCTGGCCCTTGGTGGAGAGACCCCATGGGAACATGGAGGAAGGGGATATAGGCTATCCAGATGAGGCCTGATAGGCTGTGGTCAAAAGCTGGGGAGGAGGACCCCTGTTAGAGGTCTAGGGGAGGGAAATAGGGCAGAAGAGGGACAGGGAGTGAGACAAGGAAGATAAGACTGAGGGGATTACAATCTAGATGTAATGTAAATAAATTATAATATAGAAGAAGGAGAAGGAGAAGAAGGAGGAGGAGCAGAAGAAGAAGAAGAAGAAGAAGAAGAAGAAGAAGAAGAAGAAGAAGAAGAAGAAGAAGAAATAGAGAAATAGGGGAAGAGGAAGAGGAAAAGGAAGGAAGAAAGAGGAGGATAAGGAGGAGGAAGAGGTGAAAGAGGAAGAGGAGACTACAGATAGTGGTGCTCAGTTTGTCCTCACTACCTTATTAAGTCTAGGAGCACAGCTTATAGACCAGTGTTCTCCTTAGTTATTGAAGGGCTCCCTATCTCTGGTAGGTTACTCTGCAAAATTCCTCAAAGGTGTGCTGGACAGGTTGCCTCCTGAGTGATTCAAATGCTATAAATTGGAAATTCATTAGTAACCACCACAAGTGGTAAAGTAATCTATATTTTCAGCAAATAGAACTGTTAATTTTATTATATGTGGTAACTGGCAACACTTAGATGAACATGATTTCCATATTTAAAAAACAAAATGCTGTTTAATATAGGGCAAGCTCAATGACTAAGTCAAATTAATAGTGTAATTCATTGGATAAAATTGACAGAAAGCAGTCATGTAGCAAGTAACGTGGGAAGACAGGTATTCAACGAGAATAGTTGATTCCTTGTTCATATACAAGAAACCAGGCAAGTATGCAGATGTAAGTGAGTATATACCATTTGATTCTTTCTGCTTCTGGGTTAACTCACTCATTATGATCATTTCTAGCTCAATCCATTTATCCACAAATTTCGGGAATTCCTTGTTTTTAATAGCTGAGTAGTATTCCATAGTGTATATGTACCACAGTTTCTTTATCCACTCTTCTACTGAGGGACACTTAGGCTGTTTCCATGTTCTGGCTATTATGAATAAGGCTGCTATGAACGTGGTTGAGCAAATTTTCTTGTTGTGTGCTGGAGCATCTTCTGGGTATATTCCAAGGAGTGGAATAGCTGGGTCTTGAGGAAGCCCTATTCCCATTTTTCTGAGATAGCACCAGATAGATTTCCAAAGTGGCTGTACAAGTTTGCATTCCCACCAGCAATGAAGGAGTGTTCCTCTCTCCCCACATCCTCGCCAGCATGTGGTGTCGCTTGAATTTTTGATCCTAGCCATTCTGATGGGTGTAAGATAGAATCTCAGAGTTGTTTTGATTTGCGTTTCCCTGATGACTAAGGAGGTTGAGCATTTCTTTAAGTGTTTCTCAGCCATTTGATATTCCTCTGTTGAGAATTCTCTGTTTAGTTCCAAGCCCCATTTCTCAATTGGATTATTCGGTTTGGTGGTGTTTAATTTCTTGAGTTCTTTATATATTTTGGATATTAGACCTTTGTCAGATGCAGGGTTGGTGAAGATTTTTTCCCAGTCTGTAGGCTGTCGCTTTGTTCTCTTGACAGTATCTCCTGCCTTACAGAAGCTTCTCAGCCTCATGAGGTCCCATTTATTAATGGTTGACATTAAAGCCTGGGCCGTTGGTGTTCTGTTCAGGAAGTTGTCTCCTGTGCCAATATGTTCCAGGCTATGTCCCACGAAACCTTCACTTACCAGGAAACTGGGACAGAGGGGAAGGCATCCTATTGGGACTCTAAATGAGAGATGCATGGGAGAATAGCAAAATAAAAAGATACAGAGGGTCCTAGAAATCTACAAGTAGAACAATATGATAGGCAGATTTGGGCCCAGGGGTCCCGCTCAAACTAAGGCACCAGCCAAGGACAATACAGGAGGTAAACTTTAAACCCCTTCCCAGATCTAGCCAATGGTCAGAATATTCTCCACAGTTGAGTGGAGAGTGTGATATGACTTTCTCATGTACTCTGGTGCCTCACATTTGACCATGTCCCCTGGAGGGGGAGACCTGGTGGCACTCAGAGGAAGGACAGCAGGTAGCCAAGAAGAGACTTGATACCCTATGAGAATGTATAGGGGGAGGTAATCCCCCTCAGGAACAGTCATAGGGGAGGGAAATAATGGGAAAATGGGGGGGGGGGAGGAATGGGAGGATACAAGGGATGGGATAAATATTGAGATGTAACAAGAATAAATTAAAAAAAAAAAAAAAAGAAAGAAACCAGGCAAGATTCTTTTATTCTTGAATCTGTCCTTTTGTTTTTAGGTTCACTTGACTAGAAATATGAATTTAAATATGTTAGAACGTTTGAAAATTACTTGCTATCTTATGAAGTTGAAACATCCAGCGTAATGGAGTGTCCCTGCAGGCATAAGGTCGCTGTTGTCTTCTCTCTCTCTCTCTCTCTCTCTCTCTCTCTCTCTCTCTCTCTCTCTCTCTCCTTCTCTGTTGTTTTGGGTTTTTTTTGTTTTTTGTTTTTTCAAGACAGGGTTTCTCTGCATAGCCTTGGCTGTCCTAGACTCACTTTGTAGACCAGCCTGGCCTCTAACTCACAGGGATCTGCCTGCCTCTGCTTCCCGAGTGCTGGGATTTTTTCATGGTAACTAAATGACCTCCAACAGCTCTTCCCATGTGATCCTTTTCATTGACATTCAAATAAAAAGTAATCACTTCTAGAGGCTTTAATTAAAAATCACCCTTCTAAAGAATCCAAGCTTTTTAAAAATTGATTTACTTAAAATTGGTGTATTTTTTAAAAACAAAATTTTGTTTAGAGAATCCAACAACACTGAAAGATGAAGCCTGGCCATTGTCTCAGTACTGTCCCTGTTTCAAGAACTGGGGGGAAAACCAGCCTTGGAAAGGGGTGGAAAAATCCAAGAGAGTTATTGAAAGTTACAAGTAGTTCTGGGAAAAGAACTTCCCAAGAACTCTATTTTCACTTTACTTATTTTTTTTCATGTAATGTTAATAATAAAATAGAATATACCTTGAATAAATGTTGAAAGTACAATGAGATGATCAGTATAAATTTTCTTATAACTCATAGATGATAAATGTTACAAGCATTGTTGTTATTAAAATAGTTCTTCTTTTTATTAATTAATAAATAAATTCACTTTACATCCCAGTTGTAGCCCACCTCCGCCTTCTCCTCACAGTCTCACTCTCCTTTTCCCATCCCCCCTCCTCTAGTTCTCAGAAAAGACAACGCCCCTTATTCACCCACCCCACATTATCAAGTACATAAGACTGAGTTCCTCCAGTTCCTCAGTAAGGCAGTGCTGCCAGGGAGAAGTGATCAATAAACAGGCAAGAGAGTCTATGCCTTCTCCCATTATTAGTGGGCCCATATGAAGCCTGAGCTGCCCATCAGCTATCTCATGTAGAGGACCTAATTCTAGTCCATGGTTGGTCCAAACCTTGGTTGGTTCTTCAGACTATGCTTCTAAACATGGAAACTGTGAGTTACAAAAATTCAACAGTTTGAAGTAAATGCACCCAGCTAGATAGACTACTGAATTTTCATAATTATGTCTAAAAGTATTAGTGGCAATACTTATGGCCTTTTAGAAGTATAATTCCATGAATATTTATAGTCTATTGATAAACACAACAATAAAGAAAATTAACATCTGCTATCTTTTTATAATCAGATGGGACTGAAAGCCAATAGCTAGCTCTCTGCCCTCATAAATCTGCATCTTTAGAAAGTTGTACAATAAAATCAGACCTAACATACCAAATTGAGATTGACTTCTTTCTCCCTGAAAAATGTTTTTGAGATTCACCTATGATGTTAAGAGTACCAATAGCAGATTTGTTTTCATTGTGCAGTGGTATTCATGGGAACAATATAACTCATTTTTTGAATTGATCTGTCCACTGAAGAATAATGATGTTTCTTGTGTTTTACAGTTCATAGAATTGCTATGTACACTTACAACAGTTTGTGAACCTAACTGATCTTTAATCTAGAGCCAAAGTCTAGGAATGGTATGACAGGATCACAGGGTAAATGTGTGTTTATCCTAATAAGAAACTCCTCCAATCTATTTTATAGTGCTGTGTCATTCTGATTTGCCAAACAGTAATAAATCAATTATCCACTTGCTTAATATATTTCCTATCCCTTTCTGTTTAAGTTCTTATCTGTTCTCATAAGCTCATAGTACAGATTGGTGTGGCCTGGATGAGAAGGGTAGTGATGCTTTGAATCTTTCAATGAGGCTGTTTGAATCTTTCAATAAGGCTGTTTGTTCTCTTTTTCTTTGATGAATTGTTTTTTTGTTTTTTTTTTTTAAGAAAATACTTTCCTTGCTGCTATGTTTGACAGATCATATCTGGATCAAACTTTCTCTTGCTTTGGGTTTACACATGGTTCTTTCTAGTCTGTGCCTGGGAAATTATTTTTGGATTTCATTCTGTTCCATTGGTTTACATTGATCTGTCCCTTTATCAGTATCACTCTATATTTGTATTTATATGTTATCACATTAAATTGTATTCAAATTAAGTAACATTATTTTTTTCATTTAATCTTTTCATTTTATTCTTCTTTACAAATTATTTAATGTATTTAGTTTTATGCCTTTTCATGTACAATTTAAGAACTCCTATGTAACTGAAAAATTTCAATGAAATCCTTGCATTAGATTGAATTACGTGCATTGATTAACCAGTACAAAAATAGTTTTTATTACGTTAAGCCTTTAACCACATGAAAATTAAATATCTCAAAATATATAGATTTAACATTTTCAATGATGTTTTAAAGTTTCAGCAGAATCTATAATATTTTCCTGTCTTAACTCTTAAATACTTACTTCTTTTAAATTTATATAGTAACTATATTTAACAGTTTACCTATAAAACATACACACACACACACACAGAGAGAGAGAGAGAGAGAGAGAGAGAGAGAGAGAGAGAGAGAGAGAGAGAGAGAGAGAGAGAGAGAGATTGCATCTTGAAAACTGTCTCCAATGAAGATAATTTTAAATATTTTTAAAAACTTATAAACATAGATATCTTTAGCGTCTCTATATTGTTTTAAGAACTGATATTTGTTTCACTATTTAGAGCTAAACTGCTTTAAATATCTTGAATGGATATTCTTGTGAGAATATTATTTTTTTATGGATTCTTTTGCATGCTTCTGTTTCTAGGATGACAACAAAATATGAGTGCTTTGGGATCATAGAGACTGTACTCTGGTTTTCTAAAAGATCTATTCCATTCTTCATTCTCTTCGTCTCTGTCCCTTTGTTTCCTCTTCTTTCTTCTTCTCCATTTTCTTTCCACCCACCTCTACCCTTAATGAATGCTTGTTTTGCATGCACTTGCTTATGAAATGTATGGTGAAACATTCAATTCAGAATCTGTAATTACTTGGCTTGGACTGAGAATGGGGAGTGCTCCAGCTCTGGCCACTTTGCCTCTGCATTGGCTTGGTGTAGGCCTTAAAGTCTGTGACATCTTCCAAGGAGCCTCTATCCATGCAGGCTACCCCCAGCTTTGCTATAAGGTACTCTATATCTGCTTTTGTTCAGATTGTGTGACCCCCTTCTAGCTCTCAGACCAGTGCTTATGACTTGTGACTAAATGAGGCCACTGGAGGAACATTCAATTCTAAAGCCTTACCTTGCCTAATTTCACCTGGCCATCAAGTTAATGTCACTGTGCTGTAGGTCTGTGAAGAAGGAAACTAAACTAAAAGCCAATTTCTTTGCAAAGTACTAAGCAGAAAAATAGGACACGTCTCTCTTGTGTTCTTAGATATTCCTTCTATATCTGGTATGTCCCTTTCTCTTGGAAAGGCAGACCTCTCAGACACACAAGAATGAACATTTCATTTGTACACATTCTCCTATTTGATTTCTTCTTAAATCTTCTAGAATGAGACTAGTGCCAGGTTTCCTCATAGTAAAAACATGTGGTCCACATTTATGTAAAAGTTGCAACTAAAGACAACACACATTTATTAACCCCTAGTTTTTATGGGTGAGAATTCTAGGCACAACTTCTGTGGGTTTTCTGAAAGCTGCAATCAAAGGGTCTACTGAGGACAGTCTTACATAAGGGCTGACTAGGAAAGGCGCTCAGAGCTATGGGTTATTTCAAGAAAATAAACAGTGAATAAATGCTTCCTGTGTCCTTAAATATTTTCACTAAATTTATAATAATAGAAACAGATTAAGCAATGAAGTCAGAGGCTTTGCAGTCTAGGAGGCCTAGGACTAAAGCAACCTCAAATTACTAGTGTCTGAAGTGGCTACACAAATGACAAAAACAATGGGAAGTTGGTACTATGAAAAACTTTGCCTCTTAAAGTGCCCTCAGTAAGTTTCAGAATATATATATTCAGATTATATATATATATATATGTATATATGTATACATATATGTGTGTGTGTATATATATATATATATATATATATATAATTTTATCAGTGTAAAATCACAGCATTTTCATTTAGCTGTCTTAAAAACCACTAAATTGATGTAAAAAAGCATTAATTTTGGACACCATTCACTGAGCAATATATTACTGGCTTTCTATTAGATTAGAGATAACGCATCTCTACAGGTTTTCCCAAAACCTAAAGATGACTTTTGTTAAAAATGGGTCATCTTCAGTTGATATGGCTGATCTAGTATGTGGCTTTGACTCAGTTCTATTTTTCCCATGCCTCCAGTTTCTTCCTGCTCTCTAATGTGAAAGCCACTTCAAGACTCACAAGTTTCTGGTACAGTTAACTGTTACCCCCGTAAGACTCAGGGCTTCTCTGCCTTGTTATCTACTGGTCAGAAGTGACTTTCCATTCTTAAAGACCACCCTGTTTCTGATAGTGTAGCGTTCCCCAATATAATCCCTTGATGTCTTCACAACAGCAAATGAGAAGCTCCTGCATTCTGGTCCTATCTTGTGTTTTCACATCTTTGTTGCAAACTCCACACATAAAGCGTTGCTTCTGCCATATGCAGTTCTAGCATCAGGCACAGGTCATGCTCCTATTCAGAGATAGGTGCACATAAGCATGGTACAAAGGCAGAAAGGGTTACAGTTTTTACTTAAGAGTTCCTCTGTTGTGATATGCAAAATAGATTTCAAGACACAAGTGGGGAGCAAGTCTATTCTCTATCTATAAAACCCTACTTTTGAAACATAGTTTGTATATTCACTATTCAACGTCCCTTTCTAAACTCACACTCTATGTCTATATAAATACCCCTTGTTCTAAAGCCCTCATATGTGGTGGGACACAACTGCTGCAACAATAACACTTGGAAAATAGATAGAAAAATTTAGAGTTTGAGGACAACATATGTCACATGCACTCCAGACAAGTTTTGTCTAGGTAGGAAAATCCTATCCCAAATAGAGAAACTGTGTATCCAAATCCCCAAGACTGAAAAACATACTAGTAATGCATTGACACTTATTTTTAGATCCACAAATCCATTAAAATATTTCTTGTGTACCTAGAGATAACTTCAACTTCCCCCTCATCCAAAGTGTTTTACTGCTTTCTGAGAAGGGAAACCTTACTGATCTTCAATGGCCTTCCAAGCTGCTTGTCCAAGTTGCCGTCTACTTGGGCATAGCCGCATACCCTGTTACCTTTGCCAGGAGTGACACATTTCAAAGTTTCCACACTTTTTTTCTCTTCCTAGTAAGACACTTACCGTGTTAGTTTTGACACTGATGTATAATTTGGTCTTATGCATAACACACTGAAAATCTCTCACCATGGTTTTGTGTCACGCTTTGATTCACTAGGTTTATGGCAGTGTATAATATTAGCACACATTTAATAAATATTAGAATATTTTAATAAAATGAGCATCTTATGATTTTGAAGGTCTGACTATTGCCAACCACCCAAGCATTTATTTACACTGTGTGTTGAATTATTATTAGGCTCATTTTTTTAATAAACTAGAGAAACTGGTTCCAGCTTTGCAAATTGGAGATTAATATTTATTACTTCAGGTTTCTTTCTTTCTTTCTAGTGTAATTTCCTACCGAAGAGAGAATTTCTCCTTATACTATTTGTTTTTATTAATTTATACGTCTAATTTTGGCATGATACAACCTAGTACAGTCCCATCTATATAGGACTATGTAAACAGTTTATTTCAGTGGAATGTATGCCCTTATATAGTTTAGAGAAAAATTATATCCCAGACATTTACTTTTCTCTGTTCTCTTCTTTAAATGTTACATTGCAAGAAGAACAGGGTTCTGAATAAGCACATGGAGTGCTTAGAAATATTTTACCACATGGCACTGCAGAAGCCACTGATCATCACTGTGTTAAGTCCAAAATTCTAAGTATATAGCATGCTAAAATGACCTACCTCAAGTAAGAATAGGTTATTTCTAGAAGATATAAAAAGACAGTCAAGTGGTATTTCACACAATAAAGAATTTTGATGAAGGAGAAAAATAGTTCACTTAAGGCAATTAATCATTACGGCCACTGCTATAGCTTGTGTTCCATGTTGCAGTGTTTTAAAATGTTATTACTTCTGTGTTGTTGCTGCTTTTTAACTTCTGATAAATATAGCATAGTCAAAATTAAATTTTACAAAATTGTGGAAGTTGAAAAATCTTTTTTGTAAGGTTCTGGCCTTGAGAAGTACATGACAGAAGAATTATTTTATGTTTATGAAGAGAAAGAAGGCTGCAATGAATAAATAAACACAAGCAAATGTCCAATGAATGCTTCAAGGATTTTTCCCGTGAGTTCCTAAACAGGTAATAAAATACATAGGAGAACTGGTCTTTCAGGGTTCCCATTTATATAGCCTATCAACAAGGTTGCATGCCCATTAATTATCTAGACGATTCTGCTCCCATTATGTCCACAGAGATGTACTCAACACCATGATAGATTTCACCATCAATTCATTATTTCTCCTGCAATTGACTGCATTTCCTTGTGTTTAATTTACTGTATTAGTGCGAGCACTTTCTCCTTCCTAGAGTCTCCGCCTTTCTGAGCAAAGATAAAGAGATCTTCCTTTTTTTTCCTGCAAAGGTAACAGTTAGCTAACACATGCTCTCAAACCTTCCTACTCAGTAGTAAATGAAATGAATGTTGTAAATTATACGAAGTACCAATTTTATCTACAGTTATGAAATTTAATGTGTTTAATTTTAAGGAACGACAGGCAACACTTCAACAATACTCTGAAGGACGGAAGATTCTTACATAATCATGTACAGTAGAAGACCATTGTCTTTCTTGTCCTACCGGAAGAAGAAGGCAGTCTAACTTTTCTCTATTTGAGGGAAGAAGAGAGTTTTCCAGAGAATTAGAAGGGCAATTCTCAGAACCATTTGCACAACTCAGGGCTGCTGTTGGGAAAGGGGGCAAGAGGAGCTATTCACAGAATGCCAGGATGATGGCTTCAAACACAAAAGTGTCAGGATGCAGTAGCATTAGAAATATGACTCACAGCTCATTCTACATTGTTACGGCGGGACCTGGGACTGCCTCTGAGGTGAGCTCTGGTGCCCTGATTTGATCACTTCCTCTTGGAGGGGAGGCCCAGTGGCACGCAGAGGAAGGGGATACAGGTTATCAGGATGAGACCTGATAGCCTGAGGTCAGAAGGTATGGGAGGCCAACCCCCTTTTAGAAATCTAGGGGAGGGGAAAAGGGCAGAAGAGGGAGGGTGGGAAGGGGAAGATACAAGCCAGGGGATAACAATTGGGATGTAATATGAATAAATTTTAATTAATTAAAAAATATCAGCCAAGACTAAAAGTTTGGCATATTCTGTGGCATTTTCACGCATGTAGGCTAGTTTCCCTCATGGGTTATTTTGAGAGCAGAGTCTTTATTACTCATTCCCCAATGTTAATTTAATGAGAAAGAGGTAAGTTCCAGATTTTGGTGTGGCAAAGGATCAATGTTTCTCCATATAAAAGTAACAGAACATTAATTACTTCTTTAAATTATTGACAAGAAATAGCTCAAGAAAGGGATATGGGTTTCTTTTTGGCTTCCATTATGAAGGAGAAGAGACCATCAGAGCAGGGAACGTGTGGAAGCAAAGGTGTGAAGTGTCTGGTCACACTGTTATGAGGGAGGGAAGGATGAATATTGTTCAGTTGGTTCTTTGTTCAGTTGGTTCTTCCTTTAAAAATATTTTACCTTACTCATTGACAATATTGTGTGCTCATGTTTGTATGTGGGTTTTATGCACCCCCTATTACAGTCTTTTATCCTCTTTCTACTTCAACTGAACACCTTCACTTCCTACCAGCCTGTCATACTGTCATGTCTTTTTGTGGGGGTGTGTATGTGACTCATCGGATTCTATTAGATCTGTGAAAATGAGCATGGATGAGGGATTATTTACTGAGCCATAGGCAGTTTATCAATAGGTATTCCAGTGGGCAAAATTACTCCTCTCCCAATCAATCACTAGAATTTATTATGGAGCATGGGCCCTCATGAAACCTCTACTCACCATTGTTGACATACTTTTAAAATCTATTTTTGTTTTGGGTTTCTTAAATCTCTTTCTCCCTACTCCACCCCGATCCCTTCCAAAACATCAACACTAAGGACAGAAGAAAGAAGATTAGTAGGGAGAAGGAGCATTGTTTTCTTTAGGTGCTTCCTGTAGTTCAGGGTTTCTGGGTTCCTTGGGGGAAAATTCAATCCTCGTTTCAGGGTATCTCCTAATTTTTCTCCTCAAACTGTATCAAAGGCAACCAGGGGCAGCGTGTGTGTGTGTGTGTGTGTGTGTGTGTGTGTGTGTGTGTGTGTAGAGTGGCAGGGCACCAGTGGGATTAAAACAAGAATATGTTTATATATAAACCAAATCTTCCATGACACAGCACAGTAGAATGTTGATGTGCCTCATCTAGTGCATGTCTTGTATATATAGTCTTGTAACCACAGTTGCTAAAGTTCATGAAGACAATGGCTATGACATGTCTAGGAGACAGCATTTCACAACACTTCACTCATCCTCCTGTGGCTGTTTTATATATATATATATATTAGCCTTTGCCATGATATCCCCTAAGCCTTGGAGAGGAAGTATACACTCCATATTTAGGAATAAGAACTCAGCAGTCATTTGTCCACAGTAAGATGAAGCTTATCTGACCAAGGCTGAGAACAACACTAATCTATGGGCATGATCATAAATATTTGCTAAATAAACACACTTAATATTATGTCCATCCATGTAGCAGAGGAACAGCATTAGGTGTATCCCTAGGGACTTTGGCCTTTTTAGCCATGGACTGACTTTCTTTTTCCCTCAGTCTGGGTCTCCAGCACATGGAATGGCACTGGCCATATTTAGAGTACATCTTCCAACCTCAAATAACATAGTCTAGAAATTTTTCAAATATTATTCATGTATTATTTATATCTTGTTTACAGGAATGTCATGATCATCTAGACTAATTTCTAGACTAATAATGATTTAGAGCAATGCATATATATGTGTTTTACAAGTAGTTATTGAAGTAATATTAATTCAAAGTCCTGCCGAGGATACTAAAGGGTTAGCAATGGGGTTGCAATTCATTCTTTCTCTTTATAAAGTACACAGTGGAAGAAACGATCCTGCCTGGTCAAATCTTGAACACCTATCATTGATAGATCTCTTGCCAAATTAGGACTGTAATTTGCAAGGAAAAGAAAATGTGTCTACGAAATGCTTTTAAGAATATATTCTTAATCTCTTTTGTCTTGCTGTACACAGTCCTTCCATTTCTATATTTATGGGACACAGCTCCTTGAAACATCTCACATAAGCTCTTTAATTTAGGAGAACAAAAAATAGACCTTTGATCATCAAAATAGCTCTATTTGATGAACTGTGAGTTCATATTCCATTTAGGAAACTCTCATGCCACATCTAAGCCAGAGAGCATCCCAGTGTTTGAAGGCAGTCCCTGATTTTGTACCTTTCAAGTTAAAGTCGATCGATAATTTGTGTTGCCTCATCTGATGAGTTGGTTAACATAGTAATGCCAAGGACAGGTTAACGACCAGAGGCTGCTTATAAACGTAGAACGCATCAAGATTAGAGGGAGAATGAGGCTAAGTTTACCTGTCCTAAATGGAACCTACGTGTGACAGGACCTGAGGACCCTCGTAATTGCCTTGTAAAATAGCTCTTCTATATCCTCTCTTGAGCAGTCCAATTTAATTGCACAATTAGAATTGCTTCACAATTATATTGTAAATCGGATATTGGTTAGAGTTAATGTAATTATTTTGATGAGTAAGAAGTAAAAAGAGTAGACAATAAACTACACAGGTTTCACAGCTTTAAATTTCACACATGAAAGAAAAAACTGTATTCTCCCACTGGGAAAATTTGACTTCCAATAAATGATTTATTCTAGACTTTCACTAATCTTGTATTCCAATAAATATTTTAAATAGTAATCAAGGGTTTTTTCTTCAATGAACTTTCAAATATTATCACAATCACTTAGATCCACAGATTTGTTAGAGAAAAAGATCCAGTTTAATCGATTAAAACACCAAATTTGTGCATTTAGATAATTTTATTCTAAATATAAGAAAATATCATTATTAGAATTCAAGATCAAGGAAAATCAGGATGGCGGCGAGCAGTGTGGACCGCGTTTGGAGGCTCCAGTGAACAATTCAGGGAATTGCACAGATTTCTGAGCCAGGAACACCGAGGTCCGAACATCACGGCAGCGGGAGTGCTCCACGGTTCGGAGGGACCAGGGTGCGGAGGACCTGCGTGCCCCTGCACACAGGAGGAGCGTGGTTTTTCTCTGATCGGAGCGGCAGCGGTAGAGGCGGCAGCACCAGCGGCACCAGCAGCGGCGGCTGAGGTTTGCAGCTCATAGCCTTCCGGTGGAGGCGATTGGTGTGGTGGCTGGTGGGAATTGCTGCGGGAGAGGGGACTCGGGGCAGGATTTGGGTCGCGTGGAGCCTTTGGACCCAGATTGGACTCGGCGGACAGTTCGGCCCCAGAGTCCCGGGTTTTGGCCCGGCCCAGCAAACAATTCTGCCTGAGGCACTAACTCAGCGTGGCCATAGCTCCCCTGCTGTGGCGCAGGCGTAGTTGAGCACGCTGCTCCACACTAGGCACTACCTCAGCTCAGCGGCAGCTCCCCTGCGGTGACACAGTCTGGGCAGAGCACTTGGTTTCACCACAGGCGCTAACTCAGAGCAGCCGCAGTTCTCCTGCTGTGGCGCAGGCTTGGTGACGTGCTCGGTTCCATCCTAGGCACCACCTCAGCTCAGCGGCAGCTCCCCTGCGGGGACACAGTCTGGGCGGAGCACTTGTCCCACCACTGGCGCTAACTCAGAGCAGCCGCAGTTCTCCTGCTGTGGCGCAGGCTTGGTGACGTGCTCGGTTCCATCCTAGGCACCACCTCAGCTCAGCGGCAGCTCCCCTGCGGGGACACAGTCCGGGCGGAGCACTTGTTCCACCACTGGCGCTAACTCAGAGTAGCCGCAGTTCTCCTGCTGTGGCGCAGGCTTGGTGACGTGCTCGGTTCCATCCTAGGCACCACCTCAGCTCAGCGGCAGCTCCCCTGCGGGGACACAGTCCGGGCGGAGCACTTGTTCCAACACTGGCGCTAACTCAGAGCAGCCACAGTTCTCCTGCTGTGGCGCAGGCTTGGTGACGTGCTCGGTTCCATCCTAGGCACCACCTCAGCTCAGCGGCAGCTCCCCTGCGGGGACACAGTCTGGGCGGAGCACTTGTTCCACCACTGGCGCTAACTCAGAGCAGCCGCAGTTCTCCTGCTGTGGCGCAGGCTTGGTGACGTGCTCGGTTCCATCCTAGGCACCACCTCAGCTCAGCGGCAGCTCCCCTGCGGGGACACAGTCTGGGCGGAGCACTTGTCCCACCACTGGCGCTAACTCAGAGCAGCCGCAGTTCTCCTGCTGTGGCGCAGGCTTGGTGACGTGCGCGGTTCCATCCTAGGCACCACCTCAGCTCAGCGGCAGCTCCCCTGCGGTGACACAGTCCGGGTGGAGCACTTGTTCCACTACTGGCGCTAACTCAGAGCAGCCGCAGTTCTCCTGCTGTGGCACAGGCTGGACAGAGCTCTCGGTTCCACCAACTCTAAGACTCTGGTTGGACACAGTGTACAGTTTGAATCCAGAATTCCTGGCTGAGATTGGTGGTCAGTTCGGGCCCTGAGTCAATAACTGACCACAGCACGCACTTTGGGCCAAAAGGCCCTAGTGGAGCTTGGTGCGTAGTCCCAGCCCAAAAATTCTGGCTGGGCCCTGTGTGCATTTTGGGCCCAAAATCCCTAGCTGAGCTTGGCAGACGGTTCTGGCCCTGAGAATCTAGCTGAGTTCTGCCCGTGGTTCGGTCCCAGTGCTCCTGGCTGGACTTGGCAGGGAACACAGAAGGCTGTGGATACCTTGGCCTGACCCAACGCTCATTCAGAGACCCAGAACAATTGCAGGATCCACAGCAGAGAGGGACTGAGGATCACTGGCTGTGAGAGACCAGAACAACAGGGCTAACCTCCTAACATCCACACCAGTGAAGCTTTGAGCTCGCAGCCTAGGGAAATCGTAAGAAAACAAGTGAATCTATCAGCAGACACCCTCCATTCAACTCTGGAAGCTACCCAACAAAAACAAAGACGGCAAGATGTCTAAAGGACAACGAAAAAGCATACGCAAAAAACCCCAAAACAACATGGCGTCTCCAGTTTCCAGCTATCCCAAAGAAAACCACCCAGAGAACTCAAATACAACGGAAATACAAGAAAATGACCTCAAATCCTTAGTAATGAGGATGATAATGGAGGAAACAAATAAAATTCGTAATCAAATGCAGGAAGACGCAGACAAACAGGTGAGAGACATAAAAGAAGCACATAGAGTGGAACTGGAAAAATTGCAGGAAAATGCAAACAACCAGATGAAAGAAATAGCTAAAACGGTTCAAGCTCTGAAGACCTATAAAGAGGCAATGGAAGAAACTCAGGAATATACAAAAAATCAGATGAAAGAAATCAAAAAATCAGTTCAAGATCTGAAAATGAAAATGGATTCAATGATAAACACACAGACAGAAGAAAAACGAGAACGTGAGACCTCAGAGAAGAAGGCGAGCAACACAGAGGTGAGCTTTTCTAACAGAATCCAAGAGATGGAAGAACGAATCTCAGGGCTAGAAGATACAATCACAGATATTGAATCAACCATTAAAGAAAATGCCAAATCTGGAAAACTCCTGACACAAAACATCCAAGAAATTAAGGACACCATGAAAAGAAGAAATTTGCGGATAATAGGCATTGAAGAAAGAGAAGACATCAGACTCCAGGGCCCAGAAACTATTCTCAACAAAATCATAGAAGAAAATTTCCCCAATCTAAAGAAAGAGATGCCTATAAACATACAAGAGGCCTACAGAACACCAAATAGAATTGACCAGAAAAGAAAAACTGCCCGCCACATAATAATCAAAACACAAAACATGCAGAACAAAGAAAAAATATTAAAAGCTGCAAGGGAAAAGGGCCAAATAACATTTAATGGTAAACCTATCAGAATTACACCTGACTTCTCAGCAGAGACCATAAAAGCCAGAAGGTCCTGGACAGAGATCCTGCAAACCCTAAGAGAACACAGATGCCAGGCCAGACTACTTTACCCAGCAAAATTATCAATAACCATTGATGGAGAAAACAAAATATTCCATGACAAAAACAAATTCAAACAGTACCTATCCACAAACCCAGCTTTACAGAAGGTACTAGAAGGAAAACTCCATCCCAAAGGGTCAAGCTACAACCAAAACTACCCAGGAAATAGATAACTATCCCATGGCAAAAACACAACTACACAAACGCTCGACTGGAAACAACATCAAAATTAAGACTCTTAACAGTCACTGGTCATTAATATCTCTCAACATCAATGGCCTCAATTCTCCAATAAAAAGACACAGACTAACCGAATGGGTACATAAACAAGACCCAACATTCTTCTGCATCCAAGAAACACATCTCACCCATAATGAAAGGCATTACCTCAGGGTAAAAGGTTGGAAAAAAATATTCCAAGCAAATGGTCACAAGAAGCAAGCAGGTGTAGCCATTTTAGTATCGAACAAAATAGACTTTCAACCAAAATTAATCAAAAGGGATGAGGAAGGACACTTCATACTCATCAAAGGTAAAGTCAACCAAGATGACATCACAATTCTGAACATCTATGCTCCCAATACAAGGGCACCCACATATGTAAAAGATCTCCTAAAAAAGCTTAAACCACACATCGATCCCCACACAATAATAGTGGGAGACTTCAACACCCCACTCTCACTGAAGGATAAGTCATTGAAACAGAAACTAAGCCGAGAAATAACATCATTAACCAATGCCATGGGTCAAATGGATCTAACAGATATCTATAGAACCTTTCACCCAAACAAGAAAGAATACACCTTCTTCTCTGCACCCCATGGAACCTTCTCCAAAATTGATCACATCGTAGGTCACAAAGCAAGCCTCAACAGATACAAGAGGATTGAAATAATACCTTGTATCCTATCAGATCACCATGCTCTTAGGCTGCAATTCAACAACAACAGAAATAACAAAAAGCCTACACGTTTGTGGAAACTAAACAACTCTCTGCTAAATGACACCTGGGTCAGGGAAGAAATAAAGAAAGAAATCAAGAAGTTTCTGAAATTCAATGAAAATGAAGAAACAACATACCCAAATTTGTGGGATACATTGAAAGCAGTGCTAAGAGGAAAATTCATAGCACTAAGTGCCTTTAAAAAGAAATTGGAAACATCGCACATAAGCATCTTAACAACACAACTGGAAGCCCTAGAAAAAAAAGAAGCAGAAACACCCAAGAGGAGTAGACGCCTGGAAATTATCAAACTCAGGGCTGAAATTAACAAATTAGAAACTAAGAAAACAGTCCAAAGAATCAACAAAACCAAAAGCTGGTTCTTTGAGAAAATCAACAAGATAGACAGACCATTAGCCAAACTAACTAAAAGGCAGAGAGACAGTATTGAAATCAACAAAATCAGAAATGAAAAGGGAGACATAACAACAGACACTGAAGAAATTCAAAGAATCATAAGATCCTACTTTGAAGGCATATACGCCACAAAATTTGAAAATCTAAGGGAAATGGACGATTTTCTTGATCAAGTTCACTTGCCAAAGTTGAGTGAAGAACAGATAAACAAGTTAAATAGTCCCATTTCCCCGACAGAAATAGAAGCAATCATCGATGGTCTCCCAACCAAAAAAAGCCCAGGGCCAGATGGTTTCAGTGCAGAATTCTACCAGACCTTTAAGGGCGAGCTAATACCGATACTCTTCAAGCTACTCCAAAAGATAGAAATGGATGGAAAATTACCAAATTCATTCTATGAGGCCATAGTCTCATTGATACCTAAACCTCACAAAGACTCAACAAAGAAAGAGAATTTCAGACCAATTTCTCTTATGAACATAGATGCAAAAATACTAAATAAAATACTTGCAAAACGAATACAGGAGCACATCAAAGATATCATTCATCATGACCAAGTAGGCTTCATTCCAGGCATGCAGGGATGGTTTAATATACGGAAATCCATCAATGTAATCCATCATATAAACAAACTGAAAATAAAAAACCACATGATTATCTCCTTGGATGCAGAGAAAGCATTTGATAAAATTCAACACCCATTCATGTTTAAAGTTTTAGAGAGATCGGGGATACAAGGCACTTTCCTCAACATAATAAAGGCTATATACAGCAAGCCAATAGCCAAAATCAAAGTAAATGGTGAGATACTCAAGGAAATTCCTCTCAAATCGGGAACAAGGCAAGGCTGCCCACTCTCTCCATATCTCTTCAATATAGTACTCGAAGTTCTAGCCAGAGCAATAAGACAACAAAAGGAGATCAAGGGGATCCAAATGGGAAAGGAGGAAGTCAAATTATCCCTCTTTGCAGATGATATGATAGTGTACATAAGTGACCCTCAAAACTCCACCAGAGAACTCCTAAAGCTGATAAACACCTTCAGCAAATTGGCTGGATACAAAATTAACTCAAAAAAGTCTGTAGCCTTCCTATACACAAATGACAAGCTTGCAGAGGAAGAAATTAGGAAAACCACACCCTTCACATTAGCCACAAGCAATATAAAATATCTAGGAGTTACCCTAACTAAGCAAGTGAAGGACTTGTATGAAAAAAATTTCAAAACTCTGAAGAAAGAGATTGAAGATGACCTGAGAAGATGGCGTGATCTTCCTTGCTCATGGATCGGGAGAATTAACATAGTAAAAATGGCCATCCTACCAAAAGCAATCTATAGATTCAATGCAATCCCTATCAAAATAACTACACAATTTTTTAAAGACATTGAAAGTTCAATTCTGAACTTCATATGGAAAAACAAAAAACCCAGAATAGCTAAAACAATCTTGTACAATAAAAGATGCTCCGGAGGAATCTCCATACCTGATCTCAAACTGTACTATAAAGCAATAGTACTTAAAACAGCATGGTACTGGCACAGCAACAGGCTGGTTGATCAGTGGAATCGAATCGAAGACCCAGATATGAATCCACACACATATGGTCACTTGATTTTTGACAAAGAAGCCAAATCCATTCAATGGAAAAAGGATAGCATCTTCAACAAATGGTGCTGGTCTAACTGGAGGTCTATGTGTAAAAAAATGAAACTGGACCCATATTTGTCACCTTGCACAAAACTCAAATCCAAGTGGATTAAAGACCTCAACATAAAACCAGAGACACTAACTCACTTAGAAGAAAAAGTGGGAAAGAGCCTGGAACATATTGGCACAGGAGACAACTTCCTGAACAGAACACCAATGGCCCAGGCCTTAATGTCAACCATTAATAAATGGGACCTCATGAGGCTGAGAAGCTTCTGTAAGGCAGGAGACACTGTCAAGAGAACAAAGCGACAGCCTACAGACTGGGAAAAAATCTTCACCAACCCTACATCTGACAAAGGTCTAATATCCAAAATATATAAAGAACTCAAGAAATTAAACACCACCAAACCGAATAACCCAATTGAGAAATGGGGCTTGGAACTAAACAGAGAATTCTCAACAGAGGAGTATCAAATGGCTGAGAAACACTTAAAGAAATGCTCAACCTCCTTAGTCATCAGGGAAATGCAAATCAAAACAACTCTGAGATTCCATCTTACACCCATCAGAATGGCTAAGATCAAAAATTCAAGCGACACCACATGCTGGCGAGGATGTGGGGAGAGAGGAACACTCCTTCATTGCTGGTGGGAATGCAAACTAGTACAGCCACTTTGGAAATCTATCTGGTGCTATCTCAGAAAAATGGGAATAGGGCTTCCTCAAGACCCAGCTATTCCACTCCTTGGAATATACCCAGAAGATGCTCCAGCACACAACAAGAAAATTTGCTCAACCATGTTCATAGCAGCCTTATTCATAATAGCCAGAACATGGAAACAGCCTAAGTGTCCCTCAGTAGAAGAGTGGATAAAGAAACTGTGGTACATATACACTATGGAATACTACTCAGCTATTAAAAACAAGGAATTCCCGAAATTTGTGGATAAATGGATTGAGCTAGAAATGATCATAATGAGTGAGTTAACCCAGAAGCAGAAAGAATCAAATGGTATATACTCACTTATATCTGCATACTAGCCCAAGGGGCATGTCCCACGAAAGCCTTCACTTACCAGGAAACTGGGACAGAGGGGAAGGCATCCTATTGGGACTCTAAATGAGAGACGCATGGGAGAACAGCAAAATAAAAGGATCCAGAGGGTCCTAGAAATCTACAAGTAGAACAATATGATAGGCAGATTTGGGCCCAGGGGTCCCGCTCAAACTAAGGCACCAGCCAAGGACAATACAGGAGGTAAACTTTAAACCCCTTCCCAGATCTAGCCAATGGTCAGAATATTCTCCACAGTTGAGTGGAGAGTGTGATACGACTTTCTCACATACTCTGGTGCCTCACATTTGACCATGTCCCCTGGAGGGGGAGACCTGATGGCACTAAGAGGAAGGACAGCAAGTAGCCAAGAAGAGACTTGATACCCTATGAGAATATATAGGGGGACGTAATCCCCCTCAGGAACAGTCATAGGGGAGGGGAATAATGGGAAAATGGGGGGGGGGAGGAATGGGAGGATACAAGGGATGGGATAAACATTGAGATGTAACAAGAATAAATTAATAAAAAAAAAAAAAAAAAAAAAAAAAAAAAAAAAAAAAAAAAAAAGAATTCAAGATCAATACTTCTTGACTTCAGGACGAGTGTATATCATAATGTAAGGCCTATATACTTGGGGTAATAAATGCTTCTACAAAGATATATTTTATTTAATATTTTTCTTACATGTGTACTCTTTATAATGAAGATGAAATAGCCTTAATACAATAACAATCACATATACATCCAGTAGATTGTAGTCATTATAATTCATTATAGAAATGTTTGGAAAGCAAAGGCTAGATTTAGTGTATTTTCTAATGACAAAGCTAAGTAGAAAACAATATTTCTGTTGGTATGCCTGTAATTAAAAATTAAAACATAGATTTTTTAGGTCTAGATAGATTTTTTAAGTTTATAAAGAAGAGATATGATAGCAATGGAGTTATAATCAGAGTTTTAGACATACTAATATAGGAAAGATGTTTCGTCAAGGGTGCCAAACATAAATAGATAAAACGTATGAATGTAACATTTATATAATTCCTGTTTGTTTTGTGGTTCTTTCTGTAGGTAGTTTATTGTATATGTATGTGTGTGTATATATATATGTATATATATATGGAATAATATAAATGCATATGTAAAAAAAGAAAAATAGCTGGGTATGGTGGTGCACACCTTTAATCTCAGCACTTGGGAGGGAGTGGCAGGAGGATCACTGTGAGTAAGAGGCCAGCCTGGTCTACAAAGTGAGTCTAGGACAGCCAAGTATACACAGAGAAACCCTGTCCTGAAAACCCAAAAAAATATATAACAGAATATGACAAAATTTTTAATAGACTCATCTCTTAGAATTGATGAAATTGGTAACTTTTTTTTTCCTAGTGGTTTTTAAATTTTTTGTCTCACTTAATTACATAGTTCAATTTTATTTTACAGATTTAATGAGGTTCAGCTGACAAAAATATATGCATTTAAGGTGTTCTACGTGATTTTCTGATGCTCATTAGGAAATATTACCACAATCAAGTTAATTAACATGTCTGTCATTGGCTGCAATTACCACTTTCTATTTCATTATAAGAATGCTTTATTTCTTTGTTATAGCAAATTTCATGAACATAACTTATCATTACTACCTATGGTCACACAATGTGTAAGAGGACAAGATTCATTCATACCTGAGACTTGACACCTTCAATAGCAGCTCTCCATCCCTTTTATTAAAAATTTATAGAATCTCTCTTTTATTCTTTTTAATGTTTGAATTTTAAAAGTAAATTTAAATGATATAATGTAGTTTCATTTTATTGTGTCTGATTATTTCATTTAGAAAATGTCCTCTAGGCTCATTTATGTGCCAGCAGTGAAAGGCTTTACTTAATTTTTAAGGCTTAATTTTTATGGCATTTTTTCTTTATCTAGTCACACATTGATGGACACGTCAGTTGTTTCTCTAGTCTATAGTTCACTTATTAGTAATAATTCTGTAATAACCATGGCAATATAAAATTTCTCTGGAGAACCTCTTTCTTTTGCATGTAGATACAGAAATAACTTTCCTTATGTAGAGTTTCTTTTTTTCTTCTGGAGGAATTGTCTTATTTTTCCTATCTGTAATAGCTATGCAAAACTCTTGTCTTGGTCAGTGTTCTATTTCTGTTAAAAGACACCATTACCACAGTAACTCTTATTTTAAAAGACCATTTAACTGGGCTTTACTTATAGTTTTAAAGATCTAGCATAATCAAATGGCAGGGAGCATGGCTGCATGAAGGCAGGCATGGTCCTGAAAAAAATACTTGAGTGTTTTACCTCCAAAACTTTAGGCAACAGGAAGAAAGAGAGCCAATGGGCCTGGCCTGGACTTCTGACACCTCAAAGTCCACCTCCAAGTGACATACTTCCTCCACCAAAGTCACACCTCCTAATCTTTCTAAGTAGTCCCACTCCACGATGACTAAACATTCAAATAAATGAGTCTATGGGAACCATCTTGCGAGAATCCAGCCCTGGGGTGTGGGTCCAGGCCTGTAAAAGTGTGGATGCAGGGTAGCAAGGGAGGAATCTGGAGGAGTTTTGCCCCCGGACTAATTGGCAATCACAGTGCTTCCTTATTTATACAGAATTCAATTGGCAGGGATAGATGCGTGCTGTTCTAAAACATAGATCATATTATTTTTGTGCCCAGACACATGTTTTAACGTCTGCTTGGTAGTAAGTTGAGTCATCATTGATAGACCATGACAGAAGAGAGTTGTCTTCTAGAATCATTTTCCCTCATCAACCCAACTTTTAGCAGTACTGAAGTTTCAGGGACATATTTTGCCAAAGCATGACAGCCTCTTCTCAGCCTTATAAATCTTGTGGTTTCAAGGGCACTAGACAGTAAGAAAACCCTCAAGCAAGCCTGGAAGGATTGTCATGTCCCAAGCCATATATTATCAACTCTTAATATTCAGAGTGCTAATTGTTATTAGGCATTAGGCCCAAGAAAAATCTTCACGCCAAAGCTGCTGAACTTATTATTCAATTTCTGACACAAATATACATACATACATATATATATATATATATATATATATATATATATATATATATATATATATATATTTGGTTATATAGTTGATATTTTTTGGTCCTTGAACATACAACACCATAATGGTCCTGTATGAGTTAACTTTTTCTCAGAAATGGAGGTCTTGATATTTTATTCTTTTGTCATTTATCCACACCATTCTTTATCCATTAATATAAGAAAGAGGCTTTTAATTTGATCTACTGCCAACTACTCTAGCCTACTGAATATTATAAATTTATAAGTTTACTTTGTTTTAATCATCTTGTTTCTGAGTAAGGAACACTCAGGGGCAGATGTGCCAAAGAATATCTTTGAGTCACAGCCTTATAATGAGCTCTTTGGCATAAATATTTGACTTACAACCTCCAGGGCATAAACAAGATCTTCAAGTGAGACAAGATAGAGATATCACCCTAAAATGGTTGGGGTTGGGGCTGGCTGGTATGGTCAAGACATTCCTGTGAAGCTTAGAAGCAGTACTCTGGGGAGAGGGCATAAATGGTTTATCAGAAAAATTCCATCAATCCAATATCTCCAAGTTGTACAAATAATAAAAGCTGCCCCCTACACATAGAGAACATGTAGAAATTAAGGTCAAAAAGTGGGGGACCATACCACAGCAATTGTATCACTCAATTCAGCTTTCTGGAGTTTTGTCAAGCAACTGCCCTGGCTTTATGAATTTCCCTGCTTCCCTTAGATATGGCTGGGCCACATTATTATTCAAACAACCACAGGTCCCATTCTTTCCACACCCTTATTCTCTTTTGTTCTGAGATATGTGGAGATGATTCTCATTATGGTTTTAATGAACGTTTTCTGATTGTTTGAAAGGTCAAGGACTTTCTTTTATTCCTATTCTCCATTTACTTACTTTTTTGGAAAAAAAAAAATCCTGTTCAAACCTTTTTCTTATTTTATTTTCTGTTACTGGTGATATATTTTGTATTTTAACTCCCTGACAAATAATACAGCTTTATATATATTTCTACAGGTTGTCTTTTCATTTTGTTGATTGTTTTCTTTGCAGTACATAAGCATTTTAGGTCATAATGATTCTACTTTTTACTGTTTGTTTCTTTGTTTGAGAATAGCTTCTGAGAGTTTATTTCCCTCTTGGTGCAAGGCACAGTTACGAAGTCCAGAATGCTCCATGCTGTGAACCAAGAAGGGGAATTCTCCAGCTCCTGCTGGTATTTGTTGCTTACTGAAACTTTCCTAGTTTACAGGGTGGAATGAGTGGGACTCTGGCCCAGCATTGTTTAAGCCTGGGCTTGCATGTAGTTCTTCCAGGTCAGGATGGGGCCCTGGTCCTGGCCTGGCAAAGATGCATTACTGCTTGCATCATGGTGTCAAGAGTCAGGCCATGTGTGCTCAGGCTTCTTAAAGCCTAGGGTATTCTGTTGAATGTTCAGGACATTACAACACTGTGGCCATGAGTGGGAGGATAGACTTCCTGAAAACATGACTGGCCCACCAGTAGCCAAGGGCAGCCTTGGGGAGACTCAGCAGTATGGGGGGGGCAGTGAGGCACCATGTCCCTTGGGTACTTGTCACTTCCACAGGAACTGTTGATGGATGGAGAGCCCAAGGCATCGCTGATAGTAGTATCAGATAGCCAAGTAAGCTGATGGAATGGATGACCGCCATGCTTCATCCATGGTAGGAGACTTCAACAGAAATGGCCCCTCCATGTGGGCCAGGTGGAAACACTGGAGAGTCCAGTTGTAAGGCTGATACTCTTGGACTTGTGTGCTCTGACCATGCATACCTTCCAATTATTTACTTTTTATTTTGTTTCCTATGTAACTGGTGCCATATTCATGGTATTATTTCAAATACCTAAGCCTCTTATGTTTTCTTCCAGGGTTTTAAGGCTTCTGGTCGTATGTCTACAGTGAATTTTCAGTTCATTTTCATATATGACATCAGATGATATTCATTTTGTATTGCTGCATATGTAGATGTTTAGTTTTCACAAGCCTTATTTATGGACTACCCAATACTGATTGTGCATTGTTGGGGTTTTTGCTTTCTATTGATTTCATTTTGTTCCATTGTTCTGTGGTATTTGGTCTTCCATTGCTCTGGTTATTTCAATTGTGGTTTGCACGTAATTGTGCCGTGTACTCCTCTGTGACTGAATACTTGGTTCCCAGCTCTTAGTACTGTTTTGGATGAAGTATGTCACCAGGGGCAAGATTTGAGATTTTATAGCCTATGCCATTTATTTTTCATTCTCTCCTTCCTGACTGGCTACAGTGTGACCAGATGCCTCTTGCTCCTGATGCCATACCTACCTTTTATGCCATGATGTAAAGTATCCCTCAGAACTGTAAGCCAGAATAAACCCCTGTTCATTAAATTTTTTCTTGTGTGATATTTTGTCACACAAGAAAAAAGTAACTGATGTAATATCTTTGTAATGCCATCTGAAAAAAGAGAGCATAATGTGTCTAACTTCATTCTTCTTGATCATGACCCCCTTACTTGTTTGTAAACTTGTAGTCCCATCAATATTTTAAGATAATTTTATTGGTACTCATTTGAAACTGTTTGACATTCTGACTTACAGGACTTGTCTATATTTCATCATGGATGGAGCTGGGTGCATGAGGCTTTGCCCATCCCTGAGAAACTACAAAAAGTCAATCATTACTTGGAGAATTAATTATCAGTACTGCACCCAGTGAAAAGTAGCTCATGTTTAAATAAATACCATCCCACCCATGCTCATGCAAACAATCTTAATTAAATTCAGTGTGCAATGCACAACCCCAACACAATGGCATGGAAGTAGGAAGGGGAACTTTTGAGAAACACAGTTGTCAGAGAAAAAGGGAGAGGGAAATCAGAAGGGCAGACGTAAGTGAATAAAAATCACTACCATACATATGAAACTACCATTTTTTAAAACTAATACATTTTTAAAAATAAAAATAACTAATTATTTAAAGATTTCCATGCATGCTTTTGAGCTGCCTTTGGCATATCCTTTTTATCTTAAGTAAGTATTCTCTAATTTATCAAAGTCTTATGAAAGCTAAAGTGTCTTGCCCATGGCAAAAGAGAAGTCTGCACGATTAGGTGACTTGCACTTAAATGGAACTGTACTGTTTCTTGATCCTGACACTATGCTTCCATTACATTGCAGTCTGAGAGCATGCAGGAATTTTTAGACAATCATGAACCAGTATTTACTTCTCATCCATTTTTATTCTATAGCAGCTATTACTATTTCTCCCCACTTTTTATTTCTTTTATGAACATGAAATTCCTTTTTAAAAAATATAATTTGCTCTTCTAGTTGTGAGAATCTTGACTGTTACTTTTACTAGCAAAATGTTGCCAAGCATTCAGCTTTTTCAGCTTTGATGAGTCCTATATATCATAAATATTTGCTATCACGTACCAAATAACAGGCACATGTGATATAAAGGAATAGAACCTGACAGCTCTCCTCATCTTGCTCACTTATTAAGAAGCATTTGCTTTGTTTATTTGACCTAATCTCAATCTGAATAAAAACATTTAACTTTTCATCTTGGCAAGAAAAATATAAAAGATTTTTTCAAGTAGCTTTCTTCGATTTAAGTGTGAAATATTCACTAGAATTCTTGACTGTGTTCCTAAGGAAAAAGGAAATGAGTCTGGCCCCTGAGGACTTGTTTGGTGAATGCATGCTCTCTCCCTCTCTCATGTCTCCATTTCACCTTCTCAAGCTCTTAATATCTATCATTCAGGGTTATATTTCATAAGTCTCTGAGGATGGTACATTCATCTTGCCTCCCACACAATGCTTTAGAAAGTTGAGATTCCTCTTAAAGCCATTACTAGGGTTTGTGTGTTGTTATTCACCTGTACTTGTCATAACAAATATTATTTATAACATTTATTGTGTCAGTTTAATTCAAAAACTCACCCTTTACCATAACTTATCCTTTGCAAAGGTCCATTGGTTTTTTCCTTTCTTTTGTACTGAATTTTCTCACTCTGGACATAAGTGGAAAATATAGGTTTGAAAAGGATACACAGAATATGATTAGCTCTCACCAACTTTTATGTTCTTGTATTTGATAGTAGGCATTGTTTGCCTTGAGATGGTGCTCAAGGACACCAGTGGACATGCCCAAATGGATAGTGGAAAGAGCATAAAGCCTCAATCCCACACAAAGAACTGCTGAAAATGAGGAAAAGCCAGGAGAAGGAGAGGTGAATTTACCCCAGATAATAATGTACCAATTGGTCGCTCAGTATCAAATGGTTAGCCCTAAAAACATACACAGAAATAACATTATACAAATTGAACAGGCTGTGTGTGTGTGTGCATGCATGTGTGTGTGCGCACGTGTACATATACATTTTATCTAGACAGTGAAAAAGAGGCCATGAGTTAAAAGGAGAACAGGGAGATTCATGAAAGTGTTTTGGAGATGAAAAGAGAAGGGAGACATGCTTATATGTTGTAGTTGTAATCTCAAAACTAAAATTAATAAAAGAATAATTGCTCTTTTTATTTTTTATTTTTATTGAAAAAGGATTCTTCTCTTGTACAATACATTCTGACTAAAGTTTTCTCTCCCTGTTCTCCTAATCTGCCCACATTTACTCTCTCTCCAAGATCCATTCTGATAGACTGGGAGGACGCAGGGACAGAAGCAATATAGATAAGGTGGTGAGGGGAAGGGATGGAGTGAGAGAGTGTGGGGGAGAGAGAGGTAGAGTTGGAGGGCATTTGGGGGGGGTGGTGTGGGAACCTAGTGTAGTGGAAACCTTCAGGAATCCATGAGGATAGTCTTAGAGAAGACTCCTAGTAAATAGAGGAAATTGAGTCTAAACTGGCCATCTTTTATAGCCAGGCAAGGCTTTCAGTGGTGGGATTGGGTTACATTAGGTTGAGTTGCTGGTTGAAGGGGTCCCAGGCTCATGATGTTATGACATAAGGCTACTCTCTGAAAACTGACAGTGGGGCTCCATTGCTAAGAACAGCAGTCACACACTTCATTGGATGTAGAGAGGTCAACCTCGTTCCTGCATGGAGCATTCATCCCTATTTTCTAGTCTCTTCAGCATGGGGAGGCACTCTGAAGGGTATGGAAAGGTAAACCGGGACACCAAGCCAGCCACAGAATCTGTATTACCTGTAAGATGTGCTGGTGCAATGGTAGCACAGAGTTGTGGGAGTGGCCAACCAATGTCCGATTTACTTTAAGGTCCATGCCATGAGAGGGAGCCATGGCCTTCACTGGTTAGATGTCCAGGAACCAGAGATTAGATAGCCTAGAGACCCAGGGGAAAACCCTATATCACAGTTACAATGTTTTTCTACATGCTGGCAGCCTGGGCTTTGTGTGGTACTCTCCAGGGTTGGGCCCACTTGAGCACAAAAACGGAAGGACAAGAAAAGGGTGAAGCAAAGGGCTAAAAGAGTTCAGAGCTCTAAAACCAGACAACAAGATTCTAGCCAGTAATGGAGCCTACCTTGGAACTCTAAAACCAAGAAAGACTGAGGCAGGAGCCCCGTTTTGTTGGGGGTGCTGTTGGCACAAAATCACTGCTAGGCCCTTGCTCCCACAGAAGGGGATAGTGGTGGGCCGAGCAGAGCTAGAAAGATGGAAGCAAAAATCTGTGCTACCATGCAGGTGAATGGCAGAAGCTTCCAGAAGCCTGCAGCACATGGCTGAGTGACTGGCAGCCAAGCACCTGGAGGGGGGGGGGGTGTTCAGTGATGATTTCTTTTGGGGAGAGGTGAGTCTTCCTTTCCCAGAATAAATAAATGTATTAGACAATCTTTGATGAAAAAGATAGTGCTGGCCAGTCTATTTCCTGTGAAACAGGGACTTATAAACTTTGGACAGTAGGAGGGTTTTCAACGGTGAATGGGACTAGGGGAACTAGGGATACTTCACTTACATGTAACCATATAGCTGTATCATAAGAGGGGGGAAAGGAGTACTTAATTATCCTATGAATGGGAGAAGAACTCCAGGTATGGTTAAAGGTCATTGGTTGACCTTTCATTAGATATCTCATTAGCATAGAATGGGTGTTTCTATGAGTCTCCAGATACACACTGAACAAGTTTTTTTTTTTGGTCAGGAAAATGTTGGGCCTGTTATTTCCCTGTAGGCTATGTTACTCTTCTTAGAAGATCTGGGGTTTCCCAGATAAGTCAAAGAGGGAACCCAGCTGAGAAAGGGAGTCCATCATCCTGTACTGAGCTCATAGGTTATCCAGAAATGTCAGACTTTGACTTTAACAGTAGGGTTCCACACAAAAAACAAACAAACAAAAAACAAACAATAAAACAAAGCAAATCATCACCACCAACAGAATAACAACAAAACCCACCAAATAACAACAACCATAAAAAACCCAAACAAACAAAAAACAAAACAACCATAACACCAAAAAGAAAAAGCAATAAAATAATTTCTAATGATATTCTGCTATACTCAGATTTGGTGCCCTGTGTCATCTTCATCCGAGAGATTTCCTCCACCAGCAGTTGGGAGTGGGTGCAGAAATCCACAGCCAGATATTATGGGGAGAGAGAGTATAAATTCAAGGTCTCCATTGGGTTCCTCCCCTGGGAGCTCAGAAAACCCTCATACAAGTGAAACAAGAAAGATTATAGGAGTCGGAGGGAATGGAGGATACCAGGCAAAAGTTGTGCAATGAATCAACTATGCAGGGTACATATGGGCTTACAGAGACTAACGCAAACAATGATCTGCTCCAGGTCCTCTGGGTGTATGTTCTGTGTGTTATTTCTGTAGGACTCCTAATAGTGGCAGTGGCTATGCCTTTTAGTCTTTGGCCTTCTCTTGGGACTCTTTTCCTCCTATTGTTTTGCCTACCCAGACACACACACACACACACACACACACACACACACACACACACATACATATATATGTCCAGCTTGGTTCCTGTCTCTTGGAGGTCACATGTTTTCTGAAGGGAAATGGAGAGGGGTTGGTACCGCAATAAGAAGAGCTGTGGCGGGGAGGGTGGTGTGCTGGAAGGAGTGAATGGAAGGGAAACTGTGGTAGGGATGCATTGTATAAAAGGAGAAACTTAAATCTATTTTTAATTTAAAAAATGAATCAAAAATGAAAAATGTTCATTGCCTATTTTGGAGCACAGACAATTCAAAAGCTGAAGTTTCTGTTCCTTACTTTTGCCATATCTGTAGAGGAGTAGCTATCACTATTTTTTCTAAGGAGAATCATTGGGCAATAAGGTGCTGTTTTTATTATTTATTTCTATCATTATCACTGTGTCTATCTATTATTATTGAATACTATGAATATTCATATACTTATTTGAAATAATCTGTGGTGTATATACTTTTCTGGGCCAGCTTATTTATTGTTATTTCTAACAGCAAAGTGGATTCTCCAGCAAGGGGTCAAAACAGTTGTTTTGCTTCTTGGTATATACATGTAAGTGTAAACCTATGTATATACTCTACAGTCAAAAAATTTATCTTTATATTACTTATGTATATATTTGTTATACACATATGCATTATATTTAATTATCCACAGTCTTCTAATGCAGGCATGTAACTGTAATTCTCACTCACATTTCTAGTTGCACTTCATTTAAAATTGTATTGAATTTTGCTATTTTTAGGTTGTTTTTTTTTTTTTAATCTAGTGTCAATCACTGTCCTGCTGTGATTATTGGTCTTTGATGGTGAACATAAGACTCTTAGGTTCATGGAATCTTTATTATACAAAATGTGCATTAATTCTACTCTTATCTTCTAATGGCCTCCATGAGCAGAAGAAGCAATGAGAGGGAATGAAAATGACTATTTATTCACCAGACTGCTAGAGCACATCATTAATGAACCATGACTACAGATGGTCCAAGCAAATTTCCATGGTGGGACAGCGTCAGATCTTTTGGTTTTCAAAATATGCTTAATAATTATTTGCTTTTACATGCTAAAGAACAGAATATTATAATTCCAATCCACTCTTATTTTTATGAATTTGATATATAGTAGGCATTAAAATACAAAGTGTGAGATGCCTGATAGGTAGAGGTGCTATTTAAGTTCCACCTGACAAATCACAGTGGAATGTATTTTGACTTGTTCTGCAATAGTTAATTTAGAATCTCCTAAATTATGCCCAGATTCAATTATTACTGAAGGATATCATCATATAATTGAAGTTCTTAGAACAGTGAATTCAACAAGTTCAGGATCTACATGGCTCAAATTGTGCCAGTGGCTCAGATCATAGACATTCATAAAATAGTCATTATCATCAAGAAATTTATTTTAAAACAAATTGCATATCAATAGATAAGTAGGCTGCTAAAGAAATTTTCTCATAATGTGTTCTATTATGAGGATCAGCAACAATTTTATCCTAATAGTTTCTACATCTTTTCCCAAAAGTGGGATTTCCTATTTAGCAATGCACTACTTACATAATTTCACCCTCAATTTTTGTCTCCATCAGTAACAGTGTGAGTAACAGCCAAGGTATCATATATGTCATTTCCTGTGCTTTCTTCTTGACTTCCTGTCTTTTAATAACCTGTTTCTTATAGTTTGACTATCTGTAAAGGTAACACATCATTTCCTGTGATTTCTTCTTGACCTCCTGTCTTTCAGCTACCTGTTCCTTAAAGTTACCTTGACCTCTTATGCCTAAGACCATACCTTTAGTACCTTCATTATCAAACCCATGTCACAGTGGACCCGTTACTCTTAACCCTGCTTGGTCCAGTTCAAAATGATTTGACAAGATTTAGTCCTGAAATCCATTGAGGCACTAACTCTGCTGAAATATGCATTTCTCTACTTATATATGCATGGACATATTTTTGCAAATTGTTCTATTCAAGCGTTGTCTTGGCCTCTTTACTTTCTCTTCAGCTTTTTCTTTGGGAAAGCCTTAATTCTTATAATCTAAAAAATTTTGTATATACCTTTTATTTTTCTCAGACCATCATTTATACATATTTTCATTGGCATACATTATCAAAATTCAGTAAAAAAAAAAAATCCTATTGAGCTCTTTTATTTAAAAATTACATTTTGAAATTAATTTAATTACTAGAGTGTTTTATTAAGTTTTTTTTTTTTAATACAGCCTTGGTTAACTCATCCACTACTCTGCTGCTTCTGCCAAACAGCTCCATAGCAGTGAAGAGGAGAGATGAGAGGTGGATCCGAGGCAGGGAGAATTGAGGAGGCAGTCAACAGCTGGCTGAGGGAAACCAACCATTGGTTAAATAACTACTAGCTAGAGGAACTAGCTGTTGAGGAGATGTTGAGGGACAAAGGAAAAAGAAATAGGTGGAGACTCCAGCATATGCGGTACAAGCTGAAGGACTCAAAACCCAAGAGAATTTTATTTTCTGGCTCTCTATCTCTGTGTCTGTCTTTCCTGCTGTCTGTCTGACTTCTTGCCTATTGTCACCCGTCTTTCTATCTCTCTTGCTTTCTGTTACCCATCTTTTTCTCTTTTTGCTTGCTGTTACTCATCAATCTGTCTCTCTTACTGTTTTGTCTCAATCTAGTTTACTCTCCCATGTCTCTTACTTGCTTGTGGTTCTTCTTGGGCCAAGCCCAGTACTTTAGTAAAATGAAGTTCAATTTTTTTCATTACAGATTACATCATGTTTTTTTTTTCATCTTTTACTATCAATAGGACATTGAAAAATCAACAAAGTAAGAGAACAGTATGAGAAGGAAATACAGAAAGTTTTGTATAACCTACACTGAAGCATAAAGCAAAAATCAATCAATTTCCAAGCAATGGTCAGCATAACATTATTATTATTTCTTAAACAATACTCAGGAATGTTTAATCATAAATTTCCCTGGGCTAAAGCTATTGTATTTACAAGATTGTTGTAGCAAGATAGCTTGAGCTAAATGTTCTCTCATAAAGAAAAACTTGACTTACTCCAAGTCCCTGACCAACAAGTGTGCTATCCAAGCCTAGGCTCACTACCAAGAGGTCCTTTATTGTGAAGTATCTAAAGCATCTAAAGCATGACATTCCAAGTCCACCTTCTATTGCTCTCAAATCAGATTCTAAAGAAATTTTTCTACAGGTAACAGTAACTAGGCAGGTATGGTTATGTCAAGGTCTTAGCTTACTTTCATCCAGTTTCTTCTTGGGTGCTCACAGTCAGAGCAAAAAACTCTGTCATTGTCTCAAGCCTTTGTCCAGATACTCTCTTTCAATATTCTCAGTGGGAAAAAGTTTTCCCTGTAAGAATTTTCTTAGGACTGAGAAATAAAAAGACAGTTTTAAGAGAAAAAGCAGGTTTCTAGACAAAATTACAACTGGACCATGCATAATATTTAAGGACAGTGGTAATTAGGCATAGATATTTGGAACTTTGTCAAGCAAAGCCTCTATGACTTATGCTCACATCTGTGACACTACTCCCCTTTCTTCACCCCTTCCTCCACGTTATTCCTCCTTCTTATTTCATTTCAGTACCCCTCAAATTATATTTTCAATTGTGTTGTGAAATAATAGGCTCCCATATGGCTTTTTTAAAATAGAGCTTTCCTTTGGTTTAGTCAGAACAAATGTACCCTGCATGAGCAGATGATGTTTTTCCTAGAAGTCATGGGTTATTAAGGTCTTGTGAAAAGCATAGGAGATTTCCATAAAAGTTATTGGTCAGAAAGGCCTCAGACCTTTGTAAAACTCAGGCTATCGCCATTGGTCTTGGCTACCCACGCTGAATACATATTAAATCTCTATTGCTAAAGTAACCACATACTTCGGTTGTGAGACATAGTGAAATCAATGTCAAAGTGACTACAAAACCCTCTTTCTGCAGGTTAGGATTAATAGTGCCAGAAGGTGCTATTTAAGCTTCTGGGGTGGGTTCTAATGTCAATTGACTTACACAGCACTGGACCTGCATGGCACAACGCTGATCTGTCAGAAAAAATTCACTCACTTCTAAAACCGTTATATGACTGCAGTGTAGTAACTGTAGTGGTTTCGGTGAAAATGGCTCCGATGGGCTCACAGAGAGTGGCACTATTAGGACGCATAGACTTGTTGGAAGAAGTGTGCCACAGGGGTGGTCACTGAGGTTTCAAGTGCTCAAAACAGTTCCATTATCACTCTGTCTTATTGATGTAGATCCAGATGTAGAACTATTGGCTCCTTATCCAGCACCATGACTGCTGGCATACCATACCATAATTTCTGTCATGATGGCAATGAACTAAATGTCTGAATTTTAAGCCACCACCAATTAAATACTTTTCTTTTTAAGAGTTGCCTTGGGAATGGTGTCTCTTCACAGCTATTAAAAAATACAGAAGATGTTTGTACCGGGCATGGTGTATTGCTGTGAAGGCCTGACCATGCTTTTGTTTGCACGAAAGTTGACTTTGGGACTTTGGATTAGGAAAGCAGTTGAATGATTTAAGAGATTAATGGTACGTACTAGTAGGAACGTGGAAGACAGTGGTGCTGAAGGTGAATAGGGGCCTAGATCAAAAGGTTTCAGGGAAGAAAAATATTCACATGTGGCCTAGAGACCAAATCTGTGATATTTCGTCAAAGAATATGGCTGCTCTTTTGCCCTTGTCCTCCCTAAAATCTGCAAAGCTACATTGAAGAGTCATGGATTAGCAGCTTTGGCTGAGATTTCCAGACAGCCTAGTATTGACTGTGTTGCTTGGTTATAAGTAGCTACACATATAGAGACCTATAATGAAACGGAGCTGCTGTGCAGAGAAAAACACAAAATGTGCACTTTGAGACAAAGTAGAGCACAAGGAAAAAGTTTAAAGAAAAACTTGATGTTAAATTAAATAAAGCTAGTGATGACATCCGTCAAGACCCCCCACCCAGCCAGCTAAGGTTCCACTTGTAAAAAGGGAGTTAGGGGCTGGGTATGGGGCTGCATGTCTTTAATTATAGCACTCTGAAGGTAGATGCATACAGATCTCTGATTTCTAGGCCAGCCTGGTCTACACGGGAAGTTTCAGGACACCTGGCCAGTGAAGGAAACCACTGAAAATAGAAACCTGGTGAAAATGTAATTGAACAAGGGGGCCAGGTTACAGTCCCAGCAAACAGAAGAATTTGACAGCTTCGGCCATATGGTTTTGACTTTGCAGTCAGTTATATAAGAGATGGCCTAAGGAATCTGTCTCCAAAACTAAGAAAGGTTTTCTGAGGTCAGGTATAAATGCCAGGAGTGTCTCTGCATGGAATGCTACAGAGACCATTGTCTGTAGCTGTGAAGGTGAAACTTGGATTGCTTTGGAGAATAAGATGTTGAGATGCCAGAGTCATGGGATACTCACCCGCCAAGGAGAGCTGGTAACAGAGAGTAGAAGCACCTCACGAGAAAGAAATGTGTTGCACTCAAGGAAGCTGAAAGGAGTTGGAGATCTAAAGGACACTTTGACATGAGACATAGAGATACTGGGCTTCTAGTTTGCTCAGCTGATTTTCAGTCTTTCTTTGGTCCAATATTTTCTAATTCTTCTCCTTCTCTTTCCCTTTGGAATGGTAATGTATAATCTGTGACATTACATGTTGGAAGTATAAGATTTCTATTTTATTTTGAATTTACGGATTGTTACAGTTACATGAGATTGCTGTGAGTCTCAGAAAAGACTTTGAACCTTGGACATTTAAGCAGTGTGGAGTGACTGTGATAGAACATGAATGGGGACTTTTACAGGTGGGCTGAATACATTTTTGCATTGTGATATGGATACAAGCCTATGGGAGCCAGGGGGTGAAATGTGGTGATTTGAATGAAAGTGGTCCCCATAGGTTCATAGGAAGTGGCACAATTAGAAGGAATGGCCTTGTTGGAGGAAGTGTCGTTCTCAGAGTGGACTTTGTGGCCCAGAGTGGTTTATTGTCACTCCTTTTCCTTCTGCCTATCATTCTAGATGTAAAACTCTTGGATCCTTCTCCAGCACCATTTCTGCAGCACAGAGCCATGCTTCCCACAATAATGATAACGGACTAAACCTCTGAACCATAAGCCCAAATAAATGTTTTTCTTTACAAGAGTGCCATGGTCATGGACCCTCTTCACATCAACAAATCCCTATATATTAAGATTTGTTCTACAGGAGGACATTTCATGCATGGTGCTATATTCCTCTTAAAAATCTTATGGCTGAGGAGGGCATAGACCTTAGGATAATAGCCGCTGTTATCTTATAAAAAGCTTATGTTGTCAAACTGCTTTCTAAGTATGTTTATTCACATATATTTGACATTCCTTTGGCTTTCATCAGAAAAGTCTTTCACAATGTGCAACAGTGATGAGGTACATAACAGATCAAAGTGCTAAGTATTAGAGATTTGATGCTCAGCTCTAAATGTAACATATTATCAACCACACCCATCTCCAGGGCTCAGGGAAGGTCTTGAAAGAGGAGGCAGACAGAGTGAAAGAGCTTAAGAAGAGCGGGGAGTGCTATGAAATGCAAACTTGGGGACTCAAGATGGCTACCAAGCTCATAAATTCACAACATCTGTCATAAGAAGAAGCCACACAAAATTCCAACATTTGTGGAGGTGATGATTTCTAAGCTTTATTGAGGAATTGTTTGAAAATGTGAGCTGCTTATTGAGGGCCTATCATTTTTCTTTACGGTTTGGCTACTAACAGGATTCCCATTCTTCAGTGGATGGCCCAACCTATGTACATATGGGCAACACTAATTGTACTTAGTGAGTCACAGATGGATAGATAGATAGATAGATAGATAGATAGATAGATAGATAGATAGACAGATAGATAAATAGATAGATAGACAGATAAGTAAAAAGAAATGAAACTGATAGAGAAAAATCTGAGAGGGCTATAGGGGTGGGTATAATCATATTTCATTATATACATGTATAAAATTGACAAGAAAAAATTAACTAAAAGTGACTTATTGGCCCCCTCTGTCTATGCAATCCTTATTGTATCTTTCTAATTCTTTGCACAAAAACACTTTTGAATTGTTTTTTATTTTTGCCTTTGTTTCTTTACTTTTTGTCTATTCTTCCATGTATTGAATCTCACTCTTCTCAGCCGCTACCAAGGAGATCATTAAGGTGTCCTATGATGAAAAATCCAATTAACACTTTTATTTTCATTTTACTAGCTTTTCTAGCAGCATTTCAGATGACTGGCTTCTTTGTTGTTCTAGGAATGTCTCTTCCCATCCATCACACTTGGTAGCTATTTTTAAGTGATCTCATTTAATTTAAATTTAAAAATCTACCTTTTCCTTAGTTTTGAACCATCCTTCAACCGCTTTACAGATATAAAAATTTAAGTACGACCAATGAAATATACTAGTTACTTCCTAATTTGAAACTGAGAGAATGAATAGAGTATAGAATGTTTTGGATCATGTGGCATGATTAAATATCCTTGTACAATTACAGTAGGTTCAGGTTGCATGCCAGGACCTCAGGAAAGAGGAATGAAATGACAAATTACATAAGAGACCAGTCAGATGGCCTCTGTAACTTGGCAACAAGCCATGTATCATCTATTGTTTTGTTCCCTCTATCTTTCTGGTCCCCTCAATCCTTGATCTCCATAGCTCTCAAATCATTCCCCATTTTCCACAGGGCTCCTCATGCTCTGGCAAATATTTGCTGTGAGACTCCAAATTGGCTCTCATCAGACAGATGAAGTCTCTCTGGTCTCCCTGTGATGATTATGCTGGATTTTGGTCTCAGTGCATCCTGGAGATATGACAAACTGTAGGTCAAATATTTTTTGTGACTAAGTTGGTATCCTAATACCTCTACTTGAGGACTTGCCTGGTTACAGAGAATGGCCAGTTCAGGCTTCAGGCCCCCCATTACTAGGAGTCCTCACTAATGTCACCTTCCTACATTCCATGGAGTTTCCATGGCTCTATGTTTCTACCTTCCTTCCCTCAAATGTTCCCCAATTCCAGTATTCTTTCCCTCTGCTCCCTTCCCCACCCTCACCTAATTCTTCCTGTTTTCATGCCCACCTGCCCTTAGTCCACTTTTGATATCTATTCTATTTTCCATTCTAAGAGATAGCCTAGGCATCCCCTTTTCCCCTTAAGCCCCCCCTTGTTATTTAGGGTTTCCAGGTCTGTGAATTGTAGTGTGAATATCCTTTATTTTACAGCTAATATCCACTTATAAGTGAATATATACCATATGTGTCTTTCTGGGTCTTGGTTACTTCACTCAGGTTGATTATTCTAGTTCTGTGGATTTGTGAGCAAATTTCATGGTATCAATTCTTAAACAGGTGAATAATATTCCACTGTGTAAATGTACTGCATGGTTTGTTTGTTTTTTAAATCAATTCCTTTGTTAAGTGACATCTGGATTGTTTCCAGTTTCTGGATATGAATATAGCTAATATGAACATAGTTCATCAAACTTCCTTTTTGTAGGATGTTGTGTCCTTTGGGTATATGCCTACTAGTGGTATATCTGGGTCTTGAGATTGATTGGTTTCAAATTTTCTAAGTGTTATGCCCAAATTTTGAGAGACTCCCCATACATACCACCTAAGAGCCGAGTCCAAATGCAATGGCAAGGGTGGCTTTATAGCAGGTTCCAATGCACTGACACAGCTGATGCAGGGAAGCAGTCCTGAGTCTCAAGTGAGTGGGGGTTTTATAGGTTTTAGACAAAGAAATGGATTTTACAGTATATGATTGGATGGCATTTGGGCAGAAAAGCTGCAAGCCTTGGCATTTCATGGTAGGGTAATAGGTGTAGGGGCAAGTTGGCCTATAGAAAAGATTGGTTGAAGCAATCATTGGGCATTAGGAACTTTGGCCTGGCTTCTAATTGCTTGTTGCTATGTTTCAGAACACCTCCTGGTCAGCTTGACCAGCAGAGGGTATATTTGGACTTTCCCAAGGTGAGATGATTGTGTTTCTAGGGCATATTTTTCTGTTTAGATGAGTTTGTGGGTTTTCTGGAATCTGGGTTCAGCCCTTTGCTACATTTAACACAAAATGGAATTTCTCTTTCAAAATGGACTTTGTCTGGTCCTTTCACTAAGAAACTGCCATATTGATTTCCAAGTGGCTGTACAAGGTAACACTCCCATCAGCAATGGAGAAGTTGTCGCTTATATTTTTATCTTAGCTATTCCAACAGGTATAAGATGGAATCTCAGAGTAGTTTTGATTTGCATTTCCCTGATGGTAAGGGTGCTGAATGTTTCTTTAAGGGTTTCTTGACTATACCAGATTCCTCTGTTGAGAATTCTATGACTGGATCTGTACCCCATTTTTATGTGGATTATTTAGTTTGTTAATGTCTAGTTTCTTGGATCCTTTATATATTCTGGATAGTAGCCATCTGTCAGATGTGGGGTTCGTGAAGCTCTTTACTCATTTGTGGAGCTTCTGTTCTGTCCTATTGATGGTGTCCTTTGCTTTACAGAAGCTTTTGGGTTTCATGAGGCCCCATTTATTCATTTTTGTTCCCAGTGCTTGTGCTACTAATGTTCTATTCCGAAAGTTGCCTCCTGTGCCAAAGCATTCAAGGCTATTCCCCACTTTCCCATTTATCAAATTCAGTATTTCTGGTTTATGTTGATGTTTGTCACTCAGTTGGACTTGACTTGTGTGCAGGTTGATAAATATGGATCTATTTGCAGTCTCTACATGCAGACATCCAGTTAGACCAGCACCATTTGTTGAAGATGCTTTCTTTTTCCCATTTTATATTTCTGGCTTCTTTTTCAAAATTCAGGTGTAAATTTACATTTTAGTGTTTGATTCAATTTAATTGTTCAATGTGTCTGTTTTTGTTGTTTTTTATTACCACTGCTCTGTAGTAGAGCTTGAATTCAGGTATGATGACACCTCTGGATTCCTTTTTATTGTACAGGATTCATTTTAACTAATCTGCTTTTTATTCCATATGAAGTTGAGTTCTTTCAACATCAAGGCCTGTAAAGAATTGTGTTGGAATTTTGATGGCTATAGCACTGAATAAGTGGACTGTTTTCTGCCTTGACTCGGTAGTCATTCAGTATAGAGTACTTCACTTTCAGTGAGTTTGTAGGCTTTCTCTTGTTCCTGGTGTTGTTGAACTCCAGCATTAATATGTGATGGCCTGATAGAATGCAGAGGGTTATTTCAGATTTCTTGTATATTTTGAGACTTGTTTTGTGACTGAGTATGTGGTTAATTTTGGAGAATATTCCAAGAGTTGCAGAGGAAAGGGAACTTTCTTTGTGTGTGTTTGGATGAAATGTTCTATAGATATCTGTTAGATCCATTTGTTTCATAATGGTTCTATTATTTCTCTACTTAGTTTCTGTCTTGTTGACATGTCCATTGGTGAAAGTTAAATATTAAAGTCCTCTACTATTAATGTGTAAAGATAAATGTGTGATTTAAGCTTTAGTAATGTTTCTTTTACAAATGTGGATTCCCTTGCATTTGGGGCATAGATGTTTAAAACTGAAATATCATCTTGGTGGATTTTTCATTTGATGAATATAAAGTGTTCTTCCCATATCTTTTGATTAATTTTGCTTTGAAGTATATTTTGATAGATATTCAAATAAATACACCAACATGTTTCTTGGAGCCATTTTCTTGGAAAATCTTTTTCCAGTCTTTTACTCTAATGTAATCTCTTTGATGTTGAGGTCTATTTTTTTATATGCAGTAGAGGGATGGATTTTGTTTTCCCATCTACTTGTTAGTCTGTGTCTTTTTATCGGGGAATTGAGTCCATTGATACCAATGAACAATAATTTTTAAATCCTGTCATTTTGTTATAGTTGTTGGTAGTGTGTGTGTGTGTGTGTGTGTGTGTGTGTGTGTGTGTGTGTCCCTTTTTTGGTTTTTTGTTGGTACGATGTTATTATTACTTGTGTTTTTGTAGGTGTAGTTCGCCTCCTTGGGTTGGAGTTCTCTTTCTAGTACCTTCTGCAGGGCTAGATTTGTGGATATATATCATTTAAATTTGACTTTATCATGAAATATATTGTTTACATTATCAATGTTGATTGAAAATTTTGTTGATTATAATAATCTGAACTGACATCTTTGGTCTCTTAGAGTCTGAAGCACATCCTTCCAGACCTTTTTGACTATTAGAAACTCAATTGAGAAATAGATTTAATTAGGATAATTCTACCAGGTCTACCTTTACATTTTACTTGGCCTTTCCCTTACAGTTTTTAATGCTCTTTCGTTGTTTTGTGTGTTTAGTGTTTTGATTATTGTATGGTGAGTGGGATTTCCTTCTCTGGTCCAATCTATTTCGTGTTCTGTAAGCTTCTTTTACATTTATAAGTATGTCTTTCATAGGTTAGGAGAATTTTCTTCTATGATTTTGTTAAACTTATTTTTTGGCTCTTGAGCTTATAATCTTCTGCTTTTATTTTTATTATTCTTAAGTTTGATCTTTTCATAGTATCCTAGATTTCCTGGATGCTTTATGTGAGGAATTTTTTTAGGTTCAATATTTTTTGAGTGATGTATCTATTTCTTTTGTAATATTTTTCAATGCCTGTAATTTTTCATCCATCTCTTATATTCTGTCGATATTTCTTGTGCCTGTATATTTATTTATGGAGATTTTTCATTTCCAGAATTCCCTCAAGAGTTTTGGTTTTCCTTACTGTTTCTATTTCTATTTTCAAGTCTTGAGCAGTTTTATTTTATTCATTTCTTCAAATGTTTATTATTTGTTTGTTTTCTTGGCTGTCTTGACATTCTTTAAAGGATTTTTTATTTATTCCAATTTTTGACTGTCCCTTCTTCAGTTTCTTTAAGGGGTTTATTTATTTCCTCTTTAAGAACCCCTATCATCTTCATATGGTTGTTCTTAAGGTTATTTTCTTGTTCTTCAGGTGTTTTTGGGATTGCTGTTGTAGGATGGCTGGCCTAGTGACATATTGTCCTGGATGTTTTTTATTATATTCTTACACAGGCTTCTAAGCATCTTGATTTGGAGTGATTATAGATCTAGGTGCTGATTTCTGGGTTTGTCTTTGATGGATGGATGTTTTCTTCTTTGATTTCTGATTGTTTGGATGGTCTTTTGTCAAGCAGGGGGATTCTGCCCAAGTTGGAGGCTGGAGTTCTGTTGATGTGCATGGCTTCTGAACTGGATAAGGATCTTCTGGGGTTTGGGATGCTTGCCTAGTATCTGGTGGAGTAGGAGGCTTCTTCCTGGTTTTCAAGGAGCTGGCCTAGCCTCTGAGGTTCAGGATCCTGGCCTAGCCTCTGGTTGGGAAGAAGCCTCCACTAGATGTGTGGACCAAAATAAGATGCTGAAGACAGGAATGATAGTTGGAGTATGCTGAACACATGTGAGTGGGGAGGGGGAAAAAGAGACAGGTAATGAGGAGGTAGTCTTATCTGTGGTTCAGGGAATTGGCCTGGCCTCTTATGGGGTAGGAGGATTCTGCTGGAGATGTGGAGGATATTGTGACCAGGAAAGGAGGGAAGTTGGGTTCATACTGGGTAGACATAGGCAGGTGAGGTAGTCTTCCTTGGAGTTCAGGATGCTGGCCTGGCCTCTGGTGGGATCAGAGGATTCTGCCAGAGGAGGTGTGGGATAGGATGCAGTCAGATGAATCATTTTAATGAAAGATTTAGGGAAAATATCCTCATATTAAACACATATGATTTATAAATGTAAATGAAATAATGATATAATCAAATTATTTTACAAAACTAAATTCTTAATTACCCCAATAGAGAACCAATATATAATTTGTAAAATTACTACCTTAATAGAAAAATTTAACCACATACTATTTAAAGAGATTAATATAGTCAGTGGAAAACAGGATAAAACATTACATGAAGCATATTTTTGCCAGTTAAAATGGTACATTTAAAAGTGTTGCAAAGAAACTTTAATTATAAAATACTTGTTTTCTTTTTAAATTACATGCCTTATTATTTTGGTAATAATAACACAGTTCAAATGAACAAAAGACATATTTAACCCATTTTGCTAAAATTATAAATCTTTTGACCTGTAAGAGCTGTAGTAATTTTCTATGAACACATGCTAAACTGCAGGTAGCCCTTTCCTATGGACACTTGATGGATTACTACACTTCAGGTAGAAAATATACCCCAAGAAAATCTGCAGTACTACAGAGTTCCTCTGCAGGAATAAATATGAAATGTGAGTTTATGTTATGCTTGTCCCTTTTGGTTATGAATTTTTTGAATGCCTTGCTACAGTGGTAACTAGAAATGGTTGTAGGTGGTAGCTAAGTTTTGTTATGTATCATATCCTATGGATCCACTTGAATACAAATGTTTTAATTACTCTGTTGCAAAGCAATGTAACACTTGCTTTATTGATTTGTTAGGAATAAGGCTCTTAGCCTGCTAATTCTTGGCTCTGGCTGTTAAAGAGCCATCAGTTCTTGGTTTGCAGCCTAGAATAATCTGTTATATAAATAACTTCATTGTGGACTAGTCCTGTAAGCTTGATGTGGTGCCACTATTCATGAATGTCATCTAGCTGAGCAGCTCTGCCAAGAATATGTAGCGCTATTATTACTCAGAAATGGAAGTGATCACTGCAGGGTTAAACAACTAGACACAGGTGAAGCACCATTACAGATCAGGTCATGTCATTACTTGGACATGTTGGTTTGTGCTGTGGCATTTATAGTTCATCACAGGATATCTGTGTAACCTCTGGATTGAAGGACTAAAAAAGAGGGAGTGGGGGAGGTTAGTAGGGATGGGGAGCAGATAAAAGAGAGTAAGGAGGGAGAGAGTAACCAGAAAATACTATATACATGTATAAAATTGTCCACTAACAAAATTAAGAAGATATATATATATTTCAGCCAGGTATGGTGGTGAACATCTTTAGTCTCAGCACTCGGGGAAGCAGAGGAAGGCAGATCACTGTGGATTTGAGGTCAATCTTGTCTACAAAGTAAATCCAGGAAAGCCAAGGCTACACAGAGAAATCTTGTCTTAAAAAACCAAAAACCAAACCAACCAAACAAAAAGCCTCCAATTATTTCCATGCTTTGGTGGATGACACAAACTCTTCCATCAAAATCCTTTAAAATTATTTCACATGTGACTGCATGCTGAAATTATTTTCTGTCATATACAGAATTCATTCATGATTTAATATTTGTTTAATGTACAAACACTTGTATTACATTAAGTAGAGATGATATTTCATTACCTTGTCAGGTCTCACTATAAGCATATGTAAACACACACACACACACAAATTGCTACTCTGTGTACTTCTCCATGTAAGATATGGAGTCTTGTACTGTGAGTGGGAAGGAAGCCAGATTTGTTCATGGCTATACATTAATGGATAAATGCACAGTGTGTGAGGTGAATTATAGTTCAAGGAAGTCTAAGCATTTCTCTGGTGGATTCATGGACAGCTCTGCCCAGAATAGAACTCTGCGTGGAGTATTAAAAAAGCTTCTCAAATGGCAGTCTTTTAGGAAAAAAAAAAAAAGCAAACTGAGTTTCCTTTGGCTGCCCAAGAATACTTTCAATTCTCATTGTCCCTTTATTTAACACTGAGAAACATATGTTAAAAAGAAACTTTAATACACATTCATTTATCATTGTGATAAATTGTTTTATAAAAGATGTTATCTTTACCCTGGGATAATTGCAATTACATATCTAGGAAAGAACATCTACAATTAAATCAACGGCCAGAAGGAAGAATCAATTACAAATATATTAGCTATCTGCTGAGAGACAAAGATGATGGGTGGTTTTTTTTCCTCTTAGTTTTAATGCCTAGTAGATTTAAAGGTATTCTTGAATCATGGGTATGATGTACAGGTGCAATAATTCTGATACTCTGGAATACTTTGGAAAACCAATAAAACTGTATTGCCTCAATTGTCATTGGTTTGTCTTAAAGTATTTGTATATGTATGTTCTTAATTATATTACTTTGAATAAAAGTGAATTAATGTTACTCCAAAGATGTAACAGTTTCAAAAGTACACAATTATTTAATCAGAATTTTCTTTATGAAAATATAATATTTTAGGATTCTGTGTTTTTCTTGAGATCAGCGATGGCATTATTTATTTCCTGGGTATTCATGGGTATAGTTTGCTTCCTTAAGTTGATTTTTTACTTCTAGTATCTTCTGTAAGCCGGGTTTGTGTGTAAATGCTGCTTAAATATGGTTTTGTCATGGAATATCTTGTTTTCTTTGGTGATAGAAATTTTTTCTGGTTGTAGTAGTCTGGGCTGACATCTGTGATCTCTTAGCTTTGCCAGATATCTGTCCTGGCATTTAGAGTCTCTGTTGTGAATTCAGGTGTCAATCTAATAGTTTTGCTTTTGTATGCTACTTGGTCATTTCCCTTGCAGCTTTTATTATTTTTATTTGTTCTGTGCATTTTATTATTATGTGGTGGGAGAATTTTTGTTTCTGGTATAATTTATTGGTGTTCTTAGGCCTTTTCTATGTTTATAGGTATCTCTTTCTTAATATTGCGGACATTTTCTTCTATGATTTTGTTGAAAATATTTTCTGGGTCTTGAAGCTGGTAATTTTTCTTCTATTATTATCTTTAGGTTTTGTCTTTTCATAGTGTCTTTGATTTCTTGCAAGTTTTGTGTCAGGAATTTTTTAGATTTAATATTTTCTTTGACAGATATATCAATGTCTACAGTTGTATTTTCTGCACCTGAGATTCTTACCTCTATCTCTTATTTTTTGTTAGTGATGCTTACCTTTTTAGTTCTTGTTTTATTCCCTAAGTCTTCCATCTCCAGGATTTTTTTATTTTGTGTTTTTTTTATTGTTTCTATTTCCATGTCAAGTCTTGAGCCACTTTATTCACTTCTTTCATCTGTTTGTATTTTCCCTTATTACTTTAAATGACTTATTCATTTTCTTTTTAAGAGCCTCTATCTGTTTGGTTGCATTTTCTGTATTTCTTTAAATGCATCTATCATCTTCAAAAGCATAGATTTAAGGCTGTTTTCTTGTGTTTCAGTTGTGTTAGGGTATCCAGAGCTTCTTGCAGTAGGAGAATTGGGTTCTAGAGGTTTCATATTGCCCTGGCTTTTGTTGATTGTATACTTATGATTGCCTTTAGCCATCTGGTTATCTCTGACATTGACTGCTTATTCCTAGTGCCTGCTGGTTTTCTTGGCTGTGTGGAAAGAGCCCAGGTCAGGAGTCTCGGTGTTCCTGGAGCATCCCTCCTCAGGATGGTTGGTATACTTGTGGACAGCCTGCTAGATCTTACAGAATAGCCAGCCACACTTAGGTGGCTGTGTCTCTGTTAGATGGAGAGGCAGGGGGTTGGAATGGGGTGTCTAGCCTGTAAGATCATGAGGGCCAGCAAGTCACTTCAGCATCTCAAGAGAAATGCCCCCCCCCCGTGTGTGTGTGTGTGTGTGTGTGTGTGTGTGTGTGTGTGTGTGTGCTCACTTGCTAACTCTGTGGTCTCTGAGATCAAAGAGCATAGACAGTGTGCAGGATAGGCACCATCATTTTCAAGTGTCTCCTGAGTGGTGATGGGCAGAGACATGGACCAGAGATGGGGATTGTTTCCCTGGATCCCAGGAGTTGGGTGGCCAGAGGTGTCCCTGGAACCTGGGAGCTTTCCTCAGGAAGCTTGGAATAACAGGATGAGCATAGGCTGGAACCGAGTGTCTCTGCAACAGGAAGCTTTCCCTGACACATTGGGAATAGCTAGGTGGCTAGAGGCTGAAACTGCTGCTTCCCAGAATCTGTGGGCTTTCCTCTCATCAGGGAAACACAGATGTTGGCATTTTGGAGTCCACAGCATGGCATCTTGCTCATTCTGATGTTACTGTGGTCCTGCTGCTCAGAAACTCTATTGCTTGGCACTCTTATCTTGGATCTCTTGAGTTTATATTTTATCATCTTGCCTGGACTTATATCACATAAGTATAGTACATTCAGATTATTTTATTGCAGTTCATTTTCCAACCTAAGTGTCCCATACTGATGAATCCATTTTAGGTTATTTGCTTGCAAAACTATGAATTTGGACACACTTATACTTTAGTCATATGTATCAATTTAGAATATCCTACAATTAATATGAAAGAATAACTCTGAATAATTTAATAATTTTAAGAATTATTTGTGACTCATATAATCATTCATCTCACAACATTCCTAATTTTTGTATAAATGGAGCACAAAGGTGCAGTATGTTGTTTACTATCTTCCACTTAGCAAAACGTTTAAAAATCATTTATTATGTTATACATATTGATAGTTCTTTGTCACTGAATAGTCTTCCAATTTCTGGAAACACTCTAGTTTGTCTGTTCACTCATTACCTTGGTTGCTCCCAGACTTAGTGATTAATGCTACAATAGATAAGCTAAATCTTTGTGTCAGGATATGTTAGAGTAAACTTCTTAATTCAGTGAGAAATACTGAGGTGTTCTTTTCCTACTGAGGTATGCTACTCCTGTGTTATGCAGTTATGTTTTGCTTAGCTTTATAAGAAACTGTCAAATTATATTTCAAAGTTACTATACCTGTGAGTAGAAACTTCTGTTGGTCTGTATGTTAACCAGCATTTTTCATTGCTATCTTTTAGTCTTTTAGGCATTAAAATATGAATACAATTGTATACTCTTTTATAATTTATATTTATTTAATGGTGAAATATGTTTTGCATATATTTTAAATGCTTCTTTTATGTGTCGTGAATGTGTGCATTCCAGTGTGTGTGTGTGTGTGTGTGTGTGTGTGTGTGTGTGTGTGTGCAGTCTTTTTAAACACTGTCTCATTTTTCTTTAGCTGGGTCATTTGTTTTGTTACTGCTGAGATTTATGGGTTCTTTGTAAGTGTTGGCTACTTTATTAGCCTGGTGTTTTGGAAATACCTTTTCCTAGTATGTAGCTCCTTTTTATTATACTCATTATTTTAAATGTCTTATACAAGGAAGCAATTTGTTTACTTACGGGTTTCTTTTCTTTCTGGCATCAACTATTAAAATAACTATTTTTTAAGTTAACTTCTTTTGGGTAAACCCATTTTGGGATGACTATTTTATCTTTGTTGTATAGAAATTATTTATCAATACAATTGTTTACCATGTATTATTTCTTTAATGCTATACTTGTAGTCTGTCTCTGCTTTGACATGGAAAAAATTGGAAGCCTCCAACTTTATCTCTTTACTTTTTACTAACCTTGCTATGATTTGTGCTTTTGAATGTATTTTTCATCATTTTGTTAATAAGTATAAAATGTTGGCTGAAATGTATTTGCTTTGCATTCAGTTTAGTGATCAAATTAGGAAAACACTGCTGTGTTCACAAAGTAGTAAATGTTCCAATCTGAAAGCCAGACTTCTCTCTTCATTTATTTAGATACTCTCAGATGTCTTTCACTATATTTTGATCTCTTACTTATAAAATCTTTACAAATTTTTAATAACTTATGCCTGAGCATTTTAAGTCCTTTCTTTTCCCTTTTATAGCATATTTATTTTAAATGTGTCTATTCTTTAATTATCAGTTTTACTTGTCTTACTTTATGTTACTATTTCAAGAACAATGAACTGTTATATAAATTAAAAAAACAGTATAATATATTTTACTTCCAATTATTTCCTTTCTGAAATACCACTCTCTATATTGCTTAGTCTTATTTAGCTATTTCTCAAGTTGTTCTCTATTACTGATTTTTTTAAACCAGTGAGTTAAAGACACATTAATTATGTGAATTATTTTTCATTGAACCATAGATTCGATGTAATAACATCAATTTGTACTAAGATTTATTATGACTGTTGAAAATTTATTTAAATAAAGGACTTATTTATTGGGCAGATATATTGTTATTTTTTTTCTATTTTTCTTTTAAGGCACAATTGCCGAAAGCATTACCCGTACAATACATTGAAGACAGAGAGGTTGAGCTGGTACCTACTTAGAACTTCCACCCTGGGTTCTAGGGTCTTTGATAAGGGTAGATTCTCTGCAAGCTATCAAAAGAGAAATGGTAAACACCAAACCAATCACAAACTTTTTATCTATACTGGTGTACTGGATACAGCATTTATTAGAGTAATGGTGGCACAAAGCTTGTGGAAGTAACCAACCAATGTCTGAAGTAAACACCCAATTGACTTAATGCCCATTTCATGAGGTAGAACCAACACTTGACACTGCTTGGGTGATCAAGAACCAGGACTACATAACCTAGAGACCAAGGGTAATTCCAAGTGCTACTCATCAAAAAGGGGTGGAGGAGTAAGAAGACTCACAATTCTAATGCTATTCTGCTATCCTCATAGATCAGCGTCTCATTCAAGTATCATCTTGGAGGCTTCCTCATCCAGAGAGGAACAAATACAGAGACCCACAGTCAGCTACAACATAGACATAAAGCTTGTGACAATGAGATTTCCTCATTCAAACCCTTTACTTCAGAACTCATGGAACACTGCACAATATGACACAGAACGAATGTAAGAGCCGGGGAGACGGAGGACACCAGGAAGACAAGGCCTTCTAAGTCAACGAGCAAAGCTCATATAAGCTCACTGAGGCTGAAATAGTGAAGACAGGGGCTCCATGAGTCTCTTCCAGGTCCTGAGCATATTAATTTAATGCTTAGCATTTTTCTGAGACTTCTGGGTGTGTGAAGCAGAGGCCCTCTGACTCCTCTGCCTTTTCCTGGATGTCTTTTTCTTCTGTTGGTTTGCTATGGTCAACTTTGATGTGATGGGTTTTTGTTTTATCTTGTTATAGTTTGGTTAGTTTAAATGATCTTTATTTTATCTCTTAGAAGTATGAGATACATAAAATAATGAGAGACAGAAAGGGAGTGAAAATGGATTGAAGGGGAGAGGAAAAGTGGAAGGAGGAGAGGGGAGAGAAACTGTAATCTGGATATATTGTATGAGAAAATAATACAGTTTTAATAAAAGAGGAAACAATCTTTTAAAATAATGATTGTTGTTCAAATAACACCTCTGTTACAGTTTCCCTTCTCGGAATTTCTCTGAGATCCTCCCCACATCTTCTTCTGTCTGAATCCATACCATTTCCATTTCACTTTAAAAAGCAGGAATCTAAAAAATAACAATAAAGACAATTAATGGGTCAAAAGAAACAAGCAGGAAAAAGAGCCAAAGAAAAAACACAAGAAACACATATAGATGCAGAAAACCAGCAGCCATAATGGATATGTGAAGGAGATATAAAGTTAAAATTATTCCCCAACAAAACATTATGAGGAAAAGAATCGCCAAATATGCCATTGGGGTATTTTGTGCTAACCATCACTGCTGTTCATGGGACCTGGCCTAAAGACTGGTTTATATCCCCAGTGAGAATCAGTGGCAGGAAACTAGCTTTTCATTCATTTGTGAATGGTTATCAATGGGCGATTGCTTCAGAGTTAAGGATGACGGCCTGTGTCCACTTACTCTGTCAGCATAGGGAACCCATCTGGCGTAGACACATGTAGGTCCTGAGTATTGTTTTCTTTTTTTATATTTCCATGTTAATATTGCAAATGCTTGTTATGAAATAAGATTCAAAGATATACTATATTTCTCTATGTTTGTGATGTTTATAACATTTTTTTGCAAAGGTTCAGGACCCATTTTTATGATTCTCTTAAGAAAACTCACCCCTTCACAAAGATTGAAGCTGTATTTGACATCATCTACCTTAGTTTCCTTGTTTTTTTCTTATAATTTTGTATATGCTATCATACGTGGACATTACTGAAAAAGCTGGCACAAAGCAACATTTAATGTTTCCATTCCTCTATTAATGATTAATTAACAAAAGTAGCTTCAAATATATGATTGAAAGGGTACTAAGTGTTAGTGAGTGCTACTATATATCACCTGGATAAATTCTGCCTTTTTGTATTATCTCAATTATACTTACATATTCCCAGTTAATAAACTATGGAAGACCCATTTGAAAAAATAGGAAAACTATACAGGAGTGAGAGAACACCTACAACCAAAAGTTATAAAACTGGCATTCCTAGTAAATGGATCATGATAATTTACCTATATGATCAGTAAAATAACATGTATATTTTACTGTCATTAGAAGTTTAAAATAACATTTTTAAAATACAGAATAAACTTGTAATATCCTATAGGTAAAATTTATTTATTCCAATATTCCCAATACAAAAACAAAACAGAACAAAAGATATAATTGTCAAAACATGGTTTAAGAATAGATTAGTGCAATATAATTCTGAGTGCTTGTGAAAAACTCCAAGAAAACAACAGTCTTAATCTAGTGACTTGTTTCTTCAAAAGCACAGAATTGTAATTATACTCTGTTTTCATGCCCCTCCTAGATGTTAAGGTAAGCATGAATTTGCTTCATATCATTCATTACTACTGGCTATCGTTAATTCTTTTTATACCTATCTGGAAAACCAGGTGCTCATCATGTGAGGCTTGCCTGCTTCTTGTTGCTTGCCCAGCCCATGATGCTTATCCTTGGGACTGGACACTTTCCTCATGTGCCTCTTAACTCTAAAAGTATAAATTGTCTGATGCTCTGAAGAAAATTGGTTATTTTAGTACACCTCATTTTTAGACTTCACTCTCCTAGATCCCACTGCAGATTAGAGTGGCAAACAGTATTCAAGTGTAATATTCCAGAAATTGTTTATCATAGGCAAGGATTTCTATGGTATAATAGATACTTGAATAAAAAATTTAAAAGCAATAATGTTAATGAAAAATTCTCACATTTTAAAATAAGTAAATGCTACAACTGTGTTTAAAGAACACACACACATATTCCACATATACACATAATGGTAAACCATACAGGTGAGTTACAAAACCCCAGTATAGACTAACTATAAAAAATATTTAATAACATTTTACAGTAAGTCATTGTGGATGACTTATTTGTGGGTAATGGAGCATGCTATTTTTTAAGGTGGTCCTTAAAATATGACAGCATCCCAGCAAGGAAGCCCATAAACTATGTCCTTTCCATACTCTCTTCTGTAGAGAAAGGAGAAATAAAGCTCTCACCAAATAAATATGCCACTATGTTAATAAAACAGACATTTTTTAATGACTTAAACTTCCTAAGGCCTAATGTTTGCATGGATGTGATTGCAAAACATTTTCAAGGAGAAAACAGAGGGTGCATCAATACTGATGATGGAATTCATGCAAACTCTATGAAAGATGCTCATAAAAATAAACCATCTAAAACACTCTTAAATTAGTGTAGCTGTCTTGAGAGGAAGTGGTGAGTGGACAAAAGAGCATGGCTGCCACATGGCGCAGAGTGGGCACAGTCATAGATCAAGGCTGGCGTGGAGCCACCACCCACCAGAAAGGGTTATAAAAAAGGCGCACGTGTGTGCGTGTGTGTGAATTGAACCTGAGTTCTCTGCAAGAAGAAGTGTTCTTTTTTTTTTTTTTTTTTTTTTTTTTGACATTGCAAAGTCTACTTCTTATGGGTCACTCTCAAGAAGGTTTGAAGATGCATAAGAGGCATCAACCCACCCATGGCCTTCTTACAGTGTAGCAGAGGTTAGACCCCAGGGCTGCACAGTGACCCCAGGCTCCTTTTGTTCTCCACTGTCTGAGAAGAAGTGTTCTTAACCACTGTGCTTCCTTTCAGTTCTTATTTAATTTACAGTCTTCTTAAGCATGTGTTTTCTCTTTTGCACAAAGGAGATACATTTGCCTGTCATAGAATTGTTATGGTTATTTGACATGAGAACTTATTACCAGTAGGTTTAATGGCTATAGGCTTAGTTTTTCTACTAATAAATTATATACATTATCACAGATGTGTGTTCAGATGATGTGAGTTAGGCCATTTAGATTTGTGTCCCTTCTATTTTTGTTGTTTCCTTTATTTATCTATTCATATTTTCTTCTTAGTTTGAAATTTTACTGAAGATTGGGCCATCCAATGTGATTATTTCCTTTGATTAACCCCTATATTTTGGCCAGCAAAAGCATTTATGATACTGAAAGAATTGAAAATAACTGCGTCTTGGGCTGTGTTTTCATGTGCCAGAATGGAGCACAGAGTGGGCCTCTACTCACTCCTCCACCTTTCCCTCAGGCTCACCTCCATGAGAACATGTGAGCACGCCTTGCCCTCCCCTGTCACTGCGCACCACCTTTAGGCTCCCTCTTCTTCCTTTTTCCCTCCTTTTCTTTCTTTTTTTTTTTTTTAAATAATTTTTTTATTAATTTATTCTTGTTACATCTCAATGTTTATCCCATCCCTTGTATCCTCCCATTCCTCCCCCCCCCCCATTTTCCCATTATTCCCCTCCTCTATGACTGTTCCTGAGGGGGATTACCTCCCCCTATATATTCTCATAGGGTATCAAGTCTCTTCTTGGCTACTTGCTGTCCTTCCTCTGAGTGCCACCAGGTCTCCCCCTCCAGGGGACATGGTCAAATGTGAGGCATCAGAGTATGTGAGAAAGTCGTATCACACTCTCCACTCAACTGTGGAGAATATTCTGACCATTGGCTAGATCTGGGAAGGGGTTTAAAGTTTACCTCCTGTATTGTCCTTGGCTGGTGCCTTAGTTTGAGCGTTCTTCCTTATTTTCTGCCTTCATTCCCTCTTTCTGTAAAGACCTTGATGCTCAGCCAGGCACTGGGTGGTGGCACATGCCTTTAATCCAGGAACTCAAGAAGCAGAGGGAGGGAGAGCTCTGTGAATTCAAGCCCAGCCTGGTTTACAAAGGGAGTTCCAGAACAGGCAGGGCTGTTACATAGAGAAACCCTGTTTTGAAACAAACAAACAAACAAACAAGCAAGCAAGCAAAAAAAAAAAAAAAAAAAAACCTTGATTCTTCTTGATTAGATAATGTTTTATAGGTTTCAACATTCCGCACAAGTCTCCCCTGCCTCATAAACTGACAGTAGAAATTGGTTTTTATTTTATTTTTTAACATTTAATATTTTTAATTTTTTTCATATACATTTATATTATTACACATATTTAAAATAAACTACATACATCAAAAAGAGCCATAAAACAATCAGAAATTATATTAATGTTACATTCATAGTATTTCGGCTATTTGTATTTGGCAAACTTGAAGAAAACATCTTTCCTATCATGGTGTGTCAAAAATTCTGAATGTAAATCAATATCTATCATATCTCATCTAAACTCCTCCAAGTTTCTCTATTTCTCTTTAATCCTGAGTGTTGAGTAGTATCCAAGTGTAATTATCTTAGAAATATATATAACCTTTTCAAACTTTAAATTTTTTCTAATGTTTTTAATTGAAAAAGATTTAAACATATTCTTAAGTTCATATACTATAACACTATAGACAAATCTTGATGTGTATTTAAAGCTTTAAAACATTTATTTTCACAAGCTCTAAAATAAATGCTGCACATATTAAGAAACTCTTTCATTTCAGTTGATGATTCCATTTAACCTGGATCTTTTCTAAAGCCATTTCTCAATGTGAGTTGCATAAAACCTGTGTAAAAATATGTGCAAAAGTTTTAGATGTACATTAAATGTCCTCTAAAATTATTAAGATGGAAAATGTATATTTTATCATAATAAAATTTGAAAAAACTTTGAAATACTGCCTTTTGGTTAGTTTACAGGACATGAAGAGAAAAGTAACTTTTAATAAATGTGACATTTGATAAAGACTTGAAAGAATGTATAGAGAGCAGATAAAGTCCTAAATTATGGGCATTGTTAAGCGTGGGCACAGCCATATCAATGACCAAATACCTCAGGCATAGAAAACATTGGTAAATCCTCCTAACTACCTGCTCCCGACCTCCAAGTTATGCTCAGAGGGATGAAAACTCCTTCCCCTAGTCTGAATATGAGTGTTGGCAGTGTGTGCAGAAACTAGAACCACAGCTCCAGGCTCCTGCGTGTTTATTTACAGCTCCTCTACAACACTTAAGCCCCGCCTTCTGTGCTCAGGTCCTTGGTTGTGGCATTCTTCGGTGACTCCATCAGAACATGCACAGCCCACGCAATCCCAGCTTTGTTATAAGGCTGTTTCTGTGTCTGTTATTTATTCAGTCCTTAAGCCACCACAGACAGGTTCAATGCATCTTCAATGCACACTTATTACATAAATTCACTGATATTAAGAATAAATTTAAATGAACTAGACACATAGAAATTATATGTTTCCTTCTAGCTGAATTTACTATGTTATTCAAAATATAAAGAAACATGAACACCTTAAGACTTACTTTGCTGGAACCGTTCTCCTAAGGCTTGAAGTGATGGACTGATAATCTCCTTTGACCACACACTTTAATTTTTTAATGTCAAATTATCCAAAATACTTCCTCAGCTCACTCAAGCATATAGGATCCAATGATTTTGTTCTCTATAGTTTAGATAATCCAATACATTTATAATTACACTATAATAATACAAACCCAAAATACAACACAATGTAAACTTTTCCCCATGACTACTAAAACAGGGAAAATATCAAGTACTGCTGGAAATGTAAAAAAGTTTGTCATATGCTGTCAATTAAAAGACATAGTATTTTAGTCATTTGAGGACTATGTGACAGTATTTACAAAATAATAATCATATTATTTATGCTTCAGCTGTTATAAATCCTGCAAAAACTATGTCTTTATATTTACCAACAACAATTGCTAGGATGTCTGTACCAGCACTTTTTGAAATACACTTAAACTGGAAACTACAGAAAAGCTATTAACATAAAAATGGATAAATAATTAATGCTGTGACACAGTTGAAAATAAATAATCAGTAAAATATGCAAGGATAGCAATGCACACATAGAAATGAATATAAAAAGAATTACACAAAAAGAACGCATGCTGTGTTATTCTGTTTCTCTGAACTTTACTGTTTCACTCTGGGGGATATAATGGCTGCAAATGGATGAGATATTTTATTTGGCACTATTAGTGTTTTGTTTCTTAATTTCAAGGATAGTTCTACCCGTGCTTGTTTTGTAAAAAAAAAAAAGAACCCAGTTCTCAATTGCTGATATAGCATTTTATTGTGCATATAATATACATCAAAAACATTTTTTAATGGCATGGATGTATTATTTTGTGCTTCTCTGATGCTGTAACGAGTGTTTCTCCTGGTTAGCGTCAGGTTACATTTTATTCTACAATTAGCTTAGACTCCCTTATTTTTACTGATTAGTAATTTCTAGTCCTTCACTGTAAGCATTTTAGACATCATGTCAAATTCTTTACCAAGCAGAACTTATTGGGCCTTAATCAAGTATCATGTCCATGTACCTAACTTCCATCACTGAACAACAAAAGTCAAAATCTATGCACTCACATATACTCTTTATTGTTGTAAGAATATATTCATATCAGAACTACTGGTTTCTAAACTCCATAAATTCTATTTAATATTCTTTCCTCACAACAATCTTAAGTGATTGTTTCCTTAACAAAATCATTTTTGAAAACCCCCTGATCTCTTAAACAGATATGCTAGATTTTCTTTCATTCTATCAGAACTTTTTTAGGACTTGTTCTCTTTATATTGCTCCTAAGTTTTTTATATATCACTTTGAATACTTTCTGGCATCATTGGAATTTGCTTTATTTATAAAAAATATTTGGTCAGTCCAATATTACTGTTTCTCCATTTTAACCTGGAATCTACACTAGTGCTGTGGAAAATGATGTAACTGTTAATACATTGTTGTGACTTCCACATTTGCGTTTTCTGTACTCCATTTTGATCTTTGCCAGACCCACCTAGACTCACTGCTCCACGGATGCTGAGTACCACACCAATGTAAAGCAATAGCATTTACTTTCAGAGAATGCTGAGTACCACACCAATGTAAAGCAATAGCATTTACTTTCAGAGACGTTTCGTATCAGTTGGAATGACTCTACTTAAAATTTCTACTTGTAAATTTATTCTTTAAGTAAGCTAGCTGAAGAACTATTCCAACAGTACTGGCAAAATATTAAAGGGCAAGGAATAATGCAAATTATTTCTAAGTACGTAGGCACATCTCAAGTTTTATCACCTGACCAAGACCAATCACCTTGCAAAACTCAAAAGACAAGAGTGCATACTAGTGTGCAAATTGAGAAATCAGAGAGGAGGTGTAAAAATGAGAACAATAATGTAATTTGGCACATTGTAAGTTGATAAGCCAGTGCTACTCTATGCCTCTGTTTGGCTCCATTTATAACCCACCTTGGTAAATTAGCCTAAGCTTAAATTTCTCATATTGTCTCACGTCTGCCATATCTTACTTTGGCAGACCCTTTCCATTTTAATTCATGAGGGAAAAGCCTGGTAGGCTTGGATTTTCAAAATTTTATCTTCTCACTCCAACTTTTTTTATTTATGTTTTTCTTATGCCTTTCTATGCACTTTAGAACTCAAAGCAGAAGGAACTTTTTTGTTTGTTTGTTTGTTTGTTTGTTTGTTTTATAGCTAAATGTAGTACAAGAAGAATTATTCACAATTAGAAACAACTTGCTTCTCAGAGCCACCTCCAATCAGGGTATTGAAACATCCATAGGAAACAACCAAGGTCATGGTAGGCCATCCAGAATTTATCTTCCTTCAACGCCGAATGTGTTTTCTTATTGAAACCTGACTCCAAGGCTCTGGGATGGGTCTTACATATTTTGTGTCATTTTGGAGGATGATGCCTAGCTTCTGTATACTATTTCTCTGGATTATCTCTTTTATGGAAATGCTTGAATACCTATGATTTAATTGATAACACCAAAGTATATGTGACTCTCAGAAGAAATTATTTTTCTTAATTGGATTTTCTTGAGGATACCATTTAGTCAACTGAGGGTGTCTACTTTGCTTCTACATACTTTCTTAGTCCTCTATTGCCCTCCTCTGAGTGACGTTATTCCTCACAGTTGACTCTGACATTTTGCCTTTACCTGATAGAAATGTTTCCGTGTTGAGGTGAATAATGCTACAAAGTGTGATTGATTTGGCCCTACACCCTCCAGGGACTTGTTCTACTACTGTGTTTTAGATTATTCTGGACTCCGCTGTGAGTTATAATAACAATTTATCTGTGAAATAAGCCATCTCTCACCATGGAAGATTGATAGAATTGGAAAATGTCTGCCTACATGAGATATAAGAAAGCACAAAGAAGCATTGAAAAAATGTATACAGAATTCTTATCGACTTGATTAGACATAGTAGATAGCTTGGAGATAGTTAATCCTCTTGTATTTATAGTAGCCTATTTATTCTCCTTTCTGAGTTTACATGAATAATTATTTTGTCATTATGTAGTATATAAATTGATATGCATTGTTTTGGGTAATTCTAAAGTCATAAAACAATTTCTAGTATATCAGAGCATTGTTAGTCCTGAGAGATTCACATTTACAAACATTATTTGAGTGTTTAAAATCCAAATGGGGTGAAAACAGAAGATGGGGATGATTATCCAGTAGCTGAAAGAGCAGGGTAGTGGGATAGAGATGTTTCTCATATTGCAAATTATCTTCTATCTGGTCACTTGCATAGTTTAAGAGATGAAAGAGTTATAAAATAAAGAAAACAGCAGTCACAAAAGGGAATATAAAGATGGCATTCATTCTGAACAGGGAATGACAGCAGCACAAGCAAGATAAAGAGGCTAGAACAGAGACAATGAGTGCCTTTCTCTTCCTTCTTAACTACCTACGGCTCCTGAAGCATTTGCTTCTGATGTTAGCCCTTTAACTGTCATCACAGAAAACCTGCTTTTAGAATTATCTCAGCAATGCCCATTACTCCTGCAAACAGAGTAAGTTCTTGAACATAATTCCCAGTTGTAATAAGCCATGCCCCATACTCATTTAGAATTCAGTTTCATCAGACTCATTTTAGTAGGGAAGTGTGGTTGAGGATATAGGTAGATAGATAGATAGATAGATAGATAGATAGATAGATAGATAGATAGACAGACAGACAGATATTAATAATTAGGTAGATGATAGAGAATAGACATATAGATAGGTAGATCAACAGATAAATGGATAGATGGAGAGATAGATAGATGATAGGTAGATCAATACATAGATCATTTGATTGATGGCAGATTACTGTCCCAGAACAGAGCTGAATGTGATGGTGAACTTTCAGTTTTATGCATCTGTCTTATATTAGTTATACCCACATTAATATTAGTTGCTTTTTTTTTTTTCATTTTCTTGAGGATGGGGTTTACTATGCTGCTGCTGCTGTCATTACTGACATTATTATATCTTTTTTGATTTTCTCATTTGCTACTTCCTCTTGGAAATTTTCACTCATAGAAAATTTAGATAAAATTCCCTTATGATGGTATTAGTACATTCTAAATTATGTATTAATCACCAGGAATGTTGTATAACAAAACATCAAACCTAAATCTTTATCTTGATGTTTTTCAAGCCCATGAAGCCAAAATAAAAATGAGCAGAACAAATCATTGCCTTTTTTTAATCTCAATTCAATTCTAGAAATATCAATAAATCTCTATGTCTGCAGAAATGAATCAAAATCTTCTTTAGAAAGTGGACTTAAGGATATAAAGAAGGAAGGCCAAGAATTTGGGGGAATTTAGGGCTCTCCATCATTGCATCACCTCATTACTTATTGGATCTAGAGAATAGAAAACAGTTCCAATAGGATAATTGTGTTGAGTAATTAAAATTGTGCATTATTTTTAAGAAAATTCAGTGTGCTACTACAAAAGATATGAGAATGAAAGCTGTGACAATTCACAGGTTTAAAAAAACCCTTAAAAACAATTTTCTAAAGCCATATAGAAAAGAAATTAATAGAAAGATTCTGGGAGATGGCGTGATGTAAAGTTCTTACTGTGCTGCACAGAAACCTCAATTCAGGTCCCCAGCACCAGTGAGAAGAGTATCTATCATATTAGTCATCTGAAACCCAGTCCTGACAGAGTGGCAGTGTTCTGTATATTCTAGAGAGAAATTTAAGATAGTTATACTTTAAGTTTCAAAAGACTGAGTTTATTAAGTAGATATTAGGCAGGAACAAAAGAAAAAGACAGGTAGCAGCTGTAGAGAGGTAGCAAACATCTTTAAATCAGGAGTTTCTAACACTAAACAGAGGTGGCTGTGTTAAAATAGAGAGAGTGAACATGGGTCATGTTATCAAATCAGAAGCTTACAAACATCTAGCAAATTAAATGGGGTAGTAGTTGCGTTCCTGCAGATTGGTCTTTCTCTCTGTGGATGGCCTTATCATATCTGAACTTCTGACTACCCACTCCCACTGCAAACACTCATTTTAAGTTTGGAATAAACAATGGTTACCTCCTAGCCCTGAGATTCGTTCTTCCATCTCTTGGCTAGGAGGTAACCATTGTTTATTCCAAACTTAAAAAGTTGAGTGGAGAGTGTGATACGACTTTCTCATGTACTCTGGTGCCTCACATTTGACCATGTCCCCTGGAGGGGGAGACCTGGTGGCACTCAGAGGAAGGACAGCAAGTAGCCAAAAAGAGACTTGATACCCTATGAGAATATATAGGGGGACGTAATCCCCCTCAGGAACAGTCATAGGGGAGGGGAATAATGGGAAAATGGGGGAGGGGGGAGGAATGGGAGGATACAAGGGATGGGATAAACATTGAGATGTAACAAGAATAAATTAATTAAAAATAAATAAATAAAAGAAAAAAAAAACAATGGTTACCGCCATTGAAAATAATTTACCTTTTAGCTTTTCTCAAGGACATGTCTTTAAAATCCTTAATTTTTTTTCCTTCTCACTTACAAAGTAAAAACAACAGCCTGACCAAAATAGGGATTTGGGTAGGGGGGGCATTTGATGTAAACATGATATAGGCTTGCCTCTGAAATTTGTTTGCTTGCCAGGAGATGTTCCCACTTCCAAAGAAAACTTTTCAGTAAACTAAAACTGAACGTGGCTTTTTACCAATATAATGTATATAATAGGCTGAGATAATGCATTCCTGGGGACTGATATCTAGCCAGTTTAGTCACACAGTGAGTTCCATAAATCTATTAACTTCACTGTACATGGAGCTCACTGTGTGTGTGTGTGTGTGTGTGTGTGTGTGTGTGTGTGTGTGTGAAATGGTAATAATTAAAGATAGAAAGGACAAGAATTTTAGATTAGTGTTGAGTGGTAATAAGCGGAGATGGAGTGAGAGGTCATGGGATGGTTTGGAAAGCAAAAGAGAAGGGAAAAAACTGAGTTAATTATATTTTAATTAAAATAATAAAAGAAAATAAGGTAAATGGTGATAAAGTTAGGCACCAAATGTAGTATAGACCTCTGGCCTGCCTGCATGCATGAATAGATGAATACACAAACACCCAGATGGGTGAAAACACACACACACACACACACACACACACACACACACACACACACACACACACACACTTCCAGGAGACAATTACCAGTTTCTTCGAGAGATCCCAATATACAATCTGCATTTGTTTCCTTCTTTTGGAGAATATTCTAAGACCTCAGGGCTCCTTAATAGTGCTGTTATGCTGGTCCTCCACTTCTCTATACTCTTTCCATTTTGCATTACTATTGCAGACCATCAAGGCAGATCACAACTAACTCTCTTTCCTCCTTGTCCTTTACTTTGAACTGAAATGTGTCCCCGTCATATACTGAAGCACCAAATCCCTAGGTGAGGTATTTAGTGATGAAACCTTTTAGAGATAATGAAGCTCAGATGATATCATGTTGGAGATTTTTATGATGAGGTTAGTGCCCTTATAAGAATAGATATCAGAGGCCCCCCTCTCTTGTCCTATGCTAGGAGGCTTCCATCAGCAGGTCCCTGACAGAGGAAGCCCTGCTGATATGCTGATCTCATGATCAGCCATCAGAGCTGTAAAATTTTATACTGTTTGAGCCGCTTAGTCTGTGTTAAAGGCTAAAGGAGCTTGTCGTGTTTCATCTAGCAAGCATCTCTCTAAAAGACTACCTGGTGAAGAGCTTGTTTCCACTGTTCAGAGATGTAGCCCTGGAAGAAGATTTGCTCATGAAGGCCTTGATTTCATGAATAGATTAATCCACTGATGTATACATAATTTGATAACATTACTGGAAATTAATGTAAATATTAGGACGTAGGGGCTGGTTGGAAGCAGTGGCCACTGGAGTAATATCTTGGAAGGATGTAACCTGTCTTCTTCTCCCTCTGCTCCACTTCCCTTTGATTGCTGGATGCAGTGAGGTAAGACCCTTTGTCCTGTCACAACCTGCTACCATGATGTTCTGCCTCGATGTTGCTCAGAAACAAGGAGACCAGTTTATCATGGAGTTAAACCTCTAGAGCTGTGAGTAAAAAAATAATCATTTTCTCTTCAAAAGTGCTTTATCAGAAACTTAGTGAATAACTTGGCAACCAATATACTATCTGAGTAGTTGAAGACAACTGACTATTTTCTGAAGTCTGACTGTGGCTGGCTTCCTTGATTTTATGATCTAAAGCAGAGACAATGCCTGAGAATAAATAATTACGAAATTAATTATTTGCTGAATTAATAAGTTCTGATTTTAGGCCAGACCTTAAATACTCTCGTCAAACTTTGCAGGCCTTGAAGTCCTATACAGAGTATGAGAGCTAATACCGCTAGGGATGAACTGTACTGATACAGAATAAGCTCAGCCTTAGTTATAAATGGGCCTTGATGTAGCAGTAGAAAACCAACTAAGGACTAGAAAACTGACCATCTACTAATCCACACTTACTAGCAGAAGATACACTAACATTTTGAAAATCTGACCAATCTAAGCTACTGCTAATAACTAAAGATAAAATGAAAAAAGTAAGTTATTTACTTTCAAAAATATCAAAAATTTTCTCTCTCTCTCTAAATTTCAAAAATGAAGGTCTAGGCCCTTATAAAAATCATCTGTAAGGTACCCTGTCTCTCTCTCTCTCTCTCTCTCTCTCTCTCTCTCTCTCTCTCTCTCTCTCACACACACACACACACACACACACACACACACACACACACAACCTCTCTTTCTATAACCTTAATTCCAAAACATTTTCAAGATTGGTTTCATGTCTGTTATTTCCCCCTTTCTTTCTTTATTTTTAATTTCTGCCTCACTGCCCAAAACTTTCAGATTCTTCAGTAGCAATTTATTTTTGTAATCCGGGTTTTTCCACTTGATGATAGTGGTTCTATGCTTTATTACCCATGGACCAATCTCATTTCTTTCCTACATATCAGGTCCCTATGTACCCTGGAGGATGTTCAAAATTCATTACTGTTGTTCAGAATCTATTACCTGGACATGTGGTTTTTAGGGATGCTCTCTTATCTTTGCCTTGGAGGCATGGGTTAAAATGAGTTTCAAGAAAGGATGGGCCAGCCAATCCAAAGAAAACTCCTTAGGTCTGAGCCTCTTTTATTCATGTGCTTCTTGTGCTACTAAAGTTGGCACTTTCACTAATGTGGGGGATGGCTTAGAGTTTGAGAAATTGCTAAGATCTCTGTTAGAAAAAGGAGGGATTAAAGGTGGGGAAGGCGTTTGAGGACTTTTTGACAGTGTGTGCATTTTTTTTCTGTTTTGTTTTGTTTTGCTTTATATTGGTGGGGCTACATCATGGAGCACCAATCAGCTGCAGGACTGTGTTCTGCACTAACGATATTTGATCTAGCCTGGTAGAAGTCATTAATATATGTGAACACTCCAATCCTAAACTGCTATAGAACCCAAAGTAATTTTAGGCATTGGAAAAGAGTGATGTCATAAGGAAAACTGTGTGAAGCTATGATTATGACAATAGTTTTGCTGGTAAGAGGGGTAGGGCATTGTACAGGCAATGCTCCAATCCTAGGTAATGTTAGGGAGGCCTGTGCATTCCAAACATATAGGGAGTTGAAGTGATTTGAAGAAAGCATTGAAATTGAAAAAACCACCAAGGAAAATGGCAACTTGATGTGATTAAGAATGATAAAAGACAGAGGCTTTCCAGTGAGTATCATGGGACAGAAGCAAATGCTTAGAATTTAAAGAGATACACCTCTGGCTGGGGGAAATTAATGGCTTCATGGTTAAGAGCACTTGCTGTTCTGCAGAAGGCCTGGGTTCAATTATCAGCACCCACGTGATGGCTTACAACTGTTTATAACTCCTTTCCCAGGAGATCAGATGCCTTTTTGTGGCCTCTGCAGGCAAGGGGCATGTTTATGGTATATACATAAAATTAAGAAAATTAATTAAAATTTAAAGATATGTATATCTGAACAAATGTGTAAATTTTCTTTGCAATAACCATGTTTATAAAGAATGGAGGGACATTCATTCCTGTTATGTTGTGGATATTTGGTAAAACAGGGTCCCAACAGGGTTAAGAGGTAATGAACTGTGGTGAGTGGATATGTGGGAATCAAAGAGCAGCCACCAGCTAAAGACTGTTTCCAGGCCTTGCTCCTAACTTGTAACCCATGCCTACTGTCCCTTCTTTTCAGATTTCTGAGCAGTCTCTGAAATCCAGTTATCCTTATTCAAAAGGTACTTAAAATATGTACATCCACCATCACATGGGTAATAAATATTAAGGTCATTTGCAAAAGATACTTCTTTATTTTTATGAGTTTTGAATATATTTCATAATATAAGCACCGAAGTCTTCATGTAGAGCAGGAAAACAAAGTATACGATTCTTGCATCATGATGACTGTATTTATTTTCAAAATTATTATCATTATTATTTTTAGCTTTTATCCCAGTAACTTGTAGAAGAAAATTTCTCTTAAAATCTGTTTTAATGGCCGGGCATGGCAGCGCATGCCTTTCATCCCAGCACTAGGGAAGCAGAGGCAGGTGGATCTCTATGAGTTTGAGGCCAGCCCAGTCTACAAAGAGAGTCCAGGACATCCAAGTCTACACAGAGAAACCCTGTCTCAACAAAACAAAAACAAAAACAAAAAAAAAAAAACAAAAAATTGTTTTAAATCATTGGCTCATGCCTGTGATCCCATAATTCTTGAGGAAAAAGGCAGGAAGATCGCTATGAATTAGAGGCTAGCGTTCCTATGGAATGCAACTGTCATATGAAGTCAAAATGTCTCCTGCTTGTTACAGAGAACTAAAAGCTATTGATGCATGATGTCTTTGAAAGTAATGTTTTTACTTTTTCTGTGGTGAGAAAAGAAATGCATTTCTGAGCTTGTATTCTTTGATGAAATATCAGTAGGATTTCTGGGGTTTGAATCCTAAATGTTTGCCGCTTTATTTATTTATTTCTATTTATTGCCATGAGTACTTTTGAGTCTGTATTTACAGAAATACAAGCTATATTTGGGAAGACCCTTACTTATGTTCATTAACAGAAAAGGGCTGTTTTCACTGCCCCCTCACATATAAAAGCCACAGTCACTGACTCATTTCAGTAATGTAAAAATGCTAACAAAACCTGCTTTAATTACAAACTACATTCACATTTGACAGTAACATAAATAAATCACCACAACTATTCCATAACCAAGTGATGGGTCCAAAACCTCGTTATCTTTCCAGAGAAAGTGAAAGGAGTTGTAAGAACTTCTTCATTTACACTACAGGGATGGTATGCAGGAGTAGAAACAGGAATGCCACTGGATGCACCATAGGAATGAACCTTTAAAATTTTGTTCACAGCATGTTGTCACGTCAAATACTCTGTCCTAATAATTTTACGATTGTTATTAACAGCCCACAGTTAGGCTCACCATGAAAAACCTGATTAATTTTCATCCTTTAGATTAAAATCTGATTTGTTATGGAAGAAAAAAATATTTCCCATTAATAAAATTTGGTCTTAGCTTTGTGTTTTTATCAAAATCTCGGTGTACTTTTAAGAACCTGAATAGACTACTTTAGAATTCAAGGACGAATGAGACAATTGGTTGTGTTGTCCTATGAAAATAGAACGGTGAGAGTGCAGCCTTAGACTTTGGGGCAGTTCAGACACTCTAAGTCTCATTTTCCCCCTCTGAAGTATGAATATTAGGAGTAACTATCTTACAAGTTATTATGTGAACTAGATAAACAGGAATGTCCTTGGGCTTGGCACAAAGGAGGCACTCAATAGATGATATAACAATTATGCCAGCACTTTTGTAGTCATTTTTTACAAATAGCACAAATACCATTCTTATCATTAGCTATAAATCTAAAATAATCAGCATCATTAAGATAATATATTCAAATCTTACTGATTGCAGGGTTTTATTAATGATTTGGCTCACAGAATTTCAATTGAGAGTATTAGCATTTTTCTCTTTGCAGCAAATAAAAGGATCACTTTACCCATCTGGAATGGTTTGAGACTACAATCTTACAATCTTTAGTGTTTTAAAATGCTTCCATTATTTTAATGAATAAATATTTTAGACAATAGACTGTATGATATGGTCTAATTTAGAAGCTATATATTAGATTAGTTAAGTTTAGAAAGATCTAATTCTCACGTTGTAAATACTTTTGAACTAAAACGATCCTATCTATTTCATTCAGTCATGGCATAAGAAGCTATTTGTGTTATAAAATGTGATCTCCTTGAATAAAAAGTTAACGGTATCTATTGGTGAACAACCTATAAAGTCTATAGCAATGGACGTAAGATCCTAGAGGTGTCATCCCTCACAAAGGTTGTGACTTGCCAGGCTCATTCTTTCATTCTTTGTTACCATCAAGAGATGACTGTGAAGATGGAAATTTTGGCTCAAAAATACTTGCAAGTTTAAAATATTTTCTAACATGTATAAGAAGCTTTCATCATATCACTTGAGGGTGTTCATGGAACCTCTAAATTCTGTTTCATTGTCTCAGTTGAAAGCTATGCACACCATACATAGTCTGTAATAAATTTTAATCCAATACATGTACATACTAATTTCTTTAATATAAATCAAGCTTACACCATTACGGTTAGATGCGTTTTGCATTTGATTTTAACTTCATATCTCTTTAAAGAACTAATTAAATTTAAAACATATACAAAATGTAAAAATATTACATTTCCTTTCTGAAATAAAGCCAAACTTTTTAATGAAAAAAAGATTCCATTAATTTTAGTTTCAAAGTGAACTGTGTGACCAGTACTTCTTTTCTGCCTGTCTCCCCAGGCAACACGAGACAGCATCTGTACATTTCTTGTGAGGTAAACCTCTATAGGAATTCTTGCTTGTTTCCCTTTGTGAGTCTGCCTCTCAGCGTTCTAGGAGCCGTGGGAGTGAACAGGTTCTGCTCATCTTCAGGTTATCTCTCTCAGTCCTAAGGACAAAGTGAGAGCACAGTGAGCCACCGTCCTATGAGCATGGAAAACAAGACAGACAGCCATTGACAGCACAACTTCAAGAGCATTATTATCCTCTTCTGCAGACCTTTCTTGAAAACCACTCAGAGACCCTCTTCTCACTCTCCCTTCCTTGGTTCTTGGACCAGTGCGAGAGATGCTTCATTCGGATCCTCCAAATTAGGCAGATGTAATTATTTTTATAGTTGTAATTTACATTTAAATCTAGGGTTTTAATATACAAATCAAGCTTAATGCATTTTATTCAATAAAAAGCTTCTATTTTTATAAATGTTAAATTGTTTCAATATGGATGTTTTTCTTACAGAATTAATAAGGTCATATTTATAAAGGGTTAAAACTGATGTAATTTTGGCACAGCCTATAATAATAATAAGTTAATATATTTTATATTTCCTTTATAGCTTGTACCCGTTTGGAAATAAGAATTTACATGCTTACTATAACATTGTAGAAATGTCCAGCTTTACAAATTGTTCAGCTGTTCGTCTATATTTATGGCATATTTAAAATTCTTTATTATATTAATATGAGTGGATATATCCAACTTAGGTATGTAGCTAGATTTCATTTTCATGATAATAAGAAATAGAGATCTAATTGCATTTTTTCCATTTATGTATTCTACTCTCTTGAGTCTAATTATTTAACAATTGTTTATACATTTTATATACTCTTGCTAAGTAACTCAACGTTGTGTTATCTTAAGCATTGTTTAGCCTATAAGAAAACTGAAGCTCTTGAGGTGGAAGCATATAGCTATCAAATATGCATCTTTAATACTTTATATCATGATAATAACTGAGGTATTATTTCATGCAAATATAGTATGCTTGCATATGTGTAGGGATGTTTAATCATTTATTAAGGTTTTATTTGCTGAATTATTGTCTCTACATGGCAATTATATATTTTTAAAATGACATTCAGTGGCAAAAAATTAAGGGAAAATAAACCTTTATATTTATATATATTTATTATTATTATTGATGTATTTTGTAGATTCCTGAAGATTTTAAGTCTTTAGTTTTGGTGTTATTTTGTTTGTTTGTCTATTTCTTCATCTTTTATTCTGAGGCAGAGTCTCTCTGTGTAGCCTTGGCTGTCCTGGACTCACTTTGTAGATCAGTCTGGCCTAGAACTCATGGAGATTACAAGTGTGTACCACTGCACCTGGCTATCTTTAATTGTCTAGAAGGAGTATTTTCTCACTCTTTGACTTATTGTTGATACAGACATGGACCTTCATAAGACCTATCTTTATTTACTATCTATTTGCAAAGGATGTGTGGAGAAAACAACAGACGGGTTCTACTAGAGTGTATCTGCGATCTGAGTCAGGAGTTCTCAATGTATTGCAGAGTCTTCAACTGAGTGACAGATATGACTTAGTGATGATATTTAATGACGATGCTTAGATATACACTTAGTTTTTGTACTCTTGCACAATGTTTGTGATTACTTCATGGTCATCACCCAATTTACCTCTCCAAGCTTATTTATTCCTGGTGGTTTGCCTTGGAGAGTTGACTGTACTATCAACGTAGTTCCATCATTTCCCTGGTTTGGGTAGGGAGACACTCAGTGGAGTGTTGAAGGGGAAAATGCAAGTGTAGTATGGCTTCATCTTGTAGTCTCCTTTTTAAGTTTTCATAGGCTGGCTGCCTCTTTAGGTAGTCTGCTTTATTATTCTAAGACCTTCTTTTAGACTTGTCTTGGTTTTAGGGCTGGTGACAGTCACTCTGCCCCATCAGTCCATATGGCTTAATGTCCATTTCCCATGGCCTTCTTTATTTATCATAAATAATTATATGTCTTCTGCTTGCTAATGAAACCACAACTTACACAAATTGGACCAACATATATATATATATATATAATTTATATCTCTATATATATTTCCTATCTGTCACCTATCTATCTATTTATTTCTCCAACTCTCAGTTTTCCTTAGCTGACTACAGTTCTTTTGTAGGTTAGGTCTCCTGGGCTTCCCACTGTGAAATTTGCATGGCTATTGTAGTTGGCCTTGTTTAGCTCCTGTCTAGGTAGTTATGTTGGTGAAACTGTATGGATGTAGCGTCTGTATATATAATCCTTATCTTGAGATGTAGATTTTTTTCAACTTTTCACTTTTTAAAGAAAATTTACATTGTAAACTATCAGTGTGTGTAGCATTCCAGAACCACTGAAACATTTGCTCAGTGTGAGATTAAATAAATGTGAATGAATAAGTGAACATAGATTAGTAGCTGCAAATATTTGTAAATAGTTGTTTCTGTGTTTACAATATTTACTTATCTCTAGGTTACTCAACTACTCATGAATGAGAAGCAGGAAATTTTAATGAAACAATCAAAAGCACTTATTACTTTAGGTGTAAAAGTACCCTAACAACCCTGAATGTGGTAGTTCAATTAGAGAGAAGGCCACAGAGATATAAATTACTCACTAGAGACTTGGTGAAGCCAAGTAGAAAGTAGATTAGTTTTGTTGTGCTATTCTAGTTGCCTTGCTGAGCAGACGTTCTAGGAAGAAATTGACTAAGTCTTTGGAAATGTGCATAAAGAGCACATGACATTCATTTATACTGTATGCCCAATGGTCATTAAACTACGTAATTTCTAAATGTGGAATCACATATGAACTCACATTTTTACTTTTCTAAGTAAAATATTTTACTTATTTTAAAAATAAATTTTTAATTTTTTAACTTAAAATTTAAAAATTACATGTTTGAGTGTTTTGACAGCATGTATATCTGTACACCTACTGAAGCCTGATGGCCATGAAGATAAGAAGTGCACATTTTAGAGTTACCATTGCAGTGTAGGTGATGGCAACCAAACCGATATCCTCTTGAAGAACAGCCAGTGTTCTTAACTACTGAGCAATATTTCCAGCCCCTAAATTATTACTTATGATTCTTCAATCTAATTTACTAGCATTAACTTATTGTTTTATTCATACCTTAAACAAAGACTGGTTTAAATGTGTAGTCTTTTTTTAAAATCTGTATTCTTTTTGGATTGTTTCATGTGTATGTGTGTGTATGTGTGTGTGCGTGTGCGAGTGTATGCATGCATGTGTGCATGTGTGTGCATGAGGTATAGTTTGTTATCAGTTGTACGGTATTTTTTTGAAATGTCTATATCATCTGTCCTTCAAAAGTGTGCTATTTTCTGTAATGCTTAGGAAGAGATAACTAACTGCCTCTGTTGCTGATACTTTACCTGGGTTTGATAGAGTTTGTTTCATTCCATACTGGAGTAGAATAGTGGACAATCTTTCCTTGAATCAAGTTTTCTGAAGTAATGGTGATTATAATTGTTGAAATTAAAAATAAAATAAAATCTGGATTTGAGTTATTCTTTATTTAATCCTCAACATGTTGGTTCTGTCACCAGAACATTTGGAATTTATTAAATTCTTTCCATTTCTCTCTGAGCATGGTGGCACATGACTTTAATCCCAGCACTCGGGAGGCAGAGGCAGGCGGATTGCTGTGAGTTCAAGGCCATCCTGGTCTACAAAGTGAGTCTAGGACAGCCAAGGCTACACAGAGAAACCCTGTCTCGAAAAAAAAATTCTTTCCATTTCTAAGTATCTCATGACAATAATGTTCATATCTTGAATGGCCTTTGGAAATAATCTAATATTTTCACTCTGATGAGCCGTTAGAAAATGGCTCATTGTCATTTTCTAACATGGATGAGACCTATGAAGCCATTCCTTACAAAGCACTCAACCATTGTTTTCAACCGCAGAGGTCCTTTCTGCAATAGTTTGTTGATTTCAGAATGGATCCTTCTAGAGATCATGTGTTCCAAGCTTTGTTTGTCATCGGACCAATGTTAAAGAGACTTTCAATAGATAAGGCCTCATTAGGGATCACAAAACAGGTGTCCCTTTTACTCTGCAGCTTCCTGTCTTACCATATACTGCTCAAAACCTGCTTCAGGCATGACACAATGCAGCAGGTACAACCTCACCAGAAGTGACAGCATACTGAGTTTTCAGCCTCATATATCTCAGAGGTAAATAAACACCTTCTCTTTACAAATTACCAAGGCTCAGACATTTTGTTACAGAAACAGTAAGTGAGCTGATATACCTTTAATATGTAATGAAACTAAAGCTAGATATGTGAGTCTTTGTGATGGCTAAAATGCAGGGTAATAGGATGGAAATGGAAAGAAGGAATGCATGAATTAGCTCATGGATGCACTTTAGTCTTTCCTTACTCCCAGGCAATAGGAAAGACAGTCTTTCATTATGGACTTGATAAACTACATGTAAGTGCAAACTCTAAAGAAGTGGGCATTTTCTATGCAGCTTTAGTTTTTAGTTTCTGAACTTTGGAGAGCAATATGAGGAAGAGGAATATTGGTGGCAGAAGTGAGATGGATAAGCTGTTTTTAGTAGCTTCCTCAGCTATTGAAAAAGAAAGACGCAATATAGGAAATAACAATTTGAGGTACTGAGGGGAAACAAAAGAAAAAATTTCATATCTTAAATTCTATGTGAGTATTGTCAAGAATATTTTATTTTTTCTAACCCATCGCTTGTCTTACAGTGTAAGTGAAAGGAACAAACTGTACTGGAAAGCACTATATCCATTCTCACTTATGCCTTAATAACATGATTGATGTGTTTCCCTTGGCTGTACCCACATCTTTCTTAAGGGTCAAATAAACACTTGAGGTTGGAAATTCATTAGAAATTATTTCCTAGTGTGGAACAATGGGCACAGCCAGGCAGAATGGAACAAATTAGACATTCGGGATGATTTGTACACTCTGAGTTGTTTTCTATTGCACTTTCAGCTGGGAGGGATTTGAAAAGAAGAAAGTATGTTCCTGCGAGAAACTGAACGTAAACAGCATTTTACTTTATTTGAAATGCTATGATACCATAATAAGAATTTCTTTGATAGTTATTTAGTTTTTCCACTAACAGGCTCCTACAAGACAGATATCTACTCCTGAAAATTACTATTAAAGTAAGAAAATTATGCAACTGTACTAGCAGTCATTTTTGTTGTGGTGATATTTTTGAATGAGAGAAGAAAATACATTATGCTTAATCTGTATGTCTAATAAGATCAGATAAGGACAAAGTGTTCACAGTAAGACTTTGCTAATATTGGCATTTTAATGACATTCTTCTCCTAGAGAAAATTCTGAGTATTTGATAAGTAGAAAATATATATTAACTGCAAAATTATATCAATATTTATCTTATTTTAAAATTTCATACATGTTTTCTTTCATTTGTGACACTGTGGCTGCATTTCACAATCGTGGTTTGTTTGAAGTTTGAATACTCTAAGAATGAACATTTTAAGAGATAATGTGTACAAATAGGTAAGTTGTTTTTAGTAAAAAGTCCATGATTTCTGAGATTATATAAATTTCCTACAGTGTATATTAAGTGTTTCATGTGACATACTGCAGGTGGTTATATGTCAATTTTTATTACCAGCATAAAATGATAGTTTTTCTTGCAGTTTTTGGTGGCTTCTTTGGCATAATACTTGGTGGTTCTTGGCTTGGACAATTACAAAAATATAAGTTTGAGAGAGATTTATTTTTTTGCAGTTGTTTTATATAAAACATGAGCTTGCATGGTCACTGGTGTTACTGACCAATTTGATGTACATTTGCCTGTAAATTTATGTGTGAAAAACACGTTTCCAAAGTAGCTGAGATTTTTTGGCATGGTTTGTTAGCAATAGTAATTTATTAAGTGAACATAATGTTTAAGTTTTTTAAAAGACACATGACTACAACCTATATAAACTGAACATCTAGATAAGAAATATGATACGGGTATTCCAACCCAATTACAGAAGAAACCAAGTTTAAAATGTCCAAAGAAACAACACTACTAGGCCTTCTTTTATTTTTGACACAGATTCCAAGTAATTTATTATTAAAGTATTGAAACAAACACAATCAGAAAATCTTAAAATACCTTTCTCTAGAGCTGAAAAGCATTGATAACTCCTTAAATTTCAACTACATATCAATCTAGGTATAGTAATATTGTCAAGTCATTTAATCATTTATAACAGGAGAATGGTGAGAAATTAACTTAAAATTCCATATAAATCCCTCATAGTTTAGAAAGGTCACGCAATCTTAGAGCATAAGGGCAATACTGGATCGTTCTTACTGGAAGTACAATATCAAAAACAATGAAGTACAATACTGAAAACCAACCAATTAGCCAATCAGAATCATCAAACCAATCCAAGAATCTACAAAATAGTAACTATTCTATATCTATGTAATTGGATAGGAACCACTAATGCAAAGCACCAGGATACTGATAACAGCCGAACTCTTAAGTGATTCTTGGGAACATCTTGTCAAGAAAAAAGACAAAGACCAATGCCTATATAATTTATGATTCATTTAAATGAAATTGCTAGAAAACTTAATATTTAAGATAGTATCTGAATCACTCTTTTTACCTTCATCTCTGACTTATTGACAAAGACACATCATGGGAAATTGGCAATATTTAAAATAAAAACATGGTGATGGTTGTGTAGCTATATACATTTACTAAATTGTTGACTATGCTTAATATGGAGGGCTTTATGGGAATCAAAAATGCTTCGTTATAACTTTCAAATAAATAAGAGTTGGCTGAAGTTGTGCTGTAGCTAAATCACATAAGAAGTATAAATGACTGGAAAGCATATTTCCTACATAACATGTTATAGAAATGGTCATAAACTCTAAGCTTCTCTATTCTGGACTAATATTTCCAGAAGCAGAAAATGGAGCATGGTAACTGAAGTTACAGAAAACATTTGCTGACATCTGCTTCCAAATGTACTCAGCCCTGTGGCTGTGCGATGTCTATAAATACACTGGAAAACAGTCTTAGGTGAAATGGGACCAGTATTAGTTGAAAACACTCAGTGAAACTTTAGCTGTAGCTGAGCATGCATAGACAAGAATTAGAGCTGGTGCAGGCCATATCACTTGCTTGAAATAGTGAAAATAAATTCTTCATGTGAAAATAATACCATCTTCACAAACACCACATACAGTGCCCACAACTCCAATTAGAAACCAACAAGCCATTCTGTGAACATAAAATATGACCTGTTCTCTACCCCCAAATGCAACTGGTCAGAAACAAAAGGAATCACAGATATTTTCAGAGTGGTAGAAAAAAAAGTGCTAAATATCTCAATAAAATTGCAACTCTGCATAAACTGATTCAATATAGAAAATAAATGTAAGATAGGCCTGGTAATGTAGCTTTGTAATCTCAGCTACATAGAAGGTTGAGGCAGGAGGATTACTTGTGTCATAGAATGAGTTCAGGACTAGCCTGAAATTTTCAGTGAGACCTAGTCCCAAAAAAAAAAAAAAAAGACAAGGACCTACAGTTAAGTGGATGATTAAGGTCCTTTTTGAGTCCACAGTGATGAAAAGAAAATGTGTTTGTGTTTCAGAGTTGCACTTCTATCCATTGGGAAATGCTTGAATTATTTCAATAAAAACAGACAAAAAATGATATATTCTTGCCCTGGAATATCTAGGTGCAACACTATGGAGCAGGTCAGAAGATTTTGTTTTCTTTTGTGCCTTCTTACTCTGTTTTTTTTTTCATATTAATATAAAATCCAATAAAATGTTATGACAATGCTTGCACTGTTATTTGGCATTTTCCGAAGAGCATATGGTAAATAAGAAGTGTGGAGTTTCCCGAAGCACCAAGCTGGGGACCAAGGCTCTATTTTTTTACTGGTCCCATGTGAGACATTTCTCCATGCCAAAGTACCCCTTGTACCTGCATGCTGAATGGTTTAGGATATGACTAAATACTTTGCACTTTTTCTTTTCAAAGTGAAGCTACAGGAGTTTTCTAGAAGCTATAGGATTTACTGAAGAGAAAAATGTTTTTTTCTTTTTTTGTATTAGAGTCAGTTGGTGTCACAGAAAAAGCTGGCACAAAATAAATGTCGGAGTTGCAAACTGTACCCAAAAGATATTTCATAACTCTAGGGATTCTTCATATGCTAGAACCTTTGAACAATAAAATGTAAGACAGGCAGATCTGAAAATGAAGCAAAATACCAAAGCCACGAGGGCTGTCAAAAGCACATGTTATAAAGTGCATAACAAATGTTCATAATAAAAATTGTTCCAAAGCTTTCCAGCTGCTTCTTAAATTCCTCTTTAAGCCCTTCTATGTGAGAAAATAAAAAGACAAGTGTTCTGATACATATTTAAAATCCAGACAATTGGGCAAATTTAAGTTATGCATAGTGTGATGGACATAAAATGGCTTGCAGTTTGGCTTTTCTCAAAGAAGAACAGGTAAAGAGAGTAAAATCAATCTAACAACCACCCTCGGAAAAGAATGACGGACTGAGAAACTGTTGGTACCATGTCAGTTCTCTATAAGTCGCCTAGATGTTCACTTTTTGAGAATGCTTGAATACCTAGGTTACCAGACATACCAACTCTTTCTGTGCTAAGTCCATGACTGTTTATGTTGTAGTTCATGCTTTATGTCCTGTGCCTTACTTCTCAAGTCTCAGAATACTTGTTGTGACATACCAACTGTATATGAGCATTTTGACTTGTTTTACTTTTAGTTAAATAAATGAATTGTCTGCTTCTGGCTAAATCCCTTCAATTTTAACATAACAGTAATTGTGGATCATATAAAGCTAGATCCATGTTCCACGATGAAAGAGGAAAATAATCTTTGTTCCTCTTTAGTGGTGTGTGTGTGTGTGTGTGTGTGTGTGTGTGTGTGTGTGTGCGTGTGTGTATGTGTGTGTGAGTGTACATTTGTGTGTGTACAGGTACAAGCATGTGTATGTGTCCTATGTGCTAATGCCAGAGGTGAAACTCTTGCATCATCCTGAGGTAACCTGAGGTATACTGTGTACCTTTTTTGAGACAAAACCTGAACCTCACAAGTTATTTCAGGCTAGCTTGACAGTGCACTCTAAGCATCCTGCCTCTACCACCCAGCAATGGGATTAGGCATCCCTACCATTACAGCTGAGGGGTTGGCATGGGATTTGGGGATAAGACTTAATTATTCGTGCTTCAGAAGCAAGTAATTCACTGATGGAGAGGCAAATAATTCACTCTCTCTGTCTTGTGTCCTAAACAGTAACTTCTTCTTTATTCATACCATAAAAATAAGAAGGATGGATTTATGTCTTGGAGTTTCTATTGCTGCAATGAAACATCATGACCAAAGCAGTTTGGGGGAGGAAAGAATTTATTTCAGCTTATGCTTTTAGGTGACAGTCCATGACTTAGGGAAGTAAAGTAGAAACTTAAATGAGGTAGGAAAGTGGAGACAGGAGCTGATGCAGAGGTCATTGAGGGACGCTGCTTACTGGTTTGCTCCCCATGCCTTTCTCATGAACTAGGACCTGCATCCCAGAGAGGATAGAACCCATGATGTGCTGGGCCTTCTCCCGTCAATCACTAATTAAGAAAATGTCCTAGAGACTTGCCTATAGCTGGATCTTATAGAGATATTTCCTTTATTGAGGTTAACTCCTCTTGGGTGGCTTTAACTTCTGTCAAGTTGGCACAAATCATCCAGTACAATGCCACCTTGTCAACACCCAAACACATCACTGTTCAGCCACACTTTCTTTCCCATTCGTCCCCAAGCTATCTCACACTAAAAACACAACTAAGTTTAAAAGGAGAGGGTATTCCAAAGGTCTTGTATAAATTTGGTGTGCTGCCTGAAGTGTAAAAGAAACACCTAGAATCAAATGGCTGAGAAGGTTCTTGCTGTACTGAAGCCCACGAGTGGCTCCCATGACAGAACAAGTGATCATGGACTGCTTGGCTCTAAATGGGACAGATATCCCACCTCCTCCAAGATCAGAGAACAAATCAGAAGACACGGTGGAAAGTATTAAAGAGCAGAGGAAGGAAAGGAGAGCAACACAGAGTATCTTCTGTATTGGACACAGCCATTGCAGTCATAAACTTGCTGCTGTTGTTCTTGTCCTTGCAAGACCTGTAAGGGCTGCACAAAATCTGGCCTGTCAACATCTCATCAAGGACAAGAGGAGGGGCCCATGAAGACCTAACCCTAATTGACCAATGATGGGCAGTTAATGGCTGTTAATACAGGGAATGTCATCTTTTTGGTTAGGTTCCAAGATAACATATCCCCAACTCACTCATGCAAGGGCAAGAAACTATAACTAAACTCAGTGGGCTGGGCTGTAAATGTGGCTCAGCAGTTAAGAGAGCTTGCTGATTTTGCAGAGGACATCAACTGGACAGCTCATACCCACCTGTGCTTGCTGCTCCCAGGCTCCAAGTGAGCTCCTCTGGCCTCAGAAGCCACTCATACACATGCATGTACACATAAAAATTGAAACATGGAAGGTAAATTTAAAATAACCGAGGCATGGGTGCACACACACACAAAAACAAACACACACACACACACACACACACACACACACACACACACACACACACAGACTATAAAAGTTGGAAGGAGACCTGTTGAGAAGCAGAGGTCTAGCAGAAGAGGTAGAGGGATTAAGTAGGTGAATTGTCTAAAAATGACTAAAAGTCATTAAATGTTTGAAACTCTCAAGCAGCAGAAAATTAGAAATAGTTAGCAATAAACTCAAGTAAAATGAATCAATAAAAGTCATGTTCTATAGTAGAAGTTAGTTCTAAAAAAATTAATATTTGAAAGGGATAACTCTTGTTTCATGATGTTTTATTTTTTTATTCTCATTCATTGGTTGGCTTGCCACTTTTAAGGAAAAGACATTTAATGGGCTGATGTGAAGGGAGTTTTTATTAGTTCAGCCCTCTGTAAGCATCCTCATGCTCCATTAACGCCCTGTATTGTGGAGAACTGCATTCCTTAAATTGTGCATCTTTGAATATAAACTCAAGACAATAGTAAGTCATCTCCTGACTGTTGGATGAGCAAATGTAGCACGTACACTTATGAGCTAGGTGAAGTGTGTAATTAGGAAACACATTTCTATATGGCTTATTAGGTCACAAAACAGTCATTGATATTTGAATAATTATAAAAGGATGATAATATTTTATAGCAGTTAAAGTGCAAGTTTGAGATTTCAGGACTGATAAAATTATACTTACACTAATAATTCTTAATGTCAGAAATATAACACGTAACACCTGAAATAAATGAGGTGTAATAGGTTGAGTTTAGCTAAGAATCTATTCAATTATCTGCTGAGATGATAAAATGACTGGCAAAATGCAATTGGACTTTCTATTGTATTTATATATAATGTTAGGGGAAAATCAGAATCTTTGTTTTTGCTTATGTTTCAGTAAACTATATATTTTGAAAAATATTTTAACCCTAAAAAACCAATGTAACTCTCTCTGTCTCTCTCTCTCTTTCTCTCTCTCTCTCTCTCTCTCTCTCTCTCTCTCTCTCTCTCTCTCTCTCTCTCTCTCTCTTTGTGTGTGTGTGTGTTAATATATTTGTGTAAGCTTGTATGTGAAGGCATATATTTGCTACTTACATCTTTGACTGTCAGTCCTCATGTTCCATCTTGCTTAGGAATGTTTTTTGTTCTTTGTCACTTTGCTATTTGTACTAATCTACCTGGCCTGCAATTATCCAGAGATGCTTCTGTCTTTGCCTCTCCTGTGGCCATGGACCAGTGGGATTATAGACACCTTCCATGCCCAGCATTACATGGTTTCTGGGAATATAAACTCATGTCTTTATTTTTGTGGGGCAAAGATTTTTACCCACTGAGCCTCTTGGCAGTCACTGACCTAGTTTTTATCTTATCAGTACATCAGACCAATACTGTGTCTAACTAAATGTATGTGACCTGACTTATCGAAGTGGAGCTTCGACATCAACTGGGGAAACCGAGGCAGGTCATAGGTACGGTGGCTGGCTGGTGACACTGCAGATTTCTCTTAGGGCAACTTTCCATGCTGGAACTGATCGCTACTGGCAATGGCTTCTACTGATGGTGGCAAGTGTCTATAACAGAAAGGGAAAGAAGGAGAGAAAACAACCCGCCCGCCCCCCACCCCCCTGCCTCTCACAAACACACACTAGATGATGAGGTAAAAAAGACTACAGCTAGATTTCAACAAGTTTCTTCTCTCAAGTTTCTCTTACTTTACACATTCATGTACATACATGGATACATGTATATACATTTTGGTGATTGGAAAAAACTCCAAAGAGAGAGTTCCAATAACCTTATATAGATGTGTGTACACACACACACACACACACACACACACACACACACACACACACACACACACACACACACCTTTGTGGACGGAAAAAAGTATTCTAACAACTGTAGTATTTTTTCCCACATCTTATATATCCCAGCAAGATCTTCCAAGCAGCACAAAAATCACAATGTGTTTATATTCTATATCTCCTTAAGTGTTTGATTACAATAAGTTTACATAAGAAAAACATATTCCTCAATACTGTCACAGGATCAAATGTTTTATGTATTGTGGGTGAGAAACAAACATGAAAAACTAGTTATTTCCAAGAACCCATATACATTTGTAACTAAGCAACTTGTTATATATTAACAAAGTATAAACAACCAAGATAATTTCTCAGCCAGCTTTTCTTTATTGGCAAGCTGTAATCTGTGGTTTCAAAGAAGGAATCTACTAATTTAAAAAGTAATCTTATAACAATCTAAAAAGAATCACATCTCTAAACTTCTATAAAAAAAATCAGCCATCTCTACTTTAAATCCAAAAGTGGTCATCTACTTATTAACATGTTTTATTAAGTCATATCAGGAAACTGAGGGTAAAATAAGTAGAAGAAATTAGTCATTTAGAAATCCAGCTTCAGTGAGATTCACATGAGCCAGTGCTAATTAGGGAATTGTCTTTGCTCACCAACCACAAAACGTCCCTAGCTTTATTATTAAGAGTGTACATTTTCTTAACCCAAATTTTACCCTAAGATTTTTTTTTTTTTTTTTTTTTTGCATCGGAGCCAATAGCATAAACATCTTTACCTAACCTTGTTAAACAATCTATTTTTCCAAATTCTTTCTAAGGGTAATGATCATTGTTAGCAATCTACATCTGTAGGTTCTTTTCAAGGGTGGTGGTTGAGTTATTAATCTGCTCCAGCAGCAATGCCTGAAATAGATCAAACATTGCTCTTGAGTATGCCAATGATACTGCCTGTGAGGGCCTGGAAGCCTTCTTTGAGTACACAACTCATATATTAAGGGGATTATGAGGACTGCAAGGGTAACAAGCAGAGCTGTGCTCCATAACAGCATGAAGTCCTCAGGACACGTAGTTCTAGGGCTTATGCCTTGCTGAGACACACCCATCATGGGTATGCTAACCTGTGGGCAATATTCCATGAGTTCTAGAGCTATTTGGCTGTTTCTCCTGCACATCTCCCAACACTGACCACTTTTCTTTAATCAGATTTCCACTTCACCTGCTTAAGCAACCATGTTTTATAATTGGATTGCTGTTGCTCCCCACTTGCTGGCTGTGTAGGTTCTATGTCTTCTCTTCTTCATTATTTAGTTATCAGGCTAATCAGCCATTAAAATAGTACTTCAACATGGCCATTCCTTATTGTTCTTGTGTGAAGATTTTCCTTAAGTCATGTAGGACTCTCGGCTCCTCACCTGGGCAGCATAGGAGAGCTGGTGCTGGTGGCATAGGTGCAGGAGAGCTGGCAGGCTGACCAACTTTGCTACCATCTAGGCCAAGATTTGGGGCTTTGAGTTAGCTCACCCCAACACCTGCCCCGTCTACGAGCTGCTAGAGGATGTGATAGGGCCTGTCCTGTAGAACCAAAGATGCAGATTCACCATGATTCAGGACAACAGTAGCATAGTTGAGAGGAGTTTTGGTTAAGCTTCCATATTGATGGTGTAGCAGAAGCCAGAGGTCTCGAAACCAGACCAATGAGTCATTGCAATGAACATTTGCAAGTAAAGCTGTTTGGGCAAAAGGGTATACTGCATAACATTCCTTGACACACCACAGTTTCCACAGTGAGATGATTTTGAAAAAATTTTAAATTTAATTTAAATTTAGTTTTTAAATTTCCTTTTGAGAGGGAGATTACAAGGGTGAAGAGCTGCAGGACTGCAGAAAGTGGGATTGGGGTACCTGATGTGAAATTCACAAAGGATCAATAAAAAAGTATGTTATAAAAACTTTTAAATTCAAAAGTAAAAAACAAAACAAAACAAAAAATCCCCCAAAACCCATGTAGTGCTAGTGTCACAATTTTGGAAGCAAATTATGGAACATACTTGGAGATAGCCAGCTTCAGAGCAAATGTTTTCTGAATACCATGGTTTAATTTCTTTCAGAAATCTTGTGAGGTATCTCTAACTGGACTCATGGATTCCATCACACAATGAGATGCTGGGGTCTCACTCAATAGGAAAAAGAGAAAGCTGGAATCTGAGGATAGAAATCTGTTACCTCAAAGCCCCTTAGCTTTCTTCTGGATAATTAGAAACGTGAGACATAAGTCAAGCAGTGAGGATTACTCTGGACTAAAGCATCTCCTCCCCTAATTACCAATAGGTAGACAGTGTTTGCCCATATCAGCCTTCTCTGAGAGAGTCTCTTGGAGGAGGTACAAAATCATAAGCAAAGAGCTGCCTGAGAAACAGCGAAAGAATCTTTCCCTGTTTCACTTGCCCCTATTTACTGTCAGGTGAGCACATTACTGTGTGATAAGGCACAAGCCTGCCATGCTGTTAAATCATTTCACTGCTCCCAGGCTTCTCTTGAAAGAACGAATGTTCCTTTCTCTCTGCCATTTGGTAGCACCGGCTATTATCTCAGCATTGTGGCTGGGACAGAGTTCAGCTTCCATGACAGAGTTCAGCTGCTAATCCGCCTCCCCTGCTGTTGCATCTTAAAAACTTTCTCACATTTCAATAGCTACATTAAGTTTTAGAAAGGATAATGATTTGGCAGCAGATTCTGTGTTCTATGGAGAAATTAAAAAAAAAATAGGGATATTTATAAGTATATAATACTGTTCTAAAACCATCATGTGTATGGAGGGCGAGATAAGACAAACAAAATAAAAGCCAACCCAAAAAATAAAAATAAAAATAAGCCCCCATACCAAAACAAAAATCACTCAGAATTCCCCCTGAGTGCCCACTGAGAGCATCTCTTCTATCCAATAGCTGCTAGTCTGACATTAAGAACATGATGCATTCCTATCTTAATAGTTTGTGTCCTGACTCTCTATAGATCATAAGTATTTTAAAAAATTGAGAATTTCAAACATAGTTATATATGTTTTGATCAAATCCAGTTTCCACTCCTCCAAGTCCTCCCAAATTTATTCCACCACTCCCTGCTCCCATTTTCTGTTTCTTTGTTTCAAAAGTCATTTCTGTTTATTATTGTTGTTCTTTTTTTTTTTTTTTTTTGTTCCTTACTGATTCTCTTCCCACAGAATACTCTGCCTAATGCAGGGGGCATTATTAATTAAATAAGGATGCCTTGGAGACAAGCATGATACTAGGCAGTTGGTAATGAATTAATGGTACCTTAAATAATGCAGATACATTAAATAAATGTGGGGTTCATAATTCAGATTGAACACAATGCATGCAAAATCGTTATGCTGTTCTGAATAGTGTGTAATTAAAAACATTGTTTATTTCTATAATTTTCTATATAATTTTGTACTTCTTTTAACAAAAATGTGTGTGTGTAAACACATTATATGCATATGTATGTGTATGTATATGTATATCTATATCTATATGTATATATAGGCATGTGTTAAGGCCCATCTACTGGAGTATGACAGTTTCACAGAGGGGTATATATCTGAAGAGGTAAGATGGAGTAGCCGTCAATTACCCTCTAACCGAGTAGTGCGACCTCATGCGACCATAACCCATCCATAGTGTCATTTTTCTTGCTTGATTTTGTAAAGGGCTTATACACACAGTAACACATGTGAATTCATTTCTGCAATGGCATTGTCACGTCTGGCAAATACTATGTCAGCACATACATTCCATATCTGGGGCAATCTTTTCCCCTCTACAAGTCTTTGATACATTGAACTTTCAGAAGTGTTGCCACTTCTCTAATGAGAGGCGTGCCCTGAGCCATATTTATGGGACTTGTAATTTCTGCTTAGTTTTCCTTGATCTTCCTTTGTGGGGTTTGTGCTACTGACAGCTGCTACTAAGCCCAAAGATTCCTACTGCTATGATAGAGCTCTATGACCAAAAGCAGCCTGATGGTTCACCAGGAGTTCTGCAGGGACTGAATGCTTATGAATCTGAGCCCGGTTGCATTTCTGGGTCATGGAACACCTTCGCTGAACTTACCATCTTCATATGATCATCTTCACAATGACGTGTTTGGATTCAGAACCTCTCTGCCCAGCTTCCCTATTCTGAGTTTCTCCATGATGCTTTCAAGTGTTCAAGGCTTCTGCTTTTCTTGAAGTTTCTGTTCTTTATTTCAAATTCAATTTTCTTATCTTCCATGGAGAAACTTTGGGATTTTTAACACGTTTCTGATAGCCTTGAAGAAAAGCTTATATATTGTCATGACCAGTAACTTAGCTCAGAGATCATCTATAAGCACTTAAGGAAATTGTCCTCATCATAGTTACTCTAAGAGAGCTAAGATGCTTCATTATAATCTGCATCTAATTACTCACCATTTTGACTAATTTAAAGAAAAATATTCTCCAGTCTCAAAAAGGATCATGACAAAAATATAGTTACATTTTCTATAACCCATAGTTTTTTATTCAAGACACTAGCCTATGCTCATGTCACTATGGCTAAGATACATTCTGCAATAGGATATATTCATTCCTCCTTAACCACTTCTTAAATAATAGCTTCTACATATCAACATTTTTTATACTTCTTCAAGCAAGTTATGGTTGTGATTGCTTCTATTTAATGAGTATCTATGTATGTCTTTTAAATATATATAATATATTAACATCTCATTATAGCTTCTTTAAGATGATGTTCCAGTTTTTACTCTCTAAACCATATCTATTTACTTATTTATATCTTAAATAAGATATATATTATATATATATTATATATATACACACACTCACATTTTATGGCTTTTCTTTTAAATGTGTGCATATGTATGTATGTATCTATCTATTTATATATCTATCATCTCTCTCTATATATATATATATATCTAGAGAGAAATAATAATGGTAACACCATTTATTCTGCTGTGTTTATAGGTTTATAGATATTTCCATTCTTCATTGTTCTAGTCTTCTCTATATCCTTCTGTCTCTCTTTCACTTGCTTATTTCATTTTAAAATATTAACCTTATTCAGAATTTATAGAAAAATTATAACAAGGTCAGACAAATTTCTTTTTTATTTATTTATTTATTTTTATTAATTTATTCTTGTTACATCTCAATGTTTATCCCATCCCTTGTATCCTCCCATCCCCCCCCCATTTTCCCATTATTCCCCTCCCCTATGACTGTTACTGAGGGGGATTACGTCCCCCTATATATTCTCATAGGGTATCAAGTCTCTTCTTGGCTACTTGCTGTCCTTCCTCTGAGTGCCACCAGGTCTCCCCCTCCAGGGGACATGGTCAAATGTGAGGCACCAGAGAACGTGAGAAAGTCGTATCCCACTCTCCACTCAACTGTGGAGAATATTCTGACCATTGGCTAGATCTGGGAAGGGGTTTAAAGTTTACCTCCTGTATTGTCCTTGGCTGGTGCCTTAGTTTGAGCGGGACCCCTGGGCCCAAATCTGCCTATCATATTGTTCTACTTGTAGATTTCTAGGACCCTCTGGAGATGGCTCAGTGGTTAAGAGCGCCGCCTGCTCTTCCAAAGGTCCTGAGTTCAATTCCCAGCAACCACATGGTGGTTCACAACCATCTATAATGTAAAAAAAAAAAAAAAAAAAATCAGACAAATTTCTTTACTCAGAATTCTTCAGGTTCAAACACTGCCTCTAACTTAAGAGTCCACAAGGGTATATATTACATAATGACTTTAGCATGTATATTATGGTTTGTTTATGGAATTCATACCTAATGGTTTACTCCTCAGAACAGTGTTTTTATTTTCTCTCACCTTAAATCCTAAGATTGTAAACATAATTCCTTGAATTAATTTCACAAAATTTTTGTCATCCTCTTTTTTTTTTTTTTCCTTTGGGGGGAAAAAGGGTTTATTTTTTTCCTCAGGAGAAGAAACAGAAGTTAGGGAAAACATTTTTACAACCCACTTGGTTCTAACCCTTTCGGCAACAGCTGTTAAAAATGTTAGTGGCTCAACCAAAAAATGAAGGTGTTCATCCACGTACAACGCACATGGATGACGCTTGGAGACTTTTCCCTGAGACAAGTGAAAGACAGATTTGCTGAGAGCCATCTTTCCAAGCAGCCCTCCCCCTTCACTATCCAGCCAGTCAGCACTCCAGACCACGTTCCTCTTCTCCCTCAATTAAGCCTGTTTCCGAACCTCTTGAGCTCTCAAGTCTTCACAGCCCCATACCTAAGAGACCTTCAGCACTCACACCTAGTGAACTGGGAAGTCAGGCTCCTAGCAAACAAACCTTCCGTGACTGGACACGGGAGACTAACCTTTAGTCACTTTAACCTAAAGGGCTCTAAACTACATAAAGTGCTTTTAAGTCCAAAAGAGATAAACATAAATTAGTAGCTTATGGATCAAGGAGGATAAATACGTGGGTGCCAACAGCCCCAACGAGATGACGCTTTGGCAGGGCGCCTCTTCCCTTACATTCTTAGTCATTGGAATCATGCCTATTTTTATCTGCAGTCCTGACTAAAGGTCACATTTTGAGGCTAAGTTTTCAAATCACCCTAGCTCCAACACCTTCCGTTTACCAGTGGCTTTCACACATCCAAGGTTCTAACAAAAACTATCGTTCTCTAACTTAAAGAGAGTACATTTGCACTGGGAGCAACTGCAGATACAGCTATGCAGCTCACTACAACTTCTGAAATTCCCTAAGGAATTTTGATAAAGTAACAATGGAAAAGATGCCAGTCCAGGAATGCCCCTACCTGTTACTGTTGGTCACAAAGCTCAGAGAGGAAGTAGTACTCCCTCACAAAGAGAAAGTTCTGCCAACTGACAGGGTGGGAGGGAAATTGTTTAGGTTCCCATTTGTCATCCTCTTGTATCAACAATGATTTTCTTCCTTTTCTTTGGTTACTAACTGAGTTCCAGAGGGAGACGGGGAAGGGAGACGGTAAATACAGTAAAGAGAAGGCAGGAAAAGGTGGTACGGAGAAAAAGGAGGGAGGGGAGGTACATTTATAGCTAAAATCTCATCAACTAGCATTTCTGAATTGTTTCAATAATTGTTTTTTGCTTTTGTTTTTGTTTTTGTTGTTTTGCACTCTTTGTTTCTGTGTCTCTCAATTGAAAGTCCAACACATATGGCAGGAATGCCAATACATATTCCACACCATTCTTTGTCTTTCCATATTTGCATCATCCCACTGAGATCACTTCCTTTGCCCAGTGATAAAACTTTAATGTTCACACATATGATGGACTTTGCCCAGATTCTGAGAGTTTCCATATCACTTTATGAATATTATTTTCTCATTCTAGATTTTCTTGTTTCACATAATTTTGTCTCTGTATTCCTTTAATGAGCCAAGATTGATATGCATAAGAAGAGGTGTCTGCATTTAAATTGATCTAATTTCTTTACTAGATCATGTTTATGATTTTCCAGCAGGAGATAAATAAATGAGTAGGTTACTATCTTTTTAGATGCTCTTTCAGAGAATGGCTTATTTGTATATGGTGTACTGCTGGATAGTAATTAATAAAAATACTGTAAACATTCCACTGGATTATTATTTTTATATTAGATACATTTGATCCCAAATACTAATGTGTTTATCCTAGGGCACAACAGTTTTTAAATCCCTAAACTACATATATTTACTTCCTCTTGGTGATCACTAAATCTTCAAAAGACTCACCAAACTCTCATTTCCTGGATTTTGATGTACTGCCCATACCTGAAAAAAATAATACAAAAACTTATTTTAAGGTTGACACTTCATAAAAACACTTCTTTAATATATAATAATGGACACCTGTGATGCACTAGAAGTCTAGCATACACTTTAACTTAGTTTTAGATAATAAAATATTAAGTGAATTTCTTATAGACATTCTTATTTGATTCATAATCATTTCAATATAGTCCAATATTCATAGCTAGGTATATTTTTTCTTCTTTTTGGAGGCTAAACTAGAAATACACTTGATAGACAAATCTTGGGATACTTCACAACCTGTGCTATTTTTGTGGGATTGATAGATTTCAAGTTGTCTATACAGTCAGATCACATACTACCAGATGTCACTATGTCACTGGTGTCAAGACAAGAAACTGATGTCTATTAAGAAAAAAATGTACAAGCATGCAGGCTGAGCATATTTTGAAGAATTCTATTATTTTGTGTTTCAAAAATTGTATTTTTGCATTTTCCACGGAAGAAATTTGCAAAATAGATTTTTATAGACTGCTTAAAATGTAAGTTTATTTTCTAATGATCATCTTATATTTTCTCCAATATACCAAACTTAGCTTTGTTAACTGTTATTTTGAGTTGGAGCAAAATATTATGTCAGTATACTAATATCTAATTAAAAAGAGATATATGCTTCAAACTAACATGTAACTGTACATGTAACTTTTGTGAGCAGAAATTTGAATGCATAATCTGTGTTTACTCTTAACTCTCTGATTATATATTGCTTATATCTGTGGATTCAAGTTACTGATGTGAATACCAGTTTAAAAATAAAAACAAACAAAACCTAGTGAAGAAAAAAGAGACAAACATTGAAAATAAGCATTTTAGGTATACTTTGAAACACAATACATAATTTAGTAGATATTAGTTAATGTAGAAGTAGAAAACAAGCAGGAAAAGAAAAGGAACATTTCCTGTGAATCAATGGTTCATATTTAAAGTGAAAATTACATTTTTGGGCATCATTTCCATTGGTTTCACACATTGCAATTAAAATCACACAGCATATGTTTTAACTTCTTTCTCTTATAAAAATAATCTTATACATTCAATAAAAATAGATTAATGAATCTCTCAAGTTTCATCAGAGAAATCGCTCTTCGTGGTAGATGCTGAGTAATACTGCAGAGAATAAAAAACTATGAAGTGATCAAGTCTCAATGAACATTTACATTGTACCCTGTCCCTACAAGGCTCAGGGAACTTCATAAAAGAGGGGACAGGAAGACTGTAGGTCATAGGTGGTGGGTTTCCCTGGTAAGACTATTTGTTACACATGACAGTACAGTTGTACAGATGATTTCACAGATTAGACTTCACACACACACACACACACACACACACACACACACACACACACACACACACACACACAAAGATCGAGACAAGCAAAATCACACCAGGGAAAATGGAGGATATCATGAAGTTCTGCACCTAGTGAGGAGGAATAGGATGTTGATGACTAATAAGAGAGAAATTGTTACTTTTCATCTAGGATGCTGACCCTAAGGAGCTATCAATACTCTAATAGATTGTACTACATTCATGCACATGTATGTAGCACTAAAAGACTCAATGGCTATTAACTTGAGATACATAGATGACAGACAGACAGAGAGACAGGCAAACAGATGAACGGGGCGTGGGGGAGGGGGAGAGAGAGAGGCAAAGAGAGACAGAGAGACACAATATGCATAATAAGTTAGAAATGAAGAGGGTCAAAAAGGAATTAGAAGAGAAAGAATGTAGGAGAGGCTGAGCCCATATACATTTTGTGAATGCATTAATTATTAAATAAAATATTTAATTAAACTGTTTGGAGTATTCGTTGAAATGAATCCTCTTATTTATCTATAAATGATCCTTGAAACTTTGAATTTTGTTACTAATTATCCATTAGATATGTTAAGAGATTATCTCTGACTTGCAAGCTAGTTCAAATTTTTAAAATGTGTTTTATTGGGCCTCAAGTTGCCTTATACAAATACACTAGTTGTGCTGAGTTCGTTAGCAAAAAGAATACTTCCAAACTTTAGTGATGTCTTTCCTCAATGTCTACTGTTGTATACTCTCAAAATTCTCCTGAATCCAGTTCCCTGTTGCTCAGCAAGGTTGCAGCTATAACGTAACTTTGTGGTGTTTGGATGCTACCTCTCCACACAAGGACCACAGTCATGAGGCTTCTCTTGTCTGTTTTCTTAAGGGACATAGTCCTATTGTCATGCGCAGAAGTCATTTGAATGTAGTCAGTAGAGTTTTATAGTTGTTCATGGGGGTGTTTTAGTGTAGTACCAGTATTTCTTATAAGATAAAAATAACCATACATTATTAATATTAACAAAAGTAATTTTTGCAACTACATTATATCATTAAATTTATTTTTACTTCTGAATAAATGTGACTCTGCTAACTTGTTTTAAAAATAATCAAGTCTGGAACAGTGGGTAGACATAACCTAACTGGAGGAATAGAAAGGGGCATCTATTTAAGACGGAATGAAGATAAATACAGAAAAAAAAGGAGGAAGATAAATAACATTAAAGTGTACAAAAAACTCATATATATATATATATATATATATATATATATATATATATATATATATATATATATATATATATATATACTTTTTCATTTGGGCAGACAATGTTCTCTCCATGAATAAAAGACCCCTAAGGCCAGGAATAAGGAGCCCTTTTTTGGGTGGTTGTTAAGGATCTTCCAAGAGACTCCAAAATACTTCCAGTATTTCTATTACTTTCTGTTGCTCTTCAGAGATGGAAGGGAACTTCCTATTGCTGAGGATCCTAAGTACTCAGACACAGGGTCTAGAAACTACTGATTTAGAAATGACCTGATTGCTTCCTTCCTAAAGACTAGCTTTTTATGGTACCGAATACTAGTATGCTACCAAAGGAGGGCAGCAACCAACAGTTCTACACAGTTATGAACTATATGAAACACAATAAATACCAGCTTGGTACAAACTCTAGGGTTGCACAATAGCACACACCTTGGTAGAAATCCAGAACATTCCACTAAAATTTAAGATCCGCAACAAGAAAGGAAACCACCTAATGCTGGAAACCTTGTCTACTACTGAGCTAGTGAAGTTGTGAATCTTGGAAAAGAATTTATAACTATTACCTTATTAGTCCATCACAATCCCTACCTACACTCTATATATTTGTTTTTATGCTGATATATAAATGTAGTCTTAACCCCTCATCAAGAAAACCTTCATATGCAACAGACAGACACCATTACAGACAATCACAACCAAATTAAAATGCAAAGTTGTAGAGCTCATTACGGATGGATGTACTGAAAGCCACTCCCACCTCTGAGGCCAGGAAACATTACAGGAGAAGAGGCAGAAAGACTGTTAAAGCCAGAAGATCAGGGAGTTTGGTTTATTACTGTGTCTCCTAGTGGTATCAGAAGTTACTACCATACAATTTCACCAATATGACTGTGTAAACACGAGCTGAACAAGAACACAAAAGGATTACAAACAATGGTAATGCTGAGAGTGGGAGAAATAGTCTCCTCCAGAGATGAGAACAGCAATTGGTTTCCTAATACTAAATTATCTAGCCTGAAAGCATACTGAGGGTAACACTACACAGACTGGGTAGGTTGCATTTGGAAATGTAACATTTCACTTTAAAAGGCCATAAAATGTAAAGACAGAAGATAACTAAATGGGAGGGTTTTGAGGAAGGAAAATGAAAGGAGAAATGTAATTATATTATAATCTCAAAAATGAAACAAAAAATCAAGTTACCTCAGATAAATTTCATTCCTTTAATTGAAGAGAGGCTAATATAGAGACCCATAATTGGTCAAAGTGCAGAGATTAAATGCTTATTCAGAGTTCAGCCTTAAGTTGGACGTTTATATCAGATTTCTTTCTCCTAAGAGAATATCAAATGTAAATACTCTTTTTATTTCCTCAGAGGAAGAGATGAGATTAAAGCCTAACCCAGAAACTGAACTGCACTCAGCTGAATTGCACTGACTCTGAACTCCACTGTACTGTCTCCATGAACTTTCCTGGTCTCTCTCTGCACTGTTCTTAGTTTCTCTTTCCCTGATTGTTCCCCTAGAATTGGGAGTATTCTGTCTCTGACTCATTCTGTCAAATCTTTAATTCATCACTTTGCTTGACTCTTAATTAGATGGCATTCTTTGTGATTAAAGGTGTGTACTAAATTCCATTCGGAGGGATTGAAGGTATGTGGTGTCTATATTCCCGCTAGAGGTATTAGGAGAGTGTATTCCAGCCAGAGAGATTAAAGGTGTGGCCAGAGGGCATGTGTGTATTCCAGCTGGATCACACTGACCTAGAAGGTCTTTGGATGTAACTGCAGCCATGTTGCTAGATTAAAATTCATCTACAGACAGGGAATAATAGAATAATGGTCAATGCTACAAAATAAGATCTTCCTGACAAGGCAGGGTTATTGTAATTATAAATACGCAACAACTGCGGTTGTCCACAAAAAAAACCTACAAAAGACCAAGACAGTCAGCTTTTTAGCTTGGGATGGGAGAGACTCAGCAGATTGCACTGCTTGATGACTACTGATAGTTGGTGGCTTCTTGGGGAGAAACAGTTGTTTTTTTCAGTATTGTGGCCCTGGTGGATAGCCCATGCTGCAGTGGGTGATCCTACAACCACGTGAAGATAAGCAACACCCATTGCCTAAGCAGATTTTTAAAAGCTTTTCAGCCATTGAATTTAATCATTTAAGAACTCTCCCTTTGTTTCACATCTCAATTTTTAATTGGATTGCTTCTTTTCTTGAAACTTAGTTCTTTGGGCTATTATATACTAAATTTCTGTCAGATGTGCAGTCAGTAGAGATTACTTTTCCCATTCTACAGGCTTACCACTTTGCTATATAATAGATTTTTAGTTTTATGAGCTTTCATTTGTTGTTGGTCTTGTTGCCTGTTTTATCAGAGTCCTGTTCAGAATGTTGTGTCAATGAGTTCAACCTTATTTACGCCTTCTCTGTCAGACTCAAGGTATTAGGTCATATGCTGAGGTCTTGATCCAAGTGGAGCTTTAGTTTTAGATTCATTATAGAAGAATTCAGGGTGAGAAGAAGGACAAACTAAAAATGCATTGATACCTTACCACCATTACAATGGATAAGACCCAAAACAAAATAAATAAACAAACAAGCAAACAACAACAGCAACAAAACCAAGTGAGAACAAGCAATGGTGTGGATGTGGGGGAAGGTGAACTTGTGAAGCCACTGTGAACATACACATGGAGACAAAATCTAGAAAGAGGATCTATTTCCTACATACTCTAAGATCATAGGGAGTAGAAATTGGACTGGTGAAAACAAAATAAGTTGGCTATGTAGGGAAGGGGCATAGATCTCACAGTAGTTGGGGGAAAGGAGGGTTTGATCAAATTGCTATGTGAAATTCTTAAAGAACTAATAAAACTTCAAAATATGAAGAAAACAAGAAGTTTGGAGAGGGATATGTAGCAGGGGAGGTCAAGAAGGAATAGAAAGAGGGAGTGAGATGTAACTATCATTAAAATAGACTGAATATATGTATAAAATACCTATAAATTAATAAGCTTAAAAGATAGAGTTCCATGTATAAAAAATAACAATTCTCATTAAAAATAGTAGTGTTATGTTTTATTCTTAAAGAATTAGGCATATTAAAACTTTTAACATCATCATAGTAATGAGAAATTATAGAATCATATGAATTAATAATTCATAATTTATATTATACTCTTCTATAAAATGCATGGTTCTAATAATTTAGGCATAAAATAATTTTTGCAACATTTGTTGAAGATGGGAATTTGTTGTCCCTAAGGAAATATTCTCATATTATCAAGGGAAGTTTTACTTTGAAAATGCTTTTTCATCATCTACTAGTATGTTTGTGCTGCTTTTTTCTATTAAACTATTTATTCATACAAGTTTTCTTTTATATCTAAAATAAGTTCTTCTGGGTAAAAATATACTTATCATTTTTTCAAAATAAGAGCATGTATCTTTTGGGTTTTCTTACACATTTATAAGGAAAATGAGATTATTTTATGACTCATAATCAGAATTCTATAGTTTTATTAATTATGTAATAAGCTTGCTCACTTGTCCATTCGTTCCTTAAAATTCTCTGTGTGGAAATGAAATTATTTCCATTTAGTAAGTATAGAGAACTATTTTATTAAAATACATACCACACGAACATAGGGCACAACTTAAGGATTGTGTCATGTGGATGCACCTGTGAAATCACTTGAGTTATGAGTTACTGTCACCGTTCATTATATGCTTTGTGTCATTGAGACCTTGGCATGACTAAACTCGTGTACTTTTTAATACACTTTTGTCTAGTTTTGAATATAGCATAGTTGTTTTGAAATTTAACATATTTTTCATATTTTGTCTTCTATTGCTGAATTATAACATTTCCTTTTATAACTGTGTTGTGCTTTATTTACACTACCAGGGACATAGGGTTACTTAACAGTTTTCAACTATTACCAAAAAAGCCGCCATAAACATTTATGTGCCAATTTTTCATGGGCACATGGATCCATTTCTTCCAGATAAATACTTTAGCATAGTTGCTGAAGACTATTTACACCTGTAAAATAGCATCTCATCATAGTTTTTATTTGCTTTTGACCGAATACTGACAAAATGAAACGTAGTCTACGTGGAATTTTTTGATCCTATAACTTTTATTAATGATTTAGTTGTTAAATTTGTACATGATTGTATGTTCCTTTTTTAAATAATTGAGTTGAAAGTCCTTTGTTAGGACTTTTTATGTGAAATATTTTGTTGTTGGTATGTTGGGTAAATATTTTTCCAATTTGGTTCAGTCATCTGTCCCTGAGGCATGTTTTGAAGTGATCATTGGTGGTGTCCGTTTCCTTCTGATGTCTAAGTTTCACACAGTGGCTGTCTTTGCTGGGAACTCTTTGGAAACTTTGCTGACCATTGTGTGCCTTTGTTTTCCCTCTCTTCTTTCCCAGTAGTTCAGTCTCTTCTGCTATTCGGCCCCCAAAACAGTTCACACACACCACAGTCTTCTCGTCATTGATGTTGCCTGACAGTGGTTCTCAACCTTCCGCATGCTGCAGCCCTTCAATACAGTTCCTCATGTCGTGGTGAATTCCAACCATAAAATTATTTCATTTATATTTCATAACTGGAGCTTTGCTACTGTTGTGAATCGTAATATAAATATCTGATATGCAGAAACTCTGATAAATCACCTCAAAGGGGTCACAGCCCACGGGCTGAGAGCCATGATCTGAGGCTTCGAAGGAGATTCATCAGTTTCATGTCAGCAAGAGCACAGCATTTTAGGAGCACAGCATTTTCAGAGCACAGCATTTTAGGAGCATTGTTTGCTGTCTTCAGTCTCGCCAGAGCTGGATACTCGCTGGAGTACACTAAGCATGCTTCCTGTTAAACACAACCTAGTGGAATTATTCAAATGCTACCAAAGTTTGAGCACATTTTGTTTTCAGTTCAGGAAGACAGACTGCAAGCTCCATTTTGCTTCCATTTACCTTTACTTTAGGGTAGAAATATTCCAAAAGATAAGCTTGTAAGTATGAACACACATTTACTGCTAATTACAGGAGACGTCCAATGACACAGGACAATGCAAGTGCAAGGATAAAGGTTTATCATATAAGCTTGCAAATATAAGACCATCACTAATAAATCTATCTTCTGTTAGTTTTGCTGACCCCAGGCTTACATGTAGCCCCAGAGCCCAGACTTACATATCAGATAGGGAGTCATCAGAGTATTTTATGTAGGTTCCTGGATCATCTGGATCATCAATGAAAAAACATCTCACTCCAAACAAAACCTTGTGGCTCATTAGATTTTAGTTCCTCTTCCAGGAAATTACTAATTGTGAAATTATTTGTTAGGATAAAAAAGTACATTGTTTCCACAGATGACAGGGACATTAAGAGATAACTTTATTCTAGAAAGGTCAGTGAGATAGAGAAAAGAAGGAGAGCTTTGGGAGGATAAAGAGTTAGTACTCACTGGAGAATAATTTTCAAAGGATTCTGGGGCTTCAGGCAGGAGTATCATCTACAGCAAAGCTGTCAGAAAGTAGAAGTGCATTGCCCAGCTGTGCGACTTCCAAAAGTAGTGATTTATTAAAAAAACAAAACAAAACAAAACAAAACAACAACCAAAAGCAAATGCAGCTACAAAGTTATTTTGATCTACTTATTTTATTTTACTGTTTTCTACATTTCTTGATGTTTGTTCTAAGTATTCTCACTGTCACTGCATTGTAGCAATGAGTCAAACAACTAAGTTCATGGTCAAATATGTTTTATACATACCATGAAGACAATTTGATATTCATTAAAATTCTTTTATAATCTTAGAAAGTTTTGTTTCTAAATATCTTGGTGTGTTTGATATGAGAATCAAATTTTTTTTCTAAAAATTGTCTTTGAATATGTTCATATTCTTTATTATAGAGAGGTTATATTCTGTCACATCTACATAACTGCCAATGATCTAATAATATGGCTTTTCTTTTGCTTATGTTTTTTGGATTTGTCTTGTTAATTTTGATTAATTAAACAGCCAAGAAACTTGCCTGCACTACCTCTTCTCTCACATATAAAGTCCTTAGGACATTTTATTGGACTATTTTGGAACTTACTGTGGTTTTCTGCGCATTATTTCCTAATTTTCTTCAAATTGTAACCTCTACAGTAAACTGCAAGCATTGGTGCCATACCAAAACGAAGCGAGAGGAGAGCGTTCATTAAGTTGCCCAGAGGGCTTTCCTGTTTTCTCCAAATTATCTCTTGCTTGTTTTATTTTCCTTTTCAGTTTGTTTTTCTACCATTGGTTGAAATTTGTGATTTCCCTCTCTTTCTTTCTTCTAAACCACAGTTTTCCTGTTCAAATTTTTATTTTTGGTCTTAACTGCTGATTTCTAACTATCTATGACGGTGTTCTCAACTTTTAATCAATGGATTTATCCACATAAAAGATATGATTAAATGAACATTATGCCTGGGCATTCCTTTTCATAACTTCCAATAATTTTCTGGGTGCTTTTTATTTATAGCCTACCTCTTGTGTGAAACACAAGTTAAATCTCAAGCATCTATGCTCTGTTTTTTGTTGTAAGTTCTTCTTTGTTTTCAATTAGCAAAATACTCAGTTCCACCAAAAAAATAACATTCTTTCATAATTTCCTTTCTCTACCATCTTAGATTTTCTTAAGATAGATGCTGAGAGGTGAAGAAGATATCACAGATTCTCCTTCTGTGAACCACAGGTTAGTTTTATATGCTGGCACCTTTCTGGCTCACTTAGGGTTGACACTGGCTGGACAGGAGGACATGGCAATGGATAGGACTCCTTTGCCATGCTCCAACCAGCGAGTTCTGGCATCAGATGCTCTGCATTACCAATAGTTAGATTTGACTGATCTAGGTTGGATAGACGGTGTTGTTTACCCTTCTTCAGCTTTCTTTGAGGCAAGTCACTCCCTTCGAATTGCCTGGAATTTCTCCTCACTTCTTTCCATGGACATAAGCTCATTATTTCTAACAATCCAGAGACATCATTTAAAATGACCCCAAGATCACCTATTTTCTTACACAGCTCATATCCAGCCAATGAGAAACAGTCATGCTCCAATGCAATTTTGATTCAACATTCCATCAATTTTGAATAAACTTTTATTTGTTGTATTATTGAAAGAGCTCACCCCTTATGCTCACCAAATTCTTAGAATTTCAAGTTCAGTTAGATTTCTTCTCATGAAGGAGTTTCCTACAAGTGAGCTCCAGAATGAGTTCACCAACTAGCTAGAGCAATGTCTGAACTTTTCCTTTAAAAACACCCCCATCCAAGCTCAGAGGAATTTTAGGCACCTTGACAGTTATTTAAAGTTTCCCCCTCTCAGCTTCTCCGTGGATTTGATAAGCTTAATTAAGACTCAGCAGATTAGTTTTCAGAACTTTTATGGTGAGGTCCTGCTTCACTGACCATGCATGTCCCTTTGAACTTCTGAGAGAAGTATGCACAGTTTTTCTTCCCTCTTGGCAACATAATTGAAACTGAGATAGAGTCACATTTTTTCTTTCTATTATATTCTTATACCTACCTAAATTGAAGAGACGGCTATATTAAGGATTATATTAAAACTGCGGTATTCACAGAATCACAGAAAGTATCCATGACTTGACTCTGTGTGGAAATTAGTTACCCAGGATTTCAAAAGTGGTTAGTACACTGACCTTAACTCCAAAAAATGTAATGTGTGAAAAGATGAACAACTCAGGATTCAGAAATGGGATGGGCATTTTAGTTTTTATATTACAGTTAGATAACACAGGTGTAATGATTACTCTGTGGAATTAAATGAGGTTTTCTGTGAATTATTTTATAATAATCTTCATACCATGATATACATAGTCACTTGCAGTGATTGTATGACACAAGAAGATAGATGGAGATGAGACTGTTCATCTACATGCGGGTGGAGTGAGACAATCAGTACGTGAAACCATCTATAGTCCACTTGATATATTGGTCTGCACACATTGTTTTCATATGTGAACAATTTCTGAAATAAATTATACTGAATATATTCATAATTCAACAAGGGATCTTAGCATATGTGGCCTTGTATATATAATTTTATGCTTCTAATAGGTAATATATTAAATATTGCCATAGATATTGAGTGGAAGACAATTACTTATATATAATAAAGATGTTTGGCTTTAAAAACCCAAAGAAATGTTTTTGCTTAATGCATAGTCATGATTTATGGATTTCCCAAACTGCTTTATTATTCGACTGTAGATTACTGATCTTTGAATGGTAGCACATGACACAGACTAGGAGAAATTCATATAAACGAGAGTCCCTGGACTTGAATCTGGTACAATAAATGGAAGATTTTGTAACTGCCTGTCTTAAAAAGACAGAGTGTATTTGAGCTGTAATTAAGAAAATGTTAGTATTAATTTATTTTTGGTGATCATTTCTCAGTATTGAGTCTTCCTAAATTACATATAAATAGTAACTAAATTTGATTTTAATGTCACTGAGTTTTGTTTTTAAAGATAAAACTATTAAAAATGCATGAAGATTACTTGCCACTTTGAAGTAATCTTCAGTTTTTGTCTGAGTATGTCATGAACAAAAACAGTTTTATAAACTTGAAAATAATAAACTTAAAATAAAAAATGATCTCTTATTCCCACTATTTTTTATGGTCATGCTTGCAGGGAAATCCTCTAAACTTTTATGTCTCTAATTTCATTGTTAGCAAATATAATTGAAGCTAAGCCGTAGTTACATTTTATCAATATATTATATCTACATAAACTAAAGAGACAGCTTGCTATGAAGTATATTAAAATTGTATTTAATTCACAGAGTCAAAGCAGCTGACCAGCATATCATGTCTCTCTATGTGTGTTTAGTCATAATATAAGAGTGCAGGTCCAATGTGGACAGTTGTCTCGGCTCCAGTAGTCATGGCTTCCCCACATACTGAGCTATAGCTCTGAACTGCAGGCCAGAATAAACCATTCCTGTCTTAATGCTGCTTTTTTTGGGGTATTTTACCAAATTAACCACACATACATAAAAATCATAGCTTCTAAAAAAAAAAAGAACCCAGGTCTTTGTAAATATTCGTGCTAAAATCATAACTCTGTGTTTTATATACACTATGTTCTGATACAAATATAAATACATTTATGTATGAATTTATGTGATCCTTTAAGTAACTTTTTGTTGCTTAATGACAATCTAAATATACATACTAACATTTATGGATGGATAACTGTTGAAAGAGAATTCCACAACTCCAAGTACTTAAAAAGAAGAAGAAGAAGAAGAAGAAGAAGAAGAAGAAGAAGAAGAAGAAGAAGAAGAAGAAGAAGAAGAAGAAGTCTAAGACTTGTTGTGTAATTCCTCTGGGTAAAGAGGAGGAAATAGGAAAATAAAGGGCCTGCCAGTTGTGATGCACCCTCTCTACTTAGATGGGAATGAATGAGATTCCTTGAATTAAAGTTCAGTTCTTCAGAATGAGCAGAATAAAAAAAAAAAAAAAAAAAAAAAAAGGAATTTGATACAATGCTTAACATCACCATTTAAATTCCTTAAAAGGAAATCAGGAGCTCTGTTACAAGTCTGCCTCATATGGCAATATAAATGCATATAAATTTAATTATAAATATGCAATTAGCCATCATCAAAGGTGCACATTTTTCTAAATGATTGAGGTCAATACAAATTACAATACCAAATAAGAAATAATTTTTTAAAAGCTATAATGCCTTAGTGAAACTGATAAATATTTTTGGGATGTGTGATCACTGAAGTCTATAAGTGTAGAGGACATGAGTGCTCACAAGTAAGCATTGGAGAAACCAGAAGTGTTACCCACATATGGTTGTCTCCTCAGTGAAGGAAATGTATACCTATTTCCACCAGAAAGTTGGGAGTGGATGTTGTTAATAATGTGGTGATCTTTGCTATCTGTAGGCCTAGACTTCATCAACCCCACTACCCCAGAATGTTTATCCCAGATTCTCCCTCCCTAGGCATCTTATTTTTAGCCTTGTTTTTCAGTCAATAGGAATGATCTTTAGGAGAGATGCCACATTTATTTTACAGCCTACTGACCTCGATGTTCTTTTGGTCAGAGACCACACCAGATCCTAGTCTCTAAAGCTATAGAATCCATCTTTATCATAGGGGTCACATGGATTTTAATGTAGTCATGCCTTAAGCATTGTAGTGTACATGTGGGTTTGGGATTGTTGTTACCAAGAACGTTCTTTCCCAAATTGTATTGGACTTAAATATGTATAAAATAAACTGCCCTAGTGTGAGACTTCAGACATTTGAATAAGTCACATTGAACCAACTTTCCTTCTTGCCTCATGCAGATCGTTTCTCTGTGGACTCCACATATATTGAATTATTCACTTAGTAATTTCCCAGTGTGTTCCTAAAATGACTTGGCTAGTATGTATCTGTTTGAGTATATGAGAACACAGCTTCAGAATTACAGTGATTCACCTTTACGTCTTACTATGTCGTAGAGACCATGGAAAATGAAGATCAGCCACAAATGACAGGTTGGAACTTTCTGAGTTCTTTTTAGGAAGTGATGAAATCCCCATGTGCATCCACATCATTCCAGACCTCCAAGAATACGTCAGAGTTTTCCAAAGCTTCTTTTGGTAACAGCCTTTCAAATCCCTCCTAAACCATTGGTTAGAGTCTTGTTTAACTTAATGTGTGTTAAAGCATTAAAAAAAATTTTTTTGTGGTCAATTTCTAGAATTGGGTGCTCCTGAGGACCTCTCTGAAGTTTCAGGCTTCTTCCTTGAGTGAGCAGTGAGTCCAATAAAGAAAGAGCGTGAGCTACTACAAAAGTCTGGGAGAAGCAACTCATTTTAGGTGGTGACTTCGAGGTTCTCCAAGTCTGCCCTCCTGTGACTGCCAGAGTACTGGTGTTCCAGGGTCCTCCTTAATCAAGCTAGAGAGTTTCACCAAGCTAGATTATGGAGGATGGACATAGGGAGACTGAAAATGCCTCAAAGTGTGCATCTTAACTAAGATTCAGATGTAAATAATTACATTTTGCATTTTTGGAAAACCTTGGCTAATTTTCAGAGTTTTGAAATGTTTTAACAATTTTCCTCATCCTATTGGGTGTGTGGGAAAAAATGGATTTTGGAGTTCTTAGTCTGTTATTACCAAAGTGTTTAAATAAATGCCTTTATAGTAGTTAATTAATATGTTATAATTTAGTCTGATCAACTAGTCATTATCAGTCCATTCATAATTATGCTTTTCGATTCTGGGTAACAAGAGTGTTAATTGCTCATGATAATTATGTATATGATTGATACATAGTATTCTAGCAGAAAAGTGAGTATTTTGATAAAGACTTAAAGTTTTGTCAGCTATCTATTTTCTAAGATAGCTACAATAAAGGTGCAAATAATTTTACAGTACAACTATTCTTTTCTAAGAAATTTAGAATATTTTAAAGCTATACGGACTATATTTAATAATCAAATTATCTTTCACAAAAGGGCACAGTTCTTAATTAAAACAGCATGGTACTGGCACAGCAACAGGCTGGTTGATCAGTGGAATCGAATCGAAGACCCAGATATGAATCCACACACATATGGTCACTTGATTTTTGACAAAGAAGCCAAATCCATTCAATGGAAAAAGGATAGCATCTTCAACAAATGGTGCTGGTCTAACTGGAGGTCTATGTGTAAAAAAATGAAACTGGACCCATATTTGTCACCTTGCACAAAACTCAAATCCAAGTGGATTAAAGACCTCAACATAAAACCAGAGACACTAAGCCACTTAGAAGAAAAAGTGGGAAAGAGCCTGGAACATATTGGCACAGGAGACAACTTCCTGAACAGAACACAGTTCTTAATTTCTGTATTTTTTGGTTTGTTTGTTTGTTTTTGTCTGTGTTGTTGATGGTTTACAGTAGCCATCCAAAATAATTGGAAACATAATGAAAGCATGATGAGTATTGCGTTTGTTTTTCTTTTGGCTTCTCACAATGGAATATTAATATTTCCATTAAAGAAGTTAAAATGAGGCAACTACATTTTTCTCAAGATGTTTTATTTGTAGACATATAATACCTTTAGGAACAGAGTGACTTTTGGTAAATAGGTGTCTGGCTTTGTCTGTGTCCTAATTTGTTTTTTATTGATTTCATTTAAATAATCCATTTTTCACCTGTTGTGGTTTATACAGTACATTAATCTCTTAAAAGTAGGTTTTAAGTAGGTTGGCCCCATATACTGGATGAACTTGTCTGTGCTTCTCCAGGGAAAACAAAGAACAGTAAATAAGTTTTCTGATGTGTGTATGTATGTGTGTGTGTATGTGTGTACGTGTGTGTGTGTGTGTGTGTGTGTGTGTGTGTGTGTGTGTGTGTGTATGTGTAAGCTGTGAATATCTTGCAGGTATCATTAGACCCTCGTGTATACACAGGACTATAAACCTGACCATTATTCTGTGCTCTACAGATTTATAAAATCACTGAAATCAACAGAAAGCACGGCAACATAATTGCCAACAGATAGTGACCATAGCTAAACAGTATTTCTTATTGTCTTTGCAGGCTTCATATTTAACTTAGTGTTCATGTGGTGACCTTCACTATCACACTGTAACCACTAACTACCTGCACATATTCATAAGACAAGTTTCTTGCCTACTATAAAAATACATAGTTTTTTGCAAAGGACTTATTGTTTTAACACATCCACAGCACTTATTACCTGCAAAGTATACCTTTCTCTGCTTGGTACCATTTCTATAACACACACACACACACACACACACACACACACACACACACACACACACTACTTTTTACCTTTTCAATATTTGATATGTTCATAAGTATTTGGCATATTGACTTGCAGAGGACTATAGCATAACAGGAGTGTAGGGATAGCTCAGTGGCTAAGACCACAGGCTGATCCTCCAGAGGACCCAGGTTTGGTTGCCCTAAAGCACAAGGCAGCATAAAGCCTCTTAACACTACTTACAATGTAGCGGATGCCTTTCCTGGCCTGTTTGAGTGCTGCATTCATAGAGTTTACAGAAAAGCAGGCAAAACACCCAGATATATATAAAAAAAATTAAAATAGAAATGAAGAGAAAACCTCTGTGTTCTGCTATGATTCAGTTAGTTTTTCTGTCAAACACAAATCTGAAAATCAAAGTCAACGATGTCTCTCATTAAATGGACAAATTCTGAGTATGGGATTAATGTGACAGCCATGTAGTTAGAGTGTGTGACACCCATGCAGTGAAAGTATTATAAGAGAAACAAATTATTGGTTTATCCAGTTACTTCTATGGCTGACAAATGTTGCATATGACTTTTTGTAGCTCAACCCTGCAATAGATTTGCAGTTTAGTGGAGAAAATCCTTTCCTTATGCAAGTTCCACTTCTTTTAACTATCTTTCAGGGAACAAAAGCTCTCAATTTGCAAATTCTTTGAGGTGTCTGTCTGTCTGTCTTTCTGTCTGTCTGGTCTCTCTCTCTCTCTCTCTCTCTCTCTCTCTCTCTCTCTCTCTTTCTCTCTGTGTGTGTGTGTGTGTGGTGTGCTGTACATGCCTGTGGGACATGCACAGTTTTGTGAACTGATGTGCACATGCAGAGGCCAAAGGACAGTGATTTCTTTCTGTCACTGAATTTATATCTCCTCATGAATTTCAATAGATTCTCCAGTTTCTGTGTGTGTATGTGTGTGTGTGTGTGTGTGTGTGTGTGTGTGTTGTGGAGGGGATTTTTGAATTCAGGGCAGCATTCCCACACAGTCTACTTTCCTACCCACTGAACAATCTCCCCAGCCTCCATAAAGTACTTCTTAATATATTGCAAAGCATTAAATAAAATGAAAGCACAAAAAGAAATCTTGACTGAAAATGTTTATAACAACATTTATTATACATTTGGAATTAAATATTATATATATATACATATATATATATTCTTATTTAAGTTTTACAATGGCCCTCTAAAGTCAGTATGTCCATTTTTAGGTGGGAAAATTCAGGCACAGGTAATTTACTTAATCACATGAAGACCAGGGAAGCCAGATGTAAAGGGTTCACATTCTTCTTATTGGTGTTTGATAAGAAAGCATGCTTAGAAAGAGGAAGAGGAGGAGGGAAAAATAAAGATACAATGACTTTGTAGGTTTTTACACACACATGATTATGCACAGGTGCGCGCACACACACACTCACACATATGCAGGCATAAAAGCATGGATATATAAACACAACTTGTTGGTCCTTCTTCGTGTTGTTGATATGTTTATGGTTTCAGGGCTGATCACTTAGTGTTGGATAGTCATCATGGGCTCATCCCTAAGAAAGAGAAGTTGTTTGTCTCTCAGCAGCTGTTAATTGCCTGCAGCTCTTTATTTAGGGGTGGGGTCCCATAAAACGTACCCTGTCTCCGCTGGATTGTCAAATGGGTCTGTCACCTTCAGGTATTAAGTAGCTTGAAATTTCATGGGTGTGGTTCTGTTGGAGTATCGAGAAGACACAGTCTGACAGAAGACTTCCTGTTTCTCTGATTCCTGCATTATTTCCACCCATTTTCCACAAAGTCCCCAAATTATTGTTAGAGGCTGAGCCTTAATCTGGAAAAGCAGAAATCGCTGACCTTCAACTCATTTTAATGTCCAAAAAGGCAATGCCAAATGTCTCGTAGTCTAAATCTGTCATTTATTTTAGGACGCTCTTTTTAAACACATCCCTGATACATACTAAAACTTCCTTTGGTATATAGACGTGCTTTACAGTAAAGTTTTAATTCTGTAATTAACCAACAAATAGCTTTCACACTCAGGAAAAGCTAACAAAGCCTGATGCCACCGGTTGAATCTCAGCCAGCAAGACAGTGAGAAAGGAAACGGTAGCTGCAATCTCAAAGGCTCTAATGAGTCCTTGAGTAATAGATAGCAAATCAGAAGTCAAACATGAAAGTCTATCCAGACAACTGGAAACTAGACGGAGATCTCCTCCATAGGTAAAAGGAAATGTTTACAGGCAGTAAATTTAGAGTGGAAAAAATTGTTTTCTTGCATCCATGCATCATCTTTGAGGTACGTTTGATCATAAAAAGCTGTCAGTTCTGCTAAAAGAATGGAAAATATGCCCTGCTTTTCACCTCATCATTCTGAATTTTATTGTTAGGACTGTAATTCCTTTAAGCCCAAATAATCTTTAAGATCAGTGGATCACAAAAACCCTCCTCAATGTTGTTGGGATTTATGACTTGCATCTATATTTTAAAGTAGTTCCTAGTTTTATTTGTAGAAAGAGAACAGGATTACATTTGCGAAATACTTAATTTACATGATGAGCATAAAGTTTCCATCGGGACCCTATCTTCTGTAGTGTGTCTATTGGACTGCTTTTAAAATGTCACATTATGTTCATGAAAAGTAGTGGCTGCATTTTCACAGAAGCTGTTTTTCATAATTAAACCTCTAAGTTATTCACTGTGTGCCTCCTCAAGTGCCAAAAGAAATGAGAACACATTTTTATTTTAGGTTCTTTATTAAAAGCTTTATTTCCTTATACAAATCAGTCTGCCTTTAAGTCCTTAGGTCAGTCAGACAGGCTGCTATGGACTTATTTAATCCCAAGTATTTAATCCCAAGGTTAGTGAACTTGGTAGAGCATTTCTCTAAGAACTGTTATGATGGACACCTGGGATTTTTTTAATTGAAAAGAGAAGCTCTCTGTGCCCGAAACAGTCAAAAACAGTTTATATACATCTGCAATGTCTCAATAACAACAAGAGTATGTGCAACTTCTCTATGCTATGTAATGTCATGATATTTATTAACATTATTCTAGGAGAAAAGAAAGGTATCCATGCATAAAGACATCTAATATAGGACTTCCAGGTTTTTACTACATATGCGTGATTATATACATCTATTTATCTATATATCTTAAAGGAATATATATTAAGTACAGGGAGATATAAAATTATATTAAATATCATATAACAAAATAATATTCTATACTGCTATTGCATAAGACTAGAAAATACATATATGAAACACTACAAATGTGATATCTAAGTTATATTCATAGCAAAATTGCAACTAAAAGTTATGTAGCAATGTGTACAACAAGATATCATGAAGCATTTTATTGCTTGATTCACTTTCTATTATATCTTATTTTTAAAACAGAAAAAATAAATGAAATATATATAGTATAAAATTAAATAGAGATTTCTTTCCTTTATTATTTGAGAGACTTGTTTTAATGACAGCTAAGAAAATATAAAGGAGGATGTTGGAAACCCTGCTGTTAAGGGCCAAATCTGGCATTTCCGGACAGCTTCAAAGAGCTCAGTATAAAATGGCAAACTCTCTTTGTCAGCAGGGCTTCCTCTTGTCAACCTGACCTGGGAAGCCAGAACTCCCACTGTAAGTATTCTGCTTCACGCTGCCTACCTGTGATGTCACTGCATATATGCCACGGGGGCGTGGCCCTGCTCATGGCCATGTAAAGAACACACCTCCACGTCGCTCTCTCTCTCTCTCTCTCTCTCTCTTTCTCTCTCTCTCTCTCTCCACTTTTACTCTTCTCTCTATCTCTTACTCTACCTCTCTATGTCATCTTCACTCTCTGTCTCTCTCTGTCTCTGTCTCTCTGTCTGTCTCTGTCTGTCTCTGTCTCTGTCTCTGTCTCTCTCTGTCTCTCTCTCTCTGTCTCTCTCTCTCTCTCTCTCTCTCTCTCTCTTACCTCTCACTCTCTCCTCTACCCACTTCTTTACTTTCTCTCTCTTCCCTTTCTCTCTTTGTTTCTCTGGGGTACCCCTCTCCCCCTTTTCTCCCCCATGCTCATTTAATAAACTCTGTATAACAAAACATCTGCTTCCTGGTACGTTCTTTTTATCATTGCCTTTAGTCTTCAGTTATAACAACAACCCCGACATGCTCTACATGAGGAAGAACAGGTAGTCCTGAAAGAAAAAACAGGTTCAACTCACTTTCTCCAAATAGAACCTGTTCAACAAGCACCTGGAGATTCCTGGAAATACCCACGCTATGCTAATAGGATGTCCAGGTGTCTTGACATTTAACAAACAATCCTTAACTATACCTGGAGATTCTTCCCCACCATAGGATAATTAAGTACTGCTTTTCTCTCTTATGATAGGATTGTCTTGATACATAGATATTAATTATTTTTGGCACCCCTAGACCCAGTGAAGCAAACACATTCACCATTGAACCCCCTCCCATTGTCCAAGGTTTATAATGTTCCCGATTCATGAAAACAAAGGCTTGCTTTTTCACTCCACACCACTGCATCTGAGCCTCATCATTTATTCTGCAGAAGAATCACAGCTGGATGCCTAGGGGCTTTTAGAGATGTTGGAACTGCCCTGGGAGCCACTGAAGCCTGCTAATCCAAGCAAGCACTGGGTGTCTTTCTCACCTAACCTACCTTCAGGCCTACCACGCCAGTATCTCACCAGACTTGCCTTCTGGCCAGTTTCACATCCTCCTTCATGCTTAGCACTGCAACTTAACAAAAGGCTTTGGACCTTTTGGTATCATCAAAGACTTTTGGAACTCTTGACTTTCTACTGCCCTCTGATTCCAGTAATCTGAATTTAAAAGAGCTAACTGTAATATCCAGTGGGAAAGCCATTTCTACCTCTCCTAGTGAGATCAGGAGCCTTGCCTAGCACGCAGGCCTCAGCCAGAGCACTCTAAGCTGCTCCTGAGAGAAAAATGGAACCTTTGATGCAGACCGCCAGCTACCAGCAGACATACTGACAAGAATGGCTTACTGAAGTTATTAATTTACAAGTACTTACATTTATCTAATTTATCTCTATGTATTCCTCAATCTACAGAAAAAGGACAGCACCCAGTTTGAGTGTGTGTGTGTGTGTGTGTGTGTGTGTGTCTGTGTGTGTGTGTGTGTGTGTGAGAGAGAGAGAGAGAGAGAGAGAGAGAAAGAGAGAGAGAGAGAAAGAGAGAGAGAGAGAGAGAGAGAGAGAGAGAGAGAGAGAGAGAGAGAGAGAGAGAGAATTGTATACTGGGTATATAATAATATAGAACTTTCCAAATATCTGTTTTACTGAAATGGAGTCGTAATGAATAGCTGTCATAGCTGTTGCTGGATTGCAGCTTCCCATTGTGCCTGGGCTGGTGTTGGTTTTGAATATACACATTTCCTTTTCTTCACTTTGCCTTTTTGGTGCTAAATTACAAACAGGTGCTACCCAATACCTAGTCCTCAAAAATCCTTGGATGACTTAATTTATGCAACTTTCATTTCCATTGAATTTTATGGAAACAAATACTCATATGCATATATTTACATGACTTAAATCAATCCCTATATAAATCCTAGCTCTCTGCATGACTTTTATAATCCATTCTGTGAACCTAGAGATAATATGTGTATTTCTTCTATTTTGGTAAATCATTAATGATATAAGCAATGAATAAATAAAATTATTATACTGAAGAAATGTTAGAACTATTCTGAGTGCTCTTGCAAGAACAATTCTGCGATACGTCCTGGTGGAGGCATGTTGATGACTCTCTAGTTGGAGCACAATGGTATGGCTTTGATTTAAAGCTCTGAGTTCTAGGAAAAAAATTAAAGTTCATTAAAGTTAGCACTGTGTGTGAAATGCAGATCAGCTCATTACTGAACATGAACTCAATCATTGATGAGAGCTCTTTGAAAGACCCATCATTATAACATTAAATGTCATTTTATTACAGACAGTAACTGCCTGATTAAAAACCTTAAATGGATTGGGCTCATTGAGAAACCATATTGAAAGTATCTTCCAGCTGATTAAAGTCTGTAGTAAACGGAAATATTGGTGAGAATGACTCCTTGCTTTGCTTCAATATTTTCATGTGTTGTCTCTCCATTTCCTTTGAGGTATTAGCCATTTTGCTTATTGCTGTGACAAAGTTCCTGACAAGACATAATTTAAGGATGGATTTACTCTGAGTCACCATTCCAGAAGATACATTCTATCATGGCAGGGGAGGCCCCCTGGCAAGGAAGGGAATTTTACTGGTAACAAAGCTTTCCCTACCAGGAAGCAGAGATGGAACAGGAAGTGAGGACTCCAGTAACCTACATCCTCCAGAAACATTCTTCCTCTTATCGTTTCCATGATTGATGATCAGTTCAAACAGTGCCAGCAGATAGAAATTAGTTATTCAAATATGTGAACCTGTGAGTGGTGTTTTGCATTCAAACCACACAAACGCCATGGAGAGTTCCTTTCATTTTAACTTGCTTTTGTTTTGTGGAAGCAAATGTATTCTTAGGCGTTTTCATGTATGTACAAGATGCATTCTAATTACTCTCCCCTCCTACCTCTGTCAATTCCATTTTATCCATACATATCCAGGTCTTCTGTGTTGTCTTTCACTTCATTGAGTTTCACCAAGGTCACCTATGTGACCATGGGTTTAGAAAGATGCATTGGATCTCATTAAGTTCAGCAGTAATGAACAATTGAAAACAATAATCCCTTTCTTACAGGATTTTTCACTGACCAATAATTCAACAGGAAGAGGTAAGGTCCCATGTTGAAGAATTATTAATATTCAATATGGAATTATTATTTTAGTGTAACCAGTGGTTACTCCTTAACCAGCTTCATACCCAAAAAACCACACAGAGATAACAGGATCTATTTAATTTGTATACAGCACAATGCTGTTCAATAATTTCCCTATCTTCTATGCCTGGTTCATTTCTTTTGATGTTTCCCGGTGTTCTCCTCATGGCTCCACGCTCTTCTTTCTCCTCCCCTCACCCTATCAGGATGCCCCATCCTATTCCTTGTCATTTCTCAGCATTGGCTAGATTGTTTTTATTGACAACATAAAGAACAAACGGTGACATGTTTACATAAACTTGATACTGGAGATACCTGTAATAAACATCAAAATGCAATGTCCTGATTGATCCAGAGAATGAGGTGGAAAAATCAGCATTTGAATGAACAAGAATATTACGCCAATAGCCACATAAGCTTTTTCTCTCTCCATACCTGAGTGTTGACAGAACCACCTTTGTATAGGTCAAGGTAAAGTAACTCAAGCTGCTTCCAGTTCAGTATTGACTGTGAGCGGCTTGGAGGAGAACATTTCACCGAGTTACCATTGGTCTCTTGCATTTTCCCCCTTTCTTGTAACATTGCCTGACTATTATACAAGGTACTACATGTATGGTTAGGGTTGAACACTTCTCAGTATGTTGAACACACTTACATCTCTGTATTTAGTATTGGTCATTGGAAAGAAAGGATTTTCTCATGACTGACAGTACTGTTTATCTATGGGTATAAACAGGAACTTAGAAGGTAGATATATACTATATGATTTAATTTGACAACAGTAGAAAGATGTGTTTGTGTATGTGTGTGCAACTGAACAAAAAATATAAGGACATTTGAACTGTTCCCTAAATACTTATCTTATATGTACACATTAGTGCAACTCTCAACTCTCATCCAGAAAGCTACTTCCCTTCCAGTGGATGGTAACTTATAGACCTACAATTGCTTAACATGCAGAACATAAGAGACTGAACGTTATCAGCCCATAATAGGATATTTATTATGTATACACTGCTTTCCCACAAGACCCAAAACTTATCACAGAACAGGAGCAGAAAAGTTGTAGGAGTCCGAGTTAGCAGAGGACTGACATAAGGCAATGTTTTCCAGATTTGACAGGGAAGTTATACAATGAACTCTCAAATCATACCCTATTGCTGAAGAAACCACACATTTAGGATGGAAGTTATAGAAAAATCAATCTGGAACTTAGCTAGAAATTTCTTCCCTGATAGTTATATTTCATAGGGCTGGAAAGTGCTGTGAAGACAGCTTGGGCGGGAACCAAATACATGAATGGTCTTACGCAGCTTTGTACCCTGTGTAATTCAGTATCAAACTATCAGACAATGTGTGCCTACTTGTGTAATAATGGCAGAACTGTTATAGGGGTACACAACACTACTCTTATTTGAGGTCACCACCATACAAGACAAACCATCCAAGGTACTGTAAATCTGATCGAACATATATGGATAGGGAAGTCATTGGCATTTGTTAGGAACTAACATGGTCTTGATTTTAAATTTTTTTTTATTCTTCTCTCATATATTACATTCTGACCACAATTTCTTCATTCTCTCTCTGTCCCAGTCTCTCTCCTCCCATTCTCCAATTTCCTGCAATACACTCCTCCTCAGAGTCCCTTCAGAAAAGGGAAGATCCCCCCCCCGAAGTATCTCAAACAAACATGGAATATCAAGTTGCAATAAGACTCGGCAACCCCCCCCCCCCCGCCTCATATTAAGGTTGGATGAGGCAACACAGTAGGAGGGAAAGGATCCCAAAAGCAAGCAAGAAAGTCAGAGACAGTCCTGCTCCCATTGTAATGTGTTCCACAAGAACTAGACTACAGAATCATAATATGTATGCAGAGGGCTTAGATGCGATCCATGCAGGTTCCGTTATGGAGGAAGAACTTGAAAGGATGTAACAACTGTCAATAAAGTGCTGTTTAACTATTCAGCTGGGCAGAAAGACAGGAAGTGGAAGGTGGGACTTCCTGGAGAGGGGGCGGAAATGGCAGTTGACAGTTCAACTTGATGGTTGACAGTTGATGGGGACAGAAGAAAGAGAGAGGCAGGCCGAGAAGGATCAGATTGACAAGGGCCTGGAATATATGTAGGTTGTGAGATTAGAGTAGTTTTTTTTAGTTAGGTTAGTAGCAGTTTAGATCCTGCCTGGTAGTGCTTGCAGCTTTAAAAATACAATTCAGTCTCTTTATGCCAGTTATCAGCTTCCAAGGCCGAACAGAAACATTTTATTACAACACGCCCTGATTGTCAGTTAAGTCTCTGTGAATCCCTCTGGTTTCTGTGGGTTTTCTTGTGGTGTCTTTGACTCCTCTGGTTTCTCCATTGCTTCATTCCTTCCTCCCCCTCTTCCACAAGATCTCCTGATCTCCACCTGGTGTTTGGCTGTGGGTCTATGCATCTGTTTCCATCAGCCACTCCATGAAGCTTTCCAATGACAATTATGCTAGGCTCCAATGAATGAATATAGCAGAATATTATTAGGAATAATTTCATTGACTTTTGTTTTCCTTTTTGGCAGTCCTGCCTGGTTCTATCCTAGGTATTCACTATCTAGCCTCCGGGTCCTGGTCCTCCAGGCAGTGTCAAGGGTGGGCTCCCTTTCGTGGCATGTGTCTAAAGCTGAGCTTGTGGGTCTGGATACCAGCATGGCCTCTGGTAGAACCTGAGGACTAGCATGGCCTTTTTGCTTCTAAGTACCTAATGATTAACTAAACAAAATAGTTAGAAAAATTTTTCCAAGTCTAAATTGTAAAGGATGTCTTTTCTTGCTCTATGGGATTTGATAGATTTGCAATGATAATACATTAAAATTTACTTAACCTAATCAAAAAACTTACTTCAATAAGAATATTTTATATTTTAATCCTTTAATGACTTATCAGACAAATACTTATTCATATATCTGATGTATTACATATATTTACCCCTTGACCCTTTCAATGATTCAGATATTTTCTTGCTACTAAATATTGAGATATCAGCCATCCATTGGAATTAACTTTGAAATAATTCTATACATTAGATAATACTATAGACTACTTATATTTATGTGTTTTAGGTAGTAAATTTCCTGAAGTATTTCTATCAGTGGTAAAGTAAGGCAGAAAATTACTATTTCAGTTTTGACTACTTAATACCTCAAGGACCTTTTGTTAATTCATTACAATTTAGATATTTATAAAGCCATGACTACAGCTAGGAACTATATCTGAACTGAAGTTTCTATTTTCTACCCTCTTTCCTTCTTTCTTTTCTTCCTTGCTTCCCTCCTTCCTTTCGTCCTTTCCTCTCCCCTTTCTTTCTTCCTGTCTTATACATGTTTTGTGATAAATTACTTACTATAAGGTTTTAACCATTTTGTCGTTAAAATGGATTGATGTTATAATTGTGAATATTTAAGATAACAATATATATGAAATATGTACATTGAAGAAAGAGAAAGGTTAGTTGCCTTTTACCCTGCCCTATTTCACAGAAAAATGTTGCATTTCATGCCAAAGCTAAAGTTATCAAAATTATGTTCAATCTGCAGCTCACTGTTGTGCAGGTTATTGGCATCACTGGGAGTCAGGATATACCCACAGGGTCTTGGTAAAATAGCATAATGTACAGTTTAAATTAATGCTTCCTGATCATGACATTGCTGATATGAATCATGATTATTTCATGAGAACTTTAAACTAAACTCTTTTGTCTCACTTTTATATTTCTACAAAATTACAAAGAAATAGATTACTTATAATAAAATTATTTGAGAATATTTAAATTTCATTAATTCTGATTCAAAGCCAGAGGTATAGAGACACTATTTAATTATTCTGTCTCCTTACACAATACACTGTGAACAAAAGCAAGAAATCATTTCCTTCCTATGTGTTTTTAATTCTTCCTCCCTGCATTACACCATCACCATGGAGATGCCAAAAACTTATCATTTAAGAGTAAACTCTCATCCCTGACATGTAGTATGTATGTATGCATGCATGCATGCATTTATTCTTAGCAGAAGACAATTAGGAAAAAAGGGCATTTTTTATACAGTCCCAAAATAGGTTTTTAGAAAGTTAATTTGGAGGACATTGTAAAGCCTGTAATTAGCAGAATAAAGGGTCAATATTCAAGAGGAAGCATATAAGAATTCAACCACAAGGGAATAACTGTCAGGTGGAATGCATGCTACAGTGAGTAGAATGGAAGAAGAAACTACTTGGATTGTGACATTCTGAAGGCTCAACGTCGCATGCAGGAGAGACTCAAACACTTGTAGACAGTGTCTCCTAGCTTTGGATGTTTCACCTAATGTCTCTCTGTTCAGGTAGTCTTCTTCTTTTTTCATGATTATTTTTAAATTTAAATTTTATTTCTATTTTTTTCTTTAAACAATGCATACAGATGGCAGCCTTTCTACCCTTCCCTTTCTCTCAGTGCCGCCCCCCACCTTCCTTCTCCCCCATATCCACTGCTCCTTTATTTTCGTTTAGAAAGGAGCAGCCCCCCCCCAGTGATATTAACTGTACATGACATGAAAAGCTGCAATAAGGATAGGCATAAACCCTTATATGGAAGCTGGAAGAGGCAACCTAGTAGGAGGAAAAAGATCTTAAGAGCAGCCAAAAGAGTCAGAGACACTCCCACTTCACTGTTAAGAGGCTAAAAAAAACCCAAGCTAAACAGACACAGAATGTTTGCCTAGGGTCTAGAGCACACCATGAAAGCTCCATGGTTGTTGCTTCAGTCTCTGTGAGCCCCTGTGAGCTTGTGTTCTTTTTTTAGAATATATTTTATTAATTTATTCATATTACATCTCAATTGTTATCCCATCCCTTGTATCCTCCCATTCCTCCCTCCCTCCTGTTTTCCCCTTACTCCCCTTCCCTATGACTATGACTCCTCCCGCTGTATATACTCATAGGGTATCAAATCTCTTCTTGGTAGCCTGCTTGTGTTCTTAACCACTCTGGCTCCCACTGTCCTCTTCTGTGGAGTTCCCCAATCTCTGACTAATGTTTGCCTGTGGATCTCTATGTAAGCTCCCATTAGCTTCAGGAGGAAACCTCTCTGGTGAAAATTGGGCTAGGAACCAATCTATGAGGATAACAGAATATCATTAGGATTCATTTCAGTGACTGTTTTTGTCAGTCTTGTTAGGATCTACTCTAGATCTCTCAACCATTCAGTTTGTATGGAGATCCTGGCCCAAAACTCAGCACTACTGGAAAAATTCACTTACAAGGGTTTTATATTTAAATTTTTATTCTCTTTATTTTAAATTTTATTATAAAAATGTTGCAACTATAAAAATAATCACAGACAAAAATTTACCAGACAAACTGCCATACCATTAAATGAACCATGTAATTAGAGTATTTATTCAGAAAAGAGACCCAGAGCTTCACATTGTATTTTATAACATATAACATATAATATTTTATATATATATATATATATATATATATTGACCAAATTAACATGCACAAGTGTTTTGGAGTAGAATATACTGCTTAATGAAATCTAAATAATAAATGAGCTTCAGGAATATACTTTGACATCTATTTGTTTATTTTATTTTATTTTATTAATTTATTCATATTACATCTCAATTGTTATCCCATCCCTTGTATCCTCCCATTCCTCCCTCCCTCCCATTTTCCCCTTACTCCCCTCCCCTATGGCTGTGACTGAGGGAAACTTCCTCTCCCTGTATATGTTCATAGGGTATCAAGTCTCTTCTTGGTAGCCTGCTATCCTTCCTCTGAGTGCCACCAGGTCTCCCCATTCAGGATTTAAGTTGAAAGTTTAGAAACATTCTAGTTGTTTCTTGAGTTATTAATTAGTTGGTGTACCATTCTATTTAAGAAGAACATTACATAGTTTTCTATGGAAAATTTTTACTAGATGAGTACATATAGAAAATTATTGATTTTTCTTTTCTGTTTCATACACATTTTTTCATCTCGAATAGTTTGATACTTGTTATATGGGTTAGGGCTCACGGCACATCATAAGATATAGATGAGGAACAATGCTGTAAGGAAGTGTATAGCGTCAGCTGTCCCTCTTAGTGTCTTATCTCAGGTCTCAGTATCTTATCTACAGACATATAGGAGAAAGAGCGAAGAGAGGAAAAAGAGACCATAGGAAAAGAGAGGTAAAGTCAGTGTAGCAGGAGACCAGGGAGATGGTGGAGAAGAGAAAGAGAAGGCACAGAAGCTAGTAGGAGGCTGATGTGTAGCCAGGACATGAGAAGGATTCAGGGAATTTGCACTAGTGTGCAAACCCATTTTCTATATTTCTAAGAAATGAATGGCATGAAAGCAAAGGCAATTGCCATTTCTTTTGTCATCTTAGAAAGCTAGATTCATAGCTACCATGAAGATATTCTGTTGTGTCTGCTTTTCATGAACAGATCCAGAACATGTTGTTTGCTATACAGACTTAATGAGCATTGGAAAATGCACAGCTATTTCCAGCTGGAATCAGCATTCTTGAAAACTCACCTTAGTCTTATAAGAATTGAATGGAAGCCAGATTTACAGCATGTTTGTCGAGACTACATGGGTACCACAGTTATTAGAGTCTATATTTCCAGAACTACAGAGAATTCCAAAATAGATATGCACTGCAGCAGAGCTTGTGAGGTTCAGGCATTAGTAGTCATCAGTGGAAGCCTTCAGAAGTGTGACCAAGTCTTAGATCCAATCACATGATGCATGAGATGGAGGCTGAGGTGAAAGCAAAGTGGATTAAAAGAACATTTCCCTGACACCAGCAGGACTTACAGTAGCATTTTCAGGGCTGGAGGGATACCTTAGTGGTCAAGAGCACTGACTGCTCCTCCAGAGGAACTTTTGGATTGGCAGCACCCACACAGTCACTCTCAACCATATACAGGTACAGTTCCAGAGGTTTCTATACACTTTTCAAGTTGCCACAGGCTCCAGGCACTCATGTGATATACAGATATACATGTAGACAAAATACTCATATATGTGAAATTATAATATTTTTTAACCTACAGTTTGCTGGATACTTCAATCATATGTCATAAGAGACTCTGTGGACAGAGTTGGAAGGCAATGCAATAATTATAAGGTAACAACAAAAAAATAAAAATGCACACTGCATGTTTTGTGACATTTTAATAGTGATAGTAAATTCATGTTTTTGCCACAAGCAATTACCCATTTTTTCATCATGGCTGCTGTTCATGTGATATTAATATTGCATGTTAGGTTAGTATCAACGCTTCTTTCTGTTCCTGTGAAATCACTGTATTCTTATAAATTACTCTCACAGGAGAGCTATAGAACATCATATTGCCTTAGATAAATAATAGAAAAATAAAGGCAGATAGAATGGCTAAACAGTTTGCCAGTGAATAATGAAACGGATAAAATATAAGAACACTTATAAAATTTATTACCTAATAAAAGACATCAATTTAAGAATAATTAGTAAATGGCAACATACAATATTGCAAGTATGGAGCATCATATTCAGCTTTCTAGAAAAGAACCAACAGAAGCCAGGATGACACTTCTACAGAGATGCTTGTGAGCATTGAAAGCATCAGGAAGGCCATAGACTTTCTAGGAAATCTACTTGAACTTACCAGATGATGTGGCAGTTAGTTATAATTGCTAACTTGACCCAGTGTAGAATCACTTGAAAACATAGTCTCAATGAGGGGCTGAGTGTCCAGTTAGATTGGGCAGTGGACATGTCTGTGGAGAAGGCTGCCTTGATTATGGTAATTGATGTGGGGAGTCTCAGCTGGAGAGCCCACTGCTCATACCTTGCATTTGGCCCTTGATTATGCCCAGAAGGAAAAAGTGACTTGAGTACTAGCAAGCATGGCTACAATCCCTCTCTCTGTGTCCTTACTGTGTGTATGATTATGGGCTTATACCCTTCTGCCTTGACTTCCATGCAATGAGGGACATAACCTGGAATTGTGCGCTAAAGTAAACCCTTCTCTCCTAACATGTTTTTGTTATGGTATTTTATTACAGCAACAAGAAGCCGGTCTAAGACAGCAATTTAAATGAATTAAAAGAATATTCATATAGAGCTAGTTTACACAGAAACCTAAGTATCTGGCAGCAACATACAAGAATATTAAAGGTTATTATATTTTATGCAACAGTACGCAGCCATTCAAGTACTGTGAAAGAAAAATAAGGAATAGTTAAAAAGTGATGAATTAAGTAGGACATAAAAATTATGTGCTACATGATATTTTTGTGCACTTAAAGGGGATGAAAAATGCAGAATCCTAAACAAAATGTGAATGAAAGGCCAAAATGCAAGTTATTTGTCAGGAGGAAAGTAGTAAAAGTATCTATTCAAGGCATGGTCTAGGATGTCAAGGATACAAAGATAGTAATACGGAAAGTACATTCAAGAGAATAACAGATGAAAGATGTGAGAGATTAATAAATGAGATACCTAGTCACGGAGGGAAAATAAGTGCCACAAGTTAATGTAGCTTCTGGGTCAGAACAGCATCACGTTCCAGAACTCAGAAGCCTTGTCTGGACAGCAGGCCTCCTGGGCTTTGCTCTCCTCAGCTCTCACACTCCTTTCTTGTAGATATCTGAAGCTGCTGCATAAAATGTATTAACCTTTAATATTCTTGTATTTATTTGTGTTTCAGTGCCTGGCTGTTTTAAGGGATGTTTTCTTAGTTCTGCTTTTAATTTTCTGACTGTGGGTTGAGCTGAGGGTGTTATGGGTGTTACCGGTGTTATGCATGCAGGAGGAAGTCTCCCACAGAGATATACTTCCAATTCCTCCTTACACATTTGCAAATCCTGAACAAGCTACAACTTCCAAATTGTTTAAAGGACTTTCAGATTTAGTGAGTTTATTTCCCTTTATCAGCCTACTGAATTATAGCATATTCTTATCACATATATTATTAATCTATGTTAAATATGTTGGAAATGCAAATTCAAATCAAAAACAAGAAAATAATTGAAAAGCTGAAGTGAAACTAATAAGTGATAAATAATCACAATGTAAAGATAATGTTCTTATAAAGCTATTCTGGGTTTAAAAATGCCAAATGTACAAAAATGTAATGATTTTTAATGATAAATTCAGTTTTAAAGAAAGTGCAAGTTGAGAGTAACAGCTAGTTAAAGAGAATCTTCTTGTAATTGGTACCTTAGGTCTTCAAATTGACAGCAGAAAATTGCTTAAGATTTTCTTGTAGAATTAATATTACACATTGATTTTTCTTCTTCATTTTTTTTTTTTTTTTGCTAGTTTTGTTTTTGATCACTGGACTATTACATAATAGTGATGAAATTACATTAAAGGAAGAAAGTCATTTGGCCAGTCTTCATATTCTGTGCAGAAAAGAATATGGTTGTTTTATTAACACCGCAACCCCCTGCCCTGATTTCCAATCTGGATATACAGATTAAATGCATGATGGGCTGACAAATCAAAAGGTCTGGTTTTCAATCATCCTGGAATTTATCTCTCTGATAGCTGTTCATAGTCACACAAAGTGCCCCTGACTTGCGATAGATCTATTGTACCTTGACCAAATTATTATAGGGTATTTAACACATAATGGGCTTGTGTCTTTTTTCATATCTTTTAAACTTAAATTCTTTGGCAAGTCTATACTATATTATAACTTAAATTGTGATTTGTTGAACAAACAAGTGAATGAATTCCGAAAATACATTGATTCTTAGAAACAATACTAGAACATTTGCAGCCTTGTAGGCCTCATCACATAAAATGGTTGGCCCTAAACACTTACATACAAGCAGCACATGAGGAGCTGTAGTTGGTGAAAATTTCAGATTTTTCAAGTGTCACATAAGCATAAAATGTTGAGAAAACTGACTAAAATTTGCAGCTAGAAATATGGATCATCAGTTAAGAATGTTTGCCGCACAGAGGACCTAACACTCTAAAATCTAAATGTGTCTGTAGTCTAGCTCCAAGGTATCTAACACCCTCCCCTGCCCTCTACACATGGACAAGTGTGTTTATACTCATACAGACATCTACAAACAAACAAATAAATAAGTAAAATATATTGTAGGTGTTAAAATATTCATTGTGAAATATTTACAATACACAGAATAACACCATCACACACAAAAAGGACAGAAGAGAGACTATCATTTCAGAACCTCTGTCTTGACTGAGACCTCTATGCTATCTACTAAATTTTGATGGCAAGCTATAAAATAAAAATGTTTCTACATTATATAAGAAGGGTAGCAACGCAATAAAATAAAGGTGCAACAATTAGCTCTCAGCTTCTGTCTGAGGGGGTACACATACCACCTCATTCTTCATAAGCATGTATAAGTAGAAAGAATTCAGGGCGTGACATGCCTAAATACATTGTTTTGGGCTTCTTGATTGTTTGTTTTTTACCTGGATAATAGCAGATACAACAAAATCACACTCGCCTTCCTTTCCTTCTGCAGAGCAGAAGGGGAAACTGTCCTGTGAAAGATGTTCTCGTTATGCCAGCAGCATAGAAACATTCCTCTCGCCAGAGACATGCAGCTAAAGCTGAGAACAGCTGTGAATCTGTTTTGTCAAAATTGTTTTTTGTCTTGTACTGTTCTCACAAATTTTAATTTTTTTGAGTTGCTAAACTTTATACACTCTAATATATAAACCAATGGGTCTAGCTGCTGTTTGAGTGAGGGGGTCTTTACCTTCCTATTGAGGTATCTAGTGATCATGCAAATTCATGAAATAAATTTGTTTATATTTCTCCTAATAATCTGTCTTATGTTTATCCTAGCTCAGGAAGGTTTACAGTAAATTTTATTTCTCCTATAAACTACTGCTGAGGCATTCAGATAATTTGGATTGTGAAAATTTGAATGTCTGTGTCTTAGGAGAATGATTTATGATTTAAAGATGTTCATATATATTCAATTATTTTAATTTTTGTTTATACTCAAACTAAGACTGTTCCAAGCTAGTGAATAGCTATAGTGAATTTTCTAGGCTTTGTGTAAACTGGCATTCAAGTTGCTTTAAATTCAGGGAAAAATGGCTTTCTATGTGGGTCTTATCATTACAAAGAATATCTTCAGTTTCACATGTAATGTGAAAATATAGAGTACATTTAAATTGATACATTTTTATTTTCATAAATCACTTAGTCATTTAAACATAATTGTCCCTTGGAGCCAATGCCTTCCTCATCTTCCATCAATGTGCACTGGCTCATTGATTTACCTCTTAGTTTAAGCAACAGTAATTCATAGCAGCAGAGAAACAAAGGCAGGTGAGGAGAAGCTTACTTAATTGTTCCATAGGACACACTGGGAGTGGATGCTTTCTCCAATAATAAGTGCAAATGCAAATCATATACTTAATCCACTTAAAATATTTCTGACGTTTATGAGGAAACCTTTCTATTGAGAACCTGTAAGATCTAATTTATTAACTTGTCATTTGGAACATTCATTCTAGCATTCAGATAACATGTCTAACTTTCCCCAGGTTTTCCTATCCCAAGAATGCATAAACACTTATTCCTTCATGACAGAGCAAAGTAACAGATCTATAGCCCAGAAAAAAATACATATTAAAACTATCAAAGCGAACCAAAGTGCCTTTAATCCCAGCACCTGGCAGATGCAGGCAGATCTCAGAAAAATATATCTTCAAAGGGTGTGATGTAAATAACAAGAAGCTTTAGAAACCTCAGTTCCATATTAATATTTTCTTGCCTTATTAAAAAAAATTTTTCACTAAATTTATTTAATTCAAAAGTATTTATTGACTTTTATACTCAAAATAGCTATAATTGTACTGCTCAGTAATGCCCATATTAAGAAAGAAAAAGATCAGCTGGAAAATAATTTAGGAGAGAGTGAAGAATTCTATTAAACAGATAATGTTATTTGAGGCCACAGAGAAACAGCATGTTGATTCCTGCTGGAAATCAAAGAGGCACAACTTCCTCTATTGAGGTTAGACATGTGCCTAGTCCTACTGCGACTTGATATACTAAGGCAGGTTGGTATCTATGTGATGTCTCCCCTATTATGAAGAGAAAGGGACAGAGAAAAAGGGGTGATGGAAAGAGGGGACAGGAGAAGGAGGGACTGAGAATAGGAGGCAGGGGAAGCTGGATAAGACAGAAAGAAAATCAAAGCAGAAATGGTGTTTGATCTGATTTCTGGAGATTTTGTAAAACAGTTATATTCTGGCATGGAGTATTAGGTAATAAATGCCACATAAATGAGATATACATACACACACGCACACACACACACACACACACACACACACACAGAGTATTATAGGTGATTTAAGCTTGTGTTTGCTTTATGTCGGTGCCATTACCAAGTCGTATTTTAATACTAGTACCTAGTATCTAATAAGAGAATGTTTCGAGACTGGAGATGTGGCTGAGGCATTGGCTCAGTGTGTGAAATACTCAGTGCTTAAACATGAAGACCTGTTCAGACTCCCAGTAACCATGAAAAAAGCTGGGAACAGCAGCATGCACCTTTAACCCCAGTGCTGCGAGGGGCATAGACTGGCTTCATAGTCAGCCAGTCCAAATAACTGCTGAGTTTTTAGTTTTCCGAGAGACGCCGTCTCAAAAATAGAATGGAAACACCTGATAACACTCTCTGGTCTCCACACTCATCTGCAAATATGTCTATGTGAATCTATACGCATGTGCACTTACATGTATACATATGTATTTCACACACATACATACAATACTGGAGTGTGATTTTACTACCACCTTTACAGTAGAAATGTCATCACAGACATGCATGTATAGTGTATCATTTAAATGTGAAACTTCACATGTGACCTTTTGCCTCTATTTTAATTCCGTGAACAATGTTGTCTGCTTTACTTTTAAAAGATTTTGTTTTCTTTTTTTTTAGCTATATGAGTACATTTCTTGTTTTCTCTCGACTCCTGGAAAGTTCAGAGCAAATTTTCATTTTGCACATGTTTCTGCCTAATGTGTGTTTTAAATAATTTATATTGTTTGCTTTCATATTTTATCATAATTTGCTGCAGTTTGTTTTCTCTGTGAGCTGTCAAGATCCTTTGAGGCAAGAGTGTAAAGCAGTCTAAAGAATCAAATATTACAAGAACACTGTACAGCCCATAGGCTTCCTAAGGTCACATTTTTTTTTACATTTATAAACATATAAATTATTTAAAATTCTATCCTGTGTCTATATGATTTGATTTCAAGGCAACATATACTACCCTAATAGAAATGTTACATTTTATAAAATTGGCGTGTCTGTGGTATTTACTTCTGCAAAGGACCTATGGACAAATTAAGTTAATTAAATGTAGATATTTTAATGGTTTGTAATTTTACTCAATATTGCATTTTTCAAATGGAAAGCCCCATACAGAAATGTCTATTGTTATGCCAAGTAAGCAATCAACAAAAAGGTTCTTTTGAAAATAATTTGAATCTATTATTAAAAAATAAGATAACATAAATGACTCTTGGATTATTTTCTGAAGTTACCTTGTAAAATAGCAATTGTCTGCTGCTCAGATAGAAACACATCAGTCTATCTTTTCAAGTCAGAATAATAATTGAGGGAAAAAAAAATCACTTTGGAGGTTCGATTACTCAGAATGGCAAGGCAAATGCTCACGCTTCCTGCTCATTAGCGGAGCCACATCTGTATCATGGTGTGTCCTGTGTGACCCAGGCTGGAGAGACAAAGAAAGAGATTACGTTTGGAATGTGACAAGCCATCAGTACTGTGCTAAGTCAGTGGAAGAACAATGGAAGCACTGAACTGTTAAAGAAAATAAATACATTTTTCTCCTTCTTCCTGTTTGTTTCTGTGATGTGCTCAAGTGAAAGTTTTCTGTAAATCAATCTGAGAAGTCGATGGGAATTAAGACAACATTTGATTCCTCCTAAAGTTAGTGATCCCCAGATGGCAGGAAAATATTTCACAAAACTCCTGACTCACTGTGGCAATGTGATAGATCCTACTGTAGACTCCCTAAACCCAAATGCACACTCTGCCATTACTTGTAACTTAGTTTGTCTTTGGGGAGGCTGTCATCTGCTTCAGGAAAAGCACGCACAGCTCTGGGCCAGCTGTTCTTTTTTGCTCCGTGATGTTAATTTGCTGGTACACAAAAGATGCTGGGGATTAAGATGGTAAATCATGATTTTGAGTTTATTTTCCAGAAAATAAAGTGGACCTGTTCCTTTGTGCCTTGTTTTGAGTTGTACTTGCCCTGTTAGTAATTCTTTTCCTTCACCCTTCCCTTTGTACTGTCTTAATCATCTTTCATTATTGTGTTAAGTGTGACTTTTCCTATTCTGTTCTTATTCTTGTGTAGTGAAACCCAAGCACTGGGGCAATCTAACAATTTAGAAAGGTCACCATTGCATGATAGAAACTGAACCATGCTAAGAAACATCACACCACGTAGAGATTCGTCACAACTATTCTGTATCCCAACCATAACTTAATGACTGCTCTGCATTCCTTTTGTTCAGTCAGTTTCTCTTCAATTATTCACATTACATATTTACCAGGGCATTTCACTATCACAAAATGAATACAGCATGCTTTTCTCCTTCCCTACAGTGAGAATGGATGGCCTTCTTAGCATTATTCTGAAGATAATTATAGCTGTTATTACGATCTATAATATGTTCCCTTTTAGTTAACCTGTTTTAGAAAATATCCTCTTAATTTCTGTACAGTTCATTTCTCCTTTGGTAAATATCCCCTCTTCTTAATCTCTGAATATGCTTAACTGCTATCTTAACTTAAAAAGAAATTCACTATATTTTACTTCAATCTCCTTTCTCGATGTATTCTGGTATATAATAGCTACCACACCTTGCCACAAAGTCAACATGTCAAAACGTGCTACATTTTCTTATATTCCACTCACTCTTAGAAAGACTGGCTTGTCATCAGCATTCAAAGTGTTCTTAATAAGAATGGCCAGCATCACAGTTGAGTCAATGAGCACCCCCAGACACTCTATAGACACTATAATGGCTAAGTCTGGACTAATTGTCCCTCCATAACCCATCTTTATCCTAGGAGACTGTGCTCTATGATAGCATTTATTTTGGAATTTTCTACTAACAAATATATTAGTTAAGAGTGAAAAGTATTTATCATGAATAAATACATGACATATGAAGGGTAAAAGACCTCTGTATTACAATGTTAAATTTGAATTTTAATTTGTATGGATAAAAATTTAATAGTTGCTGCCTTCAAGTACAGAATGTATTTATACAAATGATAAACAAACTTTCTGTAATTATATAGAGGCATAATGTACATGTAGTGAACTGTAGACTTCTAAGGGCCTTGAAAGTGAATATACTTACTAAAACAGCACCACAATAAAGATATAGAATACATCCATCACTTCAGATTATTTTTTTCATGCCCCATTAAAAGAGAGGCCATCACCCCTCTCACTTCCATCAGTCTGTTATTAGTTTGCCTGTTCTTGAACTTCTTAGAAAACAAAACATGCATGCATCTGTGTCTGACTTCTTTTGCCTGGTGTAGTTTTCTTCAAGTCTCAGCATGCATGTGTCAATGCTTTCTTTCTATTTATATAGTTAGGAGAACATGTTACTAATCTATGTTTAGGTTGATTTCAACATTTAATGATTGAAAATGAAGTTGATCCCAATATTTCCATAGTATTTTGTGTAATTATATCTTTATTACTCTGGATGAAAAGTTGAAATTAGTAGGTCAATATCTATTTCCTATTTTTCTCTCTTTCTATCCATATACCATACATCTACTAATCTATGTTTATGCAACTCCAATAAACATTCATTCCATATATATTATCATTTCAGCTTGTGAGGCAAGTGCCCATATTCCTGTATTTATTTGAATTTTCAAAAATTTCGTCCACTCCAAAAAAGACAAAGCAATATCACATTGTAAAATTAAATAGTTTCCTGATGATTACTATTATAATTTGTGGTTACTAGCTATGGTAGTAGTTTGTTGTCTTTGAATATTTTGTACATTTTATTGAATTTGTTGTCTTTTAAAACAAATTAAATTGAAAAATAAATTATGTATAAACTGCTCTGGTTTTAGTGGTCCAGTTTATTTATACTGGGCTACCAGCAATTTGTCTAAAACAGGCATAAGTGTTCTGTAGACAATAGTTCCCTTTGTCTTCTGGTCCTGGGCTTCTCTTTCTCCAAATCTGTGCTTTTCTGTTTTGCTATTGGCTAAAATCAGCTTGTTGTTGGTGTTGGTGTTGGTTTTTTTAAATGGTGAATAACATATGGGGAAATTTTTAAGGGGAATAACAGCTTCTAAACTCTGCATATTGGAAATGAAACCAAGCCTCACTTGGTGGTCTTATAACTTATTTTCCAAATGCAATAATTTCTATTCCAAATAGCACTGATTTACTTATATACATTTAATTTGAAACTAGAATGTGAACCTTATTACTTTCTTGTGGTTGCATTGTGTGCATCTTGGTGCTTTCTATATGTGCTCATGTACACCTGCAACATTAGCACATTCAAGGTAGAGGCAAGAGAATCAGTAATTCAAAATAGCCTAGTAGGCTGAGAATATGGGTGAGTCAGTAATGTTCAAACATTAGTTTGACACTGGCACCCATGTAGGCACCAACTGTTGGTTGTCACAGATTTATACAAATACCAATTAAAACTATTGAATAGAGTGATATTAAAATTCTGTGTTTTTCTTTTTTGGGGTTTGAGACAGTGATATTGTGTAGTTACTATTTATTAGGCTATAAATGAAGCAATTCCCTTCCATCTGTCTGTCTCCCTGGTGCTTCTATTTTTTTTTTTTTTTTTAGTGGTGCTTTGATTAGTGTTTTAATATATTACTAGCCATTAATGGTAAAATATCCAACTAAGAGGTACTTACTATTATCCTTAAGACTCTCTCTTTTAAAATTAATTTTAGTTGATTGTAGCACATTTTTAATTGTTGATGTAAACGTACTAGCTGGTTTTGTGTGTCAGCTTGATACAAGGTACAGTCATGGGAGAGAAAAGAGCTTCAGTTGAATAAATGCCTCCATGAGATTCAGCTGTAAGGTATGTTCTCAGTGATCAGTGGGGGAGGGGCTAGACTATGGTGGGCAACCTTATCCCTGGGCTGGTGGCTCTAGGTTCTATAAGAAGGTAGGCTAAGCAAGGCCAGAGAAGCAAGCCAGTATGCAGTGTGCTTTCTACATCAGCTTCTCACTCTAGGATCCTGCCCAGTTTGAATTCCTGTGCTGACTTCTTTCTATAATGAGCAAAAATATAGAAATGTAAGCCAAATAAACCCTTTCCTCCTCAACTTGGTTTTTGGTCACGGTGTTTCAACAAAGCAACATAAACTCTAAGACAGTATATGAAATTATATTTTTCATTGTGTATTTTCCCATATGACAATATTATTTTTCTTGGCTATGTATATATCTAATAGTAATTTGTCCATCCCATTTTAATATGGTAAATGTTTGCATGGCTTTGGATAACTGAGGTGCTTGCCTTGTGGATGACACATATTTAAGTGTGTTTTGGAATACAGCTTGGTTGGATTTGCTTTCTAGTTTGATTTTTAATTCTTGTCACAATATTGTGTTTTCTAGCATAACCAACATTTTTATACCCCAAGGAGTTTTTAGTCTTTGTAGTTTTTCTGTTTATTCCAATCTATTACTTTTTTCTCTTCAGGGCACAATCAAGAATTAATTAACTCACATTTTATCTTATATTTATAATTTCACTTGTAATTGTCTCTAATAACATGAATCTTAGATGTCTCTCAAATGAAAGTGTGTAAAAGTTTGTTCTCTAGGATAAGACTTGTAGGTAGGTGTTTCACACTTTAGGATGAAGAGCTTAGTTGGAAGTTGATACCTTAGCAAAGCATGTTCTGAATTGGGACTGGTGGTCAACCCCCTTTTTTTGTTTATTTTATATGTTATAAAGGGTTTGACTATATGATATCCTCCTACCATTTTAAAATACCTCATCTAAGACTTGAAAAAAAATGGAGTCTATGGGAAATGGATTGCAACTTCTTCCACTGTGAATTAAGAATGTTATATACTCTTACTGCCATTACCTTTCCCAATGGAATTTCATAGTACAAAATTTACTCTTTGTGTATATATATATATATATATATATATGTACACACACACATACATATCTCCAATATTCTTCATGTCTTTATTGCATCTATCTCATTATAGACTATCACTCACTATTCCTTGTCAAGTAAATCCTCTAGTGGCAGATTTTCTTAGCATATATCATCATTATTTTATGTTTTCAGCATACAATGTTGTTTTCAATTTTGATTTGCTTCTCTCAGCATATTGAAAAAGGTTTCCTTTGGCTGGAGAGATGCACTGATTGCTCTTCCAGGCGTTCTGAGTTCAATTCACATCAACCACATGTTGGCTCATAGGCATCTATCATGTTATCTGATGCCCTTTTCTGGCCTGCAGGTAAACATGTAGAAAAAGCCCTGTATACATAATAATAAATAAATATACAACAAAAAAAATGCCACAGTTAAAAAAAGAAATTTTTTTTTTTTTTACTTTTCTGGATGACTTTTTCTAAAAATCATAAAAAATAATTTCTGTATGGACTTTTATATTTATTTTTTGTTCTGGGTTCATGAGGGCTTGAAAATTAGATAGAGACTTATGGTAGAAGTAAATTGTATGATATATACATATCAAAATACAGGAAGCCATTTCCCAAAGCTACCATCAGAGCTCTGCCCTTCTCTCTATGAGATGGCAGAAAGGATCAGTCTGATAAATGGAGTCTTGGTGCATTACAGATTTCTGTTAACCATAAAATCATTGTATCAACATCTTATAATGCAACCCATGCAATCAAGAATTTTACTGATACAACTGATAATTCCATCATATGTGAAAAATTTAGGAAGGAAAAATTCTTTCTACCAGAAAGAATGACTGCAGTAACTTTTTAAACAAAGAGAAAAAAATGAAGATATATATATATATATATATATATATATATATATATATATATATGTATATATATCATAGATTTAGAATTTTTCTTTCTAACAGAGCAGATCTTTTACTTACAACTAAAATTTATCTTTTCCATAGAGGAAGAGAACCCATTTCCTGTATCTGAGTAAAGGATCCCTGGGAAAGGAGTTTATTTACCTCTCCATGTACTTAAATTTAACAGTGTCCACTTTGGATCAGTGACTTTATGTTTGTGTGGTTGTTAGCCACTTTACATGATCCAAGTCATGTCATCAGAGAGTACCTCACTTATTCTTTGTTCTTCATTGAACAGGAAATACTCTTGTTCATTGTACTTTAGAACTTTTGTTCTTTAATAATTTTTAATTAATTAATTAATTGTGAGACAGTCTTTCTCTTTGTAACCCTTGTCATCCTGGAACTTACTCTGTAGAAAAGGCTAACCTCAAACTCAGAGATTCACCCGTCTCTGTGTCTCTAGTGCTGGAATTAAAGGCATGTGCCCTCACTACCAGACATTTTTGATGTTTTTACTTAGAATAGATTTATGACACTCTCGCTTTTCCCTTTCTTCCTTCCAGCCTTTCCCAGTTACCTTCTTTTGAACCCCTGCCATTGAGCTTCACATCCACAAGTTTATAACTCCTTTTTTCTTTCAGTATATTTGTAAGATATATGACAGATCCTGTAGTTATGTCATTGCACGGGAGGAGGTAGAACGAATGTGGGAGAGAGACAGAATACCAGGTATTCTGCTGTAAAATAGACTTTCCTAGAAATGAGTTGACATTCTTTATTTGTTGTGTAATGCAGAGTGCTCTGAATTGAAACCATATACATACAAACAATAAAAACCGACTTAGCACATTCTGTTTATATGTATCTATCCTTATTTGTTTTATTTTTGTTTGCTCTGGTTGCGAAGGCCAAGGGCTTGGATATAGGCAAGTCACATTCTTGTTTTTAAAGAATATTTACTTATACTCCATCCCCTGGGTTCCATTTTCCAGCCCACAACTCCACTTCAGTCACCAGGGACCCCGGGTAAGACTTCACCCTATGACTTCCTATTCCTCTTTAAGGACACTCAAAAGCCATACGCTGCACTCTATGACCAGGGCTCCATTTTGCAGCCCACAACTCTACCTGCTTTCTTGGAGGCCACTAAGGCACTAGATCTATGTCCTACGGCTGCTAGTTCCCGGTAAAGAACACCCAACAGTCATAACTGCACCCTATCTTCTGGGCTGCATTTTCTGGCCCATAGCTCTGGGAGGCAACCTGTTTTCTCAGAGGCCACATCATTTCTAGTGATCACAGATCAATGTTGGCACCCCAAACCCTAGAGGTCACACAGACCACAAAAACCCCAGAGGAGATACCCTGCTGGACCTGAAGATTCACTGGTCAACAGAACCCCATGCAACCCACACAATGCATATAACAGAGATATACTTAGCAGCACATAAACCTATAATAACCCACAAGCCCTGATGACTATAGGCCAGCATAAGAACACAATCAACAACATACAGGGCAATAAGGCACCTCCAGAGCCAAGCTGTTCTGGTATAGCAGGCGCTGCATTTTCCAATACAAAAGAAGCATAAGAAAATGACTTTATATTTAATCTTATGAAAATGATAGAGATCTTTAAAAAGGACACAAAATATCCAGGAAATCTGGGACTCTGTGAAAAGACCAAACAAGAATAATGTAAATAGAAGAAGGAGAATATTCCCACATGCAAGGCCCAAAAAGTATTTTCAAATCATAGAAAAAAATTCCCCACCATAAAGAAAGAAATGCGTGAAAATGTACAAGAATCTTACAGAATACCAAGGAGATAGAACCAAAAAAGAAAATTTTCCTAGCACATCATAATCAAAACAGTAAATCTAACTATGTAGAACAAACAATATTGACATACACATATATAACAGACACATAACATACAAAGGCAGATCTTTCAGAATTATACCGAATTTCTCAATAGAGACTTGAAATGCCAGAATAGTATGGACAGATGTCTTGCAGTCTCTGAAAGACCAGAGGTATCAGGCCAGACTACTACCCAGCAAAACTTTCAATCACCATAGACAGAGAAACCAAGATATTACATGATAAAAGCAAATTTAAAAAATATTTATCCACAAATCCAGCCCTACAAAGATACTAGATAAAAAACTCCAACATAAGGAGGTTAATTACACTCAGGAAAACACATGTAATAAATAATCTTACACCAGCAAAACAGAAAGAAGGGAAATATACACACACACACACACACACACACACATACACACATACACACACACACACACACACACACTACTACCACTCACATTAAAATAATAAGAATTAATAATCATTGGTCATTAATACCTCTCAACATCAATGGACTCAATTTCCCAATTAAAAACTCAGAAGCTAAAACTGTGGATGTGAAAAAAAGGATACATAATAATTCTGCAACAAAATCAAAAGAAGAGAAAAACACATACACATACACTACCACTACCAACATTAGACTAATAGAAATTAGCAATTATTGGTCATTAATATCCCTCAATGTCAGTGGAATCAATTCCTCAATAGAAAGACACAGGGTAACAGTTTGGATGTGAAAAATGATACATCACTCTGCTACACACACACACACACACACACACACACACACACACACCCTTCAGCAACAAAGATAGGCATTACCTCAAAGTAAAGCAAGTTGGTGTAGCCACTCTAAAAGCTAACAAAATAGACTTTCAACCAAACGTAATCAAAAGATATGGGAAAGGATATTTCATACTCATCAAAGAAAAAATCCACCAAGATGACATCTCACTTCTGAAAATCTATGTCCCAAATGCAAAAGGAATTTGTAAAAGAAATATTACTAAGCTTAAATCATACATCAAACCCTACATGTTAAAAGTGGGAAATGTCAATATCCCAGTCTCATCAATAATTAAGCCATCCAGACAGAAACTAAACAGAGGAATAATAGAATTAATGAACATCATGGCTCAAACAGACCTAACAGGTATCTACAGAACATTTTATCCAAACAAAAGAATATACCTCTTCTCAGTACCTCACTGATACTTCTCCAAAACTGACCATATACTCTGACACAAAGCAACTCTCAACAATACAAGAGAATTTAGATAAACCCTGTATCTTATTAGACAACCATAGATTAAAGCTGGATTTTGACAACAGAAGAAACAGCAATGCCTACAAACTCATGGAACCTGAAGAATACTGTACTCAAAAATCACTGTGTCAAGGAAAAAACAAAACAACAACAAAAAAGAACTTGAAGACATTCTAGGATATTAAAAAAGAATACACAACACATCTGAACTCATGGGACACAATGAAAGCAGTGTTAAGAGAAATGTTAATAACATTGCATGCCTTCATAAAGAAATTATTGAGATCTCATACTAGTAACTTAACCGCACACCTGAAATCTTTAGAACAATAAGAACCAAACGCAACCAAGAAAAGTAGACACCAGTAGGAAATAATTAGACTTAGAGCAGAAATCAATAAAATAGAAACCAAGAAAATAATACAAAGATTCAATGAAACAAAGAGGTGGTTCTTTGAGAAAATCAATAGGATAAACAAACCCTATGCAAACTAACTAAAAGGCAGAGAGAGAATATCAAAATTAATAAAATAAGAAATGAAGATGGAAACATAATAACAGACATTAATAAATTCTAAAGAATCATTAAGTATTACTTCAAAAACCTATACTTGACAAAATTGGAAAATATAAAAGAAATGGACAATTTTCTTGATAGATGCCACTTCCCAAAGTTAAAGCAAAATTAGATGAACAATCTAAATAAATTTACAACTTCTATGGAAGTAGAAACAGTCATTAAAATTCTATCACCCCACCCCCAAATCCCCAAAGCATTATTGTTTTAGTACAAAATTTCACCAGGCTTTCAAAGAAAAGCCAACAGTAATACTCCTCCAATTATTTCACAAAATGGAAACAGAAGTCATTTCCAGACTCATTCTATGGTGCCAGAGTTAGCCTGACACTTAACACACACACAAAGAGACAGCAGAGAAACAGAATTTCAGACTTATTTCTCTTATGCAAAAATATTCAATAAAACAATTGCAAACAGAATCTACATACACATCAGAAAGAACATCCAACATGATCAAGTATGCTTCAGCTTAGAGATTAAGGGATGGTTTACCATATGAAAATCTATCAATATAACCTACCATATGAAAAAATGGAAGAAAAAACCCACCATTGTCTCATTAGAAACTGAACAAGCCTCTAACAAAAATCTGGGAACTCCTTTATGAGAAAATCTTGGAGAGATCAGGGATATGATTTTCAGATTCCATCTTATTCCAGTCAGAATGGCTAAGACAAAAACCTCAAGCTTCAGCTCATTCTGCAGAGGATGTGGAGCAAGGGGAACACTCCTCCACTGTTGACGGGAGTGCAAACTTTTACATTCACTTTGGAAATCAATTTGGCAGTTTCTCAGAAAATTGAGACTAGATTGGCCTTAAGACCCAGTTATCTGATCCCTGGACATATACCCAAAAGACGCTTCACCATTCCAAAGAACACTTGCTTGACTATGTTTATGGCAGCTTTATTCATAAATGCCAGAAACTGGAAGCAACTTATATGTCCTTAAACCAAAGAATTAATAAAAATGTGGTACATTTACACAGTGCACTATTACTCAGCCATTGAAAAAAAATGACATAATGAAATTTGCCTAAAATTGGATGGAACTAGAAAAGAGTGAGTGAGGTGAGCTTGACCCAGAAAGACAAACATGACATGTATTCACTTATAGGTAGATATTAGCCATAAAGGATAACAATTCTATAATCTACAGACCCAAAGAAACTGAATAACAAGGAAGGCTCAAGTGGGAGGGAAATATGTGAATCCCACCAAGAAGGGGAAATATAACAGACATAATTAAGGGTAAACAGAAGGTGTGGGTAGTGGAAAGGGAACAGGAGGGATCAGGTAGAAAGAGGACAGAGGGAAAGAGTACTGGGAGAGACAACAGGAAAAGAGAGAACTAGAAAGCTAGGGCAATGGAAAAAATCACAGGAATCTATGAAAGTAACCCTAGCTAAGACTCCTAGCAATGAGGAATATGGAGCCTGAAACAGGCATCTCCTATAACCAGCCAAGACTTCCAAGGGAGGGTTTGAGACAACTAATCGAGCCACAAAATCTTTGACCTACGATTTGTTCTGCCTACACCATGTGCAGGGTAAAAAGGAGCAGAAATTGAAGGATTAGCTGTCCAGCTTGAAACCCATGCCCTGAGAGAGAACTCACCCAGCACTGATAATGATAGTGCAGCATACTTGAGAGAGGCTTTACCCAGGAACTGACGCAAAGAGATGCAAAGACGCATAGTCAAATATTAGGTAGAGCTTGGAGAATCCTGAGGAAGAGGAGAGGAAAGATTATAAGAACCAGGGGGACAAGAATATAATAAGATCACGTATAGCATCAAATAACCAGGCACCGTAGCGGTTCACTGAGACTGAACCACCAACCAGGGAACATTCACAGGACTGACCTAGGCCTTCTGCACACATCTAATCCTTGTGTAGCTTGGTTTTCATGTAGAACTCCTAACAGTGGGATCAGGGCCTGTCTCTGATTCTGTTGCCTGCCTTTCGGAGGCCTTCTCTCTACTGGGCTGCCTTGTCTATCCTCAATAGGAGAATATGTAGTCTTACTGCAACTTGATATGCCAAGACTGATTGATATCCATGAGAGTCTTTCTCTTTTCTGAACAGAAAGGGAGGAGGAGCTGATGGGGTGGGGATGTAGGGGTGGAGGACTTAAAGGAGAGGAGGGAAGGGAAACTAATTTAGTAAGTAAACTAATTTATTAATTAATCAAAATAAAATAATACAATTTATTTCTGTATATGTGTGTGTGCATGTATGCATGTGTATGCTATTGCACATGTATAATTTATATGGGCTACATCAGTTATCTCCTTCTATGATGTTTGTTGTTTGTCCTGGAAATTGAACACAAATTACCAGGTTTGGCAACAAGTGTTTTTAGTAACTGAGCCATCTTATCAGCCCCCATTCTTGTTTTGAAGTTCCATTACTTGGTAATCAATACTGAAGCAGTAAATTAGTCTTTAAATGTGGACTGTGGTGTAAAACTATTTCAGCAGTACTTTGGGAAGCTCTTTTATCACCTCACTGAAACCATTCCCACAGAAAAATGAGGCTACAGTCATGAGACCTAGCTTATTTGACCCCAATCCCATAGAACACCCTAGGTAATAAATATCTTTATTACTATTTGAAGGGAAGTTTTAAACTGAGACTAGAGCATTGAGTTTCACACTTTTGTTCACTCAGGCTAGCCTTAGGTTGCAACATTTTAAAACCACTGCTGTCTCTAATTGTCCATCCATTCATGTAGTACTAATGATAATTTGAGGTTAAATAGTTGACTTTTCTGTCAGAACAATTACATAACAATTTGGCTTCCTGCTATTTGAACTTTAAGACTTTAAACAGAAAACATTCTGCAAATAAAGCTCTTTTATTCTTCACATCTTTCCCATGAGTAGACTGAACCACAGTCTTGCTTTCTCTGCAGATTATAGAAGGCATAAGGACTCCATATCACCAATGTCCTATCTTCTAACTCCTCTGCCTCAAGAGACATGAATGGGAAGCAGCCAAACTTCATGAGGTAAAGTTTCTGAGAGCTCTGCTAGTCATAGTGTAAACTGCTCAGAGTTAAAAATGGGGAAATGTCCACTCTTTACTGCTTTTATTAGTTTATGTTCTGTTAAACGCATAGACTGTTTTCCTATTTTCCAGAGATTTTTTAATTTTAATGATATAAAGCAAACTCAAGATATTTTGTAAGACTCTAATCAGAAGAGTCTATACTGGGAAGCAGCAAATGAGAGAGATGGAGCCTGGGTCGATATAAAAGCAAGAGGCTTTATGTGTCCGATGCAACAGGGTCAACCTACACTTGAAGGAGAGGCGGCCCTGAAGAAAAAATTTGTAAGGTTTATATACTCTTGCAAGGCAAACTGGAGCAATAGTACTATAATTGGCTAATGTATATTGGGTGAGAATAAGGGCTTATTTGGAACGGGACCCTTTCAGCTTTGGAAGGTATTCAGGACCTGCAAGGCAGTTTGTGGCTTTTTTTTTTTTTTTTTTTTTTTGGTGGTACAGGTTCCTGGTAGGGTGGGGTAGCTGTAACAGCCTATGGCAATGGTTTGGTTTCTCAATTGGGAGTTAATTGTATCTAATTGCTCCAGTGGACTTTCGGGAGGCTGCTGGAAGGTCATTCCCGGAATGCAGGAAGAAATGAAGTCACCAGGAGGACAAGTTCTCATACAGAACGTGATATTTAATGCAGAATATGATTTACATATAAGATATGGCATTAATTTTGCCTGTACAACTTACACAAACATAAAGACTGTTCGTTTCTTGATTAGCTAGTAACTGTGAGCATGACCCTTGTACTCATAAGAGGACGATGCAGGACACTGTAGAAAATACACGTGTGATATCTAATGAGGACAAGGCATTAAAGAGTAGATGGTTCCATATTCATAGCCGCACAATTACTGGTGAACCCAGTGAATCACAAAGCAAAAACCAAACCAGTCAACCCAATGGCAACAACAACATCAACAAAAATTTCATGAAAATAAAAATTTGGAATTTGTGGAAGAAAGCGGGGCAGTTTGTGAGGATAGAAGGCAAATAAAAGGAGATGAGGAGATAGATGCAATCAGAATGTATTCATTTATTGTTCATATTTTAAGTTAATTTATTCAATTTACACCTCAACTCTTGTCCCATCACTTATATCACCTCCCGTTCCTCCCTCCCTCCCACTTTCACCCTTTTTCCCTCCCCTAGTTCTGTGACTGAGGGGGACCTCCTCCCCCATTATATGGTCATAGTCTATCAAGTCTCATCTTGGTAGCCTGCTTACAGAATGTATTTATACATGAATTAAGTGATCAAAAATAGAGGTAACAAACCTCGGCAGGAATAAAATCGGAGAGCACCTATAATGTGTGGATCTATAATATCTTTGTTCTTATCCAGACATTTTTGCAAGGAATAATGTTACTAGACTCTTCTCATTTGCACACACCAATGTAAGAAAATGGAGCAATATGACCAAAGAGGATGTTAGTCTGTTTGTCTGGAAGGCATATTGTTTGGCAATGTCACCGAAGAGGTCTCATGTTGAACAACAGATGCCAGTACACAATATGTGTGGTGACGAAGTTTTCAATAAATCTGCTGGTGTTAATTGGCTTTGAGTTTTTCTGCACTGCATGTACCAAACCTGGAGCTAATCTCAGCAAAAACCTTGCTGCTACTATCTTTATATAATATGAAAGATGAGCAAGTTCTCAAGGATTTTATTTAGCCTGGAACTTCAATTTTCAGCTAATTAAATTAGTCTAAAAAGGAAATTGCAAGGATTATTTCTAAATTATAGAAAAAACATTTGTTAGAATAAGTATTGTACGTGCATGTGTGACTGGACACACATACATACATACACACACACACACACACACACACAATTGTTTTCTAGGTAAAAATTGCAGTAATTCTTCACAGTGAATTTTACGGTGGTGCCTAGAGAATTGCCTACAGGTCTTTGTATATCTAACAATATCACCTGTGTTTATCCTCTCTTTCACCTTTAAATGAGGGCAAACATCATTGTAAGATAGTATGATTTTTGTCTTTATTGCAATATAAGTTAAAAAGAAAATCTGACTTATGAATAAAGACGGAATAACTCTCCTCTAAAACAGTCAGGTTAATAAAATCAAGCAACTCTAACCACACTGGTATACTCACTGATAGGAAATAAGTGTTTCCACTTATATTGAATTGAATTGAGATGTTCTTACTGCCCATACAACTTACGAGAATATGTAAATCTAGAAATCATATAAAATAAGTGACAAATTTTACCACAATATTTCAGAGTTCTGGAATGAATCAAATAATAAAGTTAGAACGTGAAGAAATGACTTCACCACATTTATGAGAAATAATCTAGTGTATTAAAATTACAAAGATTGCTTTAAATCTTAAACTTTAGCTAAAATGTGGCTTTATACATAAAAGATTCATGACCTTGACTACATTAATTCAATCTGTTTTATTTCCTCATGCTTGCTTTAAATTAAATATCAACTCTTAGAAAGTTCTACCCTAAAACCATCTTCTATATCATCTAGATGTCAATTTAGCATCAATCACAACCCTTTATCTGTGGTTTCTCCTGCTTGATCTTTACTATTGCAATGACAATATTTATGTAGTAAGTATGAATAATCGTCTTCTGCACTTTCAGTATTTTGTATTTACTATACAGATAATTTAACCGTGATGGAAACAGTATTGAAAATTTCTTCCACATCTGCAATATGAATTATTAATTCTTCTTCCAAAAAACACACAGTTTTATCAAATATTTGAACCACAATTAAAATATACATTTCATATCAATGATTTTCACTAGGCAAAGACTGCACAAGGGAAGTCTCTGTGTATATGTTCATGATAGAAAATATTTGCACCCATTCAAAGCTTTGTGCTCATTGTATGGTGGTGGGTATTAGTTATTTCCAAAGCCTTACATCTCCCAATACCAGATAATAAAATATTGTTTGAATACTATTTGACTTATGAAAATTGTGAAAAATGACTAATTGATATGACCATGATTTGACTTGTATAACTTACTTATCCTAAACAGCTTGCAATAGCACCTTCAAAGTATTTGGAAGTAAACCTTGTATTATAATTGAGCTGTATGGGTACAATACCACATAATAGAGTAGAAATATGTATAGAATGTGTGTAAAGAATAATCTTATATTTTTGGTTGTGAGCCTAGCCTTTAACTGCTGAGCCGTAAACTTTAAACCCCTACCTAGATCTAGCCAATGGTCAGAACATTCTCCACAGTTGAGTAGAGAGGGGGATATGACTTTCTCACATACTCAGGTGCCTCACATTTGACCATGTCCCCTGGAGGGGGAGACCTGGTGGCACTCAGAGGAAGGACAGCAGGTTGCCAAGAAGAGACTGATACCCTATGGGCATACACAGGGGGAGTAAATCCCCCTCAGGAACAGTCATAGGGGAGGGGAATAATGGGAAAATGGGAGGGAGGGAAGAATGGGAGGATACAAGGGATGGGATAACCATTGAGATGTAACAAGAATAAATTAATAAAAAAATTTAAAAAATGTAAAAAAAGAATAATCTTAAATTTGAATTCTAAACCAATGTATCTAAAATTAAACTTACTTTGCATCTATATACAAAATTCTATGCCAAGGAATTAAAAGTAACCTTATGAGTAATGATTAAGGCCTTAAATTGATGAGTAATCTAATTAATCTTTTTGTCCTATCATCCCTATATATTTCTGTATTTCCCTTCTTCCTTTTCAACCCTTATTTCTAAACCTATGAATGAAAGATAAAGCAAAGGAGAGACATTCCTGAATCCAACTGTGTTTTCTCACTGAATAAGACTAATAATAACTTATAACCAACTCCCAAAGAAAATAAACATTTATCACCAAATAAAGCAACCCAAAACCTACCCAAACCAAGCCCTCTTACAGGAAACAGGACATTTTTATTTTAATAGTTTTTTTTCTGGCTCATTTGCAATGGATAATACCTTTGTAGAAGCCCAAATAAAATTGGGGAAAATGGTTACACAAGCTAGGAATAGCATTGGTGGTCCAGTTTCTAAATGTTGAGAAATTCCAGGCTTAATTAGAGTCCTGTGTGGGGCAGTCTGAAATACCGGACCAGCTGGGATTGGAAACTTTCTTTGAAGATCCCCTGGGAGCTGTCCCATTCTGATGAGGCACAGCAACTGAAGCACTTGGTGCTGGAACATGAAGGATACAGGATGTCAGTGTCCACCATGCTGAGAGGAATGAATCCTGTCAGGTCTGATCCAGAATCAGGGTATGGTTCTTTTGTTCTGATATGTGTAATTTCTCACAAGTATTATATAGTCCTAAAATTATAAATGCACAGAAAAATTAAAGCTGCTTATCTGCTCTTTGTATGCACAGAAAAAATCCATCTGCAAATTGTCATTCATACCATATGAAGAATTGCAGTTAATAATAATTCACAGAGATTCTGTAGCCAACATGAAGCATTGGAATAGTTTACTTTTCAAGTCAAACATATAAATTGAACATTACAAGACCAGGCATTCCTAAAATCATGACAGCTGAGGATAAGTGCCTAAGACTTGCAAATTAACAAGGCAGGCAGCATTCCAGCATGGAGTGGAGAGGATCTCATGGGTCACCACTCCTAGAAGAGATGGTTGTTAGAGGAAAGAGAGTCAGTTTTATGCAGCCATGAAGACCTTGGTATGTCAACCAAGCTCCACTGTAGATGGGTCTTTAAAAATAAAAAGAAATAAGAAGTTGGAAGAAGAAAGAGAGGAGATTCTGGGAAGAATTATATGAGTAGTAGGGAATGAATATGACCAAAATACACTATATGCATGCATGAAATTCTTAAATAAGTATTAAAAATATATATGTCTTACATTAATAAAGGTATAATTGTATGTTTCTGTGTTTGAGCATAATATGGAATGTGCTAAATTCTTAAGCTTAAGAAATCACCAAGAGGTTTAACATAGATGGAGGGATGGAGGAAGGGAGGGAGGGAGTCAAGATTGAAAATATCAGGAAATTTTGAAATGCCAAAACTTAAAAAGCACCAGACTGTTGAAACCTGAGTGAGTCCAGTGCAATAAGGGCTCTGCCTCTTCAGATCTTGTCTTCCTGGCTTTGGATCTTCATCCCCAGACAATGTCATCCTCATGAGCAGCATTGGAAACTAACAGAGAGCCTGGGTTTCCCAGGATAGTCAGAAATAATATTATATATGAATCAATGTTTCACTTCCTACTGGGATGATGACACTTTAAATATTTTTTCTGGTCTTTCCTTCTGCTCCACCCACACACACACCCTATTGCTTTTCTTTATGGTTTTTCTGCCACATAATTTGAATGGAAAACATATTTTCTATTATAAAGAAATAACTGTGTGCCATAGCAGAAATATAAGTTATTGTGTGTTAATATCTTTCCCTTTTATTTCTCACTATTTCAATGGACAACTGTACTATGGCTTTTTCACATAGAGTTTTATTGTGTTGCTGCTCTTGATACCTTTACTGATTTTATGCACTTTCTCCATCCTACCATGATATGCACCTCACTCCAAATCAAGTAGTCCTAGGCTGAAACCTCCAAACTAAGACTCAAATATTTTTTTCTCTTTTCAAACTTACTGCCTCACATATTTGTTATAGAATACAAAATGTAACAGAAATCTTATAATACTGAAAGCTTCCTTACAAAAGTTAAATGGAATAATGTATTTAAACATTTAGCATCTTACTTGGCTTGCAATACGTGATTTCAGCTTATTATTGTATCATGTACTATGCCTATGTGAGCAGTCATTACTAAAGCATAATTTAATCTTCATTAATCAACCTTCAATTTGAAGTGGTTGAAATTTTGAATGCCAAAGACCCTATATCTGCCCTTACACCAAAGGCCAATTTTAACGCCAGGAACCACTTGGGGATTAATCTATTACCTATCATGGAGTGTGTTTATGTTTCTCTAATTTGTATTCCAGTTAAATGTTGACACTAAGTCTCCCTATTATTTCTTATGGTTCTATACTCATTTGTAACTTGTGGACATTTTAATATAAGCAAAAAGAGATTGTGTTGGTAGTTGTTACTCATATATTATTTGAAACTCAAAATGACAGAGTAATATCTTTAAAATAAATTTAAGGAAACAGTCTGAAGTGTTATTTCTTATGATTGGAGACAGCAAAGTCAAAACCATTCAGCTCAATTATTTTTAATCCTGCTAGGACCATTTATAAATATTTATTTTAGTGTATACTTCTCTGTGCCTACATTTACTGTTGTCACTCCCCAAGGCAGTTTGTATTTAATCTGCGGTAGTAGATGAGGGACTAAAGTAGCTGAGGGAGGGGAGACTGTGGTCAGGATGTACTGTATGAGGGAAGAAGAAGAAGACAATTATAAGCACAAAGGCATTGTCATACTTAGGCTTATTGTATACTTAATATTTAACCCTTATTATGTGTTCATTACAGATGTTTATCTTAAATAAATGGTTTATTTCCTGCATCATTTATTTATGTTAATGATAAAGATGGATATATTAAAAATAAAATTTGAACACCATAGCTTATTTTAAAGGTGTTCTAACCTGCTACATATCACATTGGTGTATAAGAATCATGGGGCATTGCTCAAGTGCCAATTCTTTTTTTTTGGTTTTTTTGAGACAGGGTTTCTCTATGTTATCGAGGCTGTCCTGGACTCACTTTGTAGACCAGGCTGGCCTCGAACTTACAGAGATCTGCCTGTCTCTGCCTCCCAAGTGCCAATTCTTAACATTCATGGAAAACACTGAAATGAATTCAGGAAGAGGCCTGTAGCAATACCAAATGTAGTAATTTATATAAACATGAGATTTAAAAGTGCATGTTTTCTCCTGGTGCCCTCATACACTTTACTCATGCCCTGGTGGGTTTCCAAATTCTTTTGCAATAAATCATAATTGATATAATAAATAGCATACCCACTCTAGAGGACAGTGGTGTGATATTACTAGCATCCTATTTGGACCTTTCAATATGCTACACCAGGCCTGTTTTGCTTGTCATGCAATTCAGTAACTATTGACAGTTTAGGACACAGGACTGGAGATTTGGCTCAGCAGTGCAGTAGTGGCTTAGTTTACCTGCTGTTTCTAAACATGAAAAAATTCTTAGTGGACTAGAATGACATTTACTTCATTATAGTCCCACAGAATACTACTGAGTCTGAGTTCACTTGGAATGTTTGCCACTTGACCTTCCTTTGTACCCTGTGAATTGTAATCAACTGTGGATTAGTCAAGGGCTGGTTCTGCCATTCGCGAGCTCAACAGGGTGGATGTGGCTCTGGTTTCTAAGCTCTCTTCTTCTACCAAGAGACTTGGTTGGGCAAATTCATAGTAGTTTCAACATTTCAGTACAATAACAAGATTTATGAAGTTCTTGAGGTCACTGAATTGGCACACCATTGCTCTTGCTCTATTTTCTTGCAAAAAGTACTAAACAAGGCCATGAATTTTTAAGGAATAAAAACTTCACAGTATATATACTTCCTGGGAGTTACCACAGAAAACTTCTTTGTCAACATCATTAATAAAAAGAGGTACAAAGAGCGCACACTCTATATTATTGTTCTTGTTGGTTATTTATTTATTTATTTGCAACTGGAAAATAGGTAAATCAGAAAATGAGTCTTGAGTCTGACAGGCATGATGCATGCCTACACTGTCAGCATTGTGAATTGGGGAGGAAAGAGGATAGTGAATTCAAAGTTCACTGGGTCTACAAGGATGCAGTAATCCATAGTAATCTACAACCATGAATGGCAAGAAAACAACCACAGGTTTTATCAAAAGACGAGAGGTCAGTCTAATCCCAAGCATATGTCATAATGAAGATGAAAAGAAAAGATTTGCTCATCTGCACTTTGAGTTTTCCTTCCTTCCTTCTTTCCTTCCTTCCATCTTTTCTTTCTTCCCTCTCTCCTTCCTTCCTTCCTTCCTTCTTTCCTTCCTTCTTTCTTTCTTTCCTTCCTTTCCTTCTTCCCTCCTTCCTTCCTACCCTCCTCCCTCCCTCCTCTCTCTCTTCTTCTTCTTCTTCTTCTTCTTCTTCTTCCTATATATGTCTCCTCACCCTTGTACAAATTTGTGGTTTGTATCTTTTTGTTTTTTTATTTAGCTGATTGTTATTACATGCATCTTTGTATTTGTGTGTGTGTATATATATATATATATATATATATATCTTTTCCTGACTATAACCTGTACATCTGTATAATGCTGTGCGTATGCATGTTTTCAGGTTGACTGCTTAGCACTGGTGTGTTCTGTTCTCAGGAAAGCCACTTCTTCTGTTCACATCAGTTGCCTGCAGTTCTTTGTATAGGGTTGGTGCCTCATGGGCTTTTCTCCGTCTACTTTACCATGTCCCTTGGTGCCATCCATATTTAGCTAACACCTGTCATGCTGGTGAACCTTTATGGTTATAGCTTCTACTATTACTAAAAATACAATCTCCACAGCAAATTCCATGATCTTCTGGTTCTTATATGTTTTCTAACTCCTCTTTGACAATGTTCCCTGAACCTTAGTTTTGGGAGTGTTTTGTAGAGGTTTTCATTGGTACTGGTCTCCACAACTACGCATTATGATTGATTGTGGTTTTCATTATAGTTTCCATCTGTTAGAGAGAGGTTTCTTTGATGAGGGATGAACACGACAATTATCTGTGACAAAATATGTATAGATTGTTAAGGATTATGCTGGTTCACTGAATTAATAGTGACAGTCTCCTTTAATTACCATGACTTCATTAGCCCTAAGCAGATGTTTCCCATGTCAGGCATGATGTGGTCATTTTCTTGTTGAGTGAGTCTTAAGTCCAATAAGAGAACTGTTGGTTACTGCAAGATATGCAGAACCTCAAGGGTTATTTGTCAACTTGTGGGTTAATGTGATTTATAAGCTGTAGATGGGTAGGACTATTGGTTGTGGTTGCCCCACTCCATTGGAAGCTGGCCTGGCACCTTCTGGTATCACAATCTATTCCTTATGAAAGATGCCTTTGTGCCAGTTCCAGTTCAGGAGTCACTGGGCCTTGTTTCTTAAGTACATATAGTCTTTGGCAATAGAGATTTGCCCTCAGGATAATAATGTCTCATGATTAATCAAGGGTAAAATCATGAAAGGCTATATGTTTTGGGAATCCCTTGTACAACTTTTACCAACAGCTCAAAAGATTCTTATGCCTGGTGTTGGTGTTTTGTGAGGTGATAATTGTCCCTTGGAGGTTGAAGGATGCATCATTAGTCAAGATGGTAAAGACTCTCTCTCTTTCTCTCTCTCTCTCTCTCTCTGTGTGTGTGAGTGAGTGTACAACATATATATATATATATACATATATATATAATGTGTGTATGTGTGTGTATTTTGGAGAATAGTTAATATTTTCATTTTTATGACTTTTCCAGATATTCTTAGTATTTTATCAATTTTTCTCCTCTATTTACCTCCCCTTATTTCTCTAAAGATTCTTCTACTTTCCAATTTATCCTATCAGAAAGCTTATAATCTACTATTTCTAGTTCCATCCTCTCAAGTTTTTATTTCTTAGATGTAGTATAGGTGCTAGCACCAAATATGACTAAAGAAAACTTAGGTGACAGGTATGGACATTTACTTGTTGCATATAATTAGTTATAGCTTATAATCAAAATTGTCTAAAATAGAGTAAAAATTGGTATTCTATGTCCTGAAAGCGTGTGCCTTTCCTAGCACATACCTAAATATAGAACATGCTTTCAGGTCTGTGCTTAGTCAGTAGTTAAGTATAAGTTACTCAGACATCCCAATGAAATGTTCAATATGCTTTAATTGGCATGGCTGATGTTACTAGAGTTTCAAATAATATTTGTACTACTTAATATCAGAAAGATGTAAGTTGTGTCACAATTCCAAGTTTTAATTCAAGAGGTTTCTGTTTTAAGGATGTGTGCATGTACAAGTTTACATTTGTGTATATATGTGTGTGCATGTATGGAGGACATACATGGGCTTAGGTTGTCCCCTGTTATTGCTCTCTATCTTATTTTCCTTACAGGTTCTCCTTCTATGCCTGGAGTTTTCCCATGAGTCATGTGATCCACCTTTCTCTGTCTCTTCAACTCTGGGTACACACTGCTAAACTGCATTTATACATGGGGTGGGGAACCAAAAGCAAGGTCCTTCATTTTGTTTCTGCAGTGAGCACTTTGCTTCATGCTTTTTTGCAGTGTACAAGCCTGGTAAGGATAGTCTGCAAGGTTGCCTCTTCAGCTCTCTATACTTATTGATAAGTTATTGGAATTCCTTTAGTTGTCAAGGTAGAGTGTAAAGATTAAAGTTTTGTTTTGTTTTTTTCAGATGAGAAAAATCATATTTGATGAAAAATTTGGTCTATAGCCCCTATGAGATAAAACAACAAGTGAAACTGAGTTCTTCTGACGTCGTGGAAGAAATAGTGATCTAAAACTTACTAGGAGAAGGAGACATGAATGTGTGAAATGGCCCTGTAGTTTCCTAGACAGTGGAAAAGGCTCTAATTAATTTTTAAATCAGAGAGACAGTACATTCAAGTTCAGTTATAAGAGCTTAGAAAAAATATCTAAAAGACAAAAGTAGAAAATCAGTTTCTGTGTAGAAGGAGCCAATATCAATGATGGTTTATCATCTCAGGTCAGGAGATGCCTCACTGTCCACTGTGAAATATACATGCTAGCTCCATGACATTTAGATAGACAAATTTTACTAGGTCTCACTTTCTGAATGGGTATTTTATCCCTCTGTCATTCCTGTAAGGAAATGGGATCCAGAGGAAGGCAACAGAGTTCAAGTTAGAGACAGCTCCCACTCCAATTGTTAGGGGACCCACTTGAAGACCAAGCAGTCCATCAGCTTCATAAATGTAGTGGGTCTACAACCAGCCCATATATGTTCTTTGGTTGGTGGTTCAGTCTCTGGTAAACCTCCATGGGTTCTAGTTCTTGTGGTGTCCTTGACCCTTTCCTTCCTCTAACTCTTCCACAAGATTCCTCTGTCTAATATTTGGCTGAGTCTGTACATCTATTTTCTTTTTCTTTTTTCTTTTTAAAGATTTATTTATTTATTATGTATACAGTGCTCTCTCTGCATGTACACCTGCAGGCCAGAAGAGGGCACCAGATCTCATTATAGATGGCTGTGAGCCACCATGTGGCTGCTGGGAATCGAACTCAGGACCTCTGGAAGAGCAGACAGTGCTCTTAACCTATGAGCATCTATGTTCATTATCTGCTGGATGAAGCCTCTCAGATGACAGTTATGCTAGGCTCCTGTCTGCAAGAATAGCAGAATAGCATTAATGGTGTCAGGGCTTGTGTCTTTCCCATAGTGTGAGCTTCATGATGGACTACTCATTAATTGCCATTTCCTCCATCTCTTGTATCCCTGCACATCTTGTAGGCATGGCAAATTTTGGGTTGAAGGATTTCTGGGTGAGTTTGTGTCCTCCTCCCTCTACTGGAAGTCCTGTGTGGCTACAGGGTGTGGTCACTTCCATCTCTGTAGTTGTTATTTATTTTGAAGTCATGATATTTAATTTTTTCCTTTTTAAGATATCTGCAGTTGTTTGGATTTTTATGGCTCTGTATAAATTTTAAGAAAATGTGTTTTCTATTTATGTAAATAATGCCTGTGGGAAATTCATGGGATTGCATTGAATCCATGTGTTACCTAGGTAGTATAGACAGTTGAATAATACCATTTATTCCAAAGATTGATTTATTGTATAAGCATTATAAGAGGAAGTCTCCAGAGAACAGACATCATGAAGTAAAGAAAAAATACACACAAACGCTTCCAAGCTGAAGGATAGATAAAAATGCACAGACTGTGGGACACTTGTGAAGAGAAGAAGAGTAGGAGAAGGGCAAAGAAAATCACCTGGATCTATCAAAGGCAGCCTATGTGCCTACACATGGAAAGACTTATCAATTTTCTATAGAACAAGCCAAGACATAGAAACTGTAAGAGCAAGGCAAACTTTAGTATAAAGTGTAAATCAATAACAACATATGAAAGTAAAGTACCATGAGATCAGTATTACAAATGATCAAAGGCATAATAGTCCAAGTTTTCCATAAAAAATGAAGTACTTTAAAATGTAAAAGACAGTGCTAAGATATAATATTGCTAGCATAACAAATATAATAATGCATGATAGAAACCTAACACATGGTTTTAGTCATATGATGATAGAAATATGTAAGAGAATTTAATAATGGAAGCATAACCATTTGTATCATCCAAAAGATAAACTGAAATACTAACAATCTCAGCAAAAATATAGAACATTTTCTCTCAAGTTAAACATTCTGTTCTTTTTTCTTCTCCTTATGCCTAAAACAGGAAACAAACAAATGCGTTTCTAAGTTTTGACAAGGGACAAAAATAAATTAAAGAAAGGGCATTCTTTTAAGCAACAAACAAAAATTATGCTAACTCTATACTTTTCAAAAAACAACACAGTAAAAACATGAACTTATCTGTCAGCACTTTAAAGAAAAGTATAAATATTACATATTAAATTCACTGAAGATCTGTCTGTGTGAATGATAATGGACAAAACACATTATTTTAGGTTTAGGGTTTTATGTAAGGAAAATTTTAAAAATATTGAAAGATGCATATTAACCAATAAAAAATGTAATGATAAAAGTAAAATCTATTGTATAATTAAAAATGAAGACAAAGGAAGATTTCATTGAGTGATTAACATAGATACTCTTGTAAAAATACCTGAAATTATCTTTACAAATAAAGCAAAAGTGTTCATTATATGTGTGTGCATGTAAGAATTAGCAGCAGTTCAATCCTTAAGTAAAGCCATTGAATTAACAAAATTAGGGGAAAAGACGGCTTGTATAATGGAGGACATGTGCTACTTATTTATTTGGGTATAATGGGGTATGGTTACTCAAGTACTTTCCAGAAATTTATAGTATCCCAAAAGTAATTTGTGTTTCCATAAAGAAAAATGAAATGAAAATAAAAGTTATACTGGAGGAATATAAAGTGATTCCTTCAGGAAATAAGAAAGAAGAAAAAGGCTAATAAATGTGTAAATAAGTTTATATCTTTAGAAATATGTGGAGATACAGTAAACTGGAATATTAACATTTTGAAATGAACAAAACCATTTGTAAATGTTTTACAAAATGCTAAGCTTATGAGAAAAAAAACAGTTTAAGAAAATGAACTTCAAGGTGTCTAAGAATAATCTCTAAAGTGATTGTTAAGAGTAAAAGACTCCTTTATCATAGAAAAATCTGGGAGACATGCTTTAAAGCATGAGAAAATTAGAACACATGGATTAGAGATTGACTTATTATGTTTCTTATCATGTTGTGTAGAGAAGACAGAAGCATCCCTTTGTATTATATGGAAATAAAAACACCAGGGACCATTCCAATCACCATAAAACAATAGAACACACAAAATTTGATGAAAATACAATATAGCAGCCGGTATGTGTACCTAACATACTTCTGTGGCTAAAAGGATAAATAGGCAGGGGAAGTTGTACTTGTTTTTCTTCCTCTTCTGTTTTTAGAATATTAAGGAAGATTAAAGACCCATACAGCTAAAAATTCTTATTCCTTAAGTAGATGCTGCCAGATCCAAAACCCAGCAAAATCAATTAATAATATTATTGATGTAATATAATGAAATAAAGAGAAGGTGGAGGTTTGTCTGCTTATAATATAAAAACTTAAAATAGTACAAAATCCTCCTAGCAAAATAACTATTTATTCATTTAAAATAACCGTTGTTGCAAAGAGGGAAGACATTAATAAAAACCCATGTGTGTGATTGTGTTGGGGGAACTCAGAGATGCTTATGGGAATTTTTTTCTTTTTTAACAGTTCAAATGTATAGAATGTTTAATAGATGAATAAAATTTTAAAAAGAATTCTTTTATGATTGAAAACCAAGTCTACTGATAAGTCAAATATTCCATTTTGTCAGGTTTCAAATTATTTAAGTCCAATATCTTTATACTAGACACTTTCCAGTGATGATATATTTCCCTAAAATTTACTTTTTAATATTAAAAATTTAACACACACACACACACACACACACACACACACACACACACACACACACACATATATATATATATATATATATATATATATATATATATATATATATATATATATAAAATATGTCTTGATTGTCACCGCCCCTTGCTAGTGCCTCCAAACCATTCCAATGAAACTCCCAAAACTCATTCCATACTTTATTTCCTTGTTTTTATTTATTCATTTGTTTGTTTAAACTATGGATTCCAGGTAGAACTTTCCATGTGTCTGGGGTTGTCAATTAAAGTATAGGCAATATACCAATGACCCCCTTCTTAAATGAAATAACTTTCATTCCCCAATATCCATGCACTTTCTGAAAAGCTTCCCACCAACTGTTGGTGGAATTTTTTTTTTTTATCTTGTTCAAGTCTTATGTAATGAAGCTCAGTTGTTGTGATTTCATGTGTACAATAGCCATGTCCTCTCTAGAGGCCATCCTTCATGACAATTTTCCATCCTTCTGCTCTTAAATCCTTTATGCCTCTTCTATGATATTTCATGAAATATGTGTGTGGGGAATTGATATAAACGTTCTACTTATAGCTAAGAACTCCCAGCTATTCACTTACTTTCAGCTCTTTTAGCAGTGATGTGTCTGTATAAACTACTATCCACTATAATAAAAAAAGTCTCTCACCAAAGTTGGGAGCATCATAAATCTATTTAGAAGGCAGTTTGACTACATGCCTATTTAGAGCAACTACATCAATATGTACTCCCTTAGGGTGTATAATTTCCATAACCATCAGTTTTGCCAATATTTACAGAATGTCCGCTTAATTGCTAAAAGTATTTATCAGCCCTAAGAGCACTTTGGGTGGCCTTTTTAAGGTCTCTTATTATAGAATATTATTATCCTTCTCATGGGGACGCCCTTGCTTCTTTTTATTAATTATATCCCTATTAAAATATCAATGTAGCTTTCTATATGGCATAGAGGGATCAAAGTGGAATATTCAATTATCATGAAGTTAAAATACTGTATGTATTCTTTTGTCAGATTTTCTTAATTTAAGTTTTAGCTATGAATATGTTTCATGATTATGTAATGCAGAACCACTGAGGGTACAAAGAGAGAACTATTTGAAAGCCAGTCACAGTGCTGAAAGTCAGCAATCCAACACTTGGGAAAATTGCAAGTTTGAGGCCACCTGGGCTCATAGCAATGTTATTCATCAAAATATAATCCACACATTTAAAAATTGATCAGTGGAATAAATGACCTAGAAAAAACCTGTGCAATGTTAGAAAATTTCTTGAATGCTAACTAGTGGTTACTTAGTATTTAGTTTGTTTAAATTGACCTTAGGATTAGTGAAGATATTTTCCCCAATCTGTAGAGTGTTGTTTTATTCTATTGACAGTGTCCTTGGACCTACAGAAATCTTGCAGTTTCATGAGGTCCCATTTATTAATTGTTGGTCTTAGAGTCTGAACAGTTAGTGTTCTGTTCAGGAAATTGTTTTCTGTGCCAATGAGTTCGAGGTTCTTCCCCAATTTTTCTTCTAACAGATTTAGTGTATCTGATTTTTATCTTGAGGTCTTTGATCCACTTGGACTTGAGTTTTATGCAGGATGATAACTATGGGTCTATTTGCATTTTTCTACATGTAGCCATCCATTTAGACCAATACCATTTGTTGAAGATATTCATTTTCAATTTTATGGTTTTAGCTCCTTTGTCAAGAGTCAAGTGTCCATAGATGTGTGGGCTTATTTCTTGTCAGTCTTACATTTGACGAAAGGCAACTGTCCAAAATATGTAAAGAACATAAAACATTAAGCATCAACAAACAAAATAACTCAATTTAAAAATAGAGCATAGAGCTAAACAGAGAATTCTCAATACAGGAATCTCGAATGGTTTAGAAGAATTTAAAGAAATATTCAATGTCCTTAGTCATTAGGGAAAAACAAATCAAAACAACCCCGAGATTCCACCTTACACCTATAAGAATGGCTAAGATCAAATATTCAAGTGACAGGGATATAGAGCAAGGGGAACACTCCTCCATTGCTGATGAGAGTGCAAGCTTGTACAGCCACTTTGGAAATCAATCTGATTTGATTCTGAATCCCAGAAAATTGGGAATAGTGCTATCTCAAGACCTAGCTATACAACTCCTGGGCATATTAGCAAAAGCTGCTCCACCATTCAACAAAGACACTTGCTCAACTGTGTTCATAGCAGCTTTATTCATCATAACCAGAATCTGGAAACACCCTAGATGTATCTCAACTGAAGAATGGTAAGAAACTGTGGTACATTTACACAATGCATTACTACTCAGCTATTAAAAACAAAGAAAACATAAAATTTGCAGACAGATGGGTGGAACTAGAAAACATCACCCCGAGTGAGGTAACCCAGGCACAGAAAGACACACATGGTATGTACTCACTTGTACATCTATTTTAGAGTGGGGGTTGGAGGACAAAAGGCCTGTAGTGAAAAAAAAACTGCGGGCAGGGGCACCTTTGTGAAAACCTCTAGACATAAGTCAGGGTAGGCTCTCAGAAGGACCTGAGAGGAACTCTAACAGAGACTTCTAGTAGCAGGTTTCATAGAGACTGAAGGGGACTCCCTGTAACTACATGTGCCCTAGTAGAGGGGGCAGAACACCAACCCACCAACAAAAACTTCAACTTAAAATTCTCTCTGCCTGCAAGATGTGTAGGGATAAAGGTAGAGAAGATAGAGCATAAACTAAGGTAATGTCAAACCAATGGCTGGCCCAACCCAAGAACCAACCTCTGACACTGTTATTGATTCTCTGCTATGCTTGCACAGAGGAGCTTAGAAGAGTTGTCCTCTGAGAGCCACTTCCCAGCATTGTCTCAAAACAGATACTGAGACCCATAGCTAAACATTACCTGAAGCAGAGGGAGCATAGTGGAAAGTGGGGGTAAGAAAACTGACCTGGAGATGACAGGAGCTTCACAAAAAGAGAAGTGAAGTCAACTCTCCAGAGCCCACAGGGGCCTACTAAGACTGAGGAACCAACCCAGAACTGGATCTAGGCCTCCTACAAAGATGTTACTTATCCACATTTCAGGCTTCACATGGGTCTTCTATTGAGGGCAGTTGTCAGGGCTGTACACTATGCCTTTAGCCTGTGGCTAAAGCTGGGTAGAAGTCATACTTCTCCCTGAATCTCTGTGCTGAGTGTGTGGTCTTTGAGCTGTTGACTCCTGTTGGTAAGATCCTCTGTGTTGCACATTGTATTCTTTGAGTTGCTAATGTTTGTGTTGGTTAACAAAGAAGTCCCAGCAGAGAGCTATTCCAGGGAATCTATTCTTTTCAGCCTGCTCCAGGGAAGTAATTTGTAACAAGAGCTTTTGCAATCTTGCTATATAAACCCCACTTCCTTAAAATAGAGTTAGCCTTGATCAGGATTCATTGTCTTGGCTACTACATGTTTCTTTTTCTTCTCTTTCCTCCACATCCCTTCTTTCAGAGAACCTTTTCCATAAGTCCAAAGAATGGGACTGGAGTGAGAGCTCTTTCTGTCATCATCACTCTCTCTAGCTTTTCCATTGCTTCACCCATGCAGTACTGCCTTGCCAGGTCACAGGGGAAGAATATGTGCTAGTCCTGGTGGGACTCGATGAGCTGAAGTGGGTGTGTAAGGGAGTTCCGCTTTTCTGAGTATTATGGGAGGATGATGAGGGAGAGGGAGGGAGGATAGGACTGGGAGGTGAACAGGGGTGAAGCTACCATCATGATGTAAAGTGAATGAATAATAAATGAATAAATAAATACATACGTAAATAAATAAAATTTACTAAACTGATCTTGTGAGTGAAAGCAATCACTTACTTTGCTAAAATAAACATTTCACAACTTGTCATAGTTAATATCCATTGTTACCTTGATTGTGTTATGGAGAATCTAGAGTTGTTAATGAGAAATACTTTTGAATAAGATTATGAAAGTGCTCAAGACAGATTTATTTGAAGACAAATGATCCATTGTGAATATGGGTGGTATCATCCTCTGGGTTTGGATCCTTTAATAAATTATATCAGATCAACATTAAAGCCAGTTGAGAACAAATGCTCCTTCCTCTCTGCTCCTTTGTCTTTGGTAATGGAGGCACCCTGGTTCCTAACTTATGCCTAAAGAAAGTCTCCCTCCCACGAGTAACTTTTGCCTGGTTTTTGTCAGAATGATGAAGAAAGAAACTACTACACAAGTTAAAACAAACGAATGAACAAACAAACATTTTCTCTCTTAAGTTTCTACTTCTTTGAATATTTATTTTGTATATACTTTTATCAGAGGCTAATTGAGTCTACATATATAAAACTCAATAGAAGATCCTTTTTGCTATGACAAAAATAGATTCAAAAATTACATATTACATAAAATTTCAGTTTGATGTTAAATCTACCATTTAAAAATATTTTGTAACAATTTTACATAGACAGAGATAGCACAGAATTAATATAACTTTGAGAAATTTTTAATTTTAATTTCATACATAAACATGACATGCAATAGCTAGGAAAAACAAACTTACATGTGTATTTAACTAAATGACAGCTGTTATACAGACTGCCAAAGTCTTACCATTAATGCAAACAAAATATATTATTATATCTTGTCTTGACACATGGGAAGTAATATTTGTCAGTTCGCTAATTTAGACTTCTACTGGTTAATTCAAAATTCTTTGAAATCTTACCCCTGAACTTTTAACTATGCTCTTTTATGATATTCTGGCTTCCTCCTTCTGTTTGTTTGTTATTAATATCTGGATTCAACATAAAGCGTTATTTCCTTGTCAATACTATCATACAGCATTGAGCAAAAATATGTATCACTCCCCCCTTTTATTTAACTTGGGACAGATGATAAAAATCACTCATATCCATCAATGACCATATTAAAGTGTGGCAGATACTAATGTAGTTCAGAGTTCTTATTGTAGGCAAATGTAAATACAATGTTAAGATAATTTCCCTGACTCTGAATTAGTGCATTTTCTCACTAAGTGCACTGTAAATAATGAAAAAAATATCATATAGAGATTGAATCCTAGCAGTTACTCATTTTGACCTGATGTACACACCTAAATCATGACCAGTTAAGGTAAAGAGAGGGCATGTTGGCCCATACAGCTCATTCATGCATCTATTACATGATTTTGACATCAACAAGCACAGCTGTTTCTGTTATTGTGGTTACTAAAAGGCCAGCCCAGAGAAATTTAATAATCTGTATAAAAATCACACAGTAGAGACTTGATGTTATAACTGTCTTCCAACTTTCCACAACCTTCCATGCCAGTTTTACACTGTGCTGTGATCAGAGAATGTGCATAGTTGACTATCTCTCCCAAGTCCTTAGAGGGAAATGGCCACTGTTGTTTTTCAGGGCTTCCTCTGAATTAATGTCTCCAAGGGTAGGTGCTTTGATTTTTATGAATACCCATAAAGTTTGTTATTAGAAATATAACAGGCTTACAGAAAATTTTATCTCTTAACATATTCTACATAAGGATAGCATTAATAATTTTACATTTTTGGCAATTATCCCACAGCCTAATTATTGTATTGTGTTTATGTTTATATGTGTGAAGTGCATGTAGAATTATATGTGCGTGTATGTGTGTTGATTCATGCATTTTCCATAAATGGAAATCAGAGGAGGATATCAGGGGTCCTGCTCTATCACTGCATGCTTTCTTCTGAGACTGGATCTCTCAAGGAAACTAGTGCCAGTCAAGAAGGAAGTAAACCCCAATGATCCTCAGGACACCGTCCCCCAAAAGCTCAAAAACACAGGCATATGAAACACCACACCCAGATCCTCGTGTTTCCCACAGCTAGCACTCCTACCCACTGAGCCATCTCTCATCTCTGAATTTGTTTTTAATTAACAGTAACATTTCTCCAGGGTCCCCAAGGTCCAAGCTGGCCCAAAATAACTGTGCAGACCTCCTGTGAAACTGAACCAGTATTACAAGTTCTATGCTTGTTGATAGGCTGCAGAAAGCCTTACTGATCCCTGGCTCTTGCTAATTATGTAAACTTTCACCATGCATCACTGCATACATCTGCTCTTAACAACTAATGTTTTAATTCAGGAACACATCAGTTGACACTTCTTTATTTGTGTCCTTCTTGACGATTCTTTTAGTTAAAGTTCTTGGCTCCTAATATATCTCTTAAGACTCTATATTCAACTTTAAAAAGTTATGTATCTTCATCGGCTTTCTCCCTTATAGTATATGCTTTTCATGGACACAATTTGGTGTATTTGCTTGAGGCTGTTTTTCTCCCCCACACACTAAACCAGCAGGTAATGAATATTAAATATCTTATTTTTTCAAGTTCATACTTAATTGTTTTCAGCAGTGTTCTTGACTAAATACATCTCATTAAGAACAAATATGAAATATCTAATAAAACATGTTATTTTCAGTCAAAGGCCATGAACATTTGAAGCTCTCACTGTATATTGATTCCCAGACTGTACTAACGCTGTACACTGCTTTCCATAGTACATGAGTGAATCCATTTTACTGCACTCAGACAGACAATGGAGATTAATTTTTAAACATTCCTTTATTCCAACTTGTTACTCTTGTGACTCAAAATAGTTATGTGTGCTGAACCAGGTAGGAAGAGATCGCAAAAGCCTGCCAATTCTTCTTTCTTCTGTGAGATTCAAAAATGATGTCTCACAGTGACTCAGTGTAAAATCTGTTTTTAGCAATGCTTGCCTGTGACTGTGTTTATCACACTGCTTAAATTTATGTTTTAGAATTTGTTCTTTGTGTGCTCTTATTTAACCCTCCACCTCTTGTGCTACTCTGCAAAACTGTCTTGTAGATTTCTCTGTTTTCCAAACTTCTTTTCAGCATGGTCATGGTAACAGGGAATCAAACTCCTATTTTTTAAGTAGCGTAAATCTTTTTGCCTACACTAATTTTACTACCCTTCTCTGAAGTTAGAAAAGCAAAAGTACCCTTGTATTTATCAAGTTAGCTTTTATTTTTTCCTTTTCTGGCTTTCAGTAGTTGTGGGTAAGCTACAGGATGATTATCAGAATGAAAGGAAATAAAGATTCAGAATTTCATCTCCTAGTTCTCTTATTTTCCATTCTGAATAGGTTCGCTGGCCCTCTGTGAAGGTCCACGGCATGGCTTGGGTTCTTACCTCCTTGGAGTTCTTCCATGATTTTCAACAACAATCCGCTTTGAATCAGACCTAGATGTGACAATCCCACTCACAGTCTCTTACTTACCGAGCCACCCACTAATCCCACCAAGTTACATGCTGTCACTTTAAAAAACCCTACTTACATTTTATAATTAATCTGTTTATTAATCTGTGCTCTAACAATATGGTAGGTGGTGCCATGTTTTTCCAGGACTGCACATAGAGAGGGAAATTTTCATGACAAAGGACTTATAGAATTCTTGGCATAATAAGTGCATAGGAAACAATTTATTTAATACTATGGTACTTGAATTCAACCTAGCTTTGTTAGACTTGAGTTTCATAATTTACTGTATTCAGCTAGCCTGGATTTATTTTTCACTCTTAGATTTATTTCTTCTAGGTTTTTATGACATGGAAATATTTAAAATGTTTTGAGAGGCCCCATTTACACTAAGGTCCAGCACCAGGATACCCTGTCAATCCTCTCTATACAGAAAAAGCAGGTTTCCTGGACAAGACATTCACATTGTGTCTCTCACAGGATAGTCTTTTTACCTGGCACACAGCTCACTCTCAAACGGAATCATGTTTAAATGCGTAGACACACTAATAGCTTTTCTAATCTGTGTCTAATTTAGGCCTTACTAACCCCTGCTCAGGCACTGGGGTAGCAAATCCTGGTGTTTTGTTTTGTCTTCCTGGGAAATCCTGTCTTGGATTATATTTTATAAATGGGCAACAGCTTTCAGTGTTCCTTCATAACAGAAACAAGATCAAACATCTTAAATCTTAAGTATTTTGGATAGATATGTTACAATGAATTATAGAATGTATGTTATTGCTGGGTCACAAAAGGCAGAAATAGAGAGCTATACAGAACTGCGTAGACCATGTGGCAACCAGTAGGATCCAGACGAGAATAAAGTGAAAGTCACTTGAAGATTAAAGCAAATATTTTCATGATCCATTTAAGGAAACTGAAGAAAATGGAAAAATTCATAAAATTTTTATCTGTGGCCACTAGCTTAAAACATATTTATATTGTGCCACTTTCCCCCTTATTTTTAAATTATCTTAATTTTTACTCAAAATGAAAATTTCCACTCCTTTTAAAAGCTAGTATTACAATATACTTAAGATAGTTAAGCAATGCAAGTTAAAGGTTAGTCAATCAGACTCATGGTCAAGTCAGATACTAGTCTATCTTATCACAAAAATGTGCTTCCTAGACAGTAAGTAGCCAAAAACAATGTTTGCTAATTCAGATGTGCTATAGATAGATAGGTAGGTAGGTAGGTGGGTAGATAGATAGATGATAGATAAATAGACAGATAGATATGGTCTGCAAAAACCTCGGAGGCCTACAACATATTGCATTAATTTTTTAATTTAATTTAAGGCTTTATTGCCTTGAGACATGTCAGTACTCGGGAGCACCCCATTTTCCTGACAGAGGATATGAGCATCAGAAAATCTCCCTATGGAGTTGTTTTAATTGTGGTACGCTGTCACAGGGCAGAAACTGCCATTGTTCTGACTGCAGACAAAATGCTTTCTGGAATAGGCAAAACTTTGCCGCAGGCTAAGTCAACTGCCAAGCTCTGTCAAGACAAGGTAAGCAAGTCATCAATAGTTCCTTTTTCACAAATATGTCTGTCAGTTGTGCTGGGCCAGATCTAAATATTGGTTCTCCAACTTTACAGAGAACGTTGTGTGACTGTCAAGGTAGCAAATGATCATTTCTCTGTTTGGAAGCTGCTTGCCTGAACTACTTACGTATTAAGGCAATATTAATTTCGTTCTCAGGTCTCTGAGGGGGTTGTAGATTAAATAGTTATAGTCTTCTAGTTATACGCTTAAGCTGTTCAGGGTTTAAGAAGACGTTCTAGTTCCATGGCGATGTATTTACATCTGTAAGACAAGATATAAAAAATAATTCAGGAATAGAACTCAGAACTCATCAAGATAGGATAGATGATAGAATTGTTCTCTAGAGTTGCCAAAGATGTATGAATTTCACATTGTGAATGTAAATCTTACCTAATAGTTTTGATGGTTGTTTCATAATCATTATTTTTGTATGTAGCTTATTATGTAAGAAAAAGAGGCCTTTACTGGAGTAAAAGGTGAACGATAGAAGGAATCTTTTGTGTATTTTATGGATGCAACATTTTTCGATTAGAAAACTTATGACCTATGGCTGAGGCAGGAAATAGGAGGGATTCTAGGATGGAGCCAGATATGGAAAGTTTCAGCTTGCAAGACGTGAGGAAGATGGACACATGGTGCCTGAGGCCAGGTCGCCAGCCATGTGGCAAGTGTGTGAATTGAACATAACGGGTTATTTTAAGTTATGAACTAGTCAGAAAAGAGTCGAGGTACATGGCCTAGGTGTTTGTCCAGTAAAATTCTTTTCCATTAAACATATCATTTTATGAGACATGGCTTCTCTGTATAGCTTTGACTATCTTGTACTTGCTTTGTAGACCAGGCTGCCCTGGTCTACCAGGCAGAGATCTACCTGCCTTTGGGAGTGCTGGGATTTAAGGTATACATCATCACATCCAGTGATGCAATATATTCTGATACAAGTTTCCCCTGTCCCAACTCCTCTCCATCTCCCACACACAACAATATCTACAACCTTTTTTTTTCACTTTCTTTGAAAACATACACACACACACACACACACACACACGAGAGAGAGAGAGAGAGAGAGAGAGAGAGAGAGAGAGAGAGAGAGAGAGAGAGAGAATATGGAATAAAACAAAACAAAGCCAGAAACATAAAAAGGAGTCAAAATAAAAGGCACAACAATACACACAGACATAGAGACACTCATTCACTCACATAGAAATACCTTAAAATCACAATATATGTACCAATTTTGTGTGTGTGTATACATACATATATATGTAAATATATATATATATATGTGTGTGTGTGTGTGTGTGTGTTTGTGTGTGTGTGTGTACACATACATATGGATGTAAGGTTAAAAAATGCCCACTCAAAACATTGTGAGATAAAAAAAAACCTCCAATAATATGAATTTGAGTTCCTTTTAATTTGGCCTTCTAGTACTAGGCATAGGGCCCTCTCTCAAGTCTGGCTTAAATACCCAGTGATAATCGTGAAGGGAAAACTACATTTTCCTTTGAGAATATTTGTAGATCGGCCACAGTTTTTGGTTTAGAGATAGAAAATTGTGTCCACTTGCCCTGTCAGCACTAGGACCCTATCTGGCTTAGACCTGTGTAAGCTCTGTCAATTCATATGTGCATCTGTTATGCTGTGTTTAGGTTTATTTTCCTTGGTGTCCTCAATCCTCTATGGCTCTTAAACATTTACTGCATCCCTATCTGCAAAGGTCTGTGAGCCCTTTGGGGAGAGATTTGATGGAAATACTCCATTTGATACTGAGTGTTCCACATTTTCTCACCCTCTGCATGTTGTCCTGCTGTGGGTATCTGTATTTGTTTCCATTTACTGCAGGAAGAAGCTTTTATGGTGATAGCTGAGCAAGACACTGCTTTTGGGTATAGAAGAATTTCATTTAGAATCATTTTGACTCCATGTTTCTTTAACAGAACAATATTATTATTTTCACTAGGTCCTTGACCTATCTAACTTCAGGTTCTTGGCCAGGCAAGCAATATCAGACAGGAGTTCTCTCTTACGGAGTGGGCCAGAAATCCAACCAGATATTGCTTGGTTACTCATGTACTTCTGTGCCACATTTATAATGGCATATCATGCATGTAGGTCATTATTTATTACATATTGAACGATTTGTAGCTGTAATTTGTTTACCTTTCCTTTATGGTGATATATAGTAAATCTGAGGATCAGAAACACGTGAAGGTTCTAGGGAAGCACCAACTTGACTTCTCTGTGTTTCTTTTTTTTTTTAATTTTTATTTAAGTATTTTATTCAGATTACATTTCATTTGTTATCCCCTCACTTTTATCTTCCCATTCTCCTCCTCCCTCCTTCTTTCATCCTATTGCCCTCCTCTAGGGCTCTGAGAGAAGGGGACCTTGTTCCCCACAATAAGATCATAGCCTATCAGGTCTCTTCCTTGTAGTCTGCTTACTCTTCCTCTAAGTGTCACCAGGTCTCCCCACGAAGGGGAAGTGGCCAAATAGGGGGCACCAGAGTTCATGTCTGAATCAGTCTCCACAATTGTGGAGAATGTGGTGTTCATTGGCTAAATCTGGATAGGGGTTCTAGGTTTACTTTGTGCATTGACCTTGGTTGGTACAGTTGTTTGAGCTGACCCACCTGGGTCCAGATCTGCCAGCCTTAATGATCTTCTTGTAGGTTTCTAAGACCCTCTGGATCCTTCTATTTCCCCATTATCCCTTACCTCTCTCACCTAGAATCCCAATAGGAAGTACCAGTATCTGTCCAAATCTCTAGCTAAGTGACGACTTTCAAGGGACATCTCTGTTGGGCTAGGGTCCAATTACAAGCAAGCATATGCCATGTGGATCTTTCTGGTTCTGCATTAACTCATTCAGAACGATCACTTCTAGTTCAATCCATTTGCCTGCAAAATTCAGGATTCCCTTGTTTTTAATAGCTGAGTAGTATTCTATAGTGCAAATGTATTACAGTTTCTTTATCCATTCTTTGACTGAAGGACATCTAGGTTATTTCCAGGTTTTGGCTATTACAAATAAGGCTACTATGAACATGGTTGAGCATATTTCCTTGTTGTGTGTGTGGGGCAAATCTTGGGTATATTTTTAGTCTTCTGAGAAAGTGCCACATGGTTTTCCAAAGTGGTTGTAAAAGTACGCCCTCCCACCAGCAATGAAAGAGTGTTCCCCTTTCTCCACATCCTCACCAGCATGTGCTCTCACTTGAATTTTTGATCTTAGCCATTCTGATGGGTGTTAGATGGAATCTCAGAGTTATTTTGATTTGTATTTCTCTGATGACTACGGGCATTGAGCATTTCTTTGAGTGTTTCTCAGCCATCTGATATTCCTCCATTGAGAATTCTGTTTAGTTCTGAGCACCATTTCTTAATTGAGTTATTTGGTTTGGTGGTGTTTAATTTCTTGAGCTCTTTATATATTTTTGATATTAGTCCTTTGTCAGACGTAGTGTTAGTGAAAATCTTTTGACAGTCTATACATTGTTGCTTAGTTCTGTTGACAGTGTCTTATGCTTTACATAAGCTTCTCAGCCTCATGAGGTCCCATTTATTAATTGTTGACTTTAGAGCCTGGGCTGTTGAAGTTGTCTCCTGTGCCAATGAGTTCCAGGCTCTTCCACACTTTTTCTTCTAACCAATTTAGTTTGTCTGGTTTTATGTTAAGGTCTTTAATCCACTTGGACTTGAATTTTGTGCATGGTGATAAATATGGATCCACTTGCATCTTTCTACAAGTAGACATCCAGTTAGACCAGCACCATTTGTTGAAGATGCTATCCTTTTTCCATTTAATGGATTTGGATTCTTTGTCAAAAATCAAGTGTCCATAGGTGTATGGATTCATTTATGGCTCTTTGATTCGATTCCATTGATCAACTAGTCTATTGTTGTGCCAGTACTATGCTGTTTTAATTATTGTTGCTCTATAGTACAGCTTGAGATCAGGTATTATCAATGAAAATTTATTGAAAAAGAGATATAATTGATTGAAGACAGAAGAATCTTTTCTGCAAATAGTATTATAGCAATTAGATATCCATCTGAAAATATAAAAGCAAAACTGTATACAAATTCACATCTCTTATGACACCTCTTACCAAATTTAAGTAACAATGAATCACAGATCTAAATATAACTATACAAAAATGTTTTGTGAGCTGGTCACTGACTCTGTAATTCTTGACTCAGCTTCCCAAGTGTCAGGATTAAAAAAAGGAAAGCCATCATGCCTGCCTCATGCCTTTTAAGTGTGAAAATGGGAGACAGTTTAGAGGATCTTGTAGTATTCAATAAAATCTTAAGATTTATTTAACTTTATGTGTTTGAGTATATTTCTGTATGTTTATAAGTATTTTAACTACATGTTTGATGCCAAGGATGCCAGCAAAGAGTGGAAGAGCCTCTGAAGCTAGATTTGGAAATAGTTGTAGGTGCCTTGAAAGTGTTCTAAATAAGATATCAAAAGTTTTATTCCCCCGAAAAAGCCAAAAAATATATAAAGAAACAAACAGACAAACAAAAAAAAACCTTGGAAATTTGAACGCTGTTAAGATTTAAAACATTGTCTCTTAAAACAGCTTTCAATACCAGACAGAAAAGACACAGACACATTTCATAATGCATTTGCATTCCAAGTATTTGGAAAAATCTTTCAAGGAAGCAACCATAATTATACTTACTGGGTAAAAAAGAAAATAAAACAAAATAACTTTCTCAAAACAAGGAGGATACCTGTTGGGGAAAGCTAGGGACAAGTAACAGAATGAAAGAGTAATGGAGGTAGAAGCTAAATTCTTTATGTACATGTATTATATCGCTGAAGAGTTGAAATACTAAATGAAAATATACACAATAAGAACAATAACCTTGTAAAGATCCATTTCTCCACTAGTTCTACGGAGTCAGCTAGGTTTCGAGGTCCATGTATGATTTTCTCCCTATTGAGTGGTCATAGTTACAGTTAGACAATTGTTGAAAGGAGTGCCTCCATTGCACATTTCAAGATGCCTTCTCATGTAGGCTGTTGATATAGTTCATAGGTATCACAGTTGGATTGGACTACTGATTGCTTCCCTCCCTTGGAAACTTACATATTACTTTCTCCTATTGTGACAGGAAGAAGACTTTCAAATTAGATCCAGTCAGTAATTTCAAGCTTTTTTTTTTTTTTGTCTGAAGAGAGTGATGTCTTTAGCAACAGGACATTATCTTCAACCTTTGAGAAGCAATCAGAGAAAACAGCAAAAACCTATATTGCTTTGGAAATGAGTTGGACTACTGCAACCAACAACTCAAAGAAATAATTATCATATCTGATATTTTTTGGATAGCATGGGGGAGCATTTTTAGCTCACTGAGCCAGCCTCAAAAGTTCATCCACAGCACCATTCTTGCATCTGAGGCTTAGGGTACCTCATGGAAAAAGGGGGGGGGGGATGATTGGAACATCCAGAGAATCAGCAAATCTGCTCTGAGATGATGTCTCCTAGAAATGACAGGAAAACTATATCCATGATACTTAATAGTAACACTTACTAAACAAGATCTGAACAAAGGCAATATCAATATAATCAACATGCTGATGTGGAAGTGGGATATCCCACAGGATCTCATTTCTAGACTAAGTGCTGAGAGAAAGAGAATTAGCTTCTTCCAGGGAGAAGACTCCCATTGGTTTAGCATTGAAGCAATACTAAATTTACTCAACAGATTATATTCGTATATTTACACACACACACACACACACACACACACACACACACACACACACACACACACACACTTCACCATAATAATCAAAGGAAAAAAGGGCCATCAAGTATAGGAGCATGGGAGGGGTTGAAGGAAGAGAACAAGGAACAGTACATGGAGGAGGAATAGCAAGTGGGGTGAGGTAATTATACTTGAATTTGAATATTTATTAAAAAGATAAATCATATTAAGTATGTAAAATACTAAAAATTCAAAATAAAAAGATAGAAATAACATTTCTTTCTATTTTTAATGATTTAATTAATTTATTCAGATTACATTTAAATTCTTATCCCATCACTGTATGCTCCCATTCTTCCCTCCCTCCCACTTGCACTCTATTCCCCTCCCCTAGGTCTATGACTGAGGGGGACCTCCTCCCCTACTATATGGACATAGGCTATGAAGTCTCATCTTGGTAGCCTGCTGATTCTTTCTCTGAGTGCCAAAAGGCCTCCCCTCCAAGACTAAGTGATCAAATATGAGGCCCCAGAGTTCATGTCAGAGTGAATCCCAACTCTCCACACAACTGTGGAGATGCCCCTGTCCATTGGCTAGATCTGAGTAGGGGTTCAATGCTTGTATTGTCCTTAGTAGGTGCAGTAGTTTGAGCAGAACTCCTGGGCACAGATCCGCCCTTCATGATGTTCTTCTTTTAGGTTTCTAGGACCCTCTGGATCCTTCTATTTCCCCCATTCTCCAATACTTCTCTCACCTAGAGTCCCAATATGATCTCCTCCCATCTATTCCAATCTTCTGTTAAGTGATGACTTGCATGGTACATGCCTTTTGCACTAGTGTCCATTATAAATGAATATATACCATGTGAGTCTTTCTGCTTCTGGGTTAACTCATTCAGTATGATCACTTCTAGTTCCATGCATTTGTCCACAAATTTCAGGATTTCATTGTTTTTAATAGCTCAGTAGCTATTGTACCACAGTTTCTTCACCAGTTCTTCAACTGAGGGACATTAAGGCTGTTTCCAGGTTCTGGATATTATGAATAAGGGTGCTATGGACATGGTTGAGCATATGTCCTTATTGTGTGGTGGAGCATCTCCTGGGTATATTACAAGGTATGGAATAGCTGGGTCATGAGGAAGCCCTTTCCCCAGTTTTCTGTGAAAGCACCAGATAGATTTCCAAAATGACTGTACAAGTTTGCATTCCCACCAATAATGAAGGAATGTTCCTCTTTCTCCACATCCTTACCAGCATGTGGTGCCACTTGAGGTTTTGATCTTAGCCATTCTGATGGGTGTAAGATAGAATCTCAGAGAGACATTTTGATTTGCATTTCTCTGATGACTAAAGATGAGCATTTCTTTTTTTTTTTCATTTTTTAAAAATTTTTTTTATTAATTTATTCTTGTTACATCTCAATGTTTATCCCATCCCTTGTATCTTCCCATTCCTCCCTCACCCCCCCCCCCCATTTTCCCATTATTCCCCTCCCCTATGACTGTTCCTGAGGGGGATTACCTCCCCCTGTATATGCTTATAGGGTATCAAGTCTCTTCTTGGCAACCTGCTGTCCTTCCTCTGAGTGCCACCAGGTCTCCCCCTCCAGGGGACATGGTCAAATGTGAGGCACCAGAGTACGTGAGAAAGTCATATCCCACTCTCCACTCAACTGTGGAGAATGTTCTGACCATTGGCTAGATCTGGGAAGGGGTTTAAAGTTTACCGGCTGTATTGTCCTTGGCTGGTGCCTTAGTTTGAGCGGTACCCTTGGTGTTTCTCAGCCATTTGATATTCCTCTGTTGAGAATTTTCTGTGTAGTTCTGAGACCTATTTCTGAATTGGGTGATATCCTTTGGTGGTGTTAAATTTCTTGAGCTCTTTATATATTTTGGATATTAGTCCTTTGTCAGATGTAGGGTTGGTGAAAATCATACTGTTGCTTAGTTCTATTGACAGTGTCTTCTGCCATACATAAGCTTCTCAGCCTCATGAGATCCCATTTATTGATTGTTGATCTTAAGGTATGGACTGTTGTTGTTTTGTTCAGGAAGTTATCTCCAGTACCTATGTGTTCTTTTCTTCTAACCGATTTAGTGTCTTTGGTTTCATGTTGAGGTCTTTAATGCACATGGACTTGAGTTTTGTGCATGGTGATAAATATGGATCCACTTGCATCTTTCTACAGGTAGACATCCAGTTAGACCAGCACCATTTGTTGAAGATGATATCCTTTTTCAATTGAATAGATTTGGCTTCTTTGCAAAAATCAAATGTCCACAGGTGTGTGGATTTATTTCTGGGTCTTTGATTTGATTCCATTGATCAACAAGCCTATTGCTGTGCCAGTACCACGCTGTTTTAATTACTGCTGCTTTATGTACAGCTTGAGATCTGGTATGTAGAGACCCCTAAAGGATTTTTTATTGTATAGCATTTATTTAGCTCTTCTGGGTTTTTGTTTTTCCATATAAAGTTGAGAATTGATCTTTCAATGGCTTCTTTTTGGGTTGGGAGATTATCAATGATTGCTTCTGTTATGTTTCCCTTTTCATTTCTGATTTTGTTATTTTGGATAGTGTCTTTTAGCTATTTTGGCTAACAGTTTGTCTAGCTGGTTGATTTTCTCAAAGAACCATCTCCTGGTTTTGTTGATTCTGTGAATTGGTCTCTTTATTTCTAATTTATTGATTTCAGCCCTGAGTTTGATTATTTCCAGATGTTTACTCCTCTTGGTTGTTTCTGCTTTTTTTTGTCAACGGCCTCTAGATATGTCATGAAGTTACTTAGATGGTATGTTTCCTATTTCTTTATAAAGGCACTAAGTGCTATGAATTTTTCTCTTAGCACCACTTCCAATGTCCCACAAATATGGGTATGCTGTTCTTTAATTTCTGTTGAATTTCAGGAAGTCCTTAACTTCTTTCTTTTTTCTTCCCTGAAGCAGGTGTCATTAAGTAGAGAGTTGTTTAGTTTTCATGTGTGTGTAGGTTTTTTTTTTTTTTAAATTTCTGTTGTGGTTGAAGTCCAGCCTTAGACCATGGTGATCTGATAGAATAGAAGGTATTATTTCAATCTTCTTGTATCTGTTGAGGCTTGCTTTGTGACCTACTATATGATCAATTTTGAAGAAGTTTCCATGAGGTGCTGAGAAGAAGGTATAATCCTCTGTGTTTGGGTGAAAAGTTTTGTAAATATCTGTTAGGTCCATTTGAATCATGATGTTGGTTTAGTTTCTGTTTCGCTGACCTATCCTTGGTGAAAGTGGGGTGTTGAAGTCTCCCACATAATGTATGGCGATTGATGTGTGATTTAAGCTTTGTTAATAGTTCTTTTACAATATGGGTGTCCTTGTATTGGGAGCGTAGATGTTTAGAATTGTGATGTCCTCTTGGTTGACTCTACCTTTGATGACTATGAAGTGACCATCTTCATCTCTTTTGATTGATTTTGGTTGTAAGTCTACTTTATTAGACATTAAAATGGTTATACCAGCTTGCTTCTTGTGTCCATTTTCTTGGAATACCTTTTCCAGCCTTTTACTCTGAGGTAATGTCTATCCTTGTGTCTAAGATGTGTTTCTTGAATGCAGAAGAATGTTGGGTCTTGTTTAGGCATCCATTCAGTTAGTCTGTGACATTTTATTGAAGAATTGAGACCATTGATGTTGAGAGATATTAATGACCAGTGACTATTAAGAGTCTTAATTTTGATGTTTGTTCCAGTAGAGCATTTGTGTGGTTGTATTTTTTTTTTTTTTGATTGTGTAATTATCTATTTCCTGTGTAGTTTTGCTTGTAGCTTGTCCCTTTGGGATGGAGTTTTCCTTCTAATACCTTCTGTAATGCTGGATTTTTGGATAGGTACTGTTTGAATTTGTTTTTGTCATGGAATATCTTGTTTTTTTCATCAAGGGTTATTGATAGTTTTGCTGGGTATAGTAGTCTGGCCTGGCATCTGTAGTCTCTTAGGGTTTGCAAGATATCTGTCCAGGCTCTTCTGGCTTTTATGACCTCTGCTGAGAAGTCACTCTACTGTGTAGATTCAGATGAGCTGTGTTGGGACCACTGTTTAGTTTTCTATCCTAACTACTAAGGGCTTTTCAGTCTCTCCCAAGAGTGTGGGAGACCCTGCCTGGCCAGACTGGGCTTTATCTGCCCAATCTGCAGGCCTGGACCATTGTGTCCAGCAGCCTGGTTCCTGCCGGTACCAGTCTAGTAAGTGAACCTTTAGCAGTTTAGTCCCACTAAGTTGCAGCTGCTGTTGAGACCACCGTCCAGACCCCTCAGGGCTGTCCAGCCTCTCCCAAGAGTGTGGCAGAGCCCACCAGGCTCTGGGGACTAGCCAGGCTACATTTTATCTTCCCAATTGTACAGGTACTGTCCGCTGTGGTGGGTAGATAGGTTCTGCCTGGACCTGTTCAGACACTGTGACTTGGTGGTTCAGCCCCACTGGGCTGGGACCGCTGTTCAGTTTTCGGTCCCAACCACTCAGAGCTGTCCAGTTTCTCCCAAGAGCAAGGGAGATCCTGCCAGGCATGTAGACTAGCCAGGCCAAGATTTATCTGCCCAACTGTGAGGCCCAGACTACTGTGGCCTATAGTCAGGTTCCCGCCCCGATCAGTCTAGATAGTACACCTTTGGTGGTTCAATCCTACTGAGTCATGGACGCTGTTCAGACCATCCTCTAGGCCTCACATGGCTGTTCAACTCCTCACAAGAGCGTGGGAAACTCTGCTGAGCCATGGGGACTGGTCAGGCCGCGTTCTATCTGTCTAATTTTGCATGCTTGGTCCACTGTGGCTGGCAGCTTGGCTCCTGTCTGGTCCCATTCACAGTAGACCATTCAGACCTTGCATGCGTTGTATCTGGGCAACAGCCACCTGGGCTTCCCTGCTGCCCCTGGGACTCTCTGTAGACTGGCATCGGGAGGGTGGGGGGGACGGTGCAAGGACAGATTCACCCATTTCCCTGAGACTTCCCTAGGCCAGGAGCTTTGGTGTTCCACCATCCCACACACAGGCTATAGAGACCAGCTGCAATCTGCAGGTGGTTTCCGGTCCAGAGTCTGGGGAGTGGGTTCAGGTCCTCCGTGGGTGGTTGGTTGACCTGGGGTCAGGCCCACCTGTGGTCTGCACTGTGCAGGACCCCACTCACCTATTGTTCTCTAGTTCTTGCAGTCTATGGCTCCTAGTCAGGTCCCTGGTCTCCGTGCCTGTGATAGATCAGATATAGTGTGTGATAGTCACCGTCATGTTGGAAAACACCCCGGAAATAACATTTCAAAAGTACTTAATAGCATCATTATTTAGAAAAGTCATAAATGAAAAAAGTGAAATATAACTACATACCTATAAGGACAGGATTAAATGAAGATAACAGTGACAATGTGATTTGGTGATTCAGGTACAGAGCACTAGGAATTGTCTGTATTTTATGAAAGGAGTATAAATGATATGACTGCTTTGCAAGACATTCTCAGTGTATTATAAACATAAATATAGCCTTAGCGTATGCATAGCAATCACATTTGAAAGTTTTAATAAACTTATTTGAAAACCTGTGTCCACAAATAATCCTCCACCTGAAACTTTACAACAGACTTGTTCATTCAAATTCATTGTAGATATACTCTATTTTGGAAATGATATAAGAGCACTGGTTTACCAGGGTTCCATGACAGATACAGTTGAAGCATCAAAGAACTCTATAGTGAGATATAATAATTTCATTTAAGATTATTAACAAACAGGTGAGTTATGTATTTGGTCAAACCTCATAACATTGTATACATATTGGCGAAAGAACAATGTATTTAAGCTAAAAGTAAATGTTGGGTTGTCCAGAAACAAATACAGAATGTGCACAACATTCTAGTCATATTTTAACTGCATGAATTAATTATAGATATTTGCTGGCTTTGGAGATTTTGGATACAGTGGATCTTGAAGGACTAAAAGTAAACGTAACTACATATAGTTTCTGTTCTTGAGTCAACAAAAGCATATACCACAAGGCTAAGGAGGAATACTTTTTTGACTACTATTTGTGCATACCAAACCTGAGCTGTTAAAATAAAGATGATAGATGATGAAATAGGGTTTTGAGAGCATTTAATGCTTAGATCTTTGATTATGTAATTATTGTCTTTACAAAATTTAGAGTCACCAGAAAGACAGGCCTTTTGTCATAGCCATGGGGATTACCTTTATTGGATTAATCAAATGGAAAAGCTCACTCACTGTGGGTGGCACCATTGTCTGACTGACCCTGGGATGTGTAAGTGGAGAATGGGATTTGAGCAGCAGGTATTCACCTGTCATTGCTTCTTAGAAGCCAGGCTTATACAATAATATCAGATAGCTACAGTTTACACTGTGACTTCCCCATCACAATGAGCTGTATTCTTGAACAGTGTGCAGAAAAAAAAAGTCATTTCTCACTGTAGTTGTTTTTGTCAGTTTATTTTATCACAACATCAGGAAAAGAAACTAAGGTGGAGCCACAGTTATTGTAACACAGTTCTCCATCCTAAGGCTCAGAGTTCTTAGAAGAAATTGCTGGCACAGGAATTCCACAAGAAACAAAATGAGAGGGAACAATTTCAGGTGCTATGATGTAAGATGTTAAGGTAATAAGAATGGTAATGAAGGACATCTTATTGGGACTCTAAATGAGAGACGCATGGGAGAATAGCAAAGTAGAAGGATCCAGAGGGTCCTAGAAACCTACAAGAACAACATTATGATAGGCAGATTTGGGCCCAGGGGTCCCACTCAAACTAAGGCACCAGCCAAGTACAATACAGGCCGTAAACTTCAAACCCCTACCCAGATCTAGCCAATGGACAGAACATTCTCCACAGTTGAGTGGAGAGTGGGGCATGACTTGCACACGAACTCTGGTGCCTCATATTTGACCATATCCCCTGGAGGGGGAGACCTGGTAGCACTCAGAGGAAGGATAGCAGGCTACCAAGAAGAGACTTGATACCCTATGAGGATATACAGGGGAGGAAATCCCCCTCAGGAATAGTCATAGGGGAGGGGAATAATGGGAAAATGGGAGGGAGGGAAGAATGGGAGGATACAAGGGATGGGATAACCATTGAGATGTAACAAGAATAAATTAATAAAAATTAAAAAAAAAAGAAGGATAATGAAGCCAATGATGGATGATCCTCAAAAGCCAAATAAATTGCAACAACAAATAAACAACAATTTAAGTAATAGATTAAGTATAATATTTTGTAATCATGAGTCAAGACAGAAAACATGCTTATAAATGTATACTTATAAAAATATTTTATAGCTAAATAAAATAGGTAATGCAACTCTTTTGCAGAAAAATTTGAAGTGATTTATGTAAATATTTTTTCTTAAAAAGAAAGTACCTAGATCTCTAAATATTATATGTAGTAGTGACCTCCTTCCAAGCCATATGGTATGTATGGCTTGTGATGAGGGAAAGGATGGAGATTAACTTTACAGTAGAGATATCTGACAGACACTTCCTCAGCCTGGTGATCAGGACCATATCACTGGTGACTAAAATTATTAAGGAGCCAGAGTTGACAGCCCATGCCCCAGATTCATGTGATGAAATGTCTTTTATTTACACAATTTTCCAACTTTCTTACTTTAAATTTATAAACTCAACATAATTATGAAATAAAACTAAGACAAACACCAATAGATGAACATTCTAGAAAAAATAGCACAAAAAATCACCTCCCCAGTGCCATGACAACTCATATTACCACCATAACAACAACAAACTCTCAGACCATCCCATCTAGACCTAGACCATGGGTAACCAGACTGGGCACATCAACTTAATGTAAGCTGTGGACTAGAGCCTGTGATTGAAAACTGTGCTAGCATAAATTTAAATAAAAACAATGTTACACTATTGGTCCATCAAATATGATGGGCAGAATTAATGATATTAATAATTGATAATAATAGGTAATACCATGCCTAAGTTAGTTTGAATTCACTATTTTCTTTGCAAAATCATCTCACATTAAAGTCTTTGAAAATTATGCTTAAATGTTTTAGGTAAAATTTTATATGTATAATTGTAGGGCATTTTCACATATTGGCATCCTTTTATTAAGGAAGGAAATCCTACTCTTAACTTTTAAATGTTAATTGGAAGTATATGTATGGAATTAAATAAGAGCACCAGGATAGAATCATGATTATCTATAGGTGGTTAAATTATAGGATGTTATGGTTCATTCAAAATCTACTTTTATGAGATAAAAATGATCTCCACCATCAGTAAGTTTCATACAAACAGTTATTGTGGGGAGGAAACAATATGTGTCAATGAAAAGTGGTCTTCTCCTCCTGAGTACTGTATCTAGCTATAACAGTGGCTATCAGACTGACTTTGGTTACCTTCTATCCTCAGTGGATACAGCTTTAGTATTACATTCTAATGCTTCTAATGGCAAACTTAAATTTCACATAATTTTTAATTAGATAGTAGGTCTAATAATTTCCCTGCATATACAGTTTCCCTCTGAATAGTGTAAGGACTTTACTATTGTTCCTTGCATGCATCTTCCTGCTGCTCCTTGTGATGCTTTATCTTGACATCATCTGATGACATATAGGATCACCATGGAAACACTCATCTGGAAATCTTTGCTTACAAAAAGATTTAGCTGGAAATAGGAATATTACCCTGAATGCGAGTGGGCCATTTGATGGTCATAGTGTCTGAACTGAATAAAAAGGAGGAAATGAACTGAACACTGTATTCATCTCTGCTTGCCAAGCTTGAAGATGTAATGCCACCTGCTGCCATGCCCTCCCAATAGGATGAGCAGGAAGGAGCTCATCAAAACAGAAGCTGAGTCTCACAGCCAAGCTTTGGGCATCCATAAGAGTCTATGGATGAGTGGTGTTGGGGGGACTAGAAAGACCCAGAGGGGACAGGAGCTCTACAAAAAGACCCACAGAACCAACAAACCTGGGCCAAGAGAGCCTGCGGGAAACTGATGCACCAACCAAGTACGACTCATGAAAAGGACCTATGTGGCATGCTCAGATGTAGCTGATGGGCAGCAAACTCTCAATAGGGATCATCTAGTAAGGGGATACCCATGTCCCTGCCATGGGCTCTGTTTCCCGCTTTTAAGCTACTTCCCCCTGGAAGGGTGCCTTACCAGGACATAGAGGAAGAGCAATCATGACCTGATGAGACTTGATAGGCTGGGGTCACTTTATAGGAGAAAGGGCTCCCCCTCACTGAAGTCTAAGGGAGAAGCATGCGAGGAAGAGGGAACAAAGGTAGGACCAGGAGGAGACAAGGGAGGGGGCTACAACTGAGATGTAAAATGAATAAATTTTAAAAAATTAAATGAAAGAATATAGGACTAAATGATACATCTTGTCAGGTATTTGATTGCAGCTAAGAGAAGGATAACTAATACACACATATTTTTTTCTCTTGTCTTCAAATACTACCACAAAATGATCACAGTTCTCTTCATTGTTCTGATATCGTTCCATGGGAGGAAGGGATAAGCTAGACAACTGATAACTTTGTGGTTGGCACCAACTAGATGACAGGCTGAAAATGGCCTAAAACCCACAGCTAGGGGTTGGCACACTCAGCGTCCTCACTGCCAGAAGCAGCTCATCGTTAGAAGGAAACAGGATCCAGGATCCATAGCAAACTCAATTCCCAGGTTGTGATTAAGTCAGTGTGACTAGTTAACTTCTTTTTCCTGTTTTCCCGGAAAATATGTCTTTTTATTCCTTTCCCGCTCTTGTTTGATAGGATCTTATTTCTAAATCATCCTTTTTAAATTTATGACTGGTCTAGTTCAAATGAATAAATCTTTACCAGTCACATCATTTCCAATACACATTTTACACTCTGAAATATTGGAAATCTGTTCAGATCCCTGTGGCCTCTGCAGTAATATGAGTTCATCTCATTTAAATGATTCAATGGAAAGAAATATTGGACTTTTAATGAATTGAAATCATTCTAAATATTTAAAACTTATTATTAATTATCCATAAAAGTCAATGAGAATGTATTACATAAATCAAATTACTACACAGTAAAATGAATTTTGGACTTCTGGAATAATTTTAGCTCCTCTGTTGTGAGGTATTTTGTGTATGGCACGCACTGACCTTTATGTGGACTAGCTCATCTTATAATTACCCTATAAAGTCTTTATGCCATTTTTAAAGAGAGCAGGAATATAGAACTGACATTGTATTCCACTAGAAAACTCATTTTTCCAAAAGTTTTCCTATCACAAAGAAATATTAAAAACAATGAGGTCAGAGGAAAGCTTGCAACATCATTCAGAGCAGAGATAAAATCAGTGACATTCCAAGAGTGCTGTGAGGGTCTGGAAAACATTCTAAGTCATGGCAGTGGCAGGTCAAAGCTAAGGACTTTCATAGTGAGTCAAGAGGAAATTCTGTCTATTGTGTAACTATAACTTTTAGTTAGGAGACTATAGACTGACAAAAGGCCCAGTCACCTAATGAGTAAACGCCACAAATGAAGACTAACCAAAGCCCGAGAGAAATGTCTCAACACTTTCATGTGCCTTTGTTTTATCTTAATTCTGGTAGATGTACTTAAATAAGTGTAAAAATTACTTTGAGTACATTCCGCCCAGGAAACCATCTTTCCCCTTTCCTCCTTTCTTACATGAGTCCATTTTATCCATCAGACAGTTTTAATTTTATTTCATGTTATATATAAATACAGGAATAAATTCTTTGTACGTATAAGGCACAGGACTCATAAATGAGAGCAAATGTGATGTTTACCTTTCTGGGAATGACTTAATTTGACTAATATTGTCATTTTAATAATGTCTAATGTCCTGAAAATTTTTAAGTTCCATTTTCTTTTATTTATACATGTATACCATATTTCCTTTATTCATCTTCTTTTATTGAATTCCTAAATTGGTTCTGTAGCATAGTATCCAGAGTGCTGCAATAAACATACATGTTCAAGTACCAATTTGACTTGGAGTATTTTTAAATTAATGCCTAGAAGTTTGCAATTTAACACTGTATTACAGAAAGTATTTCAAGGCCTGTGAGAATTAAAGTTTGGCATTTCTATGCCAGGTGTTATGCCTACTGGATACCAAAGTAAATCCATTAAACGGCTGTAGACCTTTCTTATAAAGAGACTTAGGAACTACCATGTATAGAATACATTTTAAAAATATTTTATTTCAGTGAAAATGCAGTGAAATGGTGATCTAGGATCACCAATTGTTATTCGTTCTTTGTGGAAACAGTCTAAACATGGCTAGAAGGATGTTTTTTGTGTTTGAATATCTCAACAACAGAAAAACAGCTAGCTTGAAATGGTGTTTCAACTGTGACTAAATAAGCATTTCAAGTTAAATTTTATCAATACGAAACACTGCATTTCAATTTTAGCACATAGTTTTGATTACATGTGTCCAAATGTGTTTCATGAGTAGAGTTTATAATATAGCCTTTTACAGTAAAAGGGAGATAGCATCCCCGACTGGAGCATCTGGCTGCTTCATATGACTAATCCAAGGCTCATGTGCCACATGGGACATGAGGAAACTATACATGCAGCTCAACATAAAATTGTGAACTTACTTAAAACATTATTATGCATATCCACATATATTTTCTGCCATTTGATTTTGAGGTTATCAAGTCTGAGCTTTGTAGATGATAATACTGTGGTGAACTGTAGAAAAGTTGGACACTCCACAACCAGTTTAATGGAAAGAATGAAGAAGGATTTTTATAGGTACATACAAATCAAAGAGTTATTAAATGCAGTAAATATACTGTTCCTCTTATCAGGAATAGGACTTTTGACGTCTTGACCGATCACCAAGTCAAAACCAGTGGGCCCCCTATATTTAATTGCCTGCTCCTCGCATTATTCATACTTCAATATCTGTTTTTCTGTTGGCATTCACTTGAACAGAAACTGATAATACTTACCTGATAAGAAAATACCTAGTAGAGAAGGAAGAAAATAAATGGAACTTTTTGAAGGAAGAGCCCTACACACATTCGCACGGGTAGCTATAGTGCAAGCACCAATTGTTTTTTTTTTTTTTTTTTTTTTTTTATGCCTAATCTTAGAAACACCATGGGTAAGGTAAATTAACTCCTTGAATTTCCTATAGGAACTCATCAACCCTGGAGGGATATTTATATATTGATATCAGGATATTAGGCCAAGGCAGGTAGAATGACTGTAATAGTAGCAGGAATGTTAATCCAAAATTCATGTATATATATATATATATATCCTCAAACAGGGTTATAAGGGAGAGGAAGATTCTGATTAGATTAATCCCAATTTGAAAGATATTCTAAATTATTTTATTAGAATACCTTTTACTAACACCATTGTAGAATATACTACATTTGCTTAAAACTTGACACTTTATAAAAGGCCTAGGCAGATGTTGCCTAAGACACTCCATAGCTATAATTTACCACTAACCTTGTAAAACAAAATTTCAAAAACTATAATAAAAGTACAAATGACAACATAGTAAAAGAAAGACGTGGGGGCATTTTGAAGGAGTGATTAGAAATCAAAGAAAGATGTAGAAGACCCGCCTCATGCTCCGTCTCAGGTATACTGTGTCAATGCTGAAGAACCCCAAGTTGGGGAGTATTTCTCCAGGAGTTATGGTGAGGAAAGGCCTGCTGCTTCTATCTCTCACAGAAGCAACATTGGGGCTAACAGTATCAATGTATACAGATGGGACTTCCAGCAATATATCATATTAGAATAGCTTTGATTGAGCTGGCTCATCCTTAGAAAGGTAGGTTCTTAAACAATGATTAAATCAATGAAGAGGTCATGAAATACTCAAGACAAAGGGCTATTTATTTTAAGTATGACAACTTGGATTTTGCATTAATCATTAACCCTACTTGTTTGGAAGAATTAAAAGGAAAACTTTCTTAGTTGCAATATATTTGTAGAATTACATTTGCTTTAATTTAATATCTTATGATTATAATCTTCAAAACAATCCCAGAAGGGCACTGCAAAATATGTGTGATTTTGGAAATGAATCAGATAGATAGATAGATAGATAGATAGATAGATAGATAGATAGATAGATAATGATTAGTAGCAGATACATAAATATATGATAGAAACATAAATAAGTAATAGATGGTAGATAGAAGGTTGTTAGACACACACACACACACACACACACACACAGAGAGAGAGAGAGAGAGAGAGAGAGAGAGAGAGAGAGAGAGAGAGAGAGAGAGAGAGATTGCTTCTGGAATTGGGGATTCTGCCATGTCCAAACTTTGTGGGTCCACTTAAAGCTTACAGGATGGAAATACCCATGAGTTTTTGTAATCTTAAGTTTACATTTTACAGAACAGCAGACTGGAAATTTAAACTGTGTTTATATTTTGTATTTTAGGATCATATTTTCCAATTGGTGAAGAAAATCTTTTTTTTTTTTTTTGAATCCTTAATCATTGTTCTTGAGTCATTCAAATGGCCAGTTGTGGCTCACTTGTGCTATAGTACATATTTCCTATGTTCAAATCCAATTATGTCAATGGTAAAAATATTCACAGATATTCCCAATACCTACACTGATATATTACCCCAAAACTAGGCACCATAACCAAACAAAGTGGCTAAAATTGTGTAAAAATTTTGAATCTGAATATATATAAGTGCCAAAATCTATAGTAAATAATAACATTAATACCGTATTTAAGCATAGGTATTTATAACATTTACCTATAATTAAATTTATATTATCAATTCTGTCTTAATAAATGAGATATTAGTAAATCATGACATAGTAAAATGATGTGACCTTATTTTTCTGATGCTATTTCATTTCTTTCTTAAGGTCTTGAAGAAATGGTGCCGGGGTCATTTAGAAGTGTGAGGAACATCCCAGCCATCCACTTCATTCAATGACCAATTGAATGTGTCACTTTTCCTGCCACCACTCCCAGTCTGCACATCTCCCTTTGTAGTGCTTGACTTATGTTGTCCCTCTGTATGCTCTCACTAGGAACCTCAGGAGATAGGCAACAGGATGGTGAAATACACATAGGTGTGTAATTCCTATGACGTCATTAGTGTTATTTTGGCAAGCAAATGACAAATGATTGCAGTATCCTTGGCTGCATCTGGGTGGGAGGTGTGTTCATTCTCCTGCTTTAATCTTATTGCTTTGGGAATTATCAGAAATTTTCTGAATAAAATATTTTTCTGATGTATATACAAAGCTATAGTATTAGAGCAGCATGCAGAATCAACCATGAATTGAGGACAAGGCCATCTGAAAGGAAGACCTGCTATAGGAACACTGCAGCTGTTGTATTCAGGTATTAGCTTCCACTTGGTAGAAAATAACACATTTTTAATAGTATTTCTGGCAAATGTTTTGATTGTAACATTTACTTATTTATTTCTTTGCTTAAATATTTATTAGTGTGTCTGTTGAAGGGCAACTGTGTCATGGCACATATATGACAAAGAACAGAATGTGGAAGTTTGCTTTCTGCTTCCAATATGTGAGTCCTGGGTTTGAACTTGGGTATCTAGGCTTAGCTATGTCCTTGACTCAGCATGGGTGATTTTGTAATGTCTTGTGGCTGATTTGTTATTGTTTGCTTTTATTTTTCTTCTGCTTTCAATGTTCCAAACACAAGACAAATGCCATGATTGCTGACTGAAGCATGCAAATACATGAGGAGCACTGCTGATCCTGGAATATTTTTAAATTCTCTTCAACAGAAAGAAATTTAGACACCTGCTACAACATTAATGGCCTAAACCTAATATTAATTTAAAAACTAGTCACATAGAAGCAAAAATCATTAAGTGGCTTTAGATCAAGTTGAATGAGTATTGTGACAAAAAGGAGTCACTTTAGTCCAATATTTTTAATTTTAGGGTTGTAGATCTCTGTTTCAATAATGGAAATAGAAGGCATCAAAGAAAAAAAATCTTATGAGAAACAGCTTAATATTTCATATGTTGGATCTTCACTGTGTGTGGCACAGTCAGTCAGAATTACAGTAGACCCTGGAGAAAATGTAGAGGACAAATGCAAGGTACACAATCAGTGAGAAGATAGTCAAAGCTCAGACTGTCGCTGGTGCACTCAACTAGGGAGCCTATGTCAGAGGAAGTCTCTCCTGCATGAGTCCAGGAGGAAGAGCAGAGGAAAGCCTACAGAGGATCTTCCGGGAACAAAGGAAATGTCTAAAAATCAGCAAGGATTATAGTTTAAAAATATGCAAGTCTTGAATTTGTACTCTTTCAAAATACAAATTTAAAACATGTTCATATGGCAATTTTAAGATAGCCGTGACAAAATTTAACCATGTATAATCTTTCAGAGAAGGATAATGAAGACACGAGTTAAGCCATGAGGAAAATCTTGGTTTTTCATCCTCCCATGTCTTTATTTTAGCCTTCATCAATCTCTAATTTCCTGGCTTCTGAACTTATCTAGAGTTAAATCAACTTCTAAAATAGCTCCATTTGTAACTTACTGCTTCACTCTGCAACCAAGATAATAACCCAATGAACCTTTTCTTGTATTAAATGCCTGCAATAGAAGGGCAGGGATGTTAGTCTAGGACCCTTGGCTTAATTAGAGATATTTAACAGTCAGTAATAGTCATTGGGCAGCTTTTAAGTAGAACCATTCACTGATTATTAGAAAAACAGCATAGCAAAACTGTAACTTTATGAAAGGAATTAGTATAAATGTTTGTGTGTGTGTGTGTGTGTGTGTGTGTGTGTACAAATGTACATGTGTGCTGCATTTGCCTCCAAAGAAGATCAAAATTTGAAAAACAATACTCAGAACTATGTTTAGATAAGCAATAAGATGTCTTTCTTCAGGTAGAAAATAGAACAGTAATCTCTTACATAAGAAAAAAAACCCCTCAGGAACAGTGCATTTCTTGTTTTCAGAGATTTTCAATGTTATTTAGTTTCAGTGGTTCTATTTTTTCTGCTGTTGTCGCTTTGATTAATTTTTTTACTTTGATCTTCTATATCTTTAATTTTGTTTTCTTCAGGTTCACTTTTTATCTTTATTTCCTCCAGCATAATCTCTTATCTAACCTTCTTACAACTTACTACCTTTTCTGCCAACTCCATCTCCATAGATTCCTTTTATTGAGGAAGTACAAGTTTGCTAAAACTCTAGGCTGCATTTGCTTCTAGTTAATTTGCAGGGATGCCACATTTATCTATGACCTTTTATTCCCATTACCCCTTTCATTGTTTTGCTTGTGTGTTTTTTTCCTTCAAGCTCTACGATGCTATATTTTACTTTTCAATAGGCATGCCTGAAGAGAACTAGCCTGTTTGTGTGCTGTCTTTGGTCAGACGTGGCTGAAGTCTTTCTCTTAGACTAAGCTAAAGAGTGCATTGGTGCTTGTTTCCAAACCAGTTGAGATTTTTGCTAATAACTCCTCAGTTTTCTGACTCTGTTGCTAACTCTCTTCCAGTGTCAGGGACGGAATTCTTCAGAATCTATATTTCCCCAAATTTTGGGTTCCAAGCCTTTTCCTGGCCTCATTTTCTTAAGCAATGGGACCTTTTCTGCAGGCTCTCCTTTTCTGTTAATATTTTAAAGTCATGAATGGTTGTGCGAAACCCAATTATTAGCGTTCCTTTTAGGAGACAGTACACAAAGGTTTTATTACAAATATGAAGCCAACTATAAACTTTGTGTATCTGTACAAGGAGCAAAGTGTAGATTCTATAAGGGGTCTGTGAATGTGCAGGTTAAAGGGAGAAACTGTGTTTCAGTGTGAGTCACATCTAAATCTTGGAGACCAGAGGCTTAAGATGACTCTTTGTGGTACCAAAGCAGAAGATACGGGAATAAGAAGAGAAAAAGATCAACATTGCAGCCTATCATGGCTTACCCCGGGTGGGGGAACCAGCCAGTGCGCTTTCATCTTTTCAGTTATGAAACCCTACAATTCTTGTGATGTGTGTGTGTGTGTGTGTGTGTGTGTGTGTGTGTGTGTGTGTACATATACATGTGACAGCATGTGTGGAGGTCAGATTATAACTTGTGGTTTCTTTTATTTCCATATTTAGTTTGGTTCCTGGAAGCAAACCCAGGCAATCAAACTTGCGGTGCAGCATACGACTCACTGAGTCATTATATAGTTCTCTTGTAAAGTAGTAAAATATTTTTTTAAAGTAAACACATTGCTTTATACAATCAAAAACTGTACACAAATGGTATTAGATTATTTTTCATTGCTACCAATAGAATTTTTAATGAACTCTCTTTAAAACTTTTGTAGCATATTTAGCAGTTAAAAATAGCAACATCTCACCTCAGTTTTCTATGTGCACATCAACATAGGAGGAGAACCTTTGGTTGAATCAGAGAAATACAGATGCTTTCTCAAAATCAAAATTTCATCAATATTTTTATATTTCAGAAACAACTACAAATCAAAGTTGGGCAGGCCACATGTTCACTGGTTTTATATTTGTTTTCACACAGAGCAAAGCCTGATAGGGAGTCATCGACCGTTTGATGAATGACATGTGTGGAATGGTATATGGTCTGAAATGTCCTTCCGTAGAGTGTTGTGTATCACATAGAAGTGCATGGTGCTAGCAGGGAGGAGAATCTGACTTTTACTGATTTCATGCTTGATTTCTCCAAGAACTTCCCAAAAAGGATTGCAATTAGCAGCCAAACTAGTGAGGCATTTTGGAGGTATTCTGAGAATGTATTCATTTACAGAGAAAAGCAGTAGTTAGAACTTTGGAAAACTTTCCCTATGCTTCTCCCAACCACATTCCCCTTAATCTGTAGTCAGAGTACAGAGGATAAACAAACCAGGAGGGCTAAAATGACTACTGGAATATCATTTAAAATAATGAAAATAGAAACAGAATCATATGCTCTGATCCAGAACAATGTTGTAATTGAATTTACTGGTGCAGAAAATGTACTTTGGGGATTAATACCACCTTTTGACAATTTAATATATTTCTGTGTAACTAAAAATCTATATAATCTCTCCATTTGTTTGTGCAGCATGTTTACTCCACACATTTCTCAACAACATCATCATCAACAACAAGAACAAGAACAAGAACAACAACACAACAAATTGTTACATCAAATCTTGGGAAGTGCCTAATGAACATTTTCCACAATTATTTCAGGGTTATTTCATCCCTAAAGTTTGATTTTGATAAAACCAAGACAAAAAACCCTCACAAATCCCACAAAAGCCAGTTTGAATAGCATGAAAAGAACTTGGCTTTGGGTGGCCCTAGTTTTTTTTTCTTCTTCATATGTGTGTCGTTAAGATAGATATTATAAAAACAAGTAATATCCCTACTCTGTGAAGTACACTGTAGCTGATTTGACTTAGTTTACACCTCTACTTTCATTGTGAAAAGAAGAGTGAAATATCAAATAGATATTATGCTTGCTACAAGTTCAGTGATCAAAAGGTATTCCAATGACCAAGGTATGTAGATTTCTTCTAGGTCCTAGGTAGTGGCAATGTCTAACTTATTCTGCATAACAGTTTTATTTTCCCATATCAAACTCTTTATTTCTCTGTTTTGTGTAGTGAGTTGGTGCTAAAGTATGCCATAGTTACTCCAATGTAGTAGCTAATATTCATGTGAATTACCTCTGGTACTGTAAACTTAGTTAACTACACATGAACGGTGAGGTCATGCATCTTAAAAGGGAACCTACTCGTTCTTCATTTGTGAACCATTATAGTTCCTAACTGCATTCTAAATATTTATTCCTAAATATACAGAGAAGTGTATATCATTCTTCTCATCAAAACTGCTTCTTTTTGCACATATAGAGACTATAAAAGAGATCAACAACCTGTCAAAATAAGGAAAAAATGACTATAAGGTAATCAATTGTGATATATCTACAATACAAACCCCTATACCTATGACTCAAAAATCACTGAGTGGGTGGAAAGATTGTAGGAACCAAAGGACTAGATGCTAACTAGGTAGTTTCTACTATGCATGGCAAGGGAGCTGCACCCATAAAATTTCCACTATGCAGTTCTGTGAATAAGACTGTTCTAATGGCACCACTAATTCACATGCCAACATTGAATGGAAAATTTCACAATGCCTGACTTGTAGGTGAAAAGCTATAGGAAGTTAATGGATTCTGAGAGGGAGAATTATCTCTCTGCAGGGATGAACACTCTATAGTGTATGCAGGCTCCAGTGGTCATCCCTAAACATATATACATACAAGCAACACTAAATATATTCAGTAATATTGAGAGGGAGTCAGGGTACTAATGGTAAGTTGAGGAATTAGGGAGTTGTAGAAATGATATAAATAAGGTACTAACGTATTAATTTTTTTAAAAGTTAAGTTTATAAAATATACTTCTGCCTGTTTAGTAATCAGAAGTTGAGAATTTGCTAATAAATGTTTCCTAAGTAGTCATACAGTTATACATTTTCATAAGTTTAATTTAACAGAATAATCTCAATCTTCTTTTGTCAAGTATTCAGCCCCAAATATGAATTAGTTTTAAAATATATGACATGATTTTAGCAGATAATTAGAGCAATATATCACTTAAATTTTATTTATTGTTCATATAAATTAGAGCTACTCTTTATTAGATTCTAATTATCTTCATACTTTTAATATTATTGGATACTTTTAAAGTACATTGACCATTAGAAATTTTATTCTTTAAGGATAAGCTACTATCTGGGCAATTAGAAGGGTAATTGATTTAATGGAATTCTGTAGTAACAGAATTAATGAACTTGTGTGCTCTTAATTTTGTTAAACATAGCACTTACAAAATAATGCTAAGGTACAAAAGGAATTCACAAGTTTCAAATACTAATCACAGCTAATTATGGAGTGCTTGTTATGCATTAAGGACTATTTTACTTACACAGCCGTACTAACTCTTGCCTCTCATTTGAAGATAGTGGCGCTGTGTTTCCCACCTACCATATGGAACATATACAACTTACATCTGATAAATGGAAAAACCAAACATCAAATCCAACTACCTAGCACTAAAATTACATTCTATCACTTGTAATTCCATGTCATCTCTTGTTACACATATATTCCACTGTAAGTATTATTGATAAGATTTCTTAAGATGAGCCCAATGAAAGGCTCAATGTAAAATTCTTCTACCAAGGAAAACAATGATATAGTAAGAACTCCATATTATCCAGGCATGGAAAATTGTGAGTTTAGTATTTCATGCATACCTCAAATAATCTTACAGTAATTGTTTCTCAAAAATTATTAACATTAATAAATGGGATTTGGATTCAGGGTATTCCCAGGACGTAAGAACATTTCCAGTCAGTAATGAATTCTTTCCTTGCAAAACCTGGAGAATAAAGGTAGCAACGATGACGGTTTACCTTTCATGTTCTTCAAAAGCAGCTCCTACATTCTGATGATATAGCAAGAACAAATATTTGTAAACTAAAGACTCACTGTTTGATATGATATCTTATTTAACACACATAGTTAACTGAATGTGCTCAGGTAAGCATTGTGGTTCACTAACTGAGTTTCATGCTGTGTTTCCTTATATCAGACTTCTGAAATAGAGTGTATCAGGCAATCATTACTTCCATCAATAATGATGACTTATGGCTATTAGGTAATGCTATTTTTGAATGACTTTATAAAATTTCACCTGGAGTCATATACTGTTACTATTAGAGTGTTCAGAATATCAAACGACCATAAACTGTGGAAAAATTAGCAGTTTTGTAATTTCCTATGATAAATATCTGAGAAAACTCTCACACAGGAATTCAGTAAAATAAATTTTTAATGATTATACAATTTTATGCATTCTGGTACCAAGATTGACTTTACAGTTAATGTGTTGTACTCTTTACTTCATATTAAATATCTTATAAATTTTCCACATTTAAGTCCATTACATAAGAGAAAAGTTTGAAATTTACACTTACAGTGAGTCATAATGTAGTAATGATATGTTGTTTATTCGGAACAGATAACTGTATGTCACAGCATTCTTTTAGAAGTAAGTTGTGGTGATTACCCATGTGGGTTCTCCAGCAAGCAGGAAAAAAACTGGTCAGGGTAAGGGAAGAATGAAACTCAGGTCAACCTGACTTCAGTGTAAGCAGTGTTGAACCAGGACTTGTAGCATCTGGCCCTGATCATTTAATTTTATCAATATTAAAGCATAGCACAATTTTGGAAAAAAAGATATTCCAAGAACAATCCACTCAGTCTCTTGAGTATACCAGAGCTGAAGGCATGCTTATCCTGAAGTTCTTAGAAAGTGCATATGTCTTCTTTCACAAGAATGAGTGCTGTTGACTAAGAGATACTACCTAAGTTTTAGACTTTATAGATCTTGACTGAGGTTAACACCTGTGGGTGTAAGGATTGACCTACCACTAAAATAACATAAAAGTCACGTAGGCTGTTGTAAAGCAAAAATGTATCACTTATAAGGATGGGTTTCATGGTCTAAGAGAAATACTCAAGGTTTTAAGGGGAAAGAGTCTGGGATAAGTAATAACAAAACTACTAGAAGATATGGGCAGAGCCTGTCTCATCAGGCAGCAAAGAATCTCCAGGTTGTAAAATTACATCATTCCTGGAATTCCCTGGAGACCAACTAAGCATCTTATTCCACTGAAGAGGTAAGCTGTGTGCCTAATTTTCCTGGCTTCTACAGTGCTTACCAGTGTGCACAAGACCTTTTGCCCTCTGCAATAAGCTGGTAGGATATTTTTTTTTCTTGTAGCATGAACTAAATCCTAAGAAATCAATCACATTAACCAAGTAATTTTTACTAACATGAAAACAAAATGATGAAAAAACGATACAGATCTGCTTATTTGAACACTCAAAAGAACTACAAAGGTTCTTTTGAGTGTCCTCTATGAAATCTAGACTGTTTTAAATAAATACATTTTCAGAAGGAAGATTCATGTTTATGATGAAAAATAGGAATAGCTAGATTCAGACCTGGATCTAAGTCCTACTCTCTTTCATAGCTATCTCTATGTCTTAAATGCTAACAGAATTGGTTTATTTTATTTCACTAGTTAAATACTGAGAAAATTATTTACAGAAAACACAAAGCTTATAAATAATCACTGGAGCCAGCGATAAAGTCAGTATCTTGATGACATTAATAGAATTTTGCTTAATTGTTTTAAAAGTTCAGTTAGCCAAGGTCTGTTAACATGATACTATTTAGTTTTCTCTAAGCATCATGGGGGTGGATGGACATGCTGTGATCTATAGTTTTCTACACACAGGATGACACTTCTTGCACAGAAAAATTAGGAATAAACAGGCTTCTGTGACTTGATTCTAATTTACATTGTTGGAAGTAATAATTCACTCATTTAGACATTTTGTCTCAGAGTGCGTTTGCTTTCTTTTAAGTGCTTTTCCCATGCTTAGATGATCACCCTCATAAAATCTTCCTGGGACTCTCATACATTGAGTCCTGGAATTTAAACAGAATACCACATGCAAACATGATCTATATTTCTCCATTACATTCTCTTATGTTTTCAATCTTCATAACCATATTTTCATACAGCATCATTTACACGAGGTTTATAAGGTTCCTGCAATTCCTTTAATTTTTTTCTCTAAGCCATTTTATTAAATAATTTGCTATTGGATTTAGCATAGATACTATTTATTCTATGATAAATGAAGTGATAGAAATATCAGAGGGACAGGTGAGATATGGAGAGAGAGAGAAAGGAGCTGACAGGATAACGGGAAGGAAAAGGGTGTATGAAATCTTTTGTCAGTAACTTCAAATTTGATCGGGACAATATTCACAATTCTGCAGGCTCCCAGAGTTTAAAAACAGTTATTCTAGGTCAAACCATTAGTTCTTAATGGATTTGTTGAGACACCATGTGATAATCACTGGAGAACTATGGGAAGATGGCAGAGGATATTTGGTCAACTCTTAAGTCATTTAATCTATTCTGGATTTATTTGGCCAACCAAAATATATGGCATAAAACAAAAGTACAAAACGTAGTGAATATCCCTCCCAAAACTTCTAAAGAAAACAAATTAAAATATATTATGTCCTGTTAATGACAATTATATGAAGTATAAGCTTTGTACTTTAGAGAAAAATGTTTTGAAAGTGATGAAAAATGACTATGCATTGTGGTGCATGTGTGTGTTTGTAAGTGTGTGTGTGTGTGTGTGTGTGTGTGTGTAACTAGATTGCATAGTCTCTAAGTTTATTTGAATAATATAATAAAATTTAACTGCAAATTGGAATTATGAAACAGAATTACTACTGATTAACAATTCTATTACTCTGAAGCAAACAATGAAATAGTCTTTTGAAAAAGACATAACTGGAAACAAGTCAAAGGTGAGAGAATGCTGAGATGGGAAAAGTACAGAAGAAGTAATTAGAAGATAATTTG